>NC_138862.1:134378229-135578229 GCF_965194805.1 Balaenoptera borealis
CTTTCCAACTCATGTGACCTCCCTTCTGTACATTAAGTGGGGAACCTTTTGAATTATGCTTTGTTTTCTAATTTTTATTTTTACAGAACAGACATCTGGCTTTTGGTTAGACGTCTCCATGGCAAGAGTGGTACTTGGTGGGATGAGCATCTTTCTGAAGAAAATGTTCCCTTTGTTAAGCAGTTGGTCTCTGATGAAAATAAAGCCCAATTAGCAAGTAAACTCTGTCCCCTGAAAGATGAGCCATGGCCTATACATCCTTGGGAACCAGGTGGTTATTTTGTATATGTTGTGTTCTCATCGCCTAATTACTGTCTGGCTGGCACGTTTAAAATCATAGTGACTTCTGAATCAATTTATCATCTCTTTAATTTATTTTTCATGTCTTAAGTGTGTCTATTTCATTGTGGTTTGCTTTGCAAGTATATTTCCAGCATCCTAGTCTACTGTTAGTGAATGTCTGATGATCATCAAGACTTCCTCAAGAGACTGCTTTGTAGGTGAAAAGAGAATTGTTCTGCAAACGTTTTCTTGTTTTCTTCAGATGAAAAATAATATAAAATAAATCAGGGAAGAAAAGCTGGAAGAGTGTGATCTAAACTGTAATGTATCACACAGACGTTTGTAGCTGGGGTATTCTACCACTCCACGCCTGCCAAGCATAACCCCAGAATCAGCTCTTTGTGGCTGGTTGAGTGCTAAATCCATGTGTGGCCAGACCAAAAAGCATAAGGCCTTTCCTGTTCATGGAGTTGTCGTTGGTTGGAGGTTATTGTGGCTGTTGAATTGTTTAATGGCTAGAATTCTTAGTGGAGCAACTTTATCAATTTATGCAACAAATCTAAGTGTCATGATGGGTGCTGACATATTTTAACAACATGACCACTTGTGTCATCTCAATAACTCCAGCTAACTTACTAGAATTTGAATAGTAGATGTTTCCTAATTAACGAGGTTGGATATGAATTGATATTAGGAAAGCGAAGCATAATGATGGATTTATCATGCCCTCTATTAATACCACTTTTAAATACCAGAATATATCAGTTTAACTATTTTCTTTATTTTGTATGGTTTTCTTATATTTTTTATTTTACAGAGATTTATTGAGTACCAATATATTATGTCAGGCATGGCTGAAGGCAATTATATCTGTAAGGAACAGTTGTATTTTACTGTATGAATATATCAGCATGTTTCTTATCTGCTTGCTCCTTACATGAAACCAAAATTTAGGAAATACCGTTGTATCATGTTGACAAATGTTGAAAAGTCTGTGTGAATATTGATTTGTTTTTAATTGCCAGGTTCCTCTAGAGTAGGCCTTATTGCACTGAAGCTAGGCATGATGCCCTTATGGACCAAAGATGGTCAGAAGCATGTGGTCACATTACTTCAGGTAAGAAAGAAACTGAAGATGTAACAAATCTGTGTGTGTGCTGAGATCTATTTGTGCAAACCTAAATGGGCAATATTTGTATCCTGAAACATTTGACTGTGTGGTGAAGAAGAGGTAAAGTCAAGCATAGATACTGTAAAAGAGCTTTACTTCTGATGGTGTCAGTAAATGTTCTCACTCATTCCTGAGTGGTGGCTTTCTTCATACTGGCATTGGGATAACTGGGGCAATGAATTAAAAAAAAAAAAAAAATTGGGGCTTCCCTGGTGGCGCAGCGGTTGAGAATCTGCCTGCCAATGCAGGGCACACGGGTTCGCGCCCTGGTCTGGGAGGATCCCATATGCCGCGGAGCAACTGGGCCCATGAGCCACAATTACTGAGCCAGCGCGTCTGGAGCCTGTGCTCCGCAACAAGAGAGGCCGCGATAGCGAGAGGCCCGCGCACCGCGATGAAGAGTGGCCCCCGCTTGCCACAACTAGAGAAAGCCCTCGCACAGAAACGAAGACCCAACACAACCATAAATAAATAAATTAATTAAAAAATAATAATAATAATAATCCTTTAAAAAAAAAAATTGTAACCTAGCTTCTTACAGATCTACTAGTTTAATTCATAATCAGAAAAAAATCTCAGTCCCATCTTATTTTCATTTATGGAGTTCTTTCAATTCCAAATTGTAATTTTGATCTCTTTACTAACTCAGAATGTAACACTTTTGTCTGGGGAAGCAGCATTTTGTTCTCTGAGATAAGGTTAAACTCCAATGGTTAAGAATGTAGGCCCTGGAACCAGAATACCTCAAATGTTGGTTCTGCCATTTTCTAGCTGTGTTCCTTGGAGCACTGTGTCTTATCTGTAAAAGAATAATTTTATTCTGTAGAAGAAATCACTGTGATCTCCCTCAAAGGGTTATTGTGAGGCTTGCACAAGATGCTAAAAGTCAAGCACTTAAAATTTAAAACAATATTAAATGTCCAACAAATGTTAGCTGTTATTGTCTTTATCATTATTATAAAAAGATCACTGATAAAGTTGAGACTTTCATTCCCCAGATCACTTTGAACAGCTCAGTTCATATTGGAGTCAAGCCTTAGACAAGCAATTAGGCAGCTGATGGGGAGTAAAATGAGACCTCATGCACGTAAGTGCTTCCAGTGCTGACAGGCACAGGTGGCCTGTAAGCCCTTAGTAAGTTTTTGCTGACTCTGAATGACCAAGGAAAGGATTATAGTTTCTGGAACTCTACAGAACTTTGGGAGCTTTTAGGAATGATGAGTGGGATTGTCAATTGGTACAGCTGCTTCAGGAAATAGTTTAGCATTATGGAAAAGTTGAGGTACGTGAACCTGTGGTCTCCCAGTTCCACTCCTGAGTGTTACTAGAAAATGCGAACAGATGATTTATAGCAGCATTACTCTTAATACTCCAGAAGTAGAAATAACTCCCATGTCCATCATGGTAGAATGAGTAAATAAATCATGGTGTATTTACATGACGGAGTGCTGGGTGGCAGTGAAAATGGACAGAATAGAGCCGCACACAACAGTATGGGAGAACCTTTCCAATAGAATCTTGAGTGAAAGCAGGAAAATATGGAGGAGTATATGTGGTCTGACTCCATTTACATAAAGGTTCAACAGGCAGCACTGAACTATGGATTAAACAATACTTTCAAAGGTAGTAATTATAATGAAAAGTTAAATGATTACCATAAATGTCAAGAGAGGTGGTTATTTCTTGGACAGTTCTTCTCAAACTTTACCTCACAATCACCTGGAGGGCTTATAAAACACAGGTTCTGATTTAGTAGGTCTTGGCTGAGGCCTGAGAACCTGCATTTTCACGGAGTTCCCAGGTGACTGATGCTGCTTGCCTGGGGACCACACTTTGAGAGCCACTGCTCTAGGGGTAAAAAGGGTGGGGGGTAATGGGTGTAGGGGGGGATTGGGAAGAGACACAGAGGTTTGGGGGATTTTTGACATTCGTAGTGGTTACATGCATATTTTCTTTATAAATACTCATTTTGTTGTATATTTGTGTTTTATGCATTTTTCTGTTTGTGTTGTATTCAGTATTTGACAGTGTTTTTTTAAGAGTGTGGTTGGTATGAGAAGGATGGTGAGATAAGAAACTTTAGGGAATTCCTAACTGTCCGAGGGCCTCAGTGTGGCTGATATGTAATGTTAACATGTGTCCTGGCACATACTTAGTTTTTTTATGTTTGTTTTTTTAGGTACAAGACTGTCACGTCCTAAAATATACTCCAAAAGAAAATCATAATGGAAAAATGGCAGCCCTGACTGTAGGAGGAAAAACTGTATCACATTTCCATGTAAGGGTGTACTTTCATTCCTAGAATAGTGCATTTCATTAGTTTTAGACCTGAATTCTTTGAGATTCTGAGTTCTTTAAGTTTTGAGGATATCCCATAGCCACAGACTTGTCCAGGAGGTGAACTGTGGATTTGTGGGGAGGCAGTCTGATAGAGCCACTGACCCCAGGAGTGTGGGAGACTTAAGTTTGCTCCAGTACCTCCCTTCACTGTCTGAAACAAGTAACTTCACCTTCTAAGCTTCAGTATTTGCCCAGATGTAAAATGTGGATAAAAATACTACTTACCTAAGAGGTTTGGTACCAGGATTACGTGAGACTTTTCACATGTGCCTGGCATGTAACAGACACTCAAAAGATGGTAGCTATTTGATTATTTTGTGGTTGTTTTATGTTTAATTTCATTTTTTTCTAAATTGTCTCAACTCTTTTTTTTTTTTTTCACACACACACACTGTATTTTATTTTTACAAGAGATAAATAGACTGACACCAAGCATTGTACATGGATGACCACAACAAAAGCAACAATGATTGCAATTACCAAACATGAAACACACTCATACTATGTCATAATATTGACATTCAGTCCAGTAATCCTCCACTGTAACAGCTCCTTTACTTTGCAGTGAAAATTGATTTGTATATTCTTTGCCTCTGAGTCCTTGTGGGATTTTTTTTTTTTTTTTAAATTCAGACAAAGTCACAAAAATTATACTCATCCTCATCAGTTCACTCAGTCCCATGTAATTAATTTTTTTTTTTCATCTTGATCTTTTGTTAGCACTTTTATGAGTTCATCAGTTTTTCATTAGAGTTCTGAAAATGCTTATTCATTCAGTTCAGCAGTAAGTCAGTTACCAGAAACCTGTACTTGTCAGAGTCTTTTCCATGAATTTCTTAAAGATGAAACCCTTTTATAGGAACATATTTGCAAAAGCATCAGAGTACACACAGAACTGTCTGTAAATGACAAAAGACTTAAAAATGACCACTGTTAAAAATTTGATGAAAGTTCATCAAATTTTTAACTGTGGTCATGTCTCAACTCTTGACTCCAACAGCATGTAAGGATTAATTTTTCATATATTAGAAGTTTTCAGCATTGGGAAGAAAGCTGTGTATGAAGTCACATCAGATTTTTCTGAATAAAGTGTATTTCCCAAGTAGAATACTAATAGAATGCTGAGTTTGTAGTTTAAATGTGAAAAAATCTGCACAATTAGTATTTTGGGGGGTTTGGGGATGACTAAAAGCAGAGAATGCATTTCTAGAAAAGGTGATGGTTTTCACTAATGGCTGCTGAAACATCTTTAGGTTTACTACAACGTTGCTTGTCTCTAGATTAACATTTTTCCATCATAAATTATTTATGAAATGAACATGAATGAAAGTTAGGAGACAACCTGTTCTGTGCAGCTGTCAAAACTAGCAAGTGTTTATCGATTGCCTCCTATTTCCTTGTCATAGTTAACTTTTGAGCACTTTTTACTTGCTGGGTATGCAGGCATTAAGTCTTTTACATTTATTAACTTTTTCAGACTCTAAAGATAACAAAGTTAAGTAACTCCCTCAGGGACACCCACCAATAAGAGGTAGAGTGACAGTTAGACTCTGAAAGCCTTACTTTGTTAATCGTGTCTTGATATCCACCCTTTGGGAATACATAGGGAAGGTGGACTAATTTGGCTATCTCAATACAGTACTGTAAATGCAACAAGCACGTTGGCCAGTTCTGCTTTTGGAAATCCCAGGAGGTTTCACAGGGAGGAGACCAGAAAGGAGGGTGGGTGCTAAAGGCATGCCAGGCAGAGTGGGCTCTGCAGAAGCAGGTGCATGGAAGAGCATTGGTGCTTGGGAAGAGGAGGGCCATGTGTCTGGATCTTAGTGTGCCGTCGGGGAGAATGTGGTAAAGGTGTGACAGGTGGGGTTGTCAGGATGGAGGGCTAACAAGTTTAGACTTCATCATGTAGACTTTGAGGAACTTTCTGAATTCTTTAACGAGGGCAGTGGTCAAATTGTTATCATGGTTAACTAAATTAGAAGATGCCAGGTGCAGGGAGGACGTTTAGGAGGTTGTTTTAAGCCCTCAGGGAGAGTTGATAAAAGTCTTTTGCCCTAGAGCAGTTGCATTGGGCTTGGAAGAGGCAGGGATTATAAAAGACCAGGTGAGTGTGAGCGTGTGGGAAGAGGACCCAGCAGGTCAGTGCTCATGCCATGACCTGGGACAGGGACGAGGAAGGGGATGCTTTGCAGGAAAGACGTGTTTGAAGTGTTTTAGAAAATCCAGGTGGAATTGTCCTATAAGTATATACTGATCAGCAAATTGGCGCTGGTTGGAGTCCTATGGTTTAATAGGCCTATCTCGTAAGTATTAGAGGACTTAGCTATTTTTGCATATTATGGTAGTATAGTTAGTTTATTTTTCATTAAGCCTTCATAGTAATATCTGCTATTCCTGACAGTTTATTGCCTAATAATTACAGGGTTCAGATAATACCACAGTAATTAAAAACACAATGTGATATTTTGGGAAACATTTTTTTTAAATGTCAAATGTTTGAATTTTTAAGTGTGTAAATATTTGCCCAACTTCCTGTGAATCATGTGAACAATTCTTCAGTTTGATAGACACCTCTGTTTTCTAATTGATTGTATTTCTGTGTTTTTGTTAGGACTAGCACTGTCATCTTTATTTCATTACCAATTTTGTAAATTTTTGACTCTACAGCCTTGGTATTTGTAAGTCAGGTGTCCTGTTGGGATAATCCATTCTGCTCCAGCAGATTTGTGAACATTACTTCCTTGGGACTGTGCGGTAGTGGGAAATGAGTGGACGTGGGATAAGAAGAGCTGAGTTCTTCCGTGGCTGCCAGTAGCTCCTTCACTCCACCTTTTTGAACAGCCATTTTCTTACCCGTGAAGACAAGGGATTGGACTTGATGGTCTCTGAATTCTCTCCCAGTTCTAAGTCTCACGTTGGTTCTCAAATATTTTAGTTTTTCAGAAAAAACAAAATTCCCCTCCAAAAATGAACTTGTCAGCTCAATTTATTCTATTTTACTTAGTGATAAAGATAGTCTTATTGATGAAGTCTTATTAACATAATAACTAAACTATTACAGAAACGATAGTACTTTTATTTCTACTTTCATATTTGAGACTCTGGTCTTCATACCTTAAGCTTTATCTCACCAATGAATATATAGCACAGCAGGGTGATTTGGATGCTGTATTCTTATACTGTGATGAATTTTAACCACTTATCTGACATAAACTTTTAAAACTGTTCACTATTCTGGTATAGAAGTGCTACAGAGGCCCTTCAAGATATTATTTTTCTAGGACCAGAGGTCATGTATTATAATATTAGGAAAAAAATTTTGTCTTTGAATGACCTTTCATCAGAATAGGATGTGAAAATGAAGTTCTAGAATTCTTTATAAGTAAAGCATTTTGGTTCAGAAAGGAAAAAGGTTTTTGAAACTAAAAGTATACAGACTTTCTCTTACATATTGTAGCCCTCAGGGAAACTGCAGGTAGATTGATTATAGAGGGTTTGAGAGAGAGAAGAGACACCTATGACTAGGTAATATTAAATAGTTAAGCATTCTAAAATGAGTTGATTGAATCAGTTTTATTTATAATAAGGCTAGAATGTTATTTCTTTTTTAATCTGTAAAGAATTTATGCCTCCAAGAAACTAGACTGCTTTGCTTTTGCTATTTGTGTACCTTATAATAAATAAAAACTGATGTGGTACATAGTGTTTTTGAATAAGGAAGCTAAGTGGCCTTAAAGTTGGTTAAATCAATTCATCTTAGGAGCAGAGAAGCATTTTCATTGTGAGGAGGATAATTGCAGAGAACTGAAGAGGGAGGAAAAAAATGCAACCTCATAGATAGGCTTATCCAAGTGTGACGCTGCTGTCAGTCTTTTAAATTGCCTTTTGAAATCATTTATTTGGAAGTTAGAGGGGAAAAAAAGCCCTCTGTTACACTGCTGTTGACTCAACTCAACTTGAACATCTGGTTTTTCTCAGGACAGATACCCAATTAGTTTTATGATATTTTGATTTTAAAAGAAAAAAATTATTCACTTTTAGTGAAATTGGAAGATAATCAGGAAATATGTATTACCTTTTCCTTTTTATGTCTCAGTCTATAGTTACTTAGTCAAGATGTTTATCTTGTCCATTTTGTATTACTAAAAAAAGTACAGGATTTTTCTCATAAGCTTCCTGGAATACTTAAAAACCAATATTAATAAAATAATGTGTTTTAAATTACCAGGTGGAATATGTGAAGGTCAAAAATAAAATTGAAGTCTGTTCTAAAATTTAATAAATCTGAATCCAATATATCAGGAAAATAATTTTAAGGATACACATTTTTAAAATTTTTATTGAAGTTTAATTGACCTAAAATACTGTTAGTTCCAGATACACAACATAGTGATTCAGTATTTCTATACGTTACAAAATGATCCTCACAGTTACCATCTGTCACCATACAAAGTTATTACAATATTATTGACTATTTTCCCCATGCTGTACATTTCATCCTCCTGACTCATTTATTTTGTAACTGGAAGTTTACCTCTTAACCTCCCTCACTTATTTCACTCATCCCCTCCACCCCATCCCCCTCTGATAACCACCTGTTTGTTCGCTGTATCTATGAGTCTGTTTCTGTTTTGTTACCTTTGTTCATTTGTTTTTTTAGATTCCACATATAAGTGAAATCATATGGTGTTTGTCTTTCTCCATCTGACTTATTTCACTTTGCATAATATCCTCTAGACCCATCCATGTTGTTGCAGGCAAGATTTCATTTTTTTTTTCATGGCTGAGTAATATTCCATTGTGCATGTGTGTGTACACATATATACACATCTTTATCCATTCATCTAGCATTGGACACTTAGGTCACTTTCGTATCTTAGCTATTGTAAATAACACTGTGATGAACATAGATGTGCATATATGTTTTCGTATTAGTGTTTTTGTTTTCTTTGGAAGAATACCCAGAAATAGAGTAACTAAATTATATGGTATTTCTATTTTTAATTTTTGAGGAACCTCCATACTGTTTTCCGTAGTGGCTGCACCAATTTACATATCTGCCAACCGTGCGCAACGGTTCCCTTTTCTCCGCATCCTCTCCAAAACTTGTTATTTCTTGTCTTTTTGATAATAGCCATTCTGACAGGTGGGAGGCAGTATCTCATTGTGGTTTTATTTGCATTTCCCTGATGATTAGTGATGTTGAGCATGTTTTTTCAAGTGTCTTGGTCATTTGTATGTCTTTGGAAAAATGTCTATTCATGTCTTCTGCTTATTTGTTAATTGGGTTGTTGGGTTTCTTTTGCTGTCAAATTGTATGAATTCCTTGTATATTTTGGATTTTGACCCCTTATCAGATATATCTTTTGCAGATATCTTCTTCCATTCAGTAGGTGGTCTTTTTGTCTTAATAGTTTCCTTCACTTTTTAGTTTGATGTAGTCTCATTTATTTATTTTTGCTTTTGTTTCCCTTGTGTGAGGAGACAGATCCAAAAAAATTTTGCTAAGATCTAGGTCAAAGATTGTACTACCTATGTTTTCTTCTAGGAGTTTTATGGTTTCAGGTCTTATATTTAAGTCTTTAATCCATTTTGAGTTTATTTTTGTATATGGTATGAGAAAGTGGTCCAGTTTGATTCTTCTGCATGTAGCTGTCTGGTTTTCCCAACAACATTTATTGAAGAGGCTGTCTTTTCCCCATTGTATTTTCTTGCCTCTTTTGTCATAGATTAGTTGACCATTTAAGTGTGGGTTTACTTCTGGGCTGTCTATTCTGTTCTGTTGATCTATGTGTCTTTTTGTACCAGTACCATACTGCTTTGATTACTGTAGCTTTGTAGTATAGTTTGAAATCAGGGCGCATGATACCTCCAGCTTTGTTCTTCTTTCTCAAAATTGTTTTGTCTATTCTGGGTCTTTTGTGTTTCCATACAAATTTTAGGATTTTTTGTTTTGGTTCTCTGAACAATGCCATTGGTATTTTGATAGGGATTGCATTGAATCTTTACATTGCCTTGAGTAGTATGACTATTTTAACAGTATTAATTCTTGCAGTCCATTAACATGGTATATCTTTCCATTTCTCTGTGTCATCTTCACTTTCTTTCAGCAGTGTCTTTTAGTTGTCCAAGTGTAGGAGGTCTTTTACCTCCTTAGTTAGATTTATTCCTAGGTATTTTTTTTTTTTTTGATAATTTGCAATTGCAAGTGGGATTGTCTTCTGAATTTCTCTTTCTGATAGTTCATTGTTAGTGCATAGAAAAGCAACAGGTTTCTATATATTAATTTTGTATCCTGCCACTTTACTGAATTCATTTATTAGTTCTAATAGTTTTTTTGATGGCATCTTTTAAGATTTTCCATATATAGTATCATGTCATCTGCAAACAGTGATAGTTTTATTTCTTCCCTTCTAGTCTGGATTTCTTTTATTTCTTTTTCAAGGAGCCACATTTTTAAATGAACTTTTGTGTTTGCTTTTGTGGAAGAAGTGAGTATGACTGAGGATGAAAAGCAGGGGCCTTGGTAAAAGCGATGTTGAATATCAGTCTTAGATTTCAGCATATGGGAAGTGAAACCATAGAGAATGACGGGAGTGAATGTATGTTATCACTGTTGGAAGAAAGGATAGCCTCCCGAGGGGACTCTGTGAGGTAGAGAACAATCTTCTGTGGACATCCAGAGCAGAGCTGTTCAGCATTTGTTGCACAGTCCCACTGGGGGGCTCCAGGGAGATTCTCGGGGGGCTGTGGACTGATCCAAAAACTAAAGTTCTCTGCTTATAGGCCAATGCCACCCAATTTCATGTCAGCTGAGGATAGCCTACTCAGTAAGTTATGAAGGGGCACAGTTCTTATTTCAAACTGAAATTAGCAAGTACCTGAAGTTTGCTGCATATTCAAATACATGTTCTTCAGATAAGTGTGGCTTATCACTGGACCTGGGACTAGACATGTATTTAACAGACTTTCAGTGAGCTTTGGAAGTACATAGTAGGGGGAGATTATAGGCCAACAGACTGGCATGGGCAGGCACAGGTAAGCATGCGTAGAGTACTGTGGCTCATTGGGGTCCTACAGGTGCTTCGTTTAGGATCAGAGGAGAAGCAGAGGGAGAGGGAACAGCAGGAAGATAAATATTATTGCTTATATTCTCATGAAAGAGGCTCTTCACATCAGGAAGTGGTACAGCTTTTTTGGTAAGTCTTACAGTATCTATATCAAGAGTTAAGAATTAAAACAGAAAAAAAAAAGACAACAGGGCATTATGGTAAGGGAATAAGTTGTCCATAAAGTTTTCTATTCAAGGATATTTACAATAGCAGAAGAAAAAAGCAGGGGTGGAGGGAAGAGCAGACAGTAGGACCTGCCAGGAGCTGGGGATGGAGCAGCCACTACGGTCTCTGCTCTCTAGAAGCTTACATTTTGGTGGGCTTGGGGGTGAGACAGGGAAGCTATTGCACAGAAGATAAACAATTAAAAAATGTGTATTGTGACAGATGGAGGGAAGTGCTTTGAAGATTAATAAAGTGGGCTGAGGGCATTGCAAGAGACAGAAAGTGGTGCTATTTTAGGTAGAATAATCAGGAAAGGTAAGTTGATATTTGGGTGAAGACCTGAATGAAGTGAGGGAGCGTATTATACAGAAATCTGGCAGAGACGTGAGGAGAGACATAGGTGAGGGAGGTTACGAGGTACAGACTTCCAGTTGCAAAATAAATGAGTCATGGGTATGAAATATACAGTGTGGGGAATATAGTTAGTAACTACATAATATCTTTGTATGTGACAGGTGGTAACTAGACTTATAATAGTGATCATTGTGTAATATATAGAAATATTGCATCACTTTGTTTTGCACCAGGAACTCACAGTGTTTTAGGTCAATTACACTTCAACAAACAAATTCATAGAAAAAGATTTCAGTTTTGTGGTTACCAGAGGCAGGTGATGGAGGAGGGGGAATTGTATGAAGTCAGTCAGAAGGTACAGACTTCCAGTTATAAGGTAAATAAATACTAGGGATGTATGTACAACATGATAAATATAATTAACACTGCTGTACATTATATGTGAAAGTTGTTAAGAGTAAATCCTAAGAGTTTTCATCACAAAGAAAAAATTTGTTTTCTTTTCCTCTAATTTTTTATCTATATGAGATGATGGATGCTCACTAAACTTATTGTGATAATCTTTCCATGATGTGTGTAAGTCAAGTCGTTATTCTGTGCACCTATAATAGTGAGGCAGACATTTTCTACAGTTGTAAATAGCATAGACAGTTTAAGACTATGGAGAGGAAAAGGGAAAGGGAAAAAAATCTGGCAGAATGGCATTCCAGGCAGGGGGATCAGTATGTGCAAAGGACCTAAGGCTGTTGTTTAGTGAGTTCTTAGACAGGGAAGGAGCACATTGTCCCCGTGGCAGGGCGAGCTGGGAGGAGAGTAGGTGGTGTAGAACCTTGGAAACCATGGTGAGGACTTAGGACTCGATTCTTCTGCACAAGATGCAGACCGTTGTGGAGACTAACGTAACTTGAGTTTAGAAGGATCATGCCAGCCTGTGAATGGAGAACATACCAGGGGGTTAGGAGTATAGAAGTTGGAGACCTGATAGGAGGCTACTGAAATAAACCAGACAATATATGGCTGGCTGGGGTGGGGGTGAGAAGTGGCTGATGTGGGCTATGTGTTTAAATAGAGGCTACAGGAATGGCTGATGGATGGACATGGGATGTGAGAAAGAGAAGAGTTGTAGGTGACCATAGGATTTTTGGTTTAAACAGAAGTATGGAGCTGCTGTTTACTGAGATTCGGAAGATGAGGAGAGCAGGCCTGGCGGGGCAGGGGCATGTTGAGTTCAAGTTTAGACGTGTTAAACTTGAGTTGTTGTGTGACATCAAAGTGAAATGTTGACTTGGCAATTGGGCAGAAGAATTTGTAGTTCAGAGTAGAATTTGGAGTGGATGTTAGAAAAGTGGGTCATTAGCCTGTGAAAGAACCAGGGAGTAGTAGCTGGAAGTGGAGTGGAGGCCTTCCAAGGAGAGAGCAGCTGCCCGTGCCAAGCAGTGCTCGTGGTGACCAGGGCATTTGGTGATTTTGGCCAGCATGTTCCATTGAGTACGAGGGGCTGGAAGCTCCTGATGAAAGCCTTGTCGTGGGCAGGCACAGAAAGATTAGCTGGAGGAGATAATGTGGCCAAGGAAAAGTTTGTGTTTTAATGTGAGTTATTGTGATTCTTTTATGCTGCTAGGAAAGTTCCAGTGGAAAGGGGGAAATTGTTGATTCAGGAGATGGTGGGGACAGTTTCAGGAGTAAAGCCATTGAGTAGGTGAGAGGAGGTAAGAGTCAGTACACAGTGAAGGATTTGACTTTAATAAGAACATGGACAGTTCATCTGTTATTGTGGTTCCCAGCCCCAGATTCACATCAGAACCATATGGAGTGCTGAAAAAACACTGACACCTGGATGCCCCCTTAGACCGGTGAAGTTACAGCCTCCAAGCTGAGGCCCTGGCCTTGGTGTTCTCTGAAAGCTGCCCATGTGCCTCTTGTGCACCTGGAGTGGGGTGGGAGGGTGATGATTTGATTTGGTGGTAAAAGCTTGGGGAAGGGCTCTCGATTCTTCTGTTTTTTTCAGTGAAATAAGAAGCAGCATTATCAGCTCAAAGCAGGGAGAAGGAGGGGAGAGTGCTGGAGGTTTTAAGAGGATGTGGTGGAGCTGCCTTGGGGAGTGAGAGGGATTTAACAGGGGAATGTGGGTTGGCCAGGCCACACTGGGACTCACTGTGAAGTCTGGTTGTACATTTGAATGTGACTTGTCATGTTTTCTCCCAGCTGCTTGGACACAGCAGGGAAATTAGACAGAGTCAGATTTCCCAGGATTGGGGTTCTTGATACAGACGGTTTCCAGTCAAAATCCAAATATGAGCATGACTGTATTTCTTTTCCTGTGGAACAAGGGTCTTTCCCCGTATACTTTGAGCTACACTATGCCAGTTCTTTATATGAGCTACACTGTGCCAATTCTTTATATGAGCTACACTATGCCAATTCTTTATATGAGCTACACTATGCCAATTCTTTATATGAGCTACACTATGCCAATTCTGAGTGTGATGGATGAAAATCTCACCTCCCTTAACTAAAGTCAATAGAGTACTCTTGTTCATTGGGGAGGCAGAGTGCTCTTTAATTTGTTTTCCTGGAGTGTTAGTAACTTAGTTTAGATCTCTAGGCATTAAATTCCGCTTTTCGTAATTAATGTGTTACTTATATGTGCTGCTTTTCCTCTAGAAATCTACATCTATATTGGAATTTTACCGAGAACTTGGATTGCCACCAAAACAGAAAGTTAAAATCTTTAATGTAACAGATAATGCTGTAATTAAGCCAGGTAATCTGAGGTGGGGGAGAAGAGGGAGGTAAAAATACCCAAATATGTGATTTGTTTAACGTCAGCCCTTTCAATAAAGCTGAATTCACAATACAAAGTCCCAAACATTTATTTTTAAATATAGAACTGTATCTGACTTAACACTAGGGACAAACAAGTCTTTTTCTTTTTTAAGTGGAAAGAACTGTAGAGAATTCTTTGTTTTCCATGAAAGAGGGAGGAACACTTTTGTTTTTAATGTACAGAAGGTTTCACATTTGGAAAAGCCACTCCAAATAAATAAACGAACTTTTAAAATGTGAAGTTCACTGTTTGTAGGCTGGCATTTTATTAAGTGAAGAGTAGACTCTCACTGAGATAGGATAATTTGAGAAAATGTAGCCTGAAACAGGAAAGTGACTGACCATAGCACCTTGTAAAGATCTTAAATGTAAAGATTCTTACTTAAAAATTTCAAAGTATTTTACCTACTCCATGGGATGTCAAAAAGTAAGATTTGGCAGTATGATTATATTGGTTCATATAGTTAATGGCATTTTGATGTCTTTGAACTTCAGAAAAGCTCCCTGATCTCTTCAACTTGAGTTCTCTAACAGGTAGACTGTAGAAGGATGTTTTAAGATTTGATATTTTAATACCTGAACTGAATTTCTTGAAATAGAATACAATTGCAATAGGCCTTATTAATAGGGGCGGTAGAGTCAGCCTTGATATAAGTTAGAATTGAAGGTATTTTTTGAAGTGCAAGTTTTTCATCTTGAGGTAAAGTACATGGAATTAAACTAACAAGTATAAAAATTAAGTCCACATTAACTTTTGCTGTAGCACAAACCATATGATAATTTTGTGTGTGGGGGTGATAAATGGTCAAATATCAGCCGTTCAGGTCATTCAACCTCATAGAAATTCGGTCACTTTTTAATCTCCCCTATTTTTTCTTAAATGAAGGTTTTTCTCTGCCCATATAAATCCACGTTGGGTCCTACCTTAAAGGACACTAAACCTACAGCACTTTACTCCCTGTTTTAAACAAACAAAAATAGCTTTTGATTACATTCTCTACTACATTGGTTCCAGCTTTAAAAAAAAAGTCTTTTACTGGATGATGTTAAAGTTGATGCCTATTTTTGGATAACTTATCTCCAATAGGAAAAAAAAAAAAGACTTGATCCAGCCCCAGTGTTTTTTGAGTCATTCTCTTATTTTTATTTTCCTTATTTGAAATAGGAAATACATCTTAACATATTGTTATTCACAGAAACAACCAAGAATCTCATGTATTTATCAGCAGGAACAGTGTTGTCACAGGAGTTGCCTGTTTCAGCCAGTATCACGTTGGCCTCTGTGAAGGCACAAGCGCGCCAGTGGCTGTGGGCTGTTGGCCACTCCAGCACCATGTGCCCCATACTTCAGCCTACATGCAGTCCATTAAAATACATTTGTTGAGCAGTTTTATTATTTTATTGTTGACATTGCTAATAATTAAAATTGCGGAAGAGACTCTCCTGACATTTTGAAATCTGATAGCTAGAAGGCTTCCTGTATGTAGTTTATGTTTAATGAAGTTATTTTTGGGCTGATTTCATACTGATTTTTTGTTTTCTTTTCATAAAGGCACTCCTCTTTATGCTGCTCACTTTCGCCCAGGACAGTATGTGGATGTCACGGCCAAAACGTAGGTCCACGTAACAGGTTTTTTCCTTTTGTTTTCCTTGTATATTAAAAAACAGCAGAGTGAGTGAAAGAAGTGCAGCCTTTCAAAGTCAGTGAATAAAGGATAAGTAACCATTATTCTCATTCATAACTCTAATCCTTAATGTTACTTATGGTACTGGTTTTTAAATTGCACCGAATTAGTTGTATGTGAAGAGTTCACTTTGTGTTACAGCTTTTAAACTGAGATGTGTGCTTCTTGAGATGGGATTAAGAGAAAGGTCCATTACTGAGTTCCTTGTGGGCTGGGCCCACATCTGTTTGAAGACCAAAGGCAGCATACGGTTTGTTGGTGAAAGATACAGGAAGCAGTTAAATTACAGACATCTTGCACTATTTGCGATAGTTGTGCTTAAGGTTCCCCTAAGGTAACTAACTGTAAAGCATTTTTGGAACTGTGTTAAAATCCTATCATGAGCTGAAAGAAGAAATAGGATTACACCTTAGGCATCTTCAACAGCGTAGCATCATCTCTTGGCACTAGAAGAGAGAGACCTCTTCCACAAAAGCAAAATATTTTGTTATGTGTAAACAAGGGTTCAAATTTGGTAGAAATTAACACTTAATTTTCACTCTAACAGAAATGCTGACTTTGAATCATACTTATGTTGGGTGGTGCTGTTTGGGGTACTGTAGTTTTTTTTTTAATATCTTACCATCTGTTAAGATAAGCCCAGTACTGGCTAGGTAATCTTCAGGAAACATTTAGATCTTATAGAAGTAGTTTTTCAAAAATCAGCTGAGGTTATCTCACTATGGAATGAAGTCACCAAGCCTTTAAATATGTTTATATATATAAATTGTTCAGGGACTTCCCTGGTGGCTCAGTGGTTAAGAATCCACCTGCCAGGGCTTCCCTGGTGGCGCAGTGGTTGAGGGTCTGCCTGCTAGTGCAGGGGACACGGGTTCGAGCCCTGGTCTGGGAGGATCCCACATGCCGCGGAGCGGCTGGGCCCGTGAGCCACAACTGCTGAGCCTGCGCGTCTGGAGCCTGTGCCCCGCAACGGGAGGGGCCGCGATGGTGAAAGGCCCGCGCAACGCGATGAAGAGCGGTCCCCGCACCGCGATGAAGAGCGGTCCCCGCACCGCGATGAAGAGTGGCCCCCACTTGCCGTAACTGGAGAAAGCCCTCGCACGAACCGAAGACCCAACACAGCCAAAAATAAATAAATAAATAAATAAAGTAGCTATAAAAAAAAATTAAAAAAAAAAAAAAAAAGCACAATGTGAGAGTTGCAAGTTAAGTTTAAAAAAAAAAAAAAAGAATCCACCTGCCAATTCAGGGGATACAGGTTCGAGCCCTGGTCCGGGAAGATCCCACATGCTATGGAGCAGCTAAGCCCGTGCGCCGCAACTACTGAGCCTGTGCTTTAGAGCCCACGAGTCACAACTACTAAGCCTGCGTGCCACAACTACTGAAGCCCACGCACCTAGAGCCCATGCTCCGCCACAAGAGAAGGCACTGCAGTGAGAAGCCCACGCACCGCGATGAAGAGCAGCCCCCGCTCGCTGCAACTAGAGAAAGTCGGCATGTAGCAATGAAGACCCAACTCAGCCAAAAATAAAAAAATTAAAATTAAAAAAAATAGAAATAAATTGTTCAGTATCAGTTGTTAGAATCCACATGATCTAGGCTAAGCTTAACTCCAGATATCAGCTCTTGTCTATGTGGCTTGCAGGATCTTAGTTCCCCAACCAGAGATCAAACCCTGGCCCACGGCAGTGAGAGTGCCCATTCCTAACCACTGGACCGCCAGGCAATTTCCCAGCTCTTGTCCATTCTTGTTTCTTGTTCTATCAACATAGATGGTAGTTTCACTGATTTATGTGCCTCAGTTTTCTTTTTGGAATATTCTGACTGAGAACCCTTTGAAAATGAACAGTGGCCCACTGGTTCTCTGGGTTAACCTTAGAATCACAGTGACTGAGACAGAGCAGCTTCTTTCATCCAAGGAAACCAGATAAATCCATCATCAGTTTCCTAAACGCGGTCAGATATTTCTTCACTTCCACATTATTACTGCCTACTTTTAAATACGGGCCATTGCACACAGGTCCTAGGGGCCTTAACTTTTGATTAGCTATTTAGAAGTGGAGTGGGCTAGGTTGGCGGTGGAGTAGAGGAGAGTGGGGCCTATTTAAAGAGACTGTGAACCTTCCTCTTTTTCTCCCTGCTTCCTGCTTGTTGCGAACTCATTCCTACTTGCTGGGGCATCTGAAATTACTGGTCTTTTGGTAACGTTTGTCCTGCCTGCCCTTGTGAAGAAGTCAAAATATCGGAGCTGTAAAGCTTTGGTTTGAGTAAGTGGGGAGATGTGTGTGTTGTGAATCAGATGGTTTTACTTTTTAAATTCCTGAATTATTACGTATAATAAAATGCCTCACGGTAATTTGTTAATTTACACACGGTTAATAATGTGTGCATTCCATTACATATTTTACAGGGTAAATGAGATATTCAGGAAACCCTGCAAAGTCAGATTCCTTTGTTAGCAGATGCTCTGTGGCAGTGTTTGTGACTAGCTTGGGTTGGAGCCTAGCCTTTCAGTGCCTATGTTCACTAGATGCTTTCATTTCATATGCTACTGTTGGGTTTCCTTGGCTTCCTAAAAGCTATTTTTAAAACTTCAGGCTTCTCCTTGTGAGTGTAAAGTAGAAGGAGAGTATGTTGGTTTTGTTTTGTGTTTTAAGATCGTGTACCTAGAAGACAAGAGTGTGTACAGCCATGTGCCAGCCTCAGGACTAGATGGCTGATGAGAGCTGGGAGAGTAACTAACCCTGGGATTTAGAGTAGTTGACATTCAACTCTGGAAAAGGGGCACCTGCATTTGAGAAAACCCTCATTGTTGTGTGGGCTGCAGTACCGTCTTCTGTTTGACTTTGTGTAGCATGTGCACTGTACTCTGGTGTGCGTACCTTTTCGGGGTATTTCCTGAGATCAAAATGAAACAGACTTTGACCTTTCACTAAATGTTGCCAATGGCTACAGCTCTTGGAGCTGGCATGTTATTATGGCCTCAGGATGCTTGTAAGTGCTTGCGAACTTACAGAGCTCTGTCCTCATGTGGAGATGTTTTGGATTCCTCCTGGGTGCAGGCTTAGGTCTCAGCTACACCCAGTCCTGGTGGAAGCTGTCTCTTTGCCGTTGACTTTCCTGTGCATGTGTACGTGCACGCACACATGAATTTGCTTGCTTTTCTTTTTCCTTTTTAAATTCTTCTACATCCTTTCCCTGATGCTTCTCATTTTTTGGACAGTTCACCCCGCTTGGAGTTTTAGCCCTCACAGCCAGTGAGAATGTTTTTTTTCCTTGTTGACTGTAAATGGAACCATTATCTTTTGGACATAGGCTCTGAGTCCTTGCAGTCTCTTGCTATGGCTCACTTACAGCCAGAGATTTTCTACCTTGTCCTCCATTTTCAGCCCCTGTTTTAAAATTTTGAAACTTCTGGGCTCCATTGTCTTCATTATTAATCCTGTTACAGGTGCAAACACTAGAGAAAAAATGGTGCAGTGACATGGTTAGGTCAGATGAGGGACATGGGTTCACAGCCTGGAGCATCATTTCCCACACTTGAGTGGGCTTCACAATCTCCCCTACCTCCACTCCCCCACCAATCTTCAGATTCATTAGATCTGGGGTAGTACCTGAGAATTTGCATTTCTAACAAGTTCCCAGGTTGTGTGGATGCTGCTAGCCCAGGGACCACACTCTGAGAATCACTGGACTGGAGAACAGTCAGGAGCTCACCGGCGGACCTTCTTTTCCTGCTGCTCCTTTACCCAGCACAGAGTCCCAGTGCCTGCCTTTTCTCAACTCTACTCAAATTATAACATATGAACATCTGTTTTAAAGCAGGCAAGTCTAATTAATCCAGTTTCAAATAACATTGTCAGTAAAATCAGGCCTTTGTATTACCCACATTTTAGTTAGCATGAAACTGAAAACTGGTCTCCTTAGTAACTGGCTTCATCATCTCCTTTCCATTAGAGATTAATTTGAGACTTTTTTCTTAATTGAAATTGTTCATTTTTCTCACGTTGTAATAGTGATATTTAATGGTTAAATCTATACTTATATTTCAAGTTTTTTACCTTATACCTTCAATTTTAATTGCTGGATTAAATATACTTTAGAAATAACTAACTAAATAAGAAAAATTAAAATGGAAAAGTACTAATTTAAGAAAATACAGTGTTAATAGAATCTTTCTACTTCAAGAATGAAATTGTCTGCAGACATTTTCTTTTTAGTGACCAGTAACCAACAGTAGCAGCCTCTTGAAGGCTTCCTCAAATTTTTAAAATGTTCCTCTTTTAATGATTGCATTGGGAAATCTGCTTACACTGAAAGTTACATTGTATTTACCTGTGCTGAATTTGGATATAATTTTCTATATAAATAAGTAAATTTACCATTGTTGTGTTGGGGTGTGAGGTGAATATATATTTAATAGAGTTCTTTTTAATTTTTACTTTTAAACCAGAAATAGTTTTTCATCTAAAAGGTCTTAGTATACAAATCTAGATTATATGGGAAAGATCTTTACATCTAATATATAAAACCATTCTAGCAGAATAATTTTTCACAATTTTCATTAGGCTATAAATAGGTAATAAGGCCCAGTCTTTGAAATATGTCAGTTTTATGTAATTTATTCTAAATAAAATTTAAAGTCTAGCACATATATTGATGCGTTCCCCACACCACCACCACTACCCACTTCCTGTACTAGGACCCTTTTAAAGATTATATTCTTGTTCTGTAATTATATTCCACCATAACTTCTAATAGATGATGGGTTTGGGGGCCTAACGTTTTCCCTTTCTTTCTCAGTTTTGAGGAGGAAACCTCTCTAGATAATATATAAAGAGTGGGTGAGATAAAGTATGACTGTTGATTCCACCCTCAACATAGGATGTTTAGTCCATTGTTTTCTGTTGAATCCTAGCAGTGCTTATTTTAACTTGTAGAGTTTTTCTTTTTTTAAGGAAAGAAATCAGAAAAGAATTAAAGTAAGATAAAAATAAAACTGTAAAAATGCATTCTGCAGTGTTTAGGAGAAAATGTTAGGTCTCTGTCTCAGAGGACTTGAAGGACACAGGTGGTGATGCATCTATAACGGTGGGCATGGGGGCACTTTCCTGCCAGGTGTCTTACTGAACTTTGAATTCATGACAGTGGCAAGCCTGAAGTAATTTCTTGAATCCCAGATTGAAATCAGAAAACAGCTCATTCAGCTACTTCTTTCTGAGTGAAAGATAATCTAAAACTCTGTCTACGAGTCTGGGCTAATGAAAACAACCCATATATTTTCAGGCACAGTCATATTACTTTAATAGCAATTTCTGGCATAATCTTACTATTTTTGAAGTTAACAGTGCCCTTTAAATTCTCATTACCCTTTGGCCTCAAAATAGAAAAATAGGCCCTTACTTTGATAATGTTATCCCTGGTAGTAAAAATGAAAGCAGTTGGGGAGAGTTAATTTGGGTTCTTTCATTAAAATATCAAAATGTGTACAGAAATATTGTCCATCGTAGCCTTAAGGTGATTAAAAAGCCAGGTAGGTTCTTAACAAAGCAAAGACTCTTCGGGCTGTGTGAGCAGTCCTGCACACTGTTCAGAGAAGGGTGCCTGCACATGGTCAGAAGCCTTCCCCACTAGCTTGTTATTCTGACTGGTGGGTGTTTGCTGGGAACTCGGAGGGAAAGCAAGGTGGATGCTGCCTTCAGGGAACAATTGCTCTCCAGCCCTGCACATTTGCAATTTTATTTCATTTTTAATAAGTTACTTTATTTACTAGTTATTCAAAGCAGTAAATTTTTAAGCACACTAGTGAAACAGTTTTCAAAATGAGTAAACTATAGAGGGAAATAGTCTCTGTAAAAAATAATCCTTCTTCAGTCAAAGTGAGTGTCTCATCAGAGGTGGTCTAGGGAGTGGCTGAAAGCATGGATCTGTTTCTCAGCAGCTCTGTGACCTAAACAGCTTCCTTAACCTCTCAGTCGCCTCATCTTTAACATGAGACTAATTACAGCACCTACCTCATAGCCATGTTGTAAAGACTGAATGAGATAATGCACAGAAGGCTCTTAGCTCAAGATCTGGGACATAGTGAATGCTCAGGAGTATTGGCTGCTATCGCTATTGCTGATATTACTGTTTTTTCATTTGTTTCAAAATTTTAAAGGAAAAATCTGTTTTCCTCAATAGGAAATATCTTTTTAACTGAATTAACAACATTAAGTCATTAGGAATTAGACTGTGGTATTTTCTAATACATCAAATTATTGCCTCTTACTTTAGACTGTTTTGTATAGCAAAGTAGTAGCTTTACAAAGCACTCTAGGTAATTTTAAGAGTACATAATACCTGCTACATCTAGAATTTACAGTGTAATGAGGATGCCCTTGAAATAACTCCATGCTTCTCTGATATGCTACTTTATTTTTGCTTTACTCTATTTTTCAAGAGGCAGTATGGCCTGAGTTAAAAGCATGACCAGATACTTTCATTTACCAGGCATTTGACCTTGGGCAAGTGGCTTAACCTCTCTGGATGTAGATTTCATTATCTTTAACATAAGGGTTTGGGAGTAAATGGTTTCTAAGGTTCCTTTCTTTTTTTTTTTTTAAATGTGGGTTTTTGTTTTTTTAAGTATAGTTGATTGACAATATCATGTTAGTTTCAGGTGTACAGCAAAGTGATTGAGTTACACATTACATATCCTTTATCATGTTCTTTTCCATTATGGTTTATTACAGGATATTGAATATAGTTCCCTGAGCTATACAGTAGGTCCTTGTTGGTTATTTATTTTATATTTAGTAGTTTGTATCTGCTAATCCCAAACCCCCAATTTATCCCTCCCCACCCTTTTCCCCTCTGGTAACCATAAATTTGTGTTCTATGTCTGTGAGTCTGTTTCTGTTTTGTAAATGTTCACTTGTATCATTTCTTTTTTAGATTCCACATATTCTAAGTTTCCTTTCAATTCTAAAAATCTGTTTCCAAAAAATAATCCCTCAGTTTTCCAAGTGGCATAACTCACTGTTTTCTATATTAATGAAGAAGTAATACTCAGAAAACTGTTGTGTCTTTTCATGATATTGCAGAATTATTTGAGTTTTTGAGTTTTCTTCTTTGAGAAGAGCAGACTGAACTCAGGACAGCAAACGTGGTGTTCTGGGTTTACTTAGAACAGCTGGAAAATGCTCCCTTCTGTAAGAGGGCTCACAGGAATCACTGCACATTTGGCTCTTTGTACTATTGAATGAGCTAGATTTGATGTCAGAAAGCTGTAAGCGGTGCACTCTTAGCAGTCAGTTGTTGATAAAAATATTCCCAGATATTGATGGGAGCTTTATAGTTTTTAGACATAAACAGAATACCTGCAGTTCAGGTCATGCTGTCACAAATTCATCCTGGAGAGTAACAGCCATACAGATCTTCCATGCCAGCTTTTGACTGTATGTGATGGGACACAGAGCAACTGGAAGATTCCACCATGACTTACCTGTGTGCTCAGGAGCTGTTTTATATCACTGATGGAATAGGTTTAGACAACAACACTGAGTTGAGTAGAAATTGACTCCCAGCATTTACAGGGATCTTCAGTGGCAAGGGCAAAACTCAGTGATGGGAATTTTGGAGGAATTTCCCTGAGGACTCAGAATGGATGGACTAGAGAGCACTCCTCACCTCATGGACATTTTGTTTTACCCCATATACAAGTGTATCCAGAACCATGCAGTCAAAGGCAGTTTCCCACAAAGTGGGGAAATACATGATGGGTTTGTATTAAAACCTGTGTGTCTGCTGGTAGACATTTAGGCATTTGTCAATGTGACAGGGAAATGAAATTCATAGTAGTATTCTCTAGAGATTTATAGAATGCAGTTGGAAACACTAAATTATGCATTCTCTTCTGCAAGATTCTTACAGTCAAACCTTTAAGCCCCTCCTCACCTTTTCTTAATATAATCTTCATAAAAGACAAGCCCATTATACAGCATTTGGAAACTACAGGACAAAATAAAGGAAATAATCATCTCTCTTCCTAAGACACAGTTATAGCCAGTAACAAAATTACTCTGAGTTCTCTAGGTAGGGCACTAGGGTTAGATGCTGCACAATCCCTGCACTTCATGAACTTAAAGTATAGTAAGGAAATACACCCAGAAACATGGGCAATAAAGTCTAAATTTAAATCGCGTCTCTGAGATTTTTTGATGAAGTTTTGGTTTTAGCAAGTACGAATGCTCTAAATAAAATAAATTTTTTATGTTTTCCTAATTTTCAGATATGTTTCACTAAATTTGGAACTTCTAACATTGTGTTCTTAGCTGATTTGAATTTTCCTTTATTTGGTTTTTTCTGCTGTCATTAAAAACTGCAACAGAAAAGGGGTGGGAGAGATAAAGTATGTTATGTGTTTTATATCCTATTTAGTAAAGTGAAGGTATTATTTTATGTGACCTGTGAAAACCTTATGTTTGAATTCTGCACGGGTTTGCTAAGTGTAGATTCGTTCATATCTTGCTCTTGTTTCGTTTTTCTTCTCCAGTTGGGCGACAACTGAGAGAAACAACAGAATAGACACCTGTGCCCCCTCCGTGGAGCAACAGGTGCCCTCTGTTCTCCGTAGTCTCAATTCAGCCAGTGATTTGTCACATCATGTGTGTCTTACCCTTTTGTTTAAAGGTTATTTATTGAAGAGGCTCCTGTTGTACACAGTATAACAACATGATGTGTTCTAGAACTAGATTGAAAAACAGTCTGTAATTGGCTGACAGTAATTAGCACTTTCAGGATACCACTTTGATTTTGTAATCGTTTGCTGGTAAAATGAGCTAAATTATCTCCTGTAATTTACCTGGAGTGTCTTTTACTGGTGCACACATGCATGCTCTCTCTTTAAGCAGGAGAGGAATCAGTTTGAGAACTCAGAAGTTACCAACAAACTTTCTACAAAGAATGACCAGTGTTAGAATGCCATATTTTGAAAACATGCTCATTTTAGATTTGGCATTGCCAGTCCGTTCCCTTGTTTTCTTTAAAGTGTTATTTGCCAGGGCTTCCCTGGTGGTGCAGTGGTTAAGAATACACCTGCCAATGAAGGGGACATGGGTTCGAGCCCTGATCTGGGAAGGTCCCACATGCTGCGGAGCAACTAAGCCCATGCACCACAACTACTGAGCCTGTGCTGTAGAACAACTGAAGCCTGTGCACCTAGAGCCCATGCTCTGCAACAAGAGAAGCCACCACAATGAGAAGCCTATGCACCACTATGAAGAGTAGCCCCCACTCGCCACAACTAGACAAAGCCCGCGTGCAGCAATGAAGACCCAGTGCAGCCAAAAATAAAATAAATGAAATAAATAAATTTATAAAAAAATTTTAAAAATGTTATGTGCCAAACAATATCATAAGTTCAAATGACTCTTTAGTTACTTCTTTTTTATTTTTAAATTGCAAAGCATTTATTTTTCAAATATCAATATATTCTAAAATTCAGCATTAAGTAGAAATATTTGTTAAGTTTCTGAAGCCAAATTTCAGTAAAATATTTGATTATCATAGTTTCCCTTCTTAGATGTTAACCTTGCAAAGTTTATAGTGACTTTTCAATGAATATATGTTAAATTTCTGTTTTAGCTCTTTGATCAAGCATAAACATTATTTTGAGTTTTGGAGGCAAAAAAAGAATTACGTACAGGCACGCCTTGGAGATACTGCAGTTTGGTTCCAGACAACGGCAGTAAAGCGAGTCAAGCTTTTGGTTTCCTAGTGCATATAGAAGTTATGTTTACACTGTACTGTAGCCTGTACAATAGCATTATGTCTAAAAAAACAATGTATGTGCCTTAGTTTAAAAATACTTCATGGCTTAAAAATGAACGAAATATAATGCCATTTTCAGCGACATGGATGGACCTAGAGATTGTCATACAGAGTGAAGTAAGTCAGAAAGGGAAAGACATGTATCGTATAATATCACTTATATGTGGAATCTAGAAAAATGGTACAGATGAACTTGTTTGCAAAGTAGAAATAGAGTCACAGATGTAGAAAACAAACTTGCGGTTACCAAGGGGGGAGAAGGGTAGGGTGGGAGGAATTGGGAGATTAGGACTGACATATACACTACTATATATAAAGTAGATAACTAATAAGAACCTACTGTATAGCACAGGGAACTCTACTCAATGCTCTGTGGTGACCTAAATGGGAAGGAAATTTTAAAAAGAGTGGATATATGTATATGTATATCTGATTTACTTTGCTGTACAGCAGAAACTAACACAACATTGTAAAGCAACTATACTCCAATAAAAGTTAAAAAAAAAAAAACTTCATGGCCAAAAAGTGCTAATCATTATCTGATCACACAGGGTTGCCACAAACCTTTCAAATTGTAAAAACCACAGTATCTGCGGAGCATAATAAAACAAGGTGTGCTGGTCAGTGTACTCCATAAGTGATGTGTTCAATTGATTAATGTGAAAAAAGCTACATTTATTCATATACAAATAACTTTTGACATGTGATATGATATTATTCGACTGTTCTATACATATTCATATTATTTTTATGCTGGTTTCTTGATTTATCTAAAACAAACCATCTTACTCATGTGGGCTTACTTCAATCCATTACTCTCTGATAATTCTTTGTTAAATGCATAGCAAAGTCCTTGTGGAAATAACATAGTTTTCAAAATCTTTTGTGATTGGTCCTTTTTGTAAATGTCCTGAACTGGGCACTATTTATTTAATAATAGCTAGCTTTATTAAATTAAGGGAACACAACATGAAAAATATGTTGATATATTATCTAATGAAAGGTGGAAAAAGTGTTCATATTAAGAGTCTATAAAAAGAAGCCTGGTAGAGTCTTACAATTCATTCTAGCCCTTTCCTTGTATCATTTGTCCCGATATATTTGACAGAGATAAACTCTAATACTGCTTGAACCTTAGTGTTGTGTCTCCTACATTGCATAATGTTTCTCTAGTTAGCAGAATTTGAAAATAGAATGGTTTTGTTTAAAAATTGAAATATTAGATTTTTTCTCTGATTTTATTTCTCCATTGGCTTCTGATTCAAACCTTGAAACCAAGATCCATCTTCTAAACTTGTTCAGCATTTAGAGCATTATTACTGTTTTATTTCGTGTTCTATTGTATATTGCTGCCTAGCACATTACCCTAAAATACAACAGCCTAAAACAACAAACATTTATTACCTCCCAGTTTCTGTGGTCATAACTCCCAGTACAGCTTAGCTGGGTGCCTCTGGCTCAGGGTCTCTCACGAAGCTGCAGCCGAGGCAACAGTCAAGGCTGTGGTCATCTCAGGGTTCAACTTGGGAAGAAGTGTCTACAAGCTCATTAACATGGCCACTGGCGAGCGTCAGGTCCACAGTTGTTGGCTAGAGAGGTCCTTGCTGCATAACTCTCCATAGGATAGCAGCTGGCTTCCTTCAGAACTGAGAGTGCAGAGATGGAAGCCAGTGTCTTTGTAACCAAGAGTCAGAGGTGACGTCTCATCTCTTCTGCCGTAGTTTATTCCTTAAGAGGTGAGTTGCTAGGTCCACACAGACTCAAGGGGAGGTGATTGATCACACAGGGGCATGTGTACCAGAAGGTGAGTTTTTTCAGGGGTTTTTTTTTGTTTGTTTGTTTTGTTTTTAATTTTTATTGGAGTATAGTTGCTTTACAGGAGGTGGGGGTCTTAATGGTGGCCTGCTGCATTGCTTACAAGTACTTTGAACTTATAAAATGTCCCACTTTTACTGTGTTGTTTCATAGGATTAGGAAGATAGAACTGCTTAGCTTGCTATTGTCTCACAATCTTGAACTAATCATTTTATGTAGAATGAGACTCCAGGAAGGGGTGCAAACCAGGACAGAGATAAAGGCATGTTCATTTGTAGTTTTGCTTGTATGGCCTTTTCTAGTTATTTGGATAAGGAACTTTGCTAAAAACTCTAAGGTACTATCAAAGTATACAGTTGGGGGTATTTTATCCTCTGTTCATTATGTAAATTCTAATGCCTATCTTGTTCAGTATTGGTAAAGGTTTCCAAGGTGTCATGAAGAGATGGGGATTTAAAGGCCAGCCAGCTACTCATGGTCAAACAAAAACCCACAGAAGGCCTGGAGCTATTTCAACTGGTGTAAGTATAACTTAGTGATCCTCTTTTTAGTACTAAAGATTCAGCTTTTGTGTATATGGTGCTTTAGTCTGTCCTTGGGATCAAGTCACATTATTTGACTCTTACTCCAGGTGGGTCCTAATAAAAGTCACACATTTATGAGTCCTGGCCTTACTTACTTTCCAGAGCCAGACTTGAATCATTTGGTTATATCCTACATACTTACGGCCAGTGTTCTCAGTACTTGTCTGCCTACTTTCTTTCCCATCTCTGTCTCCCATCCTACACTCTGATGTGAGCTGCCAAGTGATCAGGGATCAGAATGCCCTGCCATCTGCCCTCACTGGTTCCTTCACAGATTTGTTTTTGCCTTAGAGGAGACCGTTGGGAAAAGTTGTCAAGGACAGTATAATGATGAAGGGGAAAGTAATAGAGAAAAAATGGAGAAATAGACAATAAGAGCATAGGAAGGAGAGAAGGAGTTTTGTACTGCTAATTTAGTCCTACTGAATATCTCTCCCAGAGGTGTACCATAAAGAGCCTGGGGGAGTCTTACTCTTGGGTGGGAAGAGTATGGAAGGGCTTAGGAGTGGCAGGAGTGGCACTTAACTAGATATACTTTTTTGTTACACTTTTTACTTTGGAACCATGTTAATGTTTTACAAATTCAAAGTAAAATAAAAATGGGGGGGATCCATAATGGAATATAATTAGGAAATGAACATAACTATTTCAAATGAGTAACAGAACCTCACTAAAGTGGGGGACTAGAGTGGACTAATAACTCAAGTAACTTGTGAACACATAGTTGTTGGCTGTATACCCGGAGTCTAAATTTAAAATGTACTGTGTGCAAGTGTTGAGTTCTAATTATGTTTTTTTAGTAGTATTAGTTAGCCATTCTGAGATAATTTTCTGTGAATTATAGGACTGACCAGATAAGTGAATATATTGATAATGGAAGCCAAGTTTCTCACTATTGGAGGTAACTAACTCTCTCCTTTAGTCACTCTGCAGAAGGATAGTAACATCAAAAGCCAGGGTGGGAGAGTAGGACCATTCCAGCAGCTGCGGACTGGATGGAGTCCAAGTCAGTTAATACGGAAGATTTGTGAAAACAGGCCAGGCAGTCCATTTTTTCTTTGAATGGTGGTGTGACATGTTTTTATGTCCTTCTCAGCCATTATGGGCTCAGTTGCTGCTCTCTTGTTACTGAACTTTTCTCCTAAATATGTTCTTAGTCTATATTTTTTTGTTCTAATCTAATTTAGAAAGGGAATTCTCTAGGGGTAAATGTGACTAAATCCATGTTTAGTTCTTTACTGGGGGCTAGCAAAATGGGGGAAAAAATAAAACATTTTAATGACATATCTTATTTGCATTTTGGTTTGATCGGTACTGTTTGAAATTGAGAGTACTACTTAAAAGTGCTACTTTTGGTTCTCTCCTTTAGGATGTTGCCAGAGTCTGGCCTGGAACTAAAATGCCTGGACAATTGGGGAACATAGATAGGACAGCATTTGGACTGAAAGTAAGTTTCTGGAGTGGCTTTTCATAGGAATGGTTAAATTAGTGCCTATAGGCAAATGCACCAGCATACATATTTAACATGTGTTGGCGTATGGTGGTTCTAATAGGTTTTACAATTATTGAGGGGTGGGGGATACGTGAACTCTGTGTGTGTGTGTGTGTGTTGGAGTTGTCATATATGTTAATTTAACATGCAAGCCATGGAAAATGCACTCATTAAAAAGAAAAAGTTAATTGTCTACTATTTGACCTGAAAGATTTCCATAAAGTGTTGTTGCATGAAAAAACAGAGATTCAGAGCATTATGTATAATACTCTTATAAAAGAGTAAACAGAAACTCCCTACATATATATGTCACCATGCCATGTAAGCACAGAGAAGAGTAGATTGTTATATATCAGATTGCTTTCGATTAAATGTCAAATGTGTGGGTGGATGTGGGTGAGGAAGAGGAGAGAGGAAGACAAAGTAGGAGACAATCAAAATAGGAAAATAGAGTACTAAAAAAGCATTGTGGTATACATCCATTTTTGTAAAATAATTATATATTTAAAAGGGGCAGAGAGTTAAATTCACTCTCTGCTAACTTGAGGAATATATGTAATATCTAAGTGAAAATGAGTTGTACATAATAGGTGCCATATAATTATACTTTTATTAAAACAACTAATCTGTATATATGTATGAAAAGTGTAGAAAGTACAAAAAAGAAAATAGGCCATTCAAAAGAACAACCCCCAAAGACAACCACTGGTAACATTTTGGTGCATATTCTTTCATTCTCTATTCTAGATATATTTTATTTATAAATTTTAACCAGCAGAAGTTTTTAAATTTTATGTAATCTAAGATTTTTTTCCCTCTCTGTTACATTTATACTTGCCACAGACAACTATATTTGTATCTGACTTTGTGCATTTTCTTTTCATGTATGCATATGTGTGACAGGAGAGAGATTTCAGTTTCCCTAGTATTTAACATTTAGCCATGAGGTATGGGTCAAACTTGATTTTACCCCCAAATACTTTCTTAGTACCATTTCTTGACTGTTCTCTCATTTGTGTAAATGTTTTTCCCACATGAAGATCTGTTTGAAGGCCATCTGCTCAGCACACTTTTTAAAAAAATTAGACCCAGAGAGGTTGCGGCTTCCCAGTTTCTAGTTGCAGCAAGCTCATGTTAACTAAGAATAAAATAAAATTGAATTTTCATTTGTTATTCTTAATGGTGCCAGAAGAATATTGAAATATCCAAGTAGTCTTGATCGTTCAGTCACATTTATACTTAAAATGAGAGTTTTCTACCACTTACATGAGACATACCTGTTGTAGTATTGCAGTACAAGTCATCCATAGGATTTGAAATTTTTATTCTCATTCAATATTTTGAGGTGCTAACATGATTATTTCTTTACAGGCTACTTATAGCCTCAGCTTTTGTTTGTACTGATATAAGTATATTCTCATATTTTTGACTCTTAAGGTTTGATTTTATTTCCACTTCAGGTGTGGAGAATAAACACAAAGCACAATATAATCTATGTAAATGGCTCTGTACCTGGACACAAAAATTGCTTAGTAAAGGTATGTATAACTGTCTTTATGTCTTTATTTTCCCTTGTTCAGAGATGTGGATGTGTGCCATAAGTTCTCCTCTCACCCATAAATGTGTCTTGAAAATAAGTAGCTGTTTCTCCACATGTTCTTTGCTAATTTTTCTGCTTTTTAGTAGCACCTGAGTGAGAAAATTGCACAAAATAACCTATAGCCTATGTCTCTAAAACCATGAACCTTCACAAAGGGTAGGTCCAGTAAGAAGCACTTTAGAAATACAAAAAGGATATTAGCAAAACTACTTGCAAAAATATCAATATATCTCTATCCTTCCAAAAAATAACTTTTTCATTTTTTAAGAGTACTTTGACACGGGAACCAGAAGTGTGTGTGGTGGAAATAAAATGAGAATCAACAAGAAAGGTGGTTTGAGGTGGACATTTTAAGGAAAGATTTATTATTATTATTATTATTACAAGCATTGCTCTGTGTTTTCCTTAAAAATACATTTTTATGTTCAAAACATGAAGAGAAGAAAACATGTTATACAAGATAGACTTGAAAAAACGTTCTTAAGCTCTCAGAGATTTATTTCCATCAAATAAAATACAAAATAAATATTCAACCTGGGATTTAAGTCAACATAATACAAAATGAGATGTCACTTTTGAATTTTGAATCTTCCATTCTGAAAATAAATTTGTAGTTGAAGTGATATCAGCAGTTCCCCAAAATAGATTCTTCATTACTCTTCCAACAATAACAACAAAAATAGGCTGAAACTTAACCCTCAGATTTTTCAAAAAACCTGTCTTTTTCTATGTATTCTTTTCATTTCTTAAAGTAGGTTCTGTTACTAGCATAAGGTACAATATTTATTTCAGTCTTACAGTAATTAAAATCCCCTTTCTGGAACTCTTCACTTTTTTGACTAGAGTATTTTCATTTTTTTTTTTAAAGAAAAAATGCATTTGATTAATTCTTGCAAGATTTTTTGGTCTTTTTTTTTTTTAAGTTTGCAGTTTTTTAGGTTTAAGTAAGTTTTCAGACCCCCGGTGACCCAAGTCATGTATATAGTGACAGGTACTGGAAGCCAGCAGGTTGTCATTGTGCTTTTCCTAACATCTGGGCTTCATAATTCAGTGTATTCCTACCTCCAGATTTATTACATTGTTATAAATATAACAACCAAATAAAAGAGGAAAAAAAAGAAAATGATCATTTTTCATAATAAATTATACTGGATAGCAGATGAAGTTTTAAACATTGTCAAATCCTCCTTTTCTCCCCATTTGCTGTATACAGTTCTAGGCTGGCTTCCAGCTGAGCCTCACTGTTGCCGTGACTCCTCAGGTTCACCTCAGCATCTTCCTTGACACCAGCAGGGATGAACAGGTGAACTGCCTTGAAAAACTATATGTGCAGGGTTCTGATCTGGTTGTTATAAACAATTTATAATCAACAACACGTATTACTCAGACTTTTCCACCCACTTCAATAAAGATTGCCTCCAAAAACTCAATCCATTTAATGGATGGTGGCTTGCTATCACTGAAGATATTCAGAAGGTACACTGAAGGCAGTTCCAAAAGAGGAGTCCAAATACATTTTGAGAAACTGTACCATCAGAGAAATGTCTAGACACTTTGAACTGTTAACACACTAGGTGAATATATTTCCAACAAACAGATTTTGATAAAAGAATTCATCCTGAAAAAAAATCTTTGAAATATAGTGCCTTTTAACTGTCTTTTATAACCTTAAATGTCTGTCCCAAACATTAAGGTGTGGGTTTGGGGGAGTTTTTTGTGGGCTTATGTTTTAAATGTCAAAAGTTTGGTAAATCTTCTGAAAACAGTCACCCCACTTTGTCCATTCTTCCCAGTGATCCCACAGCAGGTGAATAAGCCCCTTGCCGTTGGAGGTTGAGGCTTGTCCTGCTGGACAGGCAGCCTCATTGGCATCCACTCACTCCACAGGAGCTTTTGGTTCCATCAGAGTACAGAGCACAGGGCTGCCTGTCATTCATTCTAAAGTTAGTAAGATAGTCTTAGGGATAACCAAACTGTTTAATTAATGTAAGCTTTTTGTTCTTCTTTGGATTCACTAAATGTATTAAAGAGAGCCTAAAGAACTGTTATTTACAGCATAGTGTACTGTACTATTTGTGTGTGCTCGTCCCTATATTCTAATTTATAATTTAAGTTTGTTTTCAGATTTTCCTGTTTTGTGTGTGTGTGTCCTACCTCCAGCTTTCCTAAAAAGTGTTTGAACTGGTTTGCCAATATACATAAATATAAAAAGAATGAGAGGGAGTCCTGAAGGCAGGGAAATAATAAAGCCAGGGATAAGATTCAGTGCACAAAAACATGTACCAGCAAATTTGGGACAAGATGGTGGAGTAGAGGGACCTTGAGCCCACCTTCTCTTATGAGCACACCAAAATCACAACTAACTACTGAACAATCATCAATTAAAGAAAAAGCTGGAGACTACCAAAAAAGATATTCTACATGATATAAAGAAGAAACCACAATGAGATGATAGGAGGGGTGCACTCATGATGTAATCAAATCCTTTACTACCTGGCGACACAAAAACTGGAGAATGATTATATCACAGAAGTTCTCCCACAGGAGTGAGAGTTCTGAGCCTGACGTCAGTCTCCCCAGCCAGGGGCCTGGCATCAGGAAGAGGAGCTCCCAGAGCATTTGGTTTTGAAGGCCAGTGGGGCTTGATAGCAGGAGCTCCACAGGACTGGGGGAAGCAGAGACCTCACTCTTAAAGGGCACATGCAGAATCTCATGCACCTGGAACCCGGGCAAAAGCAGTAATTTCATAGAAGCCTGTGCCAGACCTACCTGCTGGTCTTGAAGGGTCTCCTGGGAAGGTGGGGGGCAGCTGTGGCTCACCCTGAGGACATAAAAACCAGTGGCAGATATATTAAGGAGTATTCATCTTCATGAACTCTTGCTGGAGGCTGACATCTTGCTTGGGTCATTAGCACCAAAACCTGGCCCCACCCAACAGCCTGTAGGCTCCAGTGCTGGGACACCTCAAGCAAACAACCAAGTGGGCAGGGACACAGCTGCATCCATCAGCAGACAGGCTGCTTAAAGACTTCCTGAGCCCACAGCCGTCTTTGGACACACCCCTTGACACAGCCCTGCCCACCAGAGGGCGAGGAACCAGCTCCACCAACCAGTGGGCTGGCACCAGCCCCTCCTGCCAGGAAGCCTGCACAAGCCTCTAGAGCAGCCCCATCCAGCCAGGGTCAGACACCAGAAGCAAGAAAGCTATGATCACACAGCCTGTGGAACTGGGTCTGCAAACAGACTGGTCCCTGATCCTTCGGTGATGAGAGGGAAGTGTACTGCTGGGACATACAGGACATCCCACTTCTCCAGGGTTGGGAAATGCAATTAACCTGCCACACATAAATATACAAGTAGAAATTTGACGGAATGAGGCAGCAGAGGAATATGTTTCAGATGAAGGAACAAGATAAAATCCCTGCAGAACAGCTAAGTGAAGTGGAGGTAGGCAGTGTACTCAAGAAGGAGTTCAGAGTAATGATCGTAAAGATGATCCAGGAATTTGGGAAAAGAATGGATGCACAGAGCAAGAAGTTAGAAGTTTTTAACAAAGAGTCAGAAAATATAAAGAGCAACCAAACAGAGATGAATATAATAGCTGAAATGAAAAATAGAAAGAACCAGTAGCAGAATAAATGAGGCAGAAGAATAGAGCAGTGAACTGGAAGAAATAGTAGTAGAAATCACTGCCGTGTAACAGAATAAAGAAAAAAGAATGAGAAGAAATGAGGAGAGTTTAAGAGAACTTTGGGACAACATCAGGAGCACTAACATTCCCATTATAGGGATTCTAGAAAAAGAAGAGAGAGAAAGGGCCTGAGAATATACTTGAAGAGATAATAGCTGAAAACTTCCCTAACCTGGGAAAGGAAACAATCACCCAAGTCCAGGAAGCGCAGAGTCCCATAGAGGATTAACCCAAAGAGAAACACACCAAGATACATAGTAATCAAATTGACAATACTTAAAGATAGAGGAAATATTCAAAGCAACAAGGGAAAAGCTATAGATAATGTACAAGGGAACTCCCATAAGATGGTCAGCTGATTTTTGAGCAGAAACTCTGTAGGCCAGAAGGGAATGGCATGATGTATTTAAAGTGATGAAAGGAAAAAAATCTACAACCAAGAATACCCAGCAAGGTCCTCATTCAGATTTGATGGAGAAATCAAAAACTTTACAGACAAGCAAAAGATAAAAGAATTCAACACCACCAAACCAGTTTTACAACAAATGCTAAAGGAACTTTTCTAAGGGGAAAAGAAAAGGCTGCAACTAGAAACAAGAAAATTATGAAATGGAAAAGCTCACTGGTAAAGGCAAACATACGATAAAGGTAAATCGTCCACACACAAACTAGTAGGGAGGTTAAAAGACAAAAGTAGTAAAATCATCTGTATCCACAATATGCAGTTAAGGGATACACAAAACAATTAGATGTGAAATATGATATCAGGGACCTCCCTGGTGGTGCAGTGGTTAAGAATCCGCCTGCCAATGCAGGGGACACGGGTTCAAGCCCTGGTCCGGGAAGATCCCACATGCCATGGAGCAACTAAGTCTGTGCACCACAACTACTGAACCTGTGCTCTAGAGCCCACGTGCCACAACTACTGAAGCCCACACACCTAGAACCCATGCTCCACAACAAGAGAAGCCACCACAATGAGAAGCCCACGCACTGCAACAAAGAGCAGCCCTCACTCGCTGCAACTAGAGAAAGCCTGCGCACAGCAACAAAGACCCAGCGCAGCCCCCCAAAAAAATTAATTAATTAAAGAAAAAAAGAAATATATCAAAAACAGTAATTGTGAAGGGAGGAGAGTACAAATGTGGGGTATTTAAAATGCAGTTGAAATGAGATCAGCAACTTAAAACAATCATATATATTTATATTTATATATATGCACACACACTGCTATACTAAAACCTCATAGTAACCACAAACCAAAAATCTATAATACATATACACACAATAAAGAAAAAGGAATCCAAACATAACACAAAGATAGTCATCAAATCACAAGAGCAGAGAACTAAGAAGAAAGGGACAAAAGACCTACAGAAATCTAATAACAAAATGGCAATCAGAACATATATATTGATAATTACCTTAAATGTAAATGGATTAAATGCTCCAATCTGAAGGCATAGACTGGCTAAATGGATACAAAACCTAGACCTGTATACATGCTGTCTACAAGAGACCCACTTCAGATCTAGAGACATACAAACAAAGTAAGGGGATGGAAAAAGGTATTCCATGCAAATGCAAATCAAAAGAAAGCTGGAGTAGGAATACTCATATCAGACAAAATAGACTTTAAAATAAAGACCGTTACAAGAGAGAAGGACACCACATAATGATCAAGGGATCAATCCAAGAAGAGATATAACAATTGTAAATATATATGCACCCAACATAGGAACACCTCAACATATAAGGCAGATGTTAATAGATATAAAAGTAGAAATTGACAGTAATAATAATAAGGGACTTTAATGCCCCACTTACATCAACGGACAGATCGTCCAAACAGAAAATCACTAGGGGAAACACAAGCCTTAAATGATACATTAGACCAGATGGACTCAATTAATATGTGTAGAACCTTCCATCTGAAAGCAGCAGAATACACTCAAGTGCACATGGAACATTCTCCAGGATTGATCATATGTTGGGCCACAAAGCAAGCCTTAGTAAATTTAAGAAGATTGAAATTGTATCAAGCGTCTTTTCAGACCACAACTCTATGAGTTTAGAAGACAACCAGGGAATTCCCTGGCGGTCCAGTGGTTAGGACTCCATGCTTTCACTGCCGAGGGTGCGTGTTTAATCCCTTGTCAGGGACCTAATATCCCACAAGCCACCCGATGCAGCCCAAGAAAAAGAAAAGAAAACAGCCACAAGAAAAAAACTGCAAAAAACACAGACACGTGGAAGCTAAACAATATGCTACTAAACAACCAATGGGTCACTGAAAAAATCAAAGAGGAAATCAAAAAATACTTAGAAAATCATGAAAACGAAAACACAATGATCCAAAACCTATTGGACACAGCAAAAGCAGTTCTCAGAGGGAAGTCTATAGCAGTACAAGCTTACCTCAGGAAACAAGAAAAATATCAAATAAACAACATAACCTTACACATAAAGCAACTAGAGAAAGAACAATCGAAACCTAAAGTTAGCAGAAAGAGAACTCATGAAGATCAGAGCAGAAATAAATGAAATAGACACTTTAAAAAAAATCAATAGAAAAGATCAATGAAACAAAAGCTGATTCTTTGAAAAGATAAACAAAATTGGTAAACCTTTAGCCAGACTCATCATGGGAAAAAAGGAGAGGGCCCAAATCAGTAAAATCAGAAACGAAAAAGCAGAAGTTACAGCCAATACCACAGAAATACAAAGGATCATAAGAGGCTGCTACAAGCAACTATACAGCCATAAAATGGACAACCTTGAAGACATGGACAAATTCTTAAAAAGGTGTGATCTCTCAAGACTGAACCAGGAAGAAATAGAAAATGTGAACAGACCAGTTACCAGTATTGAAATTGAATCAGTAATTCTAAAACTCCCAACAAACAAAAGTCCAGGACCAGATGGCTTCAGGCAAATTCTACCAAACATTTAGAGAAGAGTTAACACCTATCCTTCTGAAATGATTTTTAAAAATTGCAGAGGAAGGAACACTTCAGAACTCATTCTATGAGGCCACCATCACCTTGATACCAAAACCAAAGATATCACAAAAAAAGAAAAGTACAGGCCAATATCACTGACGATCATAGATGCAAAAATCCTCAACAAAATCAAACCAAAAAAAAAAAAAATCTAGCCAGCTGAATCCAACAATACATTAAAAGGATCATACACCATGATCAAGTGAGATTTATCTCAGGGATATAATGAATTTTCAGTATCTGCAAATCAATTAGTGTGATACACCACATTAACAAGTTGAAGAATAAAACTATATGGTCATCTCAATAGATGCAGAAAAAACTTTTAATAAAATTCAACATCCATTTATGATAAAAAGAAAAAAAAAAAAAAAACTCCAGAAAGTGGGCATAGAGGGAACCTACCTCAGTATAATAAAGGCCATATGTGACGAGCCCACAGCTAACATCATAATCAACAGCAAAAAGTTGAAAGCATTTCCTCTAAGATCAGGCACAAGACAAATGCCCACTTTTGCCACTTTTATTCAACATAGTTTTGTAACTCCTAGCCACAGCAATCAGAGAAGAAAAAGAAATAAAAGGAATCCAGATTAGAAAAGAAGTAATTAAATTGTCACTTTTTGCAGATGACGTGATACTATACATAGAAAATCCTGAAGATGCTATCAGAAAACTACTAGAGCTCATCAGTGAATTCTGTAAAGTTGCAGGGTACAAATTAATATATAGAAGTCTGTTGCACTTCTATACACTAACAACAAAAATCAAAAAGTAAAATTAAGGGAACAATCCCATTTACAATCACATCAAAAAGAATAAAATACTTAGGAACAAACCTACCTAAGGAGGCAAAAAACCTGTACTCTGAACATTATGAGATGCTGATGAAGGAAATTAAAGAAGACACAAACAGATGGAAAGATATACGATGTTCTTGGATTGGAAGAATCAATATTGTTAAAATGACCATACTATCCAAGGCAATCTATAGATTCAGTGCATTTCCTATCAAATTTCCAATGGCATTTTTCACAGAAGTAGAACAAGAAATTTTAAAATTTGTATGGAAACACAGAAGACCTCGAACAGCCAAAGCAATCATGAGAAGGAAGAATGGAGCTGGAGGAATCAGGCTCCCTGACTACAAAGCTACAGTAAGCAAAACAGTATGGTACTGGCACAAAAACAGACATATAGATCAATGGAACTAGATAGAAATCCCCAAAATAAAGCCATGCACATATGGTCAGTCTACATCAAAGGAGGCAAGAATATACAATGGAGAAAAGGCAGTCTTTTCAATAAGTAGTGCTGGTAAAACTGGACAGCTGTGTGTACAAGATTAGAACATTCTCTAGCACCAAATACAAAAATAAATTCAAACTGGATTAAAGACCTAAATATAAGACCAGATACTATAAAACTCCTAGAGGAAAACAGGCAGAACACTCTTTGACATAAATTGCAGCAATAACTTTTTTGATCCTAGAGTAATGGAAATAAAAATAAACAAATGGGATCTAATTAAACTTAAAAGCTTTTGCACAGAAAAGGAAACCATAAAATGGAAAGACAACCTGCAGGATGGGAGAAAATATTTGCAAAACGATGCTACCAACAAGAGATTAATTTTCAAATGTACAAACACAAATGTACAAACAGCTCATATAGCTCAATATCAAAAAAAACAAACAACCCAATCAATAAACGGGCAAAAGACATTGACTGTCTAAGTAGACATTTCTCTGAAGAAGACATACAGGTGGCCAAAAGGCATATGAAAAATAATGCCCAACATCGCTAATTAGTAGGGAAATGCAAATCAAAAAAAACTATAATGAGGTATCACATCACACCAGTCAGAATGGCCATCATCAAAATGTCTACCAATACTAAATGCTGGAGAAGGTGTGGAGAAAAGGGAACCCTCCTACACTGTGGGAATGTGAATTGGTGCAGCTACTATGGAAAACAGTATGGAGATTTTTTTTAACTAAAAGCCGAGTTACCATATGGTCCAGCAATCCCACTCCTGGGTATATATCTAGAGGAAACGATAATTTAAAAAGATACATGCACCCCAGTGTTCATCGCAGCCCTATTTACAGTAGCCAAGAGATAGAAACAACCTAAATGTCCATCGACAGAGGAATGGATAAAGAAGCCATGGTACGTTTATACAATGAAATATTACTCAGCCATAAAAAAAGAAAATAATGCCATTTGCAGCAACATGGATGGACCTAGAGATTATCATATTAAGTGAAGAAAGCCAGACAAAAGACAAATATTATACAATATCGGTTATATGTGGAATCTAAAAAATGATACAAATGAACTTATTTACAAAACAGAAATAGACTCACAAACATAGAAAACAAACTTATGGTTACCAAAGGGGAAAGGGGTGACGGAGGGATAAATTAGGACTTTGGGATTAGCAGATACAAAGTACTATATATAAAACATAACCAACAAGGATCTACTGTATAGCAAAGGGAACTATACTCAATATCTTGTGATAACCTATAATGGGAAAGAATATGAAAATATGTATATATGTATAACGGAATCACCTTGCTGTTTCTTGGGTATAATAGATCTATAAAAATTTGAAAGTACTTGAGAATTCACCGTTTAGGCATTTATAACTAAATTTTCACAATTATCAAATTTGCACAGAAAGTTTTGTTGTTCGTTTTGTTGTTTATCTGCTTGGGTTTTATTTTCATTTACAAATTCTGAGACAATTTAATTGGTAAGAATTTGACTTTTTTTTCCCAAGTTAAAGTTCAACTCAAGATTAGTGGATTGGAAAAAAAAGTTAAACAAGTGTATTTTCTTCTGGGCAACTTACTGATAATTTCTTGGAACAATTTAATGAGAGAAATTAATATAGGTGTTTTTCTGTACTTACTTCAACCATATTATTCATTTCTTATTGCCAAAATGAGTATGCCTTATTTTAATGTTTGTGTAATTACGTGTAATTGTTTTTTTTACTTCTCTCTGAATGAAGGCTGTAGAATGAGTCAGAAGCTTTAAAGAACCTAATGTTTTCCAAAAATATAACCCAACATTTTAGATCATATCGATATCTGTACTATTCCTCAGTTAATGAATTTACAAATGTAATTAGAATATTTTTAGAATATAAAGAGCTAATACAGCTGTTTTCAAGACTTCTGGGTTTATTATTGTTTCTGCTAAATACTATTCTGTCCTTAGCTTCTCAAAGAGAACATTACTTGTTAAATATAAGCTAATTTCCTTAACAAAACTTGATATTTTGGGTTATGTGCTCTTAGAATTAAGACTAACAAAAGTACTAGGTAAATTTTATATTTTTTAACCTGAGCTCAAGAAATTTATGGTAGAATATAGAATAATAAAAATACATGATATGAGTAGATAATAAAATCAGTAATTGAGAAGTAGATAGTAATACCTTTTAGGTATATAGTTTATGTCAGTTCTTTATATTTGAAAAATCAATTTGGGTATAATTGATATTTATGTAGTAATTGTAGAATATAATTTATTCTGTTGGGCAGTTCTGTTTATGGATAAAATATAATCAGAGTAATTTTATTCTCATGAAGTAGCTGATTAACTTGAGGAAGGTTATATTTCTGTCATTGGATTAGTTAAGTTTATTGGAATAAAAATACATATATAAAGTAAAAGGAACTCAGTGTATAGTAGCTGTGTTATTCACATTAGAAAATGAAGGAACAAAAAACAAAGAAAAAGGAAATGTAGGAAAAGCTATTCTTTGATTATGAATGAGACTATAAGCAAATAAGTAAATAAAGTAATAAGTAAACCAGACTACCTTTAAATAACTTAATTGGTATCACTTATTAATAAGATCTTTGCTTCCTCCCCCCAGATCAAAGATTCTAAATTGCCTGCATATAAGGATTTCTGTAAAAATCTACCATTCCCAACATATTTCCCTGATGGAGATGAAGAGGAGCTACCAGAAGATTTGTTTGATGAAGATGTGTGTCATCCTGGGGCACCTTCTATTACGTTTGCCTGACCTCATTGGACATGACAGACTCCCACATGTCCTGTGAATTCTGATGAGCCAGAACAATAATATAACCAGGAATTATGTTTTCTTTTCTTAGTAACAACATACCACAGTGGTTATCTTTGTCAAGGGCATAAATTTATCCCTCATCCTCCAACTGAATTTCATTTAAAAAATTACCACATTAAGCAAATCAGTTAAGTAGATTGAATATGCCAAATTTAGATGGACCAGCAGTTTGCATATTAGTAAAATCTTTGTAATTTGTGGGCTTTGTTCTTTTTTTACTATGTATTTCTCAAGTTATCTTAAATGTTTATAAATTTAGCTTCTTTTACTAAAGATTTGTCTGTCTTTTTGAAAGAGTGGTTGTGGAACAGTGTCAAATCATATGGGGACTATGGTGTTACCTATTTAGGTAAAAGAAACCATTTCCTGAGTCCTAAAAAGAAAACGGAATTGAGATTTTTATCTAGATTATAGAAATGTTTATGTCATAGTTAAAGGCCTGACACAATAAGATCATAAATTATGGGTCTTATTTACACTTCTTTTGGGAGGTATAGTTATTTTTTAGTTAGATCACTCAACTATAAGACAGGTGTAATTTTTTTTTTTTTTTTCAGCCGTGCCCTGCAGCATGCGGGATCTTAGTTCCCTGACCAGAGATCCAATCTGCCCCCCACAGTGGAAGCTCAGAGTCGTAACCACTGGACCACTGGGGAAGTCCTGTAATTATTTTTCCTTGATGCCTTCCAAAAGGGATTTGAAATGGCCTGGGTGTACATTCAACAAACTTTTTTTTTTTTTAATTAATTTATTTATTTTTGGCCGCATTGGGTCTCCGTTGTGGCACGCGGGCTTTCTCTGGTTGCAGCGAGCGGGGGCTACTCTTTGTTGTGGTGAGCGGGCTTCTCATTTCTGTGGCTTCTCTTGTTGAGGAGAACGGGCTCTAGGTGAGCAGGCTTCAGTAGTTTGGCATGCGGGCTCTAGAGTGCAGGCTTAGTAATTGCGGTACATGGGCTTAGTTGCTCCGCGGCATGTGGGATCTTCCCGGACCAGGGCTCAAACCCGTGTCTCCTGCAGTGGCAGGCAGATTCTTACCCACTGCGCCACCAGGGAAGTCCCTCAACAAATTTATTAATCACTTATTACTCATGTTAATTAAATGAGTTAAATGTTAATAGCTCCTGGGTTTCTCTTCATTGTATGGAATGAAAATGTTTACTAATGGCTACTTATAACAGATAATTAAGCTTAAAAATGTTAAGTATGAGCAGGCCTCATTTAACTACTGGATTTCCTCTGGACCAGATTCCTGAGGATCCACAGAGTCTAACTTTTTAAACTCCAGGTATCTTCTGAGACTTGATTCACATGGCCACCCAAGAGACTTAATAACCACAGTGTTAGACCTTTTAATAACAAATCCATTAGTTATCAGGGAATCACACGAAAATCTAACAGTATTTTCCTTCCCACATTGCATTTCTCATTCTTAATTTTAAATCCAACTGTAGCCACATCTCTTTTAAAGTTTTCATTTATACTTCATCTCTTTTCATTAAAGACTTGTGACTTTAATGGTTCTGGTGACTGAATACAGCATCAATATGCAAACATATAATAGCAATATTTAATTGGGAAATTCTGTGGGAGGAAAGTGGATACCATCCACAACAGCAATTTTTTAAAAGGTTACTGAGGAAAAAAAGCCTGACATATATTCTAGAAGGTCTTATTGGAGAAGATAAGATGTTATTGAAGGACATAAAAGATAACCAAGATAGTCCTTTCCATTTTTTAAGTTATGAATGAAAAGACTTAATATTGTAAAGAATTCAACTCAATCATATTTTCAAAATCTCAACAGGACTTACCATAGAACTGTTGAAACTGATTCTAAAATTGATATGAATGTGTAAATTCAAGAATAACCAAAACTTAAAATGGTACCCATTGGTTAGGTTTGCCCCATACTATGATTAGGGACTATTTATGCATATTTAACTTTGAAATTCTGAATACTGTATGCATCAATTCTATTCCTTTAATTAGCTGCATTTGACCAAAAGATTTTAGTGAACTTATAGATATGTCAAGGTTGCTGATAAAGTTATGGGAAGCAGCTGTTACCTTGCAAAACAAATGAACAATTATTGCTGGGAGAACATAACCTCTTGTTTCTGAATAAGGTATTTGCAGAGGTTTGTATCAGAAGTCCCCAACCTCTTCTGAATGAAAAACTGTGTTTAATTTCCCAGAAGCCATTGATGGGGGGAATCATTACTCAGGAAGGATGCTTTACACAGTGCAGGAAAGGAATCATATCATCTGAAAGTAGCCAGATGACAGGAGAGCCAGGACATATGGCGTTTTGAAGAAGGCAGGGAGTCCTCTCCACTAGAGAGCCTGCCCCAGACCCATCACCATCTTCCTCTAGAGTTTGTGTTACCAAGTCCAAGCTCATGCTGCTCACCCCACAACAGGCCAGTAAATCAAGAGACAAGCTGTTGGGACAAGGAAAGCCAGCAGACCAAGAAGATGGTGGACTCATATCCCAAAGAACCATCTTGTCTGAGTTAGAATTCAAGTTTCTTATATAATAAAAGCAAAGGGAGTAAAGTCAAACATTTCCTGGTTCCAGCCAGCCTCCGGAGGGGATGTGTTAATTCACAGGTGGGCCTGGTTCAGATGTTTCCTGTGAGCTAAACAAAGGTATTTTAGCTTAATGCTCATTACCTGGGAGGCAGGGTTGCCAGAGATGGGAATTGCATATACTTTAAGCTTGCAGGCAACATCCCTTTAGTGATTAACTTGTAATAGAATACAAAGGTTCTTCCCTATTACAATTCCCCACTGCCAATGTCCATTCCACAGTCTTGAGGGGAAAGGGACAAAGACTGCTCTGGCTACTCCCTGTTAAACAGGGGCAATGAATATTCTTTAGAATCTTTAGGAGTAAAATCCTCTTTCCTTTTTTATCTACAACCATTTGAACCTGATGAAACTCCTTAGCACTTTGTTGTCTAATTTGTAATTGAACTTGGGTTTGGGGTTCGGTTCCAGTTCCCAATACATGTACTAAGTTCCTGTGCTGTTTATTTGGGAAAAATTAAATAGGTTGACCCCTCTCCAGCCATAATGAAATTACCATTTACTTCAGTTCAATAGGCAGACCTGTTGGAGTCAAACTCATGAACAGGGTTTAGTATAATGCCCAAAGTTTTAGCATAATTGGCAACTGCTAGCTCTTTCAGAGCATTTATAGATTCTCCTGCCTGGACAGACACCTAGAATGAACTACAATACAGTATTTCAAAGGGGCTTAATTTAAGCCTGCTTCTGAGAGCCACTAATACATAGCAGGGCAACTGGCAAGGCCTTATCCCAAGTTAAATTAGTATTCATTTTCTCAGTTTTTCCTGTTGATTGTGGTCTCCAGGATTAATGTAGTTCCAATGCCTTAAACCAAATCAGGGGATAATTTCCTTTTAGGAGGGCTTTAACTGATTAAAAAGTACTGATTTTAATGAACTTATTTACAAAACAGAAGCACAGACTTAAAAAACCAAAGGGGAAAGGTTAGGGGGGGAGGGATAATTAGGAGTTTGGGATTATCATATACACACTACTATATATAAAATAGATAATCAACAAGGACCTACTGTATAGCACAGGGAACTCAGTATTCTATAATAACCTATTGGGGAAAGAATCTGAAAAAGAATATATGTAACTGAATCACTTTGCTGTACACCTGAAACTAACACAACATTGTAAATCAACTATACTCCAATACAAAATAATTTTTAAAGTACTGATTTTAAAAACTGGTAATTTTAAACTGTCACACACAAAACCAGTGGTGCACAAAACAGTGTCCTTTCCTTCTGAAGTTTATACAATTCATTGTTATCATTAATCAGTCTTTTTACAAAGAGTCCTGAGACCATTATTCCACCACTTATTAAGACTGGGGTGGCAGGTATTGGAGATTATATTCATTTAGCCTCTGAGTTTTCTGGACGGACTTGGTGGCCTTGCCAGCTCCAGCTGCCTTCTTTTTCACCACTTTAATGACACAGCAACTGTCTGTCTCATGTCATGAACAGTAAAACAACCCAGAGGAGGATAGAGAAACTCTCAACGGATATGGGCTTGCTAGGAACCGTATCAACAGCAGCAGCATCACCAGATCAAAAATTTGGTGCTAGGACTTCCCTGGTGACACAGTGGTTAAGAATCCACCTGCCAGTGCAGGGGACATGGGTTCAATCCCTGGTCTGGGAAGATCCCACTTGCCACAGAGCAACTAAGCCTGTGGACCACAACTCTTGAGCCCATACGCTGCAACTACTGAAGCCTGCATGCCTAGAGCCCGTGCTCTGCAACAAGAGAAGCCACCACAATGAGAAGCCTGTGCACTGCAATGAAGAGTAGCCCCCACTCGCCGCAACTAGAGAAAGCCTGCACGCAGCAACAAAGCCCCAATGCAGCCAAAATTTAAAAAATAACAATAAATATAAAATAAAAACGAACTTGGGCCCATCTTCCAGCTTTTTCCCAGAATAATGATCAGTCTCCAGCTCAGCAAACTTGCAAGCAGTGTGAGCTGTGTGACAATCCAGCACGGGTTCATATCTAGCACTGATTTGGCCTGGGTGGTTCAAGATAATCACTTGAGGTATGAAGCCAGCTGCTTCCATCGGTGGGTCATTTTTTCTGTCACCAGCCACATGGCCACAACGAACATCTTTGACAGACATGTTCTTGACATTGAAGCCCACATTGTCCCCAGAAAGGGCTTCACGAAAGCTTCATGGTACATTTCAACAGACTTTACTTCAGTTGTAACATTGACTGGAGCAAAGGTGACCACCACGATAGGTTTGAAATAGTCTCCACTCAACCCACAGGGACAGTACCAATACCACCAATTTTGTAGCTATCCTGGAGGGGCAGACTCAAAGACTAGTCACTTGGATGAGTTGCTGGCAGGATGCAATCCAGAGCAGCATGGTTCCACTGGCATTGCCATCTTTTGGGTGAATTTCCATCCCTTAAACCAAGGCATGTTAGTACTTGGCTCCAGCATGTTGTCACCATTCCAGCCAGAAACTGGCACCAATGCTCCTGCATTGGGGTTGTAGCCAATTTTCTTAATGTAAGTGCTGACTTCCTTAACAATTTACTCATATCTCTTCTGGCTGTAGGGTGGCTCAGTGGAATCCATTTAACAGCAACATTTAGTTGTTTCACACCAAGAGTGTAAGCCAGAAGGGCATGCTCATGGGTCTGCCCATTCTTGGAGATACCTGCTTCAAATCCACCAGCATCAACAGCAACAATGAGAACATTACAGTCGGCCTGGGATGTGCCTGGAATCATGTTTTTGATCAAGTCTCTGTGTCCTGAGGCATCAGTAATAGTCACGTAGTACTTATGGTCTCGAATTCCCACAGGGAGATATCGATGGTGGTACCACACTCATGTTCAGCTTTCAGTTTGTCCAAGACCCAGGCAATCCTCTTCAGAGACTTTTTCTGTCCAGGTGGGATTGCTTCCACCCACCCTGAAAAAAAGTGTCCACAAACACTAGCAGGTATCTGAAATTTCCTGCAGCTCAAGGCATTTGTGTCCAGTCGTTGGTGGCACAGATTCCTTTGTGTTGGGCCCCCATCTGGGAAGGTCCAGCAGCAGTCTTTGGGTTGCTTTTAGAACGAATCATGCAATTCTGAGTGACTCGCTGGATGGTCTTCTATAGGTTAGGCCCCATTATATATTTTTGAATCCATTGTAAGGTGGCATCTCTCCTGTAATGGGTACTAATATGAATTTGCTGCAGCACAGGGTCCAAGATCACCTCAGGAATCAAAACAATTGTGCACTACATTTCCAGCCAGGCAAGGTGCAATCCAAGTGAAACCCCACTCCTCGACCCTCTCTTTGTCCTTTTCTGAATATACTGGATGGTATTTTGACAAGTCAGTCTGTGGGAGAAGTGATCCTCTTGCCTCAGAGGATACTGCTTTAGGTTAGGTGTCCCAGCGTCCTTTTTTAAGGGGATGTCTATTGGCCGTGTGTTTTTGGCCTTCCCTGGGGTGCTGTTAGCACACACTCTGGTCTTACCTTTCATAGACCTGGGGTTGGGGGGGGGGGTTGGGAGGGGGAGGAGAGCTCTGTCTCCTGGGGTTTTCATGAGCACCATCTGTAGGCTTAAAGAGTGTTCACGTGGGACTCTGATGTCAAGCTGTTCTGAAGAAAAACTTAAGGGTGAAAGCTCATTGTTCCTCCCCCAGTAGGGGCTTACCTCTCTTCCAGTTACTCCCCTTTCGGGAATCCAGTGCCAAAAAAGTGGCATTTTGTTTTACATCTTCATTCTTCTGTTGCTGTTCCCTGTTGAACACTTTAAAAACAACATCTAGCCATTGAGAAGGGTTCATTCCAAATGCACCATCTAATCTTGACAACTTTCTCCCAATATCTGAGACACTGTCCAAAAAAGATCAAATTTATCATTCTAATATTTTCAGGGGTCTCAGGATCTGCATTAGTATAATGTCTGTAGGCTTGATAAATCTTTTCCAAAAATTCAGAGGGATTTGTTTTTTTGCTGAATTTCTTGAATTTTGTTTGAAATATTTTGCTTTGGTTCCCCTTTTCAAAGCCCTGCCCAGATGCACTAATAAGTAGTATTATAATAAGGGCATTCCTCCGTCATCGGGGTCCCATTTTAGTTCAGCTGTGGGTGATGTCAAGTGGGCTCCAGTTGTAGAGGACCCTCCTTGTGAAGGAGGGTTGCAATCTTTCCAGTTCAAGAAGTCTGAGAAACGCAGCTGACTGATCATTTGCATTTAGTCCCCATATGAGGTAAAGGTGTAAGGGAAATTGCCCTGCCCTGGGAGGGGCCCAAACTGGGTGCCCTGTCAGGTCTTAGATGGCGGTACTAGACCAAATCCCTGTGCCCCAGGAACTAACACAGGATTTTCTAACTGATCACTATAAGGAGGGGCAGTTCTGAGCCCCAGTGTCAGGAATTGGGGTTGGATAGGAACGGAAAGTGGTGGAAGGGGTGGATATATTGGCATAACAGCTGGAGGAGTTAAGGTTTTTTATCTTCCCCCCAGAATTAGACTTTTTAAATTGAAGTATAATAGATTTTTTTAAAATTGTATTTATTTATTTATTTGGCTGCTTTGGGTCTTCATTGCTGCGCACAGGCTTTTCTCTTGTTGCGGAGAGCAGGGACAACTCTTCATTGTGGTGTGTGGGCTTCTCATTGCAGTGGCTTCTCTTGTTGCAGAGCACGGGGTCTAGTCGCACAGGCTTCAGTAGTTGTGGCTCGCGGACTCTAGAGTGCAGGCTCAGTAGTTGTGGCGCACGGGCTTAGTTGCTCCGTGGCATGTGGGATCGTCCCAGACCAGGGCTTGAACCCGTGTCCCCTGCATTGGCAGGCGGATTCTTAACCACTGCACCACCAGGGAAGTCTGAAATATAGTTGATTTACAGTGTTTTGTTACTTTCAGGTGTACAGCAAAGTGATTCAGTTATACTGTATATACATATATATATTCTTTTTCAGATTCTTTTCTCTTATAGGTTATTAGAAAATATTGAGTATACTTCCCTGTGCTATACAGTAGGACCTTGTTGTTTATCTATTTTGTATATAGTAATGTGTATATGTTAATCCCAAACTCCTAATGTATCCATCCCCCTCCTTTCCCTTTTGGTGACCATAAGTTTGTTTTCTATGTCTGTGGGTCTATTTCTGTTTTGAATATAAGTTCATTTGTATCATTTCTTCTTGGATTCCACATATAAGTGATATCATATGATATTTGTCTTTCCCTGACTTACTTCACTTAGTATGATAATCTCTAGGTCCATCCATGGTGCTGCAAATGGTGCTGCAATCCCACTCCTCAGCATATATCTGGACAAAACTCTAATTCAAAAAGATACATGCACCCCAATGTTCACTGCAGCACTATTTACAATAGCCAAGACATGGAAGCAACCTAAGCGTCCATTGACAGGTGAATGGATAAAGATGTGGTATACACACACACACACACACACACACACACACACACACAGAGTAGAATATTACTCAGCCATAAAAAAGTATGGAGGAGTTAAGATTTGAAGCAACATATTCTCACTCTCATTCTCTTCCTTTTCTTATTTTCCTTGATGTAATAGTGCAAATGCTTGCTCATAAAGGATTTCATCATTCTTCCCTGCTTCTTCACAGAATAGCCATAAATAGTAATTGATGATCTCTAACCTTTAAAGGATGACTTTTTGCCTTGGCATCAACCAAACAGGGAGAATTCTGGGCTGAGGGTTTTGGTGATTTTAGGAACCAAGTGGAATCTTTCTCTTCTCCCTAGGAATGTCCCACAGACACGCCTTTCCCCCCCGCCCCATTCCTTTTCTCCATTTGACATCAGTAAAAGTTTTAAATATCACAAAATTGATTTGTCTGTAAATGAAGAAACAATACCAAACAAAATGAAGTGAAAAACTCAGAGGACAAACAGTAAATCCTAAATAAACCCTCAAGTTTGGTCTTGGAGTTTTACATATACAATGACACAGGAGACCATAAATGATGTAATTAACACAACAAGGGTAGCAGTGCATGGTGCACAGGGTCCCAAGATAACCCTGCCTAAACCCCCTGTGGAGATCCAGACAGGTACAGTGGCCACACATTTTTACAGTAAAATATCATCTTCTCACTCATGGGTTCATGGCTGTAATCAGATCACTTATCCAAAACCTACCTCAGAGGACTTACTATAAGGGATATTTAAAACATTTCCCATTTTTAAAGACATAAATTCTAGACAAAACACAAATGGCACATATAAATGCTAGCATCCAAAGAAGCAAACAAACCAGTTCACAAATCGAGTAAAAGTCCAACAACTCTTTCCTCTCTCTAACAGGGTACCCTAAACAAAGGCATTTTAGCTTAATGCTCATTACCTGGGAGGCAGGGTTCCCAAAGATGAGCCATTATGTATAATTTAAGCTTATAGGCAACATCCCTTTAGTGATTAACTTGTAGTACAATACAAAAGTTCTTTCCCATTACATCTGCAGATGGACTGTGTGTCTGCATTTGAGTTTGAAGGAGAAATTTTCTGATCACCTTTTAGGATCACAAGTGTGAACCCTGTCACTTAGAGCCAGACAGGGAGCAGAGGATCCACTTCACCCCCACTCCCCACCACCAGCACCTTGTACAGCTCCCTATTTTTGAAGAGGATCAGGACCCCGTTCCCGCAAACTTTTTCAGTGGCCCAGAAGAAGTGACCTGAGTTCTACTGAGCCAGGTGGGAAAGGAGGATGCCTTCTCTATGCTTACAGGGTACAAAAGCCAAAGTCTGCCTGGTCCAACAGACACTAAGCAAAACACCTGTGATTTGCTAAGAATCTTAGGTCACTTTCTGGCTCCAGCTCTTGTCATCAAATATTCAACTCGAGGAAAATGGAACTCTGCCTACTATGGATAAGCAGTACATGGTCTGGACATGGGTCACTCGCCTTTCTGTTTGGAGCCCATGCAATACTAGTGGCTTACTCTTGAGCTGTGTTGGCAGATGGAAAGGCATGGAGTTCAAATGGACTTAAACTTGATCCACTGTTTTAGATTTTGTCTTGAAATGAGGAAATTTTTGTAACCATACTTCATTCAGTTTAGACATTTCTTCCAGTCTTAGTTGGTATTAGCTATTAGTTATAAAATAGGTAAATACTGGGCCTCATATAAATTCTGTAGGCCTCAGTAAGGCCAACTGGTCAAGACATACCTTCTTTAGCACTATTCACAATAGCCAAGATATGGAAACAACCTAAATATCCATCAACAGATGAATGGATAAAGAAGATGTTTTATACACACACACACACACACACACACACACACACACACACACACAATGAAATATTACTCAGCCATAAAAAAGAATGAAATAATGCCATTTGCAGCAACATGGATGGACCTAGAGATTATCATACTAAGTGAAGTAAGTCAGGCAGAAAAACAAATATCACATGATATCACTTATATGTGGAATCTAAAATATAACACAAACGAACTTATCTACGAAACAGAAACAGACTCACAGACATAGAGAACAGACTGTGGTTGCCAAGGGGGAGGAGCGGCACGGGAGGGCTGGATTGGGAGTTTGGGATTAGCAGATGTGAACTAGTATATACAGAATGGTTAAAAAACAAGGTCCTACAGTATAGCACAAGGAACTACATTCATTATCCTGTGATAAACCATAATGGAAAAGAGTATATATAACTGAATCACATTTCTGTACAGCAGAAACTAACACAACATTGTAAATCAACTATACAATAAAATACACTTTAAAAAAAAATGCCCATTAGTGCCCACATTGGCTGAAGGTCACTGCTTTGGAAGTTCCCCCTGCTCTTGCAGGAAGTATGGCAGGAGAATGGGCTGATGGTGCTTATCTTGCTTCTATAAATTGTTCCATAATGGGCACACATGAGAAGGGAATGGAATGAGCATATTGAAGATTTTGTTTTTCCTTCTATGCATTTGACCTTATTCTTTCCTCTCATCTGGCTTCCCCTCTGCGTCCCGCTGACCAGCATAGTGGCCGGCAGGTGACAGGCAGAACCTCCAGAAGGCTTATTTGGTAAGTGAATGAAATGAACATACTGAACATATTGGAACATCGTCTTTTTTTTTTTTCTTTTTCTGTCTTTCAGTTTCCTTGGTTATTCTATTTGCCTTTCTCTTGGTTGACTCCAAGCACCATAGTGACATTCTTGTAAAGGTCTGAAACCATTTGAGAGGTCCACAGGGCAAATCGCACATTTACATACCCTACACTTCTAGATGTTAATGGTCAGATTAAAACTTGAATAAGTGGAGGGCAGACTTGTTCCTGGTGAAAAGACTATATTTCATAAAATGTCCTGTTAATTCTAAATTGTACCTAAAGGTCCAGGGCCGTTCCATCATAATCCCACCAGAGTTGAGGGAAGGCAGTGAACAGAAAAGGCATGAGGGTATAATTCTGTAAAAATGGTTCTCAAATTCATCCAGAATAATAAACTAGAAGAAATCTCAAAAGAAATTCTAAAGATAATAAGTAAATGAGGAAAGATTTATCTTTCCAAACTCTAAACCATAAATACTGCTTTAAGAATGAACAAAGCCCATGTGGTACTGGCACACGAATAAGTAGATCTAAAAAAACAATAGAACAAGTACAGAAAGATGCTTTTATAAGTAGTCAGTTTTTAAATTTTAAGATATTTGAAACACAGGAATCCATAATTCCATACAATAATACACATAAATAAGTGGGAGAGAAGGGAGGACTATGGCTTTCAATGGAATGTTGACTGCCCAGCTGACAAATGTGGAAGGGGTACTAGAGTTGGAAAATCATTGTTCTGCAGCCATCATGGTACAGACAAGAATCATCAGTGGATACTAAGTCAAGGGAGAGGGAGGGACAGATTTTGATGGTAGGCAGGATATTTGCATGGTATTAAAGTGTCTCCCCACACATGGAAGCAACCTAAATGTCCATCAACAGATGAATGGATAAAGATGTGGTATATATACACACACACACACACACACACACACACACACACACACACACACACACACACACACACACTGGAATATTAGCCATAAAAAGAATGAAATAATGCCATTTGCAGCAACATGGAATGGACCTGGAGATTATCATACTAAGCTAAGTGAGTCAGACAGAGAAAGGCAAACATCATATATCACTTATATGTGGAATCTAAAGTATGACACAAATGAACTTACCTATGAAACAGAAACAGACTCATAGACATAGAGAACAGATTTGTGGTTGCTGGGAGGGCAGGGAGATGAATTGGGAGTTAGGGGTTAGTAGATGCAAACTATTATATATAGAATGGATAACAACAAGGTCCTACTGTATAGCACAGGGAACTATATTCCATATCCTGTGACAAATCATAATGGAAAAAAAATAAAGTGTCTTCCCATGGATTGCTTACTAGTTGAAAGGGGAAAACACTAACTATACAGTAATTACCAGGTGATCAAAATTAATAGCACCAATATGGGACAGATGAATATTGTGAAACCAGATATAATACTTTGAGACAAAATGTCACTTCTATCATATCCCAGCTGGAATGTATAATCTGAATTTAGTCATTAAGGAATGTCAGGCAATTCCCCCCAAAGAAAAAGGGAATGAATGCTTTCAAAAAATGTCAAATGCATAAAATCAAAAAAAAAAAAAAAAAGACTGGGTATACATACCAGATTAAAAGAGATTAAAGAGACATGACAACCAAATGTAATACCTGATCCTAAACTAGATCCTGTATTGGAGGTGGGGAGGGATGCTAGGAAGGACATTATTGGTAAAATTGGAACATGGACTTTATATATTTTTTTTATTGAAGTATTGTTGATTTACAATGTTGGTAGTTTCAGGTGTACAACAAAGTGATTCAATTATACATATCTATATATATGTATATTCTTTTCCAGATTCTTTTCCCCTATAGGTTATTACAAAATATTGAGTATAGTTCCCTATGCTATACAGTAGGTCCTTGTTGGTTGTCTATTTTATATACAGTAGTATGTATATGTTAATCCCAAACTCCTAATTTATCCCTCCCCTGGAACATGAACTTTAAAGTATTGTGTCAATGTTAAATTTACTTAAATTGACAACCCTACTGTGGTTATGTAAGAGAAATTCTTATTTCTAGAAAAGGCACACTGAAGTATCCAGAGGAAAAGAGTCACAGGGAGTGCAACTTACTCTCAAAAGTTCAGGAAAAGACTCAGGAGAAAACATTTATATAAAATAGGTAGATAGATAATAAAGCAAATGGGTGTAAAATGTAAGCAATAGGTGAATCTAAGTAAAATGTACATGGATGTTCTTTGTAGTATTATTGCAACTTCTCTGTAACTTTGAAATTATTTCCAAATAAAAAGTGGTTTTTTGTTGTTTTTGTTTTTGTTTTAAGAATACACACAGTTGGGACTTCCCTGGTGGTGCAGTGGTTAAGAATCTGCCTGCCAATGCAGGGGACATGGTTTCGATCCCTGGTCCAGGAAGATCCCACATGCCACGGAGCAACTAAGCCTGTGCGCCACAACTACTGAGCCTGCACTCTAGAGCCCATGAGCCACAACTACTGAGCCTGCATGCCACAACTACTGAAGCCCGTGTGCCTAGAGCCCATGCTCCACAACAAGAGAAGCCACCACAGTGAGAAACCTGTGCACTGCAATGAAGAGTAGCCCCCACTCGGCGCAACTAGAGAAAGCCCATGTGAAGCAACAAAGACCCAATGCAGCCAAAAATAAAAATAAAATAAAATAAATTTATAAAAAAAAAATATATGTCCACAATTTAAAAATACTAAAAAAAAGAAAAACGAATACACACAGTTATGGTCCCATTTATATAAAGTTCAAGAATAGGCAAAACTGGGACTTCCCTGGTGGTCTAGTGGTTAAGAATCTGCCTTCCAGTGCAGGGGATGTGAGTTTGATCCCTGGTCAGGAAATTAAGATCCCACATTCTGCGGGGCAGCTAAGCCCATGCGCCACAACTACTGAGCCTGCAAGCTCTAGAGACTGTGTGCCACAACTAGAGAGCCCATGTGCTACAACTACTGAGCCTGTGCACTCTGGCATGGAACGAAAGATCCTGCATGCTGCAACAAAGATCCTGCGTGCCACAACCAAGACCTGACACAGCCAAATAAATAATTTTAAAAATAAAATAAAATAAAAAAGGATAGACAAAACTACTATAGAGGTACTGAGTGGGTGGGGCTCACAGGAGTCAGGTGTGGTGTTGGAGACATTTTATACCTGGATTTCAGTAATGGCTATGTGACTTTATGTGTTTATATGTAAACATTCATTGAGTTGTTTGCTTAAAATTTGTGTACATATACATACTATGCCTCAATTATAAATTTAATTAAAAATTTTTTTTATTAATTGTGGTTGAGAGCAAGTCGTGTATGAAAGTGTAGGAATAGAAAATGAGGAATGCAATGAAATTGCATTTGTAATGAAATGGGACCAAGAAAAACTACTTCAAAATTGGCCTCAGAACTTTCACAAATGAAACAAACTATTCTAAATCACCATAGGACTATACACAACAGAATGATACAATCGCTGTGCAAGAAATGCTAAGTCGGAGAAGGACTGGCAGAGAGGTTGATTAGGAAAGATCTCCAGGAAACCTGAGGTGAGGCTTGAAAGGAAATATAGGAGTTGGAGAGGAAGAGGATTACATAGCATACTTACTAATTTCCCTTCTTCAACCATTTATGTAAGCTTTTAGGTTGGTGAGGCTTTCATTTGAGACTGGCTTGGTCTTTTTTTTTTAATGCACAAGTATAGAACTGAAGAAAGTCATATCTGTTAGATAAAGAAATAAACGAGCATATATTATCTCTCTGAGGAGAAGTATTAAAAAAAAAAAAGAAAACTATGATGATGGATTCTCGAGACATGGGGCTGCAAGAGAAGGTTGGCACTTAGCAAGTCTACATACTTACTTAAACCCACATTTATAGAGGAACTTCTCCCATGTCCTGGACAAAAGTGCTATTCTTGGGAGACCAAGATGTGTCCCTCAAAGCCCCAAAGAGCTTACACACTCATAGGAATACATAACAAAGAGTCATATTAAAAATGGCAAGTTGGGACCTCTCATCCGCAAAGTGAAATGAGATCACAATTTTTGCACCCCCTCTGTTCCAAAACATAACAGTGATAGACAAGATCTGTAAATAGACATAGCCAGGCTCCACAACAAATAAACCAGAAAAGGAAAAATATGTAAAGCAGAGAACAAACTGAAGCACAAGCCTCTTAAGACATGGGTGAGAAAAAAAATTGTGGCAGTGGAGTTAAAGGGGCCAAAATGCTTGATTAAAGAGGGGAGACCAAAGCCAGAGGAAGGGCTATACCATCCCAATATCCTCACCAAATGAAGACAAGGGGAAAAAAAACAAAAACCTTTTGCCAATGTCATTTACTGGCCTAAGCATACATACACACACACACACACACACACGCACACACACACATGGAATATTACTCAGCCATAAAAAAATTAAATTTTGCTATTTTCAGCAATGTGGTTGGACATAGAAAATATTATGCTTAGTGAAATAAGTCAGAGAAAGACATACTGTATGATATTTATATGGTCGAATCTAAAAAATAATACAAATGAATGTATATGCAAAACAGAAACAGACTTACAGTTATAGAAAACAAACTAGTGGTTACCAGAGGGGAGAGGGCAGTGGGGAGGGGCAATTTAGGGGTATGGGATTAAGAGATAAAAACTGCTAGATATAAAATAGATAAGCTATTTTATTTATTTTTAATATATAAATAGATATAGCCATTATCTTATAATAACTTTTAATGGATTATAATCTGTAAAAATACTGAAACACTAGGCTATATACCTGAAATTATTATGACATTATAAATCAACTATATTTCTATTTTAAAATATATATATATATTGCCCTTCCTGTTTATAACCCTGCAATGATTTCTGTTGTTTTTAGATTAAAATCCAAACTGAGCCAATCAGTTAATAAATGTTATTACTCAGAGATAAACCAAGTTCCTGCTGGCTCAGTAACTGGATTTGCAAAGTCTTCGTTATTACCAGAGATCAGGATCTTTTGAAATCCTTCTGGACTAAGGGTCCAGGAGCCAGGTAGAAGCAACTAAAAAACCATCAGATGAAGACAGATGAGCAATGAGGTAAAAAGAGAAAAAGAAAATACATTTTTATGGGTAAATAAACAAAATATCTCCCATTCAAAATCAAAATTCTTTTTTAAAATGTTATGTTTTTACCATAAAAAGAAATCAAATGCTAAGAAAGAGCCAAAACAACCAACAATCAGAATGAATTCTCTCCACGTGAAAGTTATAAACAGTTCAACAAAGAACTTAAAATTAATGTCTTTAGGATGCTCAAAGAGATGACTAAAATTACAAATTTCATTCAACATAGTAGGAAATGACAAAATAAAAACAGGCCAAAAGGAAATAAAATGGATTGCTATATCACAAAATGGTATGCTCCTAACAATTTAACTTCAAAATATATAAAGCATATAAAAATAAAATTTCAAGGGAAAAAATCACAAATCAATGATTAGAGTGGAAAATGTTAACATATCTTTATCGGGTATGTTAAAATAAACTGATAGAAGAAGCAGACCAAAATCAACAAGGACATGGAAGATGTGAGCAACACAATTAACAAGTTTAATCTAATGGGTATTTACAGAACAGTTACACCCTGGCAGCACAAAGGTCTCTCCGGACTCTTCTAGGCATTAATTAATACTTTGCTGTTTCTGGAAGATTCATTCCAGCCTTATCCTAGATAAGGTGCCTATCATTTCTGCCATTATTGCATCAGTGACAATAATAATTGCTGAGATTTATTGCACCAGGCCAAGGGCTAATTATGCTGTTATCTAATTTAATCTTAAAAACAGTTCTCTAAGGTTGTACTTTCCAAAGTACTGGCTACATGTGACTCTTGAAAACTTGAAATGTGTCTAAATTAAGATATAATGTAAACATAAAATATGCACTAGAATTTTAAGACACAGTACCAAAAAAAAAAGAATAACACATTTCATTAATAATTTTTATAGGGTGGCCTTAACCCTGGTGGCCCAGTGGTTAAGAATCTGCCTGCCAATGCAAGGAACACAGGTTTGCGCCCTGGCCTGGGAAGATCTCATGTGCCACAGAGCAACTAAGCCCACGCACCACAACTACTGAGCCTGAGCTCTAGAGCCCGCAAGCCACAACTACTGAGCCCATGTGCCACAACTACTGAAGCCTCCGCACCTAAAGCCCGTAGTCCACAACAAGAGAAGCCACGACAATGAGAAGCCCACGCACCGCAACGAAGAGTAGCCCCCGTTCACCACAGCTAGAGAAAGCCGTGCACAGCAATGAAGACCCAACACAGCCAAAATTTTTTAAATAAATAAATAAATAAATTTTATATCTATTACATGTTGGACACAGACAATCTCATACATGCCAACAGCCAACAAATCTACTCGGCGACCGTGACGGAGCAGTACAAAAACATGATCATTGAAATTGTGTTTGAGCACAAACAGAGCAAGAACACAGTCCAGACCATAAAAATGACCAAACGCCCCAACTCCCAGCTAATACAAGTGATTTCTTCACCAATTACAGCTTTTATTATGTTTTGTTTCTCTCACCTCTGAGGGATAAAAATTATTAAGGTTTAGCAGAATTGTTCCTGCTCACAGCACCCAGTCAGAGCAAAAGCACCTGTCATTGAATTCTCTCCCAAATCACCTAACACAAGTTCAAATCCTGCGACAGCCGCCTCCTAACCACCCCTTTCTGAAAAGCCTCGAGGCTCCTTGTGGATGGCTATTTCCAGCATTGCCGCAGGTCATTAAATCCACTTTGTTCAACTACAATGTATTCCTGATGGTCTTTGGCTGGAGGGCATTGACAAACCCGTTTACCAGATAAGAAAATTGGGCCTGGAAAAGCTAAGTCACTGGCTTGAGGTCATACGGGATACTGGGCTACCATCAGTGATCTTCAACCTTGACCACACAGCAGATTCTCTGGAGATGGGACCGAAATATCCATATGTATTAAAAGCTCCCCCCAGCAGTAGCCAGCCAGCTGAGGTTGAGAAACGCTGGCCGGGTGATGTCTAGGGCGGCACATCTCAAACTTCAACATGCCTGTCAATCATCCAGGGATCTTGTTAAAAATACAGATTCTGATTCAGTGGGTCTGGGTGGAGCCTGAGATTCTGCATTTCTAACAAGATCCCAGGTGACACTGACACTGCTGGTCCATAGACCATATTTCGAATAACAGAATCTGGTGTCCCCTACACCTCCATAGCACTGACTTTCCAGAAATGTGTTTTATGTCTCTATTTATCAAAAAAAGTAACTTATTCATTTATTGAGCACCTACGATTCATTAAGCACCATGCAGGACCCTGGGGAATCCAGCAGGAAACCAGATAAAAAATGTCTCTGACCACCCAGAGCTGACTTTCTCAGGACTGAGGGGGAAGTGTCTCATTGTCCGGTTGACCCAGGGTCAGCGATCGTGCTTCCCCTCTAGCTGGGGCCCTTGTGTTGGTTGGGGCCCTGGTAGCTTCCTTCCAGCATCAACATTTTATTATTTGATTTTCTCCTGAATAGTATGAATTTGGGAACCATACATTTATTCCAGAGATGTTTGTTTACTAAAACAACTATAACATAGGGAAGAGAAAACACAATATATTCAAGGTCATGAAAATAGAAACTGTGTTGTCATTTTTTAAAAATCACAGCAAATGTAATGGAATTTCACAGTAAATTATTTAGCATCCACGAAAGAATCCCCCCAAAGATTATCGCATGCTTAAAGTAGGTCAGATTCTGGGACTATGTGTCTTTAGACTGTACCTAACTGAAGCTCAAATGTTTTCATTGCTCTTGCATTAAATGGTTTTGACATGAAATTTTAATTAGTCTTCAAAAGGCATTGTATGTCTGCTGCTGGGAGATGGGGAATTTGGTAACCCTGGCTTTTTTGTTTCTCCTGGATGTTCTACCTACAGGACCAATTTATTGATAGCTGGAGTTTTCTTGCTCTTCATGCCTGGTCAGTTGTGTAGGGTGAAAAAGAGAAAAGCTGTCCTTGACACCTGGGAGCTGGCTTGGTGCTCTCTGCTGGGCTGTGGTCCTCTTGAGGAATATAACACTTGCACAGACCATCAACATCAGAGGAGGCCATCCTGTGATGTTGATGGATGGAGACAAAAAATGACCACCCTACAATCACGTATGAACACAGACAAATTGTGATCATCGTCCAAACCACAAAGTGACCACATGTCCCCTATCTTGGCTGAGTGACCGCTGCTGCTTTCTCAGCACCAGCCTTGGTCTATTCCTCCCTCCTTCTAGGTGAGATTACTCGGGTAATTACTTGGGTAATCACAGAATTCTCCTGGCACACAGTGGCCACTCCAGATATAATTGTGGAATGGATCTCCTAATTTCTGATTCCGTACACCGTCTTCTTGGACCGGCATTTCCTATTCTTCTAGCTCACAAGACTTACCTCAGATGCATGGATCTCAAGGATGCAAAGCCAAGCTTTTCACCTCCCCCAGGCCTGGCCTCAGCCGCTGGATGAGGCCGAAGAGACTCACAGCATCAGCTGAGCTGACTCACATTAGGCTCAGGAGCAGGGCCACTGCAGATGCTCACACATGCTCTCAGGCTGCGGGACAGACCGGGCAGGCGATTCCCCCGGGGGAGATTTGAGCCGGGCAACATATAAGGAAGGTAAGAGGGATTTGAGATAGAACTGAGAGGTCCTGGGGCAGAAAACATGGAGGAAAGGGGGTCAGAAGTGAGGGGTCATCTTCAGAAGCACGGGCTTCCAGTGGAAGAAAGTGGCATTTCACTTCTCTGGGGTAGAAAGAAACAAATTCCTTTTGGGAGCATGACCTCTTACTCCTCATCCCCCAAGTTCTGGACCATCCCATTCATAAGCCCTTTTACAATATTTTAGAAAGAGGTTCATTTAATAAAAAAGCACTACCAAGTAGCCTAGTGCTGCCGTTGCGTGCAGGGCAGAGAGCCCCGTAGCGGTCTGGTCTCTGGATATCCCCCCGTTGTTGTCACACCCACAGCGCTAGATGGGCGTGGACTCGCCCCACCTCCTGACACACAAGCCCTCTGCCTCGTCCGGCTTTCCGCCCCTACTCCCAGCTCTCCTGTGACGTGGAACAGCTCTTAACTTATTTTGAGCCATCCTTCTCCTTTCGAGCTCCGCAATCACCTGCCTCTTTCCCAAAACATATCTCCAGTATTAATAAAGGAAACATTTCTGCTCAAGCCACAGTCTCAGAGCATCTAGTGTCAATGCCCCCACATGGCAGTAGGAAAGCACTCTTTCTTGGGGAGTGTGGTAGACTGAAAACGGCCCCCGAAAAGATACACATGTTCTAATCCCTGGAACCTGTGAAAGTTACCTTATGTGGCAAAACAGAACTCTGCAGAAGTGATTTTGAGATGGGGAGATATTGTCCTGGATTATGGGAGTGAACCCTAAATGCAAGCTCATGCATCCTCCCTGGAGGGAGGCAAAGAGAAGACAGGCAAAGAGGAGAAGCAGAGTGACGACGGAGGATGCAGCCACACGGCCAGGAACACTGACAGCCACAGAAGCTTGGAAGAGACCAGGAATGGATTCTCTCCTGGAGCCTCCAGAGGAAGCCCAGCCTGCCAGTGCTTTGATTCAGACCTCTGCCCCCCCAGAACTGGAGAGACTACATTTATCTCTAGCCACTGAGATTGTGATCGTTTGTCACAGCCTCCCCAGGAAACTAGTATAAGGAGGTCCCACCTCTCCCTCTCCTGCCAGCAAGCTGGTGAGCAGCCTGCCTGGAGCACAGAGTGGGCACCAGACTCAGAAAGACAAAGAAACATGTGTGGAGCAGCAAGGGGATTCCAGCCAAGGTGTCTGCCCATGTTTCTGCTCTTGACCTGTCATTGGGCAATGAGGGTCACTACCCAAAAAGAGGCAGAAAGTTCATGACTCCAGATGAACCCAGAAGCCCTCAGCTACAAACCAGCATTTCTTGGGGGGGAAAAAACCCCATTTTTGGAATAGAAAAATTTACAGGGGAAGCCTTCAGGGAAGTGACCTTTCTTGAAATGTCATGGCCTGTGCAAACTTCCAGTGTTCAGTTTGGCAAACAGAGGAGCCTGGGGCTGGCAGGAGAGGAAGACCCAGGGTAAGCTGATACTACTGAAGGTTGTTGGTTTAGAAGGGGCTGGAAGCACCAGGGGCTGAAACCATTTGCAGAAAGCCCCTTCCTTTCCTGAGTTGACCTAACCCCAGTGTTGTCCAACAGGAGCTGAAGAACCAAAACGTTCAATGAATAACAATGTTTCTAGCCTCTCAGACCTACCCCTTCCCCAGGCTAGTGTGAATGGCAAAAAAAAATCCCTTTTGGTGGGTGTGAGTTATGCTGTGCCCAAGGGGAGTCTGGGATCTTTTAAACAAATACTTCTTTCTCTTAATATTTACTTTTCATAATTAAAATATATAAGCATTTTACAGAAAATTTGTAAAACAGAATAGAAGGGGAAAAAAATCATACACCCATCCCTCTAAATGCACCCACCCACTGTTGGGATTTCAGAGTATTTCCTTCTTCCACATCGTTTTTCTTTGGTTTTAAAAAACTATAATCAGAGGACTAGATTCTCAAATTCTGAGAGCTTGCACCTGACCACCCACTTTGAGACAGTTACCTATCACCTCTCCCTGTTTTTATGTTCCTCATAACCCTCATCATCGTTTGCAGTACTCACCTGCAGTCAAGGCCCAGACATTGGAGGGAAAAGGGATGAGGAGGAGGGGAATGAAAATTGGTAACAACCACCAAAGCAAAATTAAGCTCATTTGGATAAATAGTGTTCATTAGTGATGTTAAATCCAAGTGACAAAAGTGAAAACTCTGACTTTATAAAGTTGATTCTCATTATTCATGGATTTGTGAGTTCGCCTACATACTAAACTTCCTCTGTAAATGGAAAATCCGTACTTGTGGGCCTGGGGTCATTTGCAGACACAGAGGAGGGAAAACCTTGAGACCCTGCCACCATGTTCCAAGCCGAGGTCACACAAAGGGACACGGCCTCCTTGCTTCAGTTCTTCCTGTAAATAAGGGTCCTTTTTGAGTTTTATTTAGCGCTATGTTTATACATTTTTGCACTTTGTGTTGGTGATTTTGCTGTTTTCCGAGCCTAGTACAGAAGTGCTGTCTAGGGTCCTAAGTGCAGAAGGCTGTGATGAGTCTTACAGAGAAAATACACGTGTTAAATAAGCTTCATTCAGGCGTAAGTTCTAGTGCTATTGGCCATGAGTTCAATGCCAATGAATCAACCAAATATATTAAAAGGTGTCTTTAAACAGAAACACACATTAAACAAGGTATGTATCCATCGGTAAACAAAAACACCATGACCAGAAGACCAGGACCCTAACCCTGTATTTCCCCTGGGAGCAGTGGTTCCATGTTCACAAATCTAGTGTCCATGGCACCTTTATAGAATATCATGACTGCAAATAACAAGATTCGATTAGACACATTTTAAAAAATATTTTCCTTAAAAAACTAAAAATAGAGTTACCGTATGATCCTGCAAGCCCACTCCTGGGCATATATCAAGAGAAAACTCTAATTTGAAAAGATACATGCACCCCAATGTTCATTGTATCACTATTTACAATAGCCAAAACATGGAAAAAACCTAAATGTCCATCGACAGATGAATGGATAAAGAAGATATGGTACATATATACAATGATATACTACTCAGCCATAACAAAAGAATGAGATAATGTCTTTTGCAGCAAAATGGATGGACCTAGAGATTATCATACTAAGTGAAGTAGGTCAGACCAAGACAAATACCATGATATCGCTTATATGTGGAATCTAAAATATGACACAAATGAACTTATCTGTGAAACAGAAACAGGATCACAGATGTAGAGAACAGACGTGTGGTTGACCAGAGGGTGGGAGAAGGAAGAATTGGGAGTCTAGGGTTAGCAGATGCAACCTACTATATAGAGGATGGATAAATAGCAAGGTCCTATTGTATAGCACAGGGAACTATATTCAATATCCTGTGATAAACCATAATGGAAAAAATATGAAGAAGAATGTATGTATATGTATAACCGAGCCACTTTGCTGTACACTAGAAACTAACAAAGCATTGTAAATCAACAATACTCAGTAAGAAATTTTTTTAAAAATTATACCTTTAGAGGATTTTGATGCATGTATAATGAAAACAGATGGACCAAGTTCATGGGCACATCTGTGTACAAGTCAATGAGGACAGCAAAGGTGCTTCTAATTTTTGTTCTGCGTGTCAGAGACCACTGGAACCCTCCCCAACACCTCTTTTTTTTCACAGCACCCTAATTTTATTTGGGGTACAAAAACATACAACCCAAAAGTCTACATTTCCCAGCTTCATTTGCAACTGACAGTGATCACAAGAGTGTAAGCAGCAGTCATTGATGGTGAGATGGTTTTTTAAATTACAATAAAATATACATGAACATAAAAGTTACCATTTAAGCCATTTTTAAGTGTACAATTCAGTAGCATTAAGTATATTCATATTGTAGTGTTACCATCACCACTATTCATCTCCAGAACTTTTTCATCATCTCAAACTGAAACTCTGTCCCCATTAAACACCTTCCCCACCCTCCCCTGCCCCCTGGTAACCACTATTCTACTCTCTGTCTCCAGTCACATGACATACTTGTCATACCATATGACATACCATTCCAGTCATACCATATGACATACCAGTCATGTGGTAAATGTATGTCTAACTTTTTAAGAAATGGCCAAATTGATTTCCAAAGCGTTTGTGTATTCCCACCAGCTAGTCTGAGGTTCAAGTTCCTCCACGCCCTCACCAGTACTTGGTGTGGCCAGTCTTTCTATGTTGAACCATTCTAATAAGTGCGTAGTGGTATCTCATTGTGGGTTTTTGGATTTTTTTATTTGTCTCAAAAATCTTTTCTTAATAGGGTGAAATTCATATGACAAAATTAAACATTTTAAAGTAAACACATCAATGGCATTAAGTACATTCACGATACTGTGCAACCACCACCTCTATCTAGTTCCAAAACCTGTGCATCTCTTCCAAATAAGACCCCATTAAGCAGTCACTCCTGGTCCCCTCTCTCCTCAGACACTGGCCACCATCAACCTACTCTCTGAATTTGATGACTCTAGGGACCTCATATAACTGGAATTACATAGTATTTATCCTTTTGTGTCTGGCTTATTTTACTGAGCATGTTTTCAAGTTTTATCTATGTCGTAGCATGTATCAGAATTCCATTCCTTTAAAGCTGAACAGTATTCCACCTTACATTGTCTTAGTCCATTCGGGTGGCTATAACAAAATACCATAAACCATGTGGCTTATAAACCGAAATTTATTTCTCACAATTCTGGGGGCTGGGAAGTCCAAGACCCAGGCACAGCAGATTGCGTCTGGTGAGGACCTTCTTTCTGGTTCACAGACAGTGTCTTTGTGCTGTGTCCTCACGTGGTAGAAAAGGAGCAATTTAGCTCTCTGGAGTCTCTTTTATAAGGGCACTAAACACCTCCCAAAGTCCCAACCTCCTAATACTATTAGATTGGGCATTAGGTTCTACATATGAATTTGGGTTGGGTGGGGGGAGGTTACAGTGGGGGACACACAGTTTTTTACCCCTCCCTGGTTCCTTTACTTCATCTCTAAATGTGGATGTAATAGCTGGAGCTTCAGCAACCATCTTAGAACTTGAGGGCACTTTGAGGATGGGGCACTAAGAAAGATGAAAGTCTCCTTGATCATATCATGGAATGTAGTATAGAGATGGTGATGGCCAGGTTTCCTTCCTGTGAAAGAAAAATCCAGTCCCTCATTTGTCTTGTGGGGTCAGAGTGGTCTCTGATACTTGGCAAATACAGGCCCTAACTGACACATCCCCCTTAGTACTGACCTCCATCCTGGGGCAACATTGGTTGGATCAGAAATAATTCTGCTAGGGATAAACCTACCTAAGGAGGTAAAAGACCTGTACTCAGAAAACTATAAGACACTGATGAAAGAAATCAAAGATGACACAAACAGATGGAGAGATATACCATGTTTTTGGATTGGAAGAATCAATATTATGAAAATGACTATACTACCCAAAGCAATCTACAGATTCAATGCAATCCCTATCAAATTACCAGTGGCATTTTTTACAGAACTAGAACAAGAAATCTTAAAATTTGTATGGAGACAAAGACCCCAAATAGCCAAAGCAGTCTTGAGGGAAAAAAACGGAGTGGGAGGAATCAGATTCCCTGAATTCAGACTATACTACAAAACTACAGTAATCAAAACAATATAGTACTGGCACAAAAACAGAACAGGATAGAAAGCCCAGAGGTAAATCAATGCACCTATGGTCAACTAATCTATGACAAAGGAGGCAAGGATATACAATGGAGAAAAGACAGTCTCTTCAATAAGTGGTGCTGGGAAAACTGGACAGCTACAGTAAAAGAATGAAATTAGAACACTCCCTAACACCATACAAAAAAAAAAACTCAAAATGGATTAAAGACCTAAACGTAAGGCTAGACACTATAAAACTCTTAGAGGAAAACATAGGAAGAACACTCTGACATAAATCACAGTAAGATTTTTTTTGATCCACTTCCTAGAGTAATGGGAATAAAAACAAAAGTAAACAAATGGAACCTAATGAAACTTAAAAGCTTTTGCAAAACAAAGAAAACTACAAACAAGATGAGAAGACAGCCCTCAGAATGGGAGAAAATATTTGCAAACGAATTAATGGACAAAGGATTAATCTCCAAAATATATAAACAGCACATGCAGCTCAATATTAAAAAAAAACAAACAACCCAATCCAAAAATGGGCAGAAGACCTAAATAGACATTTCTCCAAAGAAAACATACAGATGGCCAAGAAGCACATGAAAAGCTGCTCAACATCACTAATTTTTAAAGAAATGTAAATCAAAACTACAATGAGGTATCACCTCACACCAGTTAGAATGGGCATCATCAGAAAATCTACAAACAACAAATGCTGGAGGGGGTGTGGAGAAAAGGGAACACTCTTGCACTGTTGGTGGGAATGTAAATTGGTACAGCCACTATGGAGAACAGTATGGCGGTTCCTTAAAAAACTAAAAATAGATTTACCATATGACCCAGCAATCCCACTACTGGGCATATACCAAGAGAAAACCATAATTCAGAAAGACACATGCACCCCAATGTTCATTGCAGCACTATTTACAATAGCCAGGTCATGGAAGCAACCTAAATGCCCATCAACAGACCAATGGATAAAGAAGATGTGGTACATATATATAATGGAATATTACTCAGCCATAAAAAGGAACGAAATTGGGTCATTTGTAGAGACGTGGATGGATCTAGAGACTGTCATACAGAGTGAAGTCAGAAAGAGAAAAACAAATATTGTATATTAACACATATATGTGGAACCTAGAAAAATGGTACAGATGAACCAGTTTGCACGGCAGAAATAGAGACACAGATGTAGAGAACAAACATATGGACACCAAGGGGGGAAAGTGGTGGGGGGGTGGTGGTGGTGGTGGGATGAATTGGGAGATTTTGATTGACATGTATACACTAATATGTATAAAATAGATAGCTAAAAAGAACCTGCTGTATAAAAAATAAAATTCAAAAAAAAAAAAAAAGAAATGCCAAATTTTTCATGCAACTTTTGACCAGTGAACTCATACTTTTTACTTCCTAGAGGATGAGTTGGTTTTAATTCAATAAAGTGAATGGAAACACACACACACAAAAGAAACACTCTGATGTTCTGATGTCAGAATGCCCCAGGGGTTCCAGGGGCCAGGCTGGCCATGACTCTGTCAGACATGCATCCCAACTCACCTGCCTCCTCCCCCACCTTCTACGGGTATTGATCTCTAGTAAACATCCTGTGCCCCAAACTCCATCTCAGTCTCTGCTTCTGGAGAACTCAATCTGCAATACACTCCACAGTCTCTCAAAGTCCTTCCTGGCTCTAAGCGTCTATGTGGAAAGACCAGTGGAGAAAATACAGCAGAGTAAGGGCATGGGCTTCAGAGTCAACCTTATTTGAATCTTCATGCTTCCCAGCTGTGTGGCCTTCAGTAAACGACTTAAATTTTCACATCTATGAAAATTTTCACATCTATGAAAGACAGACAACAGTTTCTCCTTTGTGTAAAAGGGAAGAACAAACCTGACTCCATATTAGATCTGTTCATTTTTTTTCTTTAATTTTATAGAAATACAGTTGATTTACAATGTTGTGTTTAATTTCTGCTATACAGCAAAGTGCTTCAGTTATATCAATATATAACTGAATATATTCTTTTTCATATTCTTTTCCATTATGGTTTATCACAGGATATTGAATATAGTTCTCTGTGCTGTACAGTAGGACCTTGTTGTTTATCCATCCTATATATGCTAGTTTGCATCTACTAACCCCAAACTCCCAGTCCCTCCCTCCCCCACCACCCTTCCCCCTTGGCAACCACAGGTCTGTTCTCTATATTTGTGACTGTTTTTTGTTTCATAGATACGTTCATTTGTGTCGTATTTTAGATTCCACATATAAGTGATATCATATGGTATTTGTCTTTCTCTTTCTGACCTACTTCACTTAGCATGATCATCTCTAGGTTCATCCATGTTGCTGCAAATGGCATTATTTCATTCTTTTTTATGGCTGAGTAGTATTCCACTGTATATATCTATACCACATCTTCTTTATCCATTCACTTGTTGATGGACATTTAGGTTGTTTCCATGTCTTAGCCATTGTGAATAGTGTCGCTATGAACATACAGGTGCATGTGTCCTTTTGAATTATAGTTTTCTCTGGGTATATGCCCAGGAGTGGGATTTAGATCTGTTCCTTTTACTTTAAACTTTGTGCTCTGTTGCCTGTGCTTAATCATGCTGGCTCTTTACCTTTTGTAAAAGAATATTGCCTATAGCCTGAAATATATAGGATAGCACATTCTCAAGGCTCTGACATTTAAGAGTCCGTTCATATAGAGGTAAGAAGTTGCAGAACAGAGAATAACATTTGTCCTGTTGAAGGTTTACAGGAACATTATGACCTGACCTATGTGGTGCAAGAATGAAGGATTCCAACACCAAGAAGTTTGTAACAACCAACCACGTTTCTCCCTTTCCTTGCCTTTAAAAATGTTTGTTGAAACCCTTCAGGGAGTTCGGAGTTTGGGGGACACGAGCCACCTATCTCCTTGTGTGGCCCTGCAGTAAACTTTCTCTGCTCCAAACTCTGACATTTCAGTATTGTTTGGCCTCACTGTGTGTTAGTGTGCACACGAACTTTTGTTCGGTAGCATTTAGACAGTTATTGTGTGGATTAATTGAGCTAATGCATGTAGAGGGCCTGGTAGAGGGAATGGCATATGCTAATAACATTATTATAATTCTTCCTTTGGCAAAAACCTCCTTGTGCATTCAACTTCACACAGTGATTCACATAAAAGAATTCCCTAATGAGGGTGCATGAAGCAGCAAACACTAAGATTTACATGTATTTTCCCATTTAATCTTCCTGGGAACCCTACCCAACCCAAGGTGGTTGTCATTAATATCTCCATTTTACAGATGAGAAAGTTGAGGTTCAGAGAGATTGAATAACTTGCCCAAGGTCACAAAACCAGTAAGTCATGGAGCTAAGATTCAAATCTGGGTCTCTTTGTGTCCAGAGTGTGAGATAATAAGAAATACATGTATTGGTCTCTGCCCCAAGATTCTAACACAGAGTTCCTAAAATCCTTGTAAAAAGGGATGCTGGGAGAATCTTTAGTTCTAATATTTAGTCTTTGATCCTGGTTCCTAAGACTGGTTCCTAAATCCCTTGGAATTTCCTGGGGGGACAAGAACATCTTCTGTTCAAATGAGATGACTCTGGGTGTGCTCTTTGATGAAGGCTGGTCACAGGAAAGACCAAGCCATGATTAGAGGCTTGGAACTTTCAGCCCCTCCCCTCATTCTACAAAGAGAGGAGGGGGCTGGAAACAGAGTTCCTAATCGATCATGGCTATGTGATTAGGTTCCATAAACATCCCAATAGGGGATTTCTGGGTTAGCAAACACATCCAAGTACCAGGGGGTTGGCACACCTGTGGTGGAGGGGGGAATTTTCCCCCTACCTCTCGTGGGTTCTTGTGGCTGGATTAATAATGAAATTAACACAAGACAGATTAACAGGCAGAAAAGAAACAGTTTAAATAGTGAGCACAGAGGTCACATAGAAATGGCACCTATGAAGTGGCCAAAGCAGGCAGCTTTTATACTTTTTAGACAAAGAAACAGTAAATTTGAAAGGACAAAGAAACTTAGGTTTGGGTGCTTAATTAGTAAAGAAGTAACAAGGTTTGTTTATATGAGCTTCTCAGCCCTGGATTCCCTGCCTCTGGATGTCTCTCTACCTCCTGGAATGGGGAGGATGCCTTTCATGTGGGAGATTTGTTTCCTGCTCTCAGCGGACAGAGAAGAGGGTAAAAGTCTCTCTCGTATCAGCTGTTTCTTAAATAACTTTAATTCAAAACAATCAATACACTATTGAGACATATTTGGGGGCAGCCTGTCCTGGGCCCCAACACACCTCAGCTCCACAGGGACTGAATGTCCTGCACTTGGGGCTCTTCCAAACCTTGTCTTATGTATCTCTCCACCTGGCCATTCCTCTGCATCCTTTATCATATCCTTCATTATATAATAAACAACTAGTAAACATGAGCATTTTCCCTGAGTTCTGTGAGCTGTTCTAGCAAATGATGGAATCCAGGGAAGGGGTTGTGGGAACCTCTGATTCGTAGGCAGTTTGGACAGAAGTTGTGGGTCACCTGGGAACCTGCTGCTTGTGATCGGCATCTAACATTCAGGCGACGGTCTTGTGGAACTGAGCCCCTAACCTGCGGAGTCTGTGCTAACTCCAAGTCAGACTTGAACTGAATTGTGGGATACCCAGCTGGTCACAGAGAATCTCTTGGTGAAGGGAAATGCCCAGACATTTGGGGACCAGAAGTGTCAGAGCAAAGTTCTCTGTGTGAGGAGTAACAGGAGACACAGACACGTGCCATCCTGGGTGAGACGCAAAGGCTGAGCGCTTTGCTGCACAACCATCATGCCCGTGACTCTGTCCCCACCATGCAGCCCTTCCCAAAGTAGCAGGGGCTGAAGAGATGATTGCTAGTTCAATATTAGGCAGGAGAAGCCTCAGGGAGAATACAGATACAGATCAGTATTTGCTTCTATACATTTATGTTTGTTGATTTTAGTTAGGGAAAGATAATCCTCAATTCACTCCCTGGATCAAACTAGGGCACAACTGAAGAATGCAATAGCTGTGCGTGTAAAGCTCCTCTGGGAGCCCCAGAGGGAGGGAGTGAAGGGGCTGGAACCATGGAGAAGTGGGAGGAGGAGACAAGTGGAGGTCAAGCTGGACAGTAGGACAGTGAGGGGCAAAGCACAGGTGGCAGTTGTGGCTGGGGGACTTCTAAGAAGGGGATCCCTGATGTCTGGTGTTTACAGACCAGCCAGACTGGCCCAGACACCCCAACTCCACGGTGATCTGCAAATCATCAGTAGTGGAGACTTCACAGGAGTGTGAGTGGCTTGGGGGCAGCAGGGAAAGGAGGCAGGGGCTGGTGTTTGCAGGGGGGGGGGAGTTCACATGCAAAAGAAGGAAATGGCCACAAGAGACAGAATGGGATACAGAAATCAGCAGAAACAGGAAATCAGAGCAACGATAACTGGGAGAAACATGTGCCTTCAAGAGTATCCCCAAATACTAAGGAGGCCAGGATTTTGGAGGACTTGACACATCCAGGTGGTGCTGGGCCAGATTGATTGGAAAATGGCCAGGTACCTCCAGCTCGGTGTCCACTGCTTCTGCAATGGCTGAGCCTGGATGTCCTCTGACCAGGTCCCTTAAAGAATCCTAATTGGGGCTTCCCCGGTGGCGCAGTGGTTGGGAGTCCGCCTGCCAATGCAGGGGACACGGGTTCGTGCCCCGGTCCGGGAGGATCCCACATGCCGCGGAGCGACTGGGCCCGTGAGCCACAACTGCTGAGCCTGCGCGTCTGGAGCCCGTGCTCCGCAACGGGAGAGGCCGCGATAGTGGGGGGCCCGCGCACCGCGATGAAGGGTGGGCCCTGCTCGCCGCAACTGGAGAAAGCTCTTGCACAGAAACGAAGACCCAACACAGCCAAAAATAAATAAATAAATTTATAAAAAAAAGAATCCTAATTGGATAGAGAGACACTGCCCCACCCCAAGTCACCTGGGAAAGAGAGTGCATGTGTGTATATACATGTGTGCACGTGTGTGTCCATGTGTGTGTGTAGGGGCATGGAGCATTCTCTGGGACTGGAGCTGCCTTCCCCTGCCTTCCCCTCCCCTTGGGCTCAGCCTTTGAGAGCTGAGGAGGGGAACGCAGAGAGAGGGCTGCTGAGGGCTGGAGGGAATCGTGCCTATGAATGGGCCCTGCCGGGACCTAACTTTTTCCCTCTTCCAACCACAGTACACATAAATGCTCCTGCATTAACGGACTAGGTCTTACCTGTCCGCAGAGGAACCCACCTGTGGGGAGAAAAGCACGGAGATTTATCAGCTGTCCACCCGCAAGACCATTTCTCCTAAGGGCCTTGCCGGCAGCCCTCACACCCACCTGGAAGAGAAACTGTTTAGTTCTTCTGGGTGGCAGGAGGTGGGCAGGTAAGGAGACAGAGGCCTGACCCTCTTGGCCACACCCCATCAAAACAGACACCCCTTCCTCACCTGCCTCTTTCCCACCCACCGTGACAGGGAGCAGGCAGGGAGGAAAAGCAGCTGTAACGGGGCCCTTTCCACTTCTCACAGCAAACAGGAAGCTCATCCCACCCTGGAATGCTGTCTTCCCCAGAGTAGAAGGCAGCAGCCTGGAGCAGGAAGACTAGGCAACCTGGGGTTCAAACCTACCCCCAGCACCTACAAGATGAGAGTCCTTGCGAAAGTAGCAACCTCTTGACGCCTGTTTCCTTGCCAGTAGAATTGAGATAGTAGTTGTGGAGATTCAGAATATGTCACCCCAAAACGTGCCATTTGGGCATATTGATTATTTTGAATTAAGGGTACTTGAGAAGCAGCCAGTACAAGACACTCTGAATCTTCTGAAAGCAGGAGGTGAATCTTCCATGTGAAAAGCACCCTCCCAGTGCTAGGAGGGTAGACGCACCCTCATCACCAGAAATAGGGAATTCAGAGCCCAGAAGTCTGTATAAACAAACCTGTTACTTCTTCACCAGTTCACTACCCCATGCCCAAACCCCTTTTCTTGTCAATTCTTCACAAATGTATTATTTCTTTGTCTAAAATGTACAAAAGCTTCTTGCTTTCGTTACTTCTTTGAGTCTCATATTTTTATGGGACTCCCGTACATAGGAAATTAAATTTGTTTTTCCCCTCTTAATCTGTCTTATGTCAATTTAATTGTTAGACCAGCCAAAGGATCTAGAAAAAAAGAAGGGAAGTTTTCCTCCCCACTCAGTCTTGTACTCACAGGGGGGCTCTAAGAAGGAGATTGCGAACACAACACACTTGGAGCAGAGCTAATGCTCAGCAGATGGCAGTTTATTTTTGCTCTGGAAAACCCAAAGCCCTTCCCACCATTTACTCTTTTCCCCAAGTCAACTTGAAAAAGCAACAGGGGCTCATCATGTGACCTGAAGGAAGGTCCGTATCTGCAAGCATCTGCCGTCAATCAGGCACAGGCTGTGGGCCTTCTTAAAACAAAACAGATGTGTGGGGATGAGACCAAGGAGCCAATCCTCTCAACCCCAACTTGTGGCCCCTGATTTTCTCAGAGTAAAGAGCTAAAAACGACAAAGGGTTTGATCAGGGTGATGTATGGAGCCTGGAACAGAGACCATCTCCACCCCTGGTCTCGTGAACGCTGTTGCCTTCTGGCTCTGATGAGCCTGGAGGGTAATTGGGAGAGAATGGAATGGGGTGCAAACCTCTGTGAGCTGGTCTTATTGTGTTACTGAGTCCAAGCTCACTCTGCTCGCCACACGACAGGCCAATAAATCAGAGACAAGGTGTTGTGGCAAAGAATAGCAACTTTATTCAGAAAGCCGGGCGTCTGAGAATATGGCAGACTAATGTCCTAGAGTCCCATCTTATTGGTGTCTGGATACCAGTTTCTTTCATAAAATGGGGGGGAGGGTGGGTGAGGAAGTAAAATAAAAAGGCCGTAAGTCTTCCAAAGTATCTCCTGGCTTGGCCAGCCTCAGGGAGGGGATGTGTTAATTTCTTCTTTTCTGCAGCCATTCACAGGTGGGCAGGGTCAGGGTGTTTCCCTGTGAGCTGAACAAAGACACTTTAGTTTAACAAGCAGGTGGAGGGGCAGGGTTCCCCAAGGCAGGCAATTATGTATGCTTACAGCTATAGAGAGCATCCTTTTAGTGATTATAGTAACAAAAGCAACAAAAAGCAAAGGTAAAGTAAAAGAAACAGATCTAACATGGAGTCAGATCCTGTTCTTCCCTGCTACAATTGTCTACAGTAACTGGGAGTGGGGGCAGGCACAAGGCCCTGCTCTCTTCATTGAACCAGAGTCTCCTACAAAACAAAAGCCTTACACAGCTGCGGAAGCGGCAGTAAAGCTTGCTGTCTCCAGGGCACAAAGGCCCATGTATCTGGAGGAAGGATGGAAGAAAAACTCTACCCCAGCTTAGGGCAGAAACCTGTCTTGTGGGAAGGGAGCTGCTGTACTGTGAAAACACTCAAGCAGCCCTGTGGAGGGGCTCCCATGAAGAAAAACTGAGCCCTCTCCACCTCCCTCCCCCAACCCCCTCCCTGCCCCAAGAGCCAGAATCACCTTTCCAGATGCATGAGTAATCCACCTTAGAAGTGCCGCCCCAGTCAAGTCTTCAGCTGACAACTGACTTCAACCTAATTATAAACACCAAGCTAGAACCATTCAGCCAATTTACTCCCAAATTCTTCACACACACAAACTGTTAAAACCAAGCAGGACCCTGTAAGGCCCTCTCTGGTACAAGTCCTTTCTGTGTCCCCCATTTCTCATTTGCAGGAAATAGGCTCCATTTAGCCTCCTTGACCTTCCCTGACTTCCAAAGGACAGATTTAAACAATTGTTAATCAGGGAAGGGAGGGAATACAGAGACAAGAGAGGAGCAGTCAAGAAACAATAGTACAGCCTTGGGGCAGGGTCCTGGTTCCTCCTCAAGTAATATACATAAGGATACCTTTGAGTTCTTCTGCAGGAACTAAAGCCTCCACCCAGGTGGAGGATGTTAACTTCAGGCTGAGCACAAGATTTCTGGAGCACCGTCCTGTTACCTCACCACTGACCAATCAGAGGAAAGTCACACAGCCTGTGGCCCTCACCCCAAATTTCGCCTATAAAATTTTTTCCCCAAAAACCATCAGGGAGTTCAGGGTTTTTGAGCACAAGCCACCCATCCCCATGCATGGCCCTGTAATAAACCTTACACTGCTCCGAACTCTGATGTTTCAGTTTGTTTGGCCTCACAGTGCATCAGGCACATGAACCTGTGTTAGGTAACACTGTGAGACATAATAGATTATTACTTGTTTAAGCCACTAAGTTTTGGGGAGATTTGTTTAACAGTAATAGGAAACCAATACACGATTTTATACATCAGAATTCCAAGTAAAATTTCATTTGAAGAACTCTGTTGTGTAAAAGAAAACAACAGCAAACAAAAAACTTTAGTATCCATGTAATCCAACCTTCTTAATTCATTAATTAGAAATAGAGCCAAGAAAGATCAAGATATGGTGACATAACTGAGTCAAGGCAAAACCAAACCAACACACAATTTTGATGGCTACTTCATTCCATAGCATTCAACAAGATCAGATATTGAGAGAACAAGGTATTCAGAGTTTGGTTTAGAGAAAAGACTGGTTTATCCAACCTGGTTGTTAAGGCAAGTACCAAGATGTTCTTGAGGGAAGTTTAGTTGCCTGGCCTTCAGGTTTAATTTGATAACAAGGTGAGACAGGAAGGGGCCAGGGAACAACCTTTTAAAGAATGATATGGCCCAAGGACATGACATAAACTGGTTAGAACCAACTAGGTCCAAGATGGCAGATGAGTCAACTTCTGCTAGACCTTGAGCCTCAGTGTACCCTCATTGTAACACAGCATGCTAAATGACACACCCACAGGTGCCATGACAGTTCAAAGGTCAACCATAAAAGGTCAAAAAGTGGGTGGTGGTCCAATTCCTGGAAATCCCCACCCCTTCCCCAAAATAGCTAGAATACTCCTCTCACTCATTAGCCTATGAAATTACCCACCCCTATAAAAATTGACAACCCCATACCCTGGGTTCTCTCTCACCTTCTGAAATGACCCACACCCTGTCTATGGAGTGTGTATCTCCCTGAATAAAACTTCTTTTGCTTTACTTTGGCTCACTCTTGAATTCTTTCCTATGTGAAGCCAAGAACCCACACTTGGTGGCTGTCCCAGGGATTCACCTGAGACCTGGGACATGACAATCCTCTCGTGCCCCACTCTTTTTCATGCAAGAAAGGGTTGAGGTAAATGGCAAGACGTCACTGTTTATCGCTATCCTGAACATAAAGCATGATGAGTTGGAACTTTAAGTCTTTATTTAAAAAAAAAAATTTTTTTTATAAGCAAGTTTAAAACTCATCAATCCATTAACTAAAAGCTTTGCTGCCCCAAACATGGCAATTTCCAAACACCAAATCAGTGATTTGCAACATAAATAAAGCAATCAGAATGATGAAAATAGAAGCCTTCCAGCAAAATCCACTTCTGAGAGCTGCTGCCAAAGGGAGAAGAAAAAACATTTTCAAGTTAAAATTTGGACTGAAAATGAGCTGAGAATAAGCTGAAAATTATCACCTCTCTCTGAAACCCAGTGGTTAATTACACTGTTTCACAGGAAGGTGCATATAGATGTAGCTGGGATAAAAGAAATAAATGTACGTTCAGAGAGAATTCAAACCACAATTCCCTTGATGGTGTATTAGTCACTTCTTTTTCCTGAGCACAGGCCAGGCTGCAAATGTTATGCTGACTTCCTTCTGTAGAGGTTGTGAAATTGCTAGAAAATGGCTGAGGACCTTTGCCCTGTCTCTTCAAATGACAAGTTCCCAGATCTCTCCTTTCAACGTGCCCTGATCACTGCTATTTATGTTCCCAACTGGAAGCATATGCAGTGTGTGGGACCAGTCCCAAAACTTGCTGGGGTTCTTGCTGTTTCCCCGGTCTGTGTGAGTAGCAAAGATGTGGAAGGTCTCACACGTGCAGGGGCTGGGGCTGCTGCACAGCTCTACATGGAAGCGCTTTCCTCTCTACTCAAAATATGATTTATATTATGATTTAATTTTTATATAAATGCATCTACCCACAGTCAAAGGCAGGTAGAATAAGGCTATTTAAATAATTAGAATGAGCAGAGTAGCTCATGTTGAAATGAAGCAGGATCCTGTGGGGCTCTCCCAGGTACAAATCCTTTCCATGTCCCCAGCTTCTTGTTCATAGGAAATAGGTTTCATTCAGCCTCCTTGACCTTCCCTGAGTTCTAGACAGGGAAGGGAGGGGATGCAGAAGCAAAGGAGGAGCAGTCAAAACAAACAAAACAAAACAAAACAAAACAAAAAACAGTGCAGAGTAAAGCAGGGTCCTGGTTCCTCCTCAAGGGATATACATAACAATGTGTTTGAGTTCTGCTACAAGAACTAAAGCCCCCACCCAGGTGGAGGATGGTAACACCAGACTGAGCACAAGATTCCTGGAGCACCACCCTGTTACCTCATCACCAACCAATCAGAAGGAAGTCACACACCTTATAGCCCTCACACAAAATGTTGCCTTTAAAAACTCTTCCCCCACAAACCATCAAGGAGTTTGGGGGTTTTTTGAGCACTAGCTGCCCACTCTTCTTGCTTGGCCCTGAAATAAACCTTTCTCTGCTCCAAACTCCAGCGTTTCAGTTGGTTTTTCCTCACTGTGCGTCAGACACACAAACTGAGCTTGGGTTCGACAACAATATACAATGTGCCAGGTGACGTATTTTGCAGTAGTGTGTCCTGACCCCACCATTAGTTTATTCTCTTCTTTATCATGGTTGATTGAAATATATTATTATTATTATTATCATTGTTATTAATAGTTTTTAAAAGTTTCTTTTATCTTTACTGCTCATTGTTAGTAAAGTTATGTAAATCTTTAGAACTATTGTCAAAATTGAAAATTATCCAGTTTCTTTCACAGATGTAGAAACTGGAAGATTTCAAGGCATGTCAGGTCTTCCTGTGCACTGAGCAATATTAAAGAATTATCACATCAGTATACTAAAAGCCATTCCTAGACCCAGTCACATACAATAAACATTCTATTAAGGGTTTGACTTTGTATGTGAGCCAAGGCCCACAAAGCTCTCCTAGGAAAACTGGCCTGCTGCCTGGCTGACAGGTCCCAGCCTCACAGACGGAAAAGAAGGTCACTTCCTGGGAGGCCACAAAGCTGAGAAAGTTGAAAATTGAGAGGACCTCAAGAAGAGAGGAATTTACCAAATTGATAGGTTCTCTAGGTTAAATCTGTTGGATATAGTTTCTTGGGTTTTGTTCCTCAAGCCTAGGAAAGAAAATAATAGAGACTTTATAAAGTCCAATTTGAGATTCTTAATCCATATAGTTGCCCAATACTATATGGCTCTAGATTTGAAAAGCAAATTCGAGGAAGCCTTTAGGGTTACTTAACACTCTCCCTGCATCTCTTAAACACTGCAGATTATTTACGATCCCAGTAGAGGAGACTGTCAAGAAAAATTATCCTAAACTTGAAAATAGGCCAAGGAGATTATTGGGCATTCTTTCAGAGTAGTGTTGGGAGTGTTCCTCTGACTGGCTTTCTATGGACCAGGCTATTTTATAGCTCTGTAGGGGTAGAGGCAAACTTACAGAAAACTGACGGCACTGCAAATAATTTTTGCCCGAAAGCAATGCAATGGCTGCCTGACAAATGCTGATTTTGTCTGGTAGTAAGACAATTGATTTCCATCTGTAAAAATGATAACCTTCAAAGTTACTCTTTATTGTCTGTAGGATATTAACCAATTCTGCATCTCTGAACAAACTCATTTCAACATTTTCTTTGGTCTGACTCTTGTAAGGCTCTGCTCTTCAAATTCTCATTTGAATTAGTTTTAACATTTTACTGGTTCCCTAATGAATGGAAGAAAATCTCTGACATGTTCATTTTATATTTTTATGAAATCATGTATGTAACTTTTTGAGAAGTATTTTTCAGCACACGAAACCGAGCAGGACCCTGTGGGGCTCCTGGGCACAAAACCCTTTCCGTGTCCCCCGTTTCTTATTTGTAGGAAATAGGCTTCATTCAGCTTCCTTGACCTTCCCTGAGTTCCAGAGGATAGATTCAAATAGTTGTTAACCAGGGAAGGGAGGGGATGCAGAGACAAGGGAGGAGCAGTCAAGAAACAATAGTGCAGCCTTGGGGCAGGGTCCTGGTTCCTCCTCAAGGGATACACATAACAATATCTTTGAGCTCTTTACAGAACTAAAACACCTAACAAATGGAAGATGATAAGTACTTGATGGAGCATTCTTTATTCCAGAGAGAAGGTCACAGTTCAATAGCTTTGAGAACCGCAGAAGCCCATCATGAGACCACCTGATGACAGATGATCTCTAGATTGAAGGAATGCAGGCCCTGCATGCACCCTGATCCTTATCAACAACTCTGCCCATTGACTAAAAGACTCCTCACAACCCCCCACTCCCACCCCAGGTCGGGACACACAGTTTTGAGGGCATTAGCTTGCTGTGGCCCCCTTTCCCTGTAAAAGCAATAAAGCTATTCTTTTCTGCTTCACCCAAAACTCTGTCTCCGAGATTCAGTTCAGTGCTGGTGCATAGAGGTCGGGTTTCCTCATCACACATGCACTAAAAATATTCCAGCAGTTTTGTAATGTGCCTCCTTAGCCCAGTCTTAAGATCCAGTTCACACTATGGAGCCAGATTAAGCTTCCCATTGTCCAGCTCTGACTCTATCACTCCCTTGTTCAAAACTCTGCAATAGCTCCCTCCTCTTGATACAAGAAGGTTCCAATACATTAGGTTGGTATCCCAGGCCTCTTACAATCATGCCCCAACCTCTCTAGATCTACCCTTGGCTTCAGGTAGGGTACCTAATTAATGTGTGGTAACAAATAGATGACTGAACTCATTAATACCATTTACCTGAATGTAATGGCTTGCTTAATGCTGTTAAGAATGAAAGCTGTCCCTTTCCCTTATTGGGCATCCCACCTAAAGTATTTTTCATCTGGCTTCCCCCAGGAGCAGAGCCCAAGACAAGGTTTTAAGGATCAGTAGTTTGAGAGCTGATCTGAGAAAACTCCAGCAAAGATGTAAAAAAGGTGGCCTGGGAAGAGAACAATGTGACAGAGGGTGTGTGATGAAGCCAGCTCCCACGGTATGTAACTGTGAAACCGAGCAGAACCCTGTGCCCACACCCGCAAGTGAAAAGGCCCCTCCATGTTTACAGAAGAGCGGAAGTCTCCCAGGCCAATTTGAGTCACAAAGAGCTGGCTCAAGCAGCTAATGATTAGGACAAAAGAGTCACAGACCCAGTGGCTGATGAATATTCCTGAGTGGTCTTACAGATACTGTACTTGACACCAGAGGGAAAAAGCTAACTGCATGATGAACAGACTGCAGCCATGACATAAGCTGCTCCATCTTGAGCAGTACTGAATGTATGGCTAGTACAATTCCAAGAACTGGCCTTAGGAGAGTGAGATTAACACTATTGCTCATAAGAATCTATATCTTTGTGGGCATCCAAATAATTGTAGTTCGTTCTGCCCATGTATGAAAATGGGCAACTACAACTGTCAGCAAAGAGATGCTACAGACCCATGTCGATGTCTTCCACTCTAAGAACATGGCACCTTGTGTCAGCATGAAGAAGTTACAGAAGATGGACCTTAACCCATGATCCCATAGAAATGAAGTGATGTTCTGAGAAGTGGGGATTTGTAAGCAGCTTTTGGCAGGAAAGACCACTTTGCAGGAAAGAGTTCTCTGCAGGAGGCCCCTTTTCTCTTGACACTAACCTTAAGCCAGGCACCCCCGTGATCTACTCATCTCTGGCCGAAGCACACCTTTCAAATCTTTTGACCACACAGTACTTTGCCTAACTTGTTGGTTCTTTCTGTAGAACAAAGAAGTCGAAATGAAGAATAAGTAACTAACAGATGACCTGATCTCTTCCCCAGCTTCCCCTTCAGTAAACTCATGAACAAACTGTGTGAAGAAGATAGTATCTAAAGAAAGACCACAAGCCTGCACACAGTGGGGGTTAGTGACAACTCTGACCCTCTATCTCAATAAGTAACTGAGATTAACATCCCTGTTTACCTTTAGAAGCTTTCATGGCTGAGCAGAATCTTCAGAGGTGGTTTTGGGGGACCCTGTGTCCACCATCTCCCCAGATTACTGGCTTTCTGATTAAAGGCAACTTTCCTGTCTACCATCATCTGTGAGTATTGATTTTGTAAGGGGCAAGCAGTGGGACCCGATTCCATAACAACTGGAGCTCACTTCTACTGAGGTGTCCTGGGGGGTAGAACAGGACCCTCCTCAGAGCTGTCCCAATCAAGCAGTGAGGACACAGTGTGTATTTATCTACTGATTCCCCATCTGTCATTGGTTAAGTGTTACTTCTGGGAACATTGTCTCCTGCCACTTGCAGCTGCTCTGCACACGGGCCAAGCTGGCTCCCTCATCCAGACAGAAATGCTCAAGGAGAGTCAAAGTTCTTCCCAGTAAGCAGCCTTCAGAGCACCAACAGCCCAGGATGCAATCCTGCAGAGATTCCCAGCCAAGTAATTCAACTTGTTTCCTACAGATTAAGACAGGTTCCTCTCTCCTAACAGCTTTCTATGTCAGAAGCTGAATTTTTTTCTGATTATATTCTACCACTACTGAGTTATATTGCAGTCCTAGATTTAGGCATTATGGCTTTGGAATATATTGAAGGGTCTCAGGGGTCTGGACTCATCGTGTTTGGCCATAAAGGCAATTAGATGTCTGCAATTTTTTATTAAGATTGTATAATGTGTCAATTACACGCAAGATGAGATTGGTTGGGACTCCTGCCTGCCTTTATGGTATCACTTTTCCATGCTTTTAATGTGCTCCCTTTGGGCTCTGTTTAGCATGCAGGTTACAGTGTGGGGAAGTAGAGGTGAGGGGAGGAGGCCAAATGCTGGGAATCTGAATCATCCTTGTTAAAAGATAATCTGCATGCATATGAGGAAGAAAAAAGGGGAGGCTCATATCTCTCTGCAGGAGGTTCTTGAAAACCAATAACAGACAGCTATCTGTTCACCTCTGGAAAGGAGGAGGGCCAGATGGAACGTGGGTAGCTTTGGGAACCAACTGAGTCATGAGAAATTTCAAATTGTGATAAAATTTAACCATAAATGTGCTCCAGTACAGGTGGAACAAGGCTTGTAACCAAGCAGGACACTGTGGGGCTTTCCTTGGACAGACCCCTCCCCGCATATCCTCTGTTGTAGCTCTTCTCTGAAGTACCCAGATAATATTATTTGCTATATTTCCTGAGTTTTTCAGATCCTAACAACCACCACCAAGAGGAAGAAATTAACTGCTTGATGATCATGAGCACAGAGCCCCCCGACATACTGGTACCTAAGGATTGATAATGGTAACCCCAGTGACACTGCCCTGTTACCTCAAAATCAGCCAATCATCAGAGAATTATGCAGGAGTTGATCACACACCCTATGATCCCCCCTCCCTCACCTGGCCCTCAAAATACTTTGCTGAAACCCTTCGGGGAGTTCAGGGTTTTGGGGAGCATGAGCCACACATTCTCTTCTCATGGCCCTGCAATAACCTCACTGTGCATTGGGCACATGGACTTGTATTTGGCAACAGGCTGACTCCTAGTTCAGACTGGATAATTGTACTTGGAGAAATGCTATAATCTGTGGATTTGTTATCCAAACACTGGGTTTGCCTCTTCGTGGGTGTTGAGCCAAAAGACACAACCAAGCCGAAGGTCCGGGGAAGGAAGGATTTATTACCTGCAGCAAATAAGGAGAACACCTGGGATTTTTCCCAAAGCAGTTTCTCCCCCAAACAGCAAACTTGGGGAAGTTTTAAGGTAAGGGTACAGACATATTCATGAGGGGCTTGGGTGGTGTATGCATATCCTTGAAGGGCTTGAGCAGAGGAGAATTCAGCATAGAAGTGGGGCAAAGGTCAACAGAGTCTAAGCTTTAGCTGATTGAAGTCACGAGGGTCAGAAAATGTCAACATCATCATCCCTTATGTTCCAGTAGATCTGGTGGTTGAGCTTCAGACTAATCTTTACCATTGAATTAGAACTGGGAGCCTTTATACCTGATTTGTTATCTTTGCTATTGTTACTCTTTTGCCTGATAACAGTCCTTCGTTTCTTTGTTCTTTTGTTCCCTTAAGATCATTAATTATTGAGACCTGTTCAAGGGCAAGCACCGTGGCCAGGCTTAGATCCCAAAATGGCTTCTCTTATGTCAAGAAAGTCATGCCTGGTTCTCCTTTCCCGGGCACCCCCTACAGTACCTACTTACAGATTTACACACCAAGCTGACAGTCCTTCACCTCTTCCCTCTGCCTCCCACCCCGTTTCCAGCACACTCCTTACCTCCCTGGGTTCCAGTGTTCTTAGAGGCTTGTTCAGATTTGCAGTTAGTTATACTCAAGAACAGTAGTTCTCAAACTTAAGCTGCATCAAAATCACCTGGAAGTTTTGTTAAAACGCAGATTGCCGGGTCTGAACTCCAGAGTTGCTGATTCAATAGTTCTGGGGTAAATTTGCATGTCAGGAAGTTCCCAGGCGATGCTGGTACTCCTGGTCCAAAGGCCATACTTTGAGAACCACTGCTCTAGAAAGAGTAGGTAATTGGACATGGGTCTTCAGCCCCACCAGAAGTCTGCCCAGTCTTTACAGAACAATTGAAATCATCACATCCTTCAAAAGGCCCACGAATACCTCCCAGTTCAGCTCTATGTTGAAACTAGCAGATCATCCCATTTTGGGGTTTCTGAATTTTAGGATTTGCATCAGAAAGTCCTCAACAATGATCCCACCCACAATCATCTACATTCTTGCTTCTCCACAAAGTTTGTGGATTGTTCCTAAAACCCCAAATGCAATCTTTTCACTAAAGCTTTCACTCCTAAAAGGCCAAATATCTACTCAGTGTGAATATGACTGTTCTACAGATGGGAAAAGAGGAAAGATCCCAGGGACCAGATCATGAACACAGGAATCTGCTGAATGTAATGGAATTTGGGTCGTCCGTCTCCTGGCTGAATGCAAGTTTCACTCTGGTTCCCTCAGTGTTTGGTGAGTTCAAGGACAGCCTTTGGTCCACAATCCAAAGAAAGCAGCACCTGTGGGAACTAGAGCCCTGCCTCCCAATTTTGGCATTTGGTATGAAAATCAGTATCTTTTGGCTTTTTTATTTTTATTTTTTGGTATGAAAATCTACAGCTACCAGTGGATTCTTGCCCCTAAAGGTGGGGACTAGAGCTCTTTAATCCAGCATCACAGCACAGAGAGCCCACCAGCATGTCCCCTGAAGCTGCTATTGACAAGGACTTGGGGACAGGTCCTGGAATCCCAGTGCCCAAACTGAGCTACGGACAGTGAGCTGGCATCCACAGGGGCAGGGCTGCTGTGAGAAGGGGTAAGCTCATCCTCTGAGCCGAGGATTTCCCATCTATTCACTGGATGACTTAGAATAAGCCACCAATTTCTCTGAATTTGTGTCCTCATCTGTAATAATAACACAGCCTGTGTTTACTGAGAGCTGGACTATGGGCCAGGTGCTATGCTAGTCCCTGTCGACCAAAAAAACCCACAGAAGGCTGCAAACAAGAGTTTTTTTAGGGTCGTAAGAATTGCAATTTGGGGGCCTCCCTGGTGGCACAGTGACTAAGAATCCACCTGCCAGTACAGGGGACACAGGTTCGAGCCCTGGTCTGAGAAGATCCCACATGCCACGGAGCAACTAAGCCTGTGTGCCACAACTCCTGAGCCTGCGTGCCTAGAGCCCGTGATCCGTAACAAGAGAAGCCACCGCAATGAGAAGCCCACACACCGCAATGAAGAGTAGCCCCCGTTCGCCGCAACTAGAGAAAGTCTGCGCGCAGCAACGAAGACCCAACGCAGCCAAAAATAAGTAAATAAATAAATAAATAAATATATATATAGAAATATATAAATATATAAATAAATATATAAATAAAATTTAAAAAAAAAAGAATTGCAATTTGGGAGGTGCACCAATTCCAGTAGCAACTCAAATGTGCTCCAAGGGAAACAGAGAATAGCAGGGATTTGTAAAGATGACAGACAGAGACATTCAGAGAAGTTAATATAGGTTGTTTTACAGAACTACAACGCATGCCAGCAGACATTCAGTTACTTACTTGTCGGCAGCAGATTGCTTGCTGAGCTGCAGTTTCTAGGGAGTAAAGAAAATGAGTTCTAGGTGGCCTGTGGATGCCTGGGTCAAAAGTCCATATTATATCTGGGTGGAGGTGTGTTAAGTTCCCCCTCCCTACTGCCTTCCTGGCTCCAGGGTAGATCCCTTTGACATAAGTGACTCCATTTTATTATTTATAGTCCACATCTTTTATCTGCATTATCACATTAATTCTTCCTGAGAACTCTATGCGATGGGTATTATTATTACCCCATTTTACAGATGAGGACACTGAGGCATGAACTGGCTGCATAATTGGCCCAAGTTCCTAAGCAGTGAAAACAAGATTCAAGCTCAGTTCTATATGACTCTAAACCATCCTTTCCCTAGTGTGGTCTCATCTAATCTCATGATTTGAAGCACCACCTACTAGCTAATGACTCTCAAATTTATACCTTCAACTCCAATAAGTATCTCCAAAACTGAACTCTTGATCCAGCCTTCACCATCTCAAAAGTGGTGATGAAAAAAAAAAAAAAAAAAAGTGGTGATGGAGAGAAACAGACTGAATACGAAATAGTTTGGAGGCAAAAGCAACACAATTCTACCATTAGTCCCCGGCCAAGGGTGCAAAAAAGTTCTCACATAATTACTGGGATTTTTCGTGGTCAAGGAGTGATAGGATAAGGACAATCTTCCCCCTAAATCCCATTAGAATGCAAATCTCCCAGACAAAGATAGCATCACCTCAATCAGTATCAAGCTTTATCACCTTTGTGTGACTAATTTGACTGAGACCTGACCTGAGGCATGTGCAGAGGAATAGTAAATACCCAGGGCAGGACTCCCCAGCCCAAGGGCCCACCTGGCCTGGCAGGTAAAGTGAGTGAGTGAGGCCGCCCTGCTTTCAGAGGATAACCTGCAGCCCGTGCTGTTGCCTTGTTAACAAAGGCATGCTGCTTCTCCAGTCCAGCCCCTCCCTAGCACGGGACAGTATTGTTGGAGCTTCCAGTTTTCTGAGATGGAGCATGGGCTGCAGGTTATTAGTGTGAGAATGCTCAATTTTTAAACATTGCAACTGATTTATACTGGGCGGAGAGGGGGACTCAGGGGGGAAAAAAGAAAAATAAGGTCAACCCTTGCAGTAATTTTGGAATTTCTTGACTAGTATGTTTAGACATTAACTCATTCGATTCTTACATTAATCCTGTGAGGTTAAGTGGGAGTGTTCCCATTCTGCAGATGAGAAAGCCTCACAGGGCATGGAACTTGCTGCAAATTAGTCTGAGGTCTTGGGCCTGAGTTTCTATATCTGTAAAATGAGGAAGAGGAGGTTTCTGAGCGCCCTGAAGTTGTGTGCGAAGGTCTGCACAAGTTAACACATGTGTATTTTTCTCAGAAAAGGATGCATAATAAGCTTCATCATATTCTCAAAGGGATCCCAGACCCAAACAGCTTGAGTATCACCATCCCAGAGAGGATACAGATGAGGAATTTATAGAAGAAGGCTGTCAGATGTCCAATAAACATGAAAAACTGCTCAGCTTCTCTGCATCAGGGAAATGCATGTGAAAGAAAGGGGCTTATTTCAAAGATAAGCCATGAGGATCCAAGGACCTGAGGTGGTGCAGTGAAGCTGCAAATGGCTCATTCAATCAGTTATGGCTCCTCTGGTGGTCGTGCCTCTCCTGCTTGATGTCTGTGGTCATTCTTGCGCTAATCACGCCAACAAGTGCCCAATGGCTTCACAATTCCTGTGCACCAACCTTCAAGGAACAACTATAAAGCTCAGTGTATCAGGATATTATTCAAGGCCGATTCTAGCTGTTTGAAAATATTTTGTACCTTTTGAATCATTTTATAACATCCTACCCTCCTCTCTACTGCAAAAGGATTTTCAGTGATAACTACGAAATGAAACTAATGATAACAATGATCAGAAGGGAAATGAAGACAGTAAATGTTTCTATTATTGAATTGCATGTGCATAATTATGTCAGTAAATAAATTTTTAAATAAGTATTACATTACAAAGGATAAAAGATGATTAACATTTCAAAATTATATAAATGTAATTTTTGAAAAAGAAAAACCTACCTATGCCATCTCAGTGATGAAATAGCATTATAGTTCTTGTGTTTGAGCCTTAACTTTTGCAAATGTCAATAATTTGGTCCAAATTTGCATATTCATGTTACATAGAATAGCCAGATTTGCCTACCTATCTCCTCACTAACAGTTCATGGAAGACAGTTTTTATTAATTTTAATTCTGAAAGTTTTCTTTCACTCGAAGTAAGTTATTCAAATCATTAAGAAAAGTCTTAAACAGGGACTTCCCTGGTGGCGCAGTGGGTAAGACTCCACGCTCCCAATGCAGGGGGCCCGGGTTCGATCCCTGCTCTCAGAAGTAGATCCCACATGCATGCCACAACTAAGAGTTTCTATGCCACAACTAAGGAGCCCACCTCCTGCAACTAAGGAGCCTGCCTGCTGCAACTAAGAGACCCAGTGCAACCAAATAAATAAATAAATAAAAAGAGAGGCTCCTAGTTCTCAAAAAAAAAGTCTTAAACATAAAGATAAATTTGACCGATTCATAAAAACCTCAATTTATAATGAATGTCAGAAATGCAGCATTTTCCACATCTTTGTTTCTTGGGGATTGTTCTCAGTGGTCTTCATATGTCTCTGTAGCTCAAACATTTCCACTGAAATGTTTTCACCAGAAGATTCATCATAAATTTCTATTACATTTAGTAAAACCCCTGAAGATTTTCCTCTTACACTGAATTTAGAGGAAATGACTAAATAGTGAACATTGACATTATTTGATCCATTGCTTTAGAATGAGTGTCCTGTTCCTGGTGAAAACTATCCAGGTGTTCAAAGACTGTCCTTTTGATTTCTTCTGGCAATAGAAGACCAGCACCTTTTGTCATGTTTCCTGGAGTTCTTCTTCAAAATTTTACTCTGTTTTCCATGGAATTGCCTATTTCCTTACTTTTTAGCAGTTGTTGTATTATTCCTAGCTTTCTCCACAGTTTCTGTGCACTGACCTTCAAGGAACAATGTTAAAGCTTGGCGCTTCAGAATACGTGATTCAAGGCTGATTCTATTTGAAAAAGTTGTTGTGTATTTCAATCTCCAAACAGAAAAATTACATCCAACTCTCCTGGTTTATTATGAATCTCCAGTGTAAACACGAGTGTGTGGAACCATAGGGACTGGAGACACAAGCCACACCTGAAGTCAGCTAGAATTATTGAAAAACATTATAATTCACTTTTAAACAAATATGTGTGGCTGAGTTTGTGTGCATTTGAGGCCAGTTGTATAGCTGGGACTCGAAGCTTACACATATTATTAAAACTCAACAGTACCCACAGCAATAGCTTAGAATGTAGGCCAACAAAAGATTTTTTTTTAATTTATTTTACTGAAGTATAGTTGATTTACAATGTTGTGTTAATTTCTGCTGTACAGCAAAATGACTCAGTTATACATATATATATTCTTTTTCATATTCTTTTCCATTATGGTTTATCACAGTATATTGAATATAGTTTCCTGTACTATACAGTAGGACCTTGTTATTTATGCATTCCATATATAATAGTTTGCATCTGCTAATCCCAAGCTCCCAAACCACCCTCCCTCACCCCCTCCCCTTTGGCAACCACAAGTCTGTTCTCTATGTCTGTGAGTCTGTTTCTGTTTCTGTTTCATAGATATGGTCATTTGTGTCATATTTTACATTCCACAAATAAGTGATATCGTATGGTATTTGTCTTTCTCCTTCTGACTTACTTCACTTAGTATGATAATCTCTAGTTCCATTCATGCTGCTGCAAATGGCGTTATTTCATTCTTTTTTTATGGCTGAGTAGTATTCCATTGTATATATGTACCACATCATTATCCATTCATCTGTTGATAGACATTCAGGTTGCTTCCAGGTGTTGGCTATTGTAAATAGTGCTGCTATGAACATAAGGGTGCATGTATATTTTTGAATTAGAGTTTTCTCCAGATATATGCCCAGGAGTGGGATTGCTGGGTCGTATGGTAGTTCTATTTTTAGTTTTTTGAGGAACCTCCATACTGTTCTCCATAGTGACTATATCAATTTACATTCCCACCAACAGCAACAGAAGATTTTTGAGGGAGGGAGTACATTATCACTGACATTGTTAGAATGGCCTACATGTGGTGATGGATAAAAGCAAACTGACATTGTTTGCAATCTTTTATTGCTTGTACCTTGAGCACCTGCTCTCACCGGGGTCGGTTTGCCACTGGAGAGAGACACCATTTTTCAATCATAATTCTGGAAAAATCTAGAGGTGTGACAGCACCTAATGCTAGACCAAGATGTGGAGTGTCTGGGGGCAGTGAGATAGACGGGGAAGGGAGAAGGCAGAATATACTCACTCATTGCAGGAGAAAATGGGGATCAGTCTCACCTTTGGGCTAGAATCTGGTAATATCTATGAAAATTAAACATAAACATGCCTTTCAATCTAATCCTACTCCTGGGAAAGAGGCTGAGGTACTTCAAAATATCATTATATCTGAACCGTGGAATTCCACAAGGCCACTAACAAGAATAAGTTAGAGCTGTATTGGGTGACTCAGAAGTATTTCAACAATGTTTTATTAATGGAAAAAAGCAAATGTTTACCAACTACAAGCCCTTCTACGTGTGATATGAAATTTTCCATGAGGGTAAGAGCCCAGGGGAAGGCCCGGAAGGGCTCCTACCCATCTGGCTTATCCCGACAAGAGAGGGGAGGGGTCAAAGCAAGAAAAAATAAGCCGTAGATAAGAGAGAATAACTAAAGAGTCCCACAATAAAAACAGCATGCAAAATACTCCATTTATATAAAATTACATGTATTTGTTCACTGTCCCCGAGAACTATGAAAAAAAGGCCAAATTACCCAGGGCTGCCGATCAGAACTTTCTATGATGATGGAAACGTGTTCTATTCATGCTGTGCTATCCAAACCAGTAGCCAGGAGATGCATGTGGCTACTGAGCACATGAAATGTGGTTAGTGTGACCGAGGAACCAAATCTTTAATTTATTTAATTTTAATTAAACTTAAGTAGCTAGTACAGCTATAGACAATGGTTTACTATAAGCAGTACTGTTGCTTTATTTTCTTTTTTCTACTCTTTATAGTGCTTGAATGGTTCTATGATGAGCAGTTATTATGTAATCAGTAAAATAAATAAATAAATAAAATTAAAAACCTGTAGAGAAGCAGTATGTGTGGTGATTAAGAGCTCAGATTTAGATCCAGACAGCCTGATTCAAATCCTAGCCTTGCTACTTCATTGCTTATACTTTGGAGCAAATGCCAAATAAATAAATAATTTTTTTTTTTTTTTTTAAAAAGGGACTTCCCTGGTGGTCCAGTTGTTAAGACTCCACGCTCCCAATGCGGGGGGTCTGGCTTTGATCCCTGGTCGGGGAACTAGATCCCACATGCTGCAACAAAGACCCCGCATGCCGCAACTAAGACCCGGTGCAGCCAGATAAATACATACATACGTATATACATAAATATTTTAAAAAATAATAATTTGGGGCAAATTACTTAGCCTCAAATTCCTTTCTTTACTATGCCTCAGTCTCCTCACCAGTAAAAGGGGCATAATCATAGTACCCGTGTCATGGGGTTACTTTGAGGATGAAGTGAGTCTGTACATGAGAAACTCTTAGACCAGTTTCTGGCACATGGTGTTTGATAAGTATTTGCAAATACAAATATTACCAAGGGTTTAGTTACAAGTGATAGGAGACTCTGGCTAAAGAATATACTCATTGGATACCTGTGGGCTCGCAGAAATGTTGAGATGTCTGGAGGACCAGGTTTCAAGCCCAGAGGGCAGACCCCCAAGTGATGCCTCACTGCTGTTCCGATGCCAACATATGTTGTCGGGGGCCATTGCTTCCCTTCGGTTCCCGAGTGCAAGTGCTGTCGGGTGTATCAGGTTGGCACAGCATAGATCACCAGTCCGGGCCGGAGCCCTGGCTGGAGGGAGTCTGGGCAAGCGAGTACTCTACCTGCTAACTCAGCCTCTGTTGGGGGAGGGGGAGGGGGAGGCTCTACGATGGGAGGGCTCCCCTCAGATTCAAAACACTTCATGTGCTGGGAAGACCAAAATAAAGATAAAAAAATACTACAAATGTTATTTAAATTAGGGAAAGCCTGGGGAGAGGGGGGAACGAAAGAAAAAAAGGTTTTTCCTCAATGTTCTGATAGCTTTATTCAAAGAATTATTTTTCGAAAAACAGTTCATTAATAGAGAAACGTTGAAGGTTTAGAATGGGGGAGGAATAAATTAGGAGTTTGGGATTAACATATACACACCACTATATATAAAATAGATAACTGACAAGGACCTACTGTATAGCACAGGGAACAGTACTCAATATTTTGTAATAACCTATAAGAGAAAAGAATCTGAAAAAGCATATATATATATATAACTGAATATATATATAACTGAATCACTTTGCTGTACATCTGAAACTAACACAACACTGTAAATCAACTATACTTCAATTTTAAAAAAAGGATAGGAAAATTTTAAAAAAATATTTCATGAATTTTTAAGCTAGAATTTGAGTCTTTTTTTTCTTCTTTTTTTTGAATTTTTGAATTTTATTTTATTTTTTATACAGCAGGTGCTTATTTGTTATCTATTTTATACATATTAGTGTATACATGTCAATCCCAATCTCCCAGTTCATCCCACCACCACCACCCCCATGCCCGCCCCCCCCCCGACCCCCCGCCCACCCCGTATAGAATTTGAGTCTTGAAAGATGTTTTCTTGCTTGAGGCAGAAGATCCAAGCAAAACACTTGGACCCCCCCCCCGCCCCCCCCCCCCCCCCCCCCCCCCCCCCGCCCTGGCTAGCTCAGCTACTTTACTTTGCCCCGGGGTTAGAAATTTGGGTAACCTTGATAATCAGGTTAATCATTAAGATCTGTCCCAGCTCTTGGATTCTAAAAGTACCTCCTCCTTTCTCTCCTGGGGCCCTTATTCTTTTCAGAGGTGAGAAAAAGATATTCCAGTAGGTGAAAACTACTTCTCCCCATGTTCGTGCTGTGCCATCTATACAAAAAGCCTCCCTGATGGGACATTCTGAGAATTGTGGGTTTGAGGATACATAAAGCCCTGGGTGGTGAGTGCCCAAGGTCACTGGAACCAAGGGTTCTGCTGTCCACGATCATCTGATACCACTTCACTAGGAGCCACCACTTCTAGCTGTGTGACCTTTGGGCTCATCCCTTCACCTTGGTCCTGTCTCAGTTTCCTGGTCTATAGAATGAGGACCATGATAATAGAATGTACTTCATGAGGTTGTTAGCAGATTGCATGACTATGTATGAAGTGCTTAGAGCAGTGCCTGGCATATATCATGCACTATAAAAGTGTTCTGGTGGGTAAATAAAATTTATTTTGGACCTGTTCCTTTCTCAAGATATTTAAAAATTTTTAGTTCCAATAAAAAAGACTGACCTTCAATAAAGGGGAAATGTTGAGTTAGGGTTTGGATATGACATATTTAAAATGCCTACAAGATAGCCTCTTGAGGATGTCTGCCTACACACATTGTAAACTGAATCTGGAATTCTGTTGATATCTCTGAATCTCAAGTTTGGACATTTATGCAGCTAGAAGTAGAAGGCCTCTGAAGAATAGATAGAGTGAGAGTTGTTATGCATTAAGATGTGTAGATACTGGGACTTCCCTGGTGGTCCAGTGGTTAAGACTCTGTGCTTCCACTTCAGGGGGATGGCTTCGATCCCTGGCCGGGGAACTAAGGTGCCATGTGGCACGGCCAAAAAAAAAGACTAGTAGATAAGGAGTTTATTACTAGTATTTGTGAAAAAACAAAGAAATGAGATTTCTCCTAGGCTGATCTCATTCTTTTTTGATTTATACTGGTGATTGTTATGGTCCTAAAATTTCCTTAGAAGAAGACCAATAAAAGTCTCATTTTCTGCCATCAGCTTCCAGGTAAAGTGATTATCTCTTCAGAAATTGCAGATCCCTTAAGCCATCTGTAAAAGGAAACTGCATCAATTCCACCAGTCCCCAAAGGACAAACTTTGAGCAGACATACTGCCCACGGGGTCTGGCTTATTGAAAGGGAACGTCTCCTGCCTCCACGGCACCCACTTGCTGCTGAGCATCTGCTTCTCAGCTTTTTGAGAATTCAGTGGAAGGGATGGGAAGGAAACAAAGAGATGGTTGGCTATTTAGGAGCCAAGACCTCTCCATTACTTGAATTTATCTGAAAGCCAAGTGTTTTCTATGGCAGGGGATGAACAACACTTTGTCTCCAAAATTAAAGCAGGTTGGTGGTGGAGCTTTCCTTATTTTCTCTTCTTCCAGGCTCTTGCCAGAGAAACAGAAGCCCTTGTTCTAATTCATGTATTCTATTCCAGGTATGTAATAAAGGTTCATGAATGTGTCTAAGGCATTCAGTTTGCATTCCAAAGTGTTTTTCCAGAGGCGGTTGGAATCTTGCTCACAGCACCCTAATTTTTCCCATGGCTAGTGTCTTTAGGATTAGTTATTCTGGCTAAAGAAAGTGCACACAGGTTTCTTTCTTTTTCTTTTTTTCCCTGTCTTACTTTGGATCTTCCTTCTCTTAAGTAGTATCGTAAAATGGTAGTCACGGTGAAAAAGCTGGTTAAATTGGTGACATTCGTGGATGTGGAATAAGCCTTTTTTTTTTCCTTCTTCTTCTCTTGTTTCTTCCTTCTGCTGTTGCACCAATCATGTTTACTTTCCATGTAAGCAAGGGGAAAAAAAGTAGTGAAAAGTGGAAAAGTAGGAGAGCATATTCCGCAGGACTGAAGGAAGGTATGGGCATAAAATATCTTGGAGACGAGAAAAATGATAAAATCCTCATGGAGGTGCCGGGGATTGAACCCGGGGCCTCATACATGCAAAGCATGGGCTCTACCACTGAGCTACACCCCCAAGTGACAGTTGCCTCTTTTTTTGGTATGTTAGGAAATATACCCATTTTCTGTATTCTTTGGTAAAGCTATTTCCTTTTGTCAGAAAATTTATTCAGTTAACTCCACTATTTCTACAATTTTTAAATTAGACTTTTTTTGGTGGATTGCTATGCTCAAGAATAGTAAATTCTAAACCCAAATTGTTACCATTCCTGCTCTTAGTTTCTTCTCAGCTGGGTCAGTCCTCTCCAAGACCTTCTCACCTGGGCCAAAAGACTATGACAGAGTAGATGGAAGCGTATAAAACAAAGAAACCAGCTCACTGGAAATTATCACCCGGAAACAGAAAACTGATTCCACATTAACAAAAATTAATCCATTTCTCAGAATCTTTGAAGATTATTCAAGAATGAATGAAAAGAAGAGAAAAAATAAGGGACTCTAAGAAATTTTTAAAAATTTTTTCTGTTATTTTCTGAGCTGTGTCAGAGGAGCAGAGAGGCTTTCCAATGAATCCCTATCATTTCTCTTCGGTGTCTCTCCTCCTACCATCCCACACCACCAGGAACTGGATGCAAACATCATACGTGGAAGACATTCCAAACTTTTTGGGTGGATAAATATATTGGACAACGAGACAGCAACACTTTCGAAGACTGAAATGTTCTAAAAAATTGATTGAAAACAATCTCCGTTTTGAAAAATGAGTGTCAGGGAAGCTCACCCCTAAGGAGCTGAAATAGCTCAGTTGGGAGAGCGTTAGACTGAAGATCTAAAGGTCCCTGGTTCAATCCCGGGTTTCAGCATGTTAAGTGTTTTAGTCAGCATCCATGAGGAGGAGCAATTCTGGTAACCCCTACCAGAAAGGTCTACCTTTGCATCCTTGAAACTTCAATCTTTTTTTTGTTTTGTTTTTTTGGCCATGCCACATGGCAGTGGAAGTTACCAGTGGAATCTTAACCACTGGACCACTAGGGAAGTCCTGAAACTCCCATCTTTGAATTTGGGTCTTGTGATTGATGTCCAATGAGCTTGGCACATGAACAAAGGAAATGTCTGGCATTCATTGCTTCTCCCATGTGTGTGCAGCGATTGCAATGCCCAATGAATTTTGATGTGCAAGATAAAAATGAATAGTAAAATTCATTCTTATAATTAAAAAACAAAAAAAAGACTGCCCTTACTGATCTCACCAGAATTCCCACAGCAATTATTATATGGATGAGTAGTAGGACAGGGTTCTTACTTCCCCTCACCATTGGCATTTTTTCCTCTCCTTACACATGGTGGGGTGAATAATTTGCATAGTAGATCCTGCAAGTTATTCTAAACAAGGTCGCCCATTTTAGCAAAGGAAAGATGTGTTTGGCTTGGAGATGCTTGTGATAGGCTTGAATAATGGCATCCAAAAGATGTCTACACATTAATCCACAAAACTGTGAATATGTTCCCTTATATGGCAGGTGTGATTAAGTTAAGGACATTGAGATGTGGAGATTATCCTGGATTATCCTGGTGGGCCCTGTATAATCACCAGGATCTTTATAAGAGGCCGGTGGGAGGTCAGAGAGGAAAGATGCTACATATGGCTGGCTTTGAAGATGAAGGGAGGGACCATGAGTCAAAGAATGGAGGCAGGTTTTAGAAGCTGGTAAATGCAAGGAAACAGATTCTCCTCTGAAGCCTCCAGAAGAAATGCAGCCTTGATTTTAGACTTCTGATTTCCAGAACTATAAAATAGTAATTTTGTTTTGCTTAAAGCCACTAACTTTGCACTAATTTGCTACAGTAGCAAAAGGAAAAAAATACAATGCTCTATACCAAAGACTTTCTCCAGTTAGAACATGGAAAGTTCAGAGGACTTGACCTTGCAGAAGATGCCTAGAGTGAACCATAGCATAAGTAGATGGCACTTTTTTTTAAAGAAAGATTTGGCATCATCCTCTGGACTCTGTTTTGTGATCAACTAAGAACGAGATCATTTGCCATCTGGTCATGAGTTGTACCTGCAGGTGTTTCCAAACATAGCAGCGGATTTTTTCCTTAGAACATACTTGAAGAGTTCCTATTTTTCTCTTGTGCCATTCCTTCCATTGTTTTTGTTGTCTGTTCCCTAAATCTTTTATTTACATTTTTACGTATTTATATAATAGTACTTAAAACTACCATGTATCACAAGCCTTCTGTGATCAGGCATGGCCAAAGCATTCACATGCATTCATTCATTTAATCTCCACAATAACCTTTGGAAGTATTTACTGCAATTTTACCCATTTTACAGATGAGGAAACTGAGGCATGGAGAGAATAAGTAACTTTCCCAAAGTGGCACAGCTTTACAGTGAGCCATGGTTCAAAACCAGGTCATGAGCCTAACTGCTCATAACAATGAACTTCCTCAGGGCCAAGACCCAGTGTTATCCTTGTTTTTACCTCCCCGACTCCCACCCTGCCATGCCTAGCCCATTTATTGAGCTCCTGTTATTGCTAGCACTGTGGTAAACACTTCCACATATATGACTTCATATCATCTCTACTAGAACCTCAAGTGTCTTGTCCAAGGCCCTACAAATACTAAAGTGGAAGACCTTTCCAAACCACTATGCTGAGTTACAGACCTGAGAGCACTGGAGTTGGGGCCAAAAGCCTGATTGGAGCCTTAGCTCTTCCACTTACTACCAGCGGTGCAACTTGTGCCAGTCTCTTCATCATTTGGGTATCTGTTACTTCACCTCTAAAATGGGGGTGATCAAACCTACCCTGTAGGCATTTCAAGCTCCTCCTGGATGGGGCTGGTGGCACATCACAGCTGGGAGACAGAGCTGGCTCCCCAAAAGGCAGCAGCAGGTGCCTGAGGCTGGCTGATGGAGCAGAGCACTGGAGGGCACTCTACCCTTTCTCCAGTGAAGCTCAGCTCTGGTCCTCCTACCTTGCCTTCTCCAAAAGGAGCCACCATCCAGCTGAAGATGTTAGAGATTACTTCCTCCCTGGGAGCAGTGTCACATCACCTGCCCCAACTCCCATACCATTCATTCACTAGGTGCAAATGCTGTTTCTCCCCCCCTCCCCCCCTCAGCCAGGGTCTTGTTGCCACAGGCATTGGCAGCAGCTTACAGAGCCTCACTGTCACGTGGGGATGGGAGCAGGAGGCTAATGCCCTACCTGACCCTTTCTTTCACCATGGTTCCAAACACCTATCCAGGCACTGAAGGAAATTTGAAGACGAAAGGACTATGGGACCTTTATGCTTGAGATGAGGGAGAGGGTCCCAGTGCCTGGGAAATAGGCATACCACCAGTTCCTACTACTTCTGCAACCCAAGGATAAGGAAGAAAGGAAGCAGCCCACAGCAACCTCCAACCTCAACTCCAGGAACCAGGAAAGATTCTCAGCCACCTCCCAAATTATTTAAAACATAATTCAGGAGAGACCGGCCAAGATGGCGGAGTGGAAACAACTTGAGCTCACCTCCTCTCATGGGCACACCAAAATCACAATTATCTGCAGAACAACCATGAAACGATGAAAAAGACCAAAACTTACCAGAAAAGATCTTCTACAGCAAGACACAAGGAAGAAACCACAAAGACGTGGGTAGGAGGTGCAGACTCACAATACAGTCAAGTCCCGTACCCCCAGGCACCAAATTAGCACCAGCACCTGGCCCCGCCCAGCAGCCTGTGGGCACAGGTGCTGGGAACCCTCAGGCTGAGCAACCCCCGATCACCAGCAGACAACCTGCCTACAGACTTCCTGAGCCTACAGCCACCTCTAAACACGGCCCTGCCCACCCTGGGAAATCTTCAAGTACACTTGGATTTGGACTCATGAGCTCAAAGTAGCTCTGCAGTTTTCAGAGGGAACACTCTCTGGACCCTGGTTTTCACATCTGTGAAATAAAAGTGTTGGATGAGGTGATTTGTCTGGACATTGGCAGCTGTGAAATGCCACGTTCTCTGATGATCTCAGTAACTGGTATGCTCTGACAACAAAGGACGTCAAGAAGATCCCATTATTATGCTGAAAAAAAAATGATTATTTTGTCTGAAGTTGTCTCTAAATTCCATTTTGGAAATAGGCAGTGTGTGCATTTTTATAGGAATTTGTACTCTTTTCCCTAAAGCACTTGCCAAAGTCACACTCTTGGTTATTGGAAGAATTGAGGGGCGGCCCTCAGTCTCCAGACTCCAAAGCCGGAATGCGGGCCATTTCTACAAGGACAGAAAGAGGTGCCAAAAGGGGACCGAAAGGGCAGGCTCTGCTTCTGTAAAAGTCCTTTGGAGCTTGCTGACTGTTTCAGTTTCAGCCACAATCAGATGTGCGCTCTTGCTGCTGTTCCCATTTTCCACATGAAAGTTGCTAGGGCTCTTTCACACTTTCCTTCTGAATTACTACAACACGGTTTTAGGATTATTCCTATTTCACCTGGAGGCTTTCCTTTGAATGTACAGTGTGTGTGCACACATCTGTTTACAGTTTGCTGAAATCTCAAGTGTGATTCCATAACATCTCAGTTTCTTTTTCCATGGGGGATGGATGTCTCCCTCATTTTAAGCCTAAGTCAGGGCTGCCCAAGGCTTTTCACATCAGGGCACTCATAAAAATGGTATTTGCACAGTGGATGGGGCTACTCCAGATCCTGAGGTGCCTGTCTGGAGACTCCAGCCTTTAGGTACCCTGTCCCAGCCCAGCATCCCTGAGGACTGAGGGCATGACAAGGCCCACATGTTTTCTCTAACATTTTGTTATAAAAAGTTTCAGACATAAATAAAAGTTAAGAGGATTATACAGAGGATAACCATGTACCCACCACCTAAATTCTACCACTAAGATTTTACTTTACTTGCCCTATTACATTTGTATTCATCTATCCACCCTTTATCCAGCCATCATATTTGTGATGTAATGCGATGTAAGTTGCAGATGCCAGCATCCTTCACCCTAAACTTTTCAGCACACATAGCACTAGTAACTAGAGCTTCAATATTTATTTTTTTTAAGATGAAGCTTATGTACTGTGAAATGCACTAATCTTTCTTTTAACCATTTTTTAAAAATTGAATTATACTTAATTTACAATGTTGTGTTAGTTTCAGGTATACAGAAAAGAGATTCAGTTATACATATATGTGTGTATACATATTCTTTTTCAGATTCTTTTCTATTATTACAAGGTTATTACAAGATATTGAGTATATTCCCTGTGCTATGTAGTAGGTCCTTGTTGTTTATCTATTTTATATATAGTAGTGTGTATATGCAAATCCCAAACTTCTAATTTATCCCTCCTCCTGGTCCCCATTTTCCCCTGGGTAACTATAAATTTGTTTTCTGTGTCTGTGATGAAGTGCACTAATCTTAACTGGCAAACCCATACACTCGTGTAACCCAAACCTCTATCAAGATAAAGAGCATTGCATCACCCAGGAAGTTCCCTACTGCACTTTCCAGTCCATCCCCACGCCCACCACCCCACCTCACCCCTACAGGTCAGTTTTGGATGTTCTAGAGTTTCATGTAAATGGAACAATACAATATGTTGTCTCTCAGCCCAGCTTTCACTCAGTGTGTTTTTGACATTCATACATGTGGTTGCATGGAATCTGTAATCCCCTTTTACTAACAAGTAAACCGCACTGCATAAATGCACCATGGTTTGTTTAACTGTTCCTCTGCTGATGGACCCTGGGCTGCTCCACTTTTCCATTCTCTCTCATGATATCTACCACTCAGATACATTTCATGCTCCAGCAGATCCATTCCTGGAAGACTGTGTGAAAAGAGTGCTCTGGTATATCAAGCCCAGTTTGCCCACTGGCTTGGGCTGGGGTTTGGTTTCTCCAGGGGCAGTTTGCACACTGGTGAGCCGTGCATGGAACACGATGGTGGCCTTGTCATGCCCTCAGTCCTCAAGGATGCTGGGCTGGGACGGGGTACCTAAAGGCTGGAGTCTTGACTGTATTGTGAGTCTGCACCTCCTACCCACGTCCTTGTGGTTCCTTCCTTGTGTCTTGCTGTAGAAGATCTTTTCTGGTAAGTTCTGGTCTTTTTCATCGTTTCATGGTTGTTCTGCAGATAATTGTGATTTTGGTGTGCCCATGAGAGGAGGTGAGCTCAAGTTGTTTCCACTCCGCCATCTTGGCCGGTCTCTCCTGAATTACGTTTTAAATAATTTGGGAGGTGGCTGAGAATCTTTCCTGGTTCCTGGAGTTGAGGTTGGAATTTGCTCTGGGCTGCTTCCTTTCTTCCTTACCCTTGGGTTGCAGTAGTAGAAACTGGTGGTATGTCTATTTCCCAGGCACTGGGACCCTCTCCCTCATCTCAAGGATAAAGGTCCCATAGTCCTTTCGTCTAAGAGATTTATTCCAGTGACCTCATTTAACAGATGAGGAAACTGAGGCCCAGTGAGTAAGAGACTTGCCCTGGGTCACACAGCTAGCTAGTGGCAGGCGAGGCCTAAAACTGTCAGGCTGAGAACCCTCTTGGTTCTATCATTAGGAAAGGTTTTTGCCTCAAATCGAAGCATTGCTATCGAATGCATTTTAGAATCTTGGACTTTTAGTTCTAATAATGTATTTCTGCAAATGGTAATCTTTGGTATCTCCTGAAGCAATTAGTTCAAACATTTTTTTTTAATATTTGTTTATTTATTTGGCTGCGTCGGGTCTTAGTTGCGGTATACAGGCTCTTCATTGCTCACACAGGCTTCTCTCTAGTTGCAGTGGGCGAGCTCCAGAGCGCACAGGCTCAGTAGTTGTGGCGCATGGGCTTAGTTGCCCTGCAGCATGTGGGATCTTAGTTCCCCAACCAGGGGTCGAACCTGTGTCCCCTGCATTGGCAGGCAGATTCTTAACCACTACACCACGAGGGAAGTCCCCAAACATTATTTTTTAAAGTTTGTAGACACTTTAATAGAGAAAAGAATGAAACGGTAATTTAATTACCGTTTAATTTAATTAAGCAGCTTAATTAAAGTTTTTAGCTATTTATCTATTTATTGCTTTATAATAAAGTGTTTCTGCAATGCCCAACTGCTTTGGCAGAGCATAGAGAAATACAATTATTAATTGCTTCTATCATAACCACTTCACAAAGCAGTGAGTACTTAGATCTTCACCCATACTTCCTGGGAGCAAAAGTTTCACACCAACATTCCTCAAAGACAAGCAACTTCAGAGTAAAATATTCGTATGAATCATCAAGAGCTATTATTAAACTCTTCTCAGAGTTTCTGAGTCATTGCCTAAAAGAATATCTAACTTGGGTTTAATTTGAGGAGAAAATAGGGGGCTCAAATTTAACATTTTTCTTCTGCCTTAAAAAGCACTGGTCCTTGACCCTGTTTCCTGGTCCTGCCCTCCCCATCACTCCTTCTAGGAGAGGAGTGGTACTCACAGGCACGCTGACTGCTCTGTAAAATGAGATGTGTGCGCAGGCCGTTTCCTAACTCTGACAAAGTAGCGCGCTGACCACCTTGCCAACTCCCTCCACCCAGAGCCTCCCTAGAAAAGCTGTAGAAGCAGGTGCAGTCGTACAGCTGAAAAACTATCAACAACACCTCCAAAGTGTGAGATGCCCCTGGGGAGAAGGCAGGCTGTCTAGGCTGGTGTGATGGGGGAGACAGCGGGAGGGCAGAGCAGACGGAGGGTATGGGCAGAGAGAGGATTCTAAATTCTCTTCCCTCTCCATGGCCTGGCCGTGGATGGATCTGCAGCCTCTTAGCCACAGAAACCTGCAGCATCAGTGCAGGCGGCCAGTGCTGTCAGGGTACGTAGAAGTACCACAGAAGCCCTGCTGGTGCGAGGAGCTGATGAAAACTGGACCGGCAGCTGATACTTAGCATCCGCTCACTCACCTCTCCCACCTCAAGCTCCCCAGGATGATGGATTCTAACCTAGGAAACCCCTGCTCACAGGAGGTGCCTGGCAACACGGTACCGAAGGTTGTAGTCTGCGGGGTTCTGTGGGGTCCAAAGTGGTCTGCCCAGGGGCTCATCCCTTCCCTTCTTCTTAAACTCCCGTGGAGGGATCTGGCTCTTCCTCAAAACCAGAGAGGAGAGCTTAAAACAGGAACATGAGTTCCCAGGGTGAAATAACCTTGCACCTAAAGACGACAAACAGAACAGCAGACTTTGATTGGAACTCACCGGGCAAGAGCTTAAATAAACACAATAAATATTCTCTAAAGGGCTGGAGGGTGGGGAAGAGGCGAGATGGTGGCCAAAGGGCACGAACTTCTAGTCACAAGATGAATAAGTTCCAGGGAGCTAGTGTGCAGCACGGTGACTACAGTTAACAACACTGGGGGTTGTATACAATGGAAGTTGCTCTGCGATCTTAAATGTCCTCACAACAGCAGCAACAGAAACGGTGGTTATGGGAGGTGAAAGAGGTGAGAACTAAGTGATCAAGAAAAACCAAGTCCTATCAGGTCGTTAGAGCAGAAATGCCTAAAGGCAACCACTGCTGGGCTTTTCCATGGCAGAGCCAATAAAATCCTGTGTACGTGTGCGCACGCGCACACTCCAGACAGCTTGAATTAGGTTTCTGTCTCCCGGAAACAAGGTCCTAAGAGAGGACGCGGGAGGGGGCGTAGCTTTGCCGCTTTGTGATGCAATGAACAGAGTGACTTCAGAAAGAGCCCCTTTCCGAAGGCGTTAGTTACTTTAGCTAATAATTCACTGGCTAAAGCCCCTAGTCTTCTTATCTATTCTTGACTTGGCAGTCCCCATAATCTTGCTGAAATAATACAAAAATGTGTACTCTTTAGAATACATATAAATTTTGATTCCATCTATACAAAGCTCTGGAAAATAAAAACTAATCTCTACTGACAGAACGCAGATCAGCAGTCGTCTGGGGCTCTGAGTGAGGCAAGGAGGGAGGATTTAAAAAGGGGCAGGAGAAAATGCTTGGGGTGATGGACATGTTCGCTCTCCTGATGGTGTTTATGGTTTCAGCAGGATATATGTGTGTGGAAACTCACCCAAACGCATACTTTTTTTTTTTTTTAGTATTAGGTTCTTCTTGTCTCAAAGTATATATATATATATATATATACATTTTTTTTAAACATCTTCATTGGAGTATAATTGCTTTACAATGGTGTGTTAGTTTCTGCTTTATAACAAAGTGAATCAGTTATACGTATACCAAACGTATACTTTAAATACGTGTAGTTTATTGTATGGCAATTATATCGCAATAAAGCTTTAAAAAAGGAAACAAAATAAAAACGTATTGGCAAAACAAAAAGCAAATTGGATAATGTCGTCCTATTTAACACCCTGCAGTGGTCTCCCAATTCTCTCAGGGCAAAACCCAGTCTGTAACGGGGTTTGGAAGGCTTTCCTGATCTGCCCCTGCCCGGTCACAGCTCTTACCATGTCCAACCTCTCAAGTGGGGCACCGGACATCCTGGATTCCTCCCAATTTCTGGGTCCACTTCAAGCATGTGTAACCTTCTGCTTCTTGGAACATCTCCCCATGCCCACTCCTGCACGCGCACACACACATTTACCTGGATACTTGCTTTAGGCTCCTGCTCATACATCCCCTCCTTGACACTTTCACGGAGCATCTCCCCACCCCCACGAATGCTCAGAGCCTTCCTATGTACTCCATTGTACACAAGGCTTTCCACAGCTTAGCACGTATGACTCTGTCTCCTAAGTGCCTTTTTACTTCTCTGAAGCCCCTCACCATCCTGTGAGATATTCTGAGGGTCTGTCTTATAAATCATAGCTCTGGTGCCCTGAACACTGTCCAGAATATGGTATGCTTGTTGAATGATTTGATAAATAAATCAATAGGTCATAGACAGTCCAAGAGTATATCTTAACTGCTAAACTTAGAGGAGACTGAGGCCAACCTTGAGAAAGGGGGAGAGTCAGGGTAGCACAGTGATAAAAGCTCGGGCCCCAGTGTTAGGTAGTCTTGGGTTCAGATATCAGCTCTGCCACGTAGTAGTGTAAACACATGGATGTTCCCAAACCTCGCTGTGCCTCAGTCTCCTCCTCTGTTAAATGGGGATGGTGATATCTATTTCATTGGGGTGTTTTGAGGATTAAAGGAGATAATCTGTATAACTTGAGGTCCAAATGTAACTACAACTAAAGAAAATAATATCATAGTCCTTAAGAGAAAAAGGAACTAAATAATAATAGAAGCCAGTCAAATACATGTTCCTGGTATTACCAAAATGAGGAAGCCAGTTTAAGGTCAAGTAGCTGCACAGTAGTTCATTTCCCTCTGATCAGTCTGTGCCTGAGAGCCCGTCTCAACAAACTTCTTGCCTGAAAATCTCTATCTCAGGACCTGCTCCCCTGGAAACTGGGCCTGCAACACTAAGTCCAAACACCCATCCCTCGACGCACAGGTCACCCCCATGCGCATATGCCCATGCACCACTGGGCAAGCAGTCAATTCAGGACTCTGATGCCTCCCCTGAAGCCAAAACAATGGGGGCAGCTGAGTATCTTGGATCAGAAGAATAAAAGCAAATTCCCACTGCCCTTATGAATCTGAAATGTTGAATCATATTTCAGGGCAAGGAGCCTTTGGGAAAGAGGCTCTGAGTTTATTGAAGGACTGGAAGGAAAAGGATATTTAGGGGAAAAATCTGGGAGAGCAGGACACAGACAACTGGGCTTATTCTTGATAAAATGTAAGCTCCTGAAGGGAGGGATTTCTGTCTACTTTGTTCTCTGCTGTGTCTCCTGAAACAGTGTCTGGCATATGGGAGGTGCTCAATCAGTATCAAGTCAATGAATATAGAGTTTGACAGGGCAGGGAAGGAGGCAAAGCTAACAGCAAAATGAAAACTTTAATGCAACTGCCAGAGAAAGAGTGAGGCGGTGAAGCTTGGTGGGTCAGATCCTGAGTTGTGACCACAGGCAGACCTGAGTTCAAGTCAGGCTTCGCAACTTACAGCTCTAGGACAGCTGGCAAACCATTAGCCTCTGCAAACCTGTTTCCTTATCTGTGAAATTGGACTCATATTTAATACAATGACTCTGAAGATTAAATAAAATGATTTAGATTAAGTGCTTGTACAGGGTAGACACACAGTTCTCTGTTCATAAGTGAGCACATTTGGTACACATGTACACACACATACATACACACTCACACAACCTCCAGGGACTTGAGGGGTGACAGTGTTTTACTTCTGGATCCTCCAGAGGAAGGAGTGTGGTGCTTTGTCTGCTTTAAGGATGACAAGAATCAATGCAAAATGTTCTGGCCAAGTAGAGCCTGTGAAATAAACCTGAAAGGCTATACCAGCCCATTAATTTGAGTCTTAACCATATTACTGATTTTAGAGTCACTTAAGCAAATCAATGTTTCGAAACACACTTTGGAGAACAGCCTAATTTGTGAGTAATTTTTTTAAATCGGCCATTTGAGATACTGCCACTGAGGCCTGACTATTCCACTTTGATTTAGAGCAGAACGCTTGTGCCAGACAGAGGACAGGCCATTTGACTCTTTCTGCCCACGCATTCTAAACAACAAAAGCTAGCACACAAGATTAGCTATGGCCTCCCGTTACCATGGTATATAAGCTACAAAATCCATTTCTGACTGCAGTCTCTAATTGAATGTGGGACGGAACTGGGAAAGCTGCCAAGGAGAGCCAATGGTTTCACATAAATTCTTCAACTATAGGGAACAATACAATACAATACAGGCAGAACAATACAAGTTTCCTTTGTGCTCCCTTTACACTTTGATTGACAAAAGTAATTATGTACTTATTCAGAGGTAATGGTCTGTCTTCCATGGTACCATTATGGGTGGTTTGGACATTGTGGTTTTCTTTCCTCCCTCATTGAATAGCAGCCATGAGATCTGAATAGAACCGACCCTCACTTAATCCTGTTCCCCTGGGCACAGTCGCTGCTTTAGGCCACCCAGGCCAAAGTTCATGGTTGCCCTTTGACCATAGGGGTTGGTCAGGGCTGGTCAATCATGGCAAAGCTAAGGACTCTTGCTTTGGATACAAATAAGGGGAACCAGCCTTGAGATGGAGCCCTCACTATAGTAGTATAGTGTAGAGAGAGAATAAAACTAAGTCATTGAGCCTTTGGGTCAACTATTCCTGAAATCTACATACTTCTCAGATTTCCAGGTATATGAGCTAAAAAGGTTTAAATTGGATCTTCTGTTACTTACAACCCAAAACTTCATAAATAATATATGCCCATCAGAAAATGAAAAGGTATGTACATTTCCAAAATTATATTTGACTTCCTGCCTTTCATCCCAGACCCAAATTCCTTGCAGTGGCGTGCATAATCAAGGTGGACAGTCTTACATACGCAGAATGATTTTCCTTCACATCAGAAAAATCTATCATTCATCCAATGGGCTTGGTTTATCTGTTAAAATGTATGAAAATAACACTTGCTATAAATAGCTTATATCTTAGTGTAATTACAATTAGCTATAATGAATGCACTTGGAGGCCTATCTTGCGGTCTGATAAACTGCCACCAGCTGTCATGCTAGCAGACCTGAAACAATGATTTGTGAGTTTAATTCCCTTAAAATAATATCATGAAACTGAAGCAACATGACCTCTCAACTCGCCAGTGTTATCTTTAAACTTTCCATGCAGCCAATACACAAGGATATTTGTTCTGATATTGGACACGGTTTAAAAAAAGTGGATGTTCTATGTTTTTTAAAGGACATAAAGCCCTTCACACTAAGGAGATGAACCATAGAATTTCAGTTATCAGCCAATAGGTGGAAGAGAATTTGAGGAGTGTCCGTTCCATAGGGACCACAAAAACCTTATCACATAACAATCAGCAGGGCTGGTCTTGAGTTCCAAACCTCAATGTAAATACTAGGTCAGCTCATCTCGACTGTACCCATATTTGAAGACTAGGAAGTGTGATGTTGCTATGGTAATAAGTTGTTAGGATACCTCCAAGCAGCCAGTGTAAGCTGACTTTGTTAAACGGTATCACAAGGATTAAGAACTAATATGTGTTTTGATTGGATAGAGTGACTAGAAGTGTTTCTTTGCATTATTTAGGAAGCCAAATAGGGACCTTTGAGATAATTTATCCTAACCTTTTGTTCATTTCACAGATTAATTTATTCAAATATTTATTGAGCACATACTATGTGTCAGGCAGTGTGATAAATAATGGAAGACACAGGGCACCCTTGAGATGTGCACAGGAGATGCGGAGACCAAGACCCAGAGAGACTAGGAAGTTGCCTAATGGACACAAGGCCCCTGGACTTGTACAAGAGTCTTGAATCCCAGTCCAGTGCTATTTGCCACAATGTGAAAAAACTTGTTGGAGGGACTTCCCTGGTAGTCCAGTGGTTAAGAATCTGCCTTCCAAGGTAGGGGACGCAGGTTCGATCCCTGATCAGGGAACCAAGATCCCACATGCCACAGGGCAACTAAGCCCATATGCCACAACTACTGAGCCTGCACACCACAACTAGAGAGAAGGTCAGGTGCTGCAATGAAGAGCCCGCGTGCTGCAATGAAGATCCCGCGTGCTGCAGCTAAGACCTGACACAGCCAAATCAATAAATTAAAAAAATTATTTTTCAAAAAAAAAGAAAAATCTTGGACAGAAATTAATATGAATTAATATTCAAAATGAGCTTCTACTGGCTTGCTCAGCTTTCATAAGAGAAAAGACTTTTCAAGAAGCATGCATTCAATAAGCATTTTACAGAGTGCTTACTGGGCCTACTCTATTGTAACATGCCAGATGCTGGGGAAACACAGTCATGTTCTAGTAGGGCCAAAAGAGAATCAAAGGAAGAATTCTGGCCAGTGGGATGGTTCTCTTGTGGAGGCATGCTCAAGTTGCCATGGCAGCCCAAATGAGGGGAATGAAAGCTGCCCTAAAGGGGTGATGAGCTTTGAAGGACAAGCTTTGAAGAACAAGTAGGCATTAAGGAGGCTTGGAGCAAGCAGGCCTTTCCAGGAATGGACTCCATGTGATGTAATTAATATGTTACTACAGTGAGGACTGGCATTTTCTCAGCAGTGCCTGAGGGCAGGTGCCTGATACCTATGGGGACCACGTGTTCAGTTTAAACAGTCAACAACTTTGTCCCAAAAAGTTGGAGCCATTTCAACCAACCATATTCTAGTTTGGGAAATGGGGTATTGAAGCCAATATTTGAACAGATCTTAAAGTACATGGTGCTGGAGTCACTATGAATGGTTCAAGTGGTTGAGTTATTCTGCCCGAAACATTTGTCCCAATCACAGACCCAGCACAGTTTTAACTCCTTCCTTAACACCAGATCCATAAAGGCTTTGCTTCCCCTTGTGCCCGCCTCCTCCAGGCTGCCTGTCCTACACCATTAGCCCTTGTCTCTGGAGACAGTTTCGTGTCCACTGTGATCTCCTCCCTGCTTGGCTGGGCCCTCTCTTTCACAGGAGACTTGGGGCTGCTCTGGTCTTCGATGGCACCGACAGGCAGAGGCACTCACCCTCCCAAGCCTTGCACTCTGAACCTCCATTCTGTTCCATGCTGGGGAGGCCTCCACCAGCATCCTGCCCCACCCGCCCGGCCACATTGTCCGGTCTCCAGCACCTCACCTCTTGCTTCCAAGCTCAGCGCTGCCCGTCCTGGTCTCTGCCTGGTGCTTTGGGCAGTGGCGGATGAGCCAGACCAGCCAGTCGTTGGCCTTTCTGACCCCTGTCTCTCAGCCCCCACTGCATGCTGTGCCCTATTTCTTAGAAGTCACTTAGGACTCCAGATGCCTCCAGGGTGAGAAATGAGCTTCTCCCCTCCTGCATTTCACCCACTGTAAGACATCATTGACTGCTACATGCATTATTATTTTATGTATTTCTAAGAAAGAAAAATTCTGCCATTAAGCCATAACACGATGTTTTCTTATCACTTCATTTTCTAAAAATTTCTATATATTGAAGATTTTTTTACTTCATTAGACATGGTTTTTATCATAGATCACTCTTGTGCATACACGGGAAATATACCCAAAGTAAAGTGATTTAAATATTCCTAAAACTTCTGCAGAGTGTTCAACTCTTTTGAATCATTTTTCAACTTGAGGTGTTAGGTGTTTGTGTTTTTCTACAAAACATCGACCTCTGTGCCATCAAGAGCAACATTTCTTAAGAGTTCTCCACCTGAGTCTCTGGGATTTCCTCCCAAGCTGCTGAAATTCATCCCACAGGTTTTCAGGCCATGTGCAGCAGGTGACGACCATGTCAGGACCACCACCTGGCATGAGTTGTAAGACCTATCCTGACTTCAGAGAGTTTAATGTCTGTCTTAGAATAATGGAAACAAGGGGACGTCAGACCTGCTGTTCCCCACACACGACCACCGCTGCAAAACTCACCAGGGAAAAGCCCAGGACCTGAACTTGTCTACCTCAGCCTTTTGACACGGCACCACCCTGCGTGCATCTCCAGAGATGTCTAAGCTGTGACTGGCTCTTCCTGGCGGCCTCGTTCCTGGCAGCCCCACCCCAGTGGGAGAAGGATGAGCTTCAAAGCCGGCACCACAGCAGGACCTGTGTTCAAGGACTCTAAATTCAAACCTGTCAAATTCATGCCTGGATCCCTCTGAAGAGTTCCTGGAGTCAGTGGTGTGCTGAGGCAGGGTAGGCCTGCAAGGAGGGTTCTCACACCCAATACCCTCTTTTATAATCAACACTTCTAGACACCAAAGATGGCTGCAAATATATCTGTCCCACCTGATCTTCCAGAACTTGGTCACTCCTTTATCCAGAGATGGAGCCCAGCCTCCCCACCCCTCGAATCTATGTGAGTTTTGTTGTTTGTGACCAACGGAACATGGCAGAAATGAAGTTGACTTCTGAGGCTGATTCAGACAAGGCCGTGCAACTTCCATCTTGCTTTCTGGAGCCCTGACGGCCAGGTAAGCAGTCTGACCACCCTGAGGTGACCACTCTGAGGAGCCCAAGCCAGTTACCATGAAAAAGCCTGAGACTGCGTGGCAGGAGACAGGCCTGGCCGGCCTGCAGCTGCTCAAGTCCAGCCTGGATCTGACCCCAGCCATGAAGGATAAAGGAACTGCTGTTACTCTAAGCCACTACATTTGGGGATGGTTTGTTACATGACCATAGCAGATGGAACCCACCTTTGAGGATGGGGTGTCATTCCCACGGGGAATGACCGGCCTAGAGTCATTAAATCCTCCACGTGACCACCAAGAACAGCGTCTCCAGGGAAAGGCTTGGAGCTCCGAGACCACTGTTTTGGCCACTTCCTGCTCACAGAGCTTCAATTACCTTCTCCATGCCCTCTTCTCCTCTTCATCACCCTGAAGTCTTAGGATGGAAAATTTAGATAACTTACCATCTATCGCATAAGCAAGGAACAACTTGAGCTAGCTCTAGAAGCTGGAAAAAGGTCAAATGGATGACAGATAATTCCCTATTCAGTTACACCCTGGCCTTGGCTTTAGGGCTCCATCCTGGCATCGGGGGCTGCATGGGGTGTGAGGTGGTGACAGGCCTTGCCTGCCTTGCTCCACGCCGATAGCGAGGGCGTCCAGGCCTCCACACTCGGCCGGACTAGTCTTCGTGAGACATGAATCTCATACAACTTGGGGAATGTTCTTTAGGAAAAATAGAAACCAAATTTAGAAAAAAGGAAACCAAAGGGAATATCGATATAGGATGTAAAAGCACAAACAATAACAACTTTAAAAAGCTGAAAAATACCACAAACATGACAAAATCCAGGGAAAAAAACCCCATAAAATTATGATGAGTTAATTACCTGACATGATTTTATGGTATTCTTTCCTACTTTGGGGGGTTGCATACTCTTTTATTCCATTTTATACTATCATTTTCTATATAGTATGAAGTAGATTAACCTAGTCCAGAAGGTCAGGACCAGAGACTGATTCCCTTAGGAAGTGACATTAAAAATAAGAAAGAATGAGAGTTAGTGAGGCAAAAGGTGCATGTGGGAGGGGGATCTGGGGCAGGGGTGGAGGGTCAGTGGCCTGGGGAAGGGGATGAGGGTTGCCCTGCAGTGAGCCTGAGGTCAAAGTTGCTTTCTCAGCTCTGGTGGGTCGGAAGATGAGAAACTAAAGGGGAGGTGATAAAATGCAGGGGAAATGCCTGCATGGAACATTATGCAGCCATTAAAAGGGATCCTGTGGGGGCTACGTAGCAGCATGGAGCAACACTTTGGCTGCAAATTGCAGGCATGAGTTTCTACACGAAAGCACAGCCACGTGAAGAATTATGGAATCTCATGAACAAGATCCCTATTGGAACAAAGAGGAAGTTTGAGTCTTTAGTCTTTTTTTCCACCTGTGCTAGGCATGGGTTGTTTGTGCTACACAGCATCACTGCCCCCTCCCTCGGGGGTCTGCTATATCCCCAGATCTCCTCTCTGTTCCCCCAGCCACCACGAGGGCGGAGGAGCCTGGCCTGGTCAGTCAACTGCATAGTCCTAGTGCCAGCAGGGAGGGCCCAGGTGAGCATGTGACCACACCTGGCCACTCAAGCTCCACCGTGACTTTCTCATTTGGGGCTGAAGAACTTCAGTCCTCCAACTCAACAAACTACCCAACATTCTTCCTGGGATGGGTCCCATGTCCGCCCTGAATCCTTTCCTTTTTTCTTTAGATTCATTTGGGTTGGGTTTCTGTAAACTCACAAGAAAAAAGCAATTTCCTTTTTATTTTTTTAACTGGTCATTTTAAAAACAAAATACGTACACATTGTAGAAGGTTCAGGCAATATGAAAAAGCATAAAGAAGAAAGTTTATGTGTCTCTCCCTGTCATTTATTTCCAGTTTTATCACGTTGTGCTCAGAGAGTGTGACGTGTACTCTATCATTTCAGAGGTGGTACAAGACTGGAGAGGATTTACTGAGGTTTTCTAACGCCCAATAGATGAGTAATTTGGTAAATGTTTCCTGGGTCCTTAAAGGTAGATTCTCTGCTTCAATCAACAGAGTTCAGGATTTATCTTTCATTTTGCTGACGTTTGTGCCTAAGTTTTTCGTTTGGAGTCTGGAGATAATATAATAGTATCTCTACCTGATATAGTTGGGTTGTCACATATGTTAACACATGAAAAGAGCTTACTAAGAATAGTGCCCACAGCACAGTAAGCACTGCCAGAATATTTGTTGCCATCATCATCGTTATTATATATCCTAGATCCTGTACTTAAACGTTGACATTTTATCTGCCAAGGACTGAGTTTGTGGTCTCCCAATACTGTTGTGTTGACTTCTCCTTGCATTTTCCATAGATATCCTGTATATAATCTGAAATTCATGCGGTCATTGTGGATAAACTCTTGATCAATTAAAGAAAGCTAATACAGATCTAGCCCCTTAAACCCTTTCCTCGGGGCTGCCAGCTCTTTGTGTCTTATCCCATCTTTCCTCTTATTCCCCAGTCCACGTATTCCTTAAATTCCCTGAGCAAAGCCTGCTTCTGTTGGGGAATCAGTCTTCTAGAGAATGCTCTTTATCATTTACAGCCAGCGTTCACGTCCCTTTCATGAACAGACCGCATGTTGTTATTTCCTGTTTACTTCAGTGAATTGGAGGCGATCCTTCCACTCCTTTGCCCTCAACAAGCACATGGCTCACTCACCTGCTCGCCCCTCCCTGTTACCTGGCCTCTGCCTACATCCCCACCTGGAACCAGTCCTGGACCGCAGGAAGTTGGGAATGGATCAGTCTGTTCTTTAGTGGCCAGGAGAGGCTGGGGGGCTGGGGCTGTGGGTAACAGCTGTCCTCCCGGGGCTTTTCCAAGGGCTGTTTTATAATTACTGAAAACCCCACCAGGGTCATCTGAGAAGAGAGAAGTCCTTGCCACTGCATCCCCTGGGAATGCCTGTGGAGGGTAACAGGCCCCAGGGGGTAGGAGGGGGCTGCGCTCATATGCGCATTAGGGTGAGCAGAGCACTTGGCTGGGGTGGGGCGGGGATGGGGGAGAAGGCCCCAGAAGGCAGCTTCATCTCTCTGCCTCTGGCCTCTACCAGGCTGCCTTTACCTGGAGGGAACGTGAACTTCCATGTTCCTGCCTCTTGCAGAGTTAGGGGGCGAGGCCATGTGGTTTCTTTTCCTGGGAGTTTTCTGTGGCCTTAAGTCCACGGTGGGTGTTTCTCTTTCCTCTGCCCTGCCCATGCCCTGTCCTTCCTCCTCAGAAGTGAACGTGTTTTAAATATAACCCCCCACCTCCTGCTCACTGCCTGTCCCTGAGGAGGGCCAAGGTACAGCGTTTGTTAGCTGGGCTCAGATTCTGTCGCCATTCACTAATTTCGTCAGATAAAATTTCTCTGTTTTTTTTCTCATGTTCATTTGTCTGTGTGGAGGGGACGGTTTGGAGAAAAAAGTTTTCTGTGCAATAAACCAAAGTCATAGGACCCCCGCCTTCCCTCATCTGCACGTCTGCCCTGGTCTGGTTTACCCAGCAGCCTTTGGCCTGAGTAACTGTGAAGGTGGCGGCCACTCTCCTCAAATGTTTCTGCTCAAAGCAGCAGCTTTGCCAGAAATTCGATAACCAAGGAGACTCTGGCTCCGGACAGCATGGGGCCCAAAAGTGTGAATTCAGCACCAGCCGCCGCAGCCGCAAGGAAAAAGCAGAGAACTGAGAAGTGCGAGCATCTTGCTGACTCTGCTGAGAAAGGCAGAAATAGGTGTTTGGGGGGATGCAGCCGGGGCCACTCACCTCCCATGAAACAAAATGCGAGAGGGGCCAGCATCAGGTGGAGACCGTGCTGGGTAAGTGCTGCCTGCTTTACCCTCCCCACAGGAACCACAAACCCAGCGGCTCAGAGGAGGAAGAGGTCAGGTGCTGGCTGAGTCACCACCGCAGATAATGGGGTCAAGGATTCCACGGAGCTGCCCGGCTTCTCTCTCCCCTTGATGACTGGTTTCTCCAGGCCAAGCGGTTTCCTCATACTGCAGCAGGAAGGTACTGGATAAGAGGGGAGAGACCAGAGGCAGGTGTGCCATCACCTCCCTGCCTGCCTGCAGATGGGAAGATGAGGCAGGCGAAACGAACACAAGCCACAGAAAGATGAACACTCTAGGGGGGCTGGCTGAGACAGCACCCTCTCACTGGGAGAGTGCGCGTGGGGGTGATACAGGGGATCCACGGGCTGTCCCCCTCAACAATCCCCAGAGCTAAAAAATAAGAAGATTTAGTATAAACAAAAAGGCAAGCTGACAACTGCACTGCCAGTAGGCTCTGACGTGCCGGGACAGCCCAGCAGTAAGATGCAGTCTGTAAGGGCTGTGAAGCAATGTGCGCGGCTGGGCCCCGGGCCGGGTCTGCACAGGCCCAGCTCCAGGTAAGGTAAGAGGTGCCATCACTCTGATCCCGCTCGGCCACAGGGTCCTTGCCTCCTCACAGGGATGAGCGAGGGCTGCGGGACACACAGCACAGATGGAGCGGGTGCAGGCTGTGCCCTGGGAGGCTCTCAGGAATCCCTTCCCCCGGCCTGCCTACCTGGGGAGCTGACGGAGGGTCAGGGCCAGGTTAGGAGACAAAGGACAGAGTCGGCCACCCCTCCAGGCACCTACCTGATCTCCACAGCTGCTCCCACCCCCACTGCTTCAAAGGCCAAGAGCTGCCACCCGTCCCCACCCACCCCTTCTTCACAGCCCTCTCGCCCAGGGCTCCTGCCCTCTCAACACCCTCCTTCCCCTCCTGGAGCCTCGCTGAGGACTTGGCTAGTAGCTCACACCACCTTCTCCAGCAGCCGTCAGTTTCTGGCTTCATCACATGGACCTTGACTTTCCCATGATGGCTCCACCTCAGCTTCAGAAACACCCTCTCTGGCTCAAGTACCCCTCCCCACCCACCGCAGCCCATGCTGGAGTCCTACCTCACCAAGACCTCCAGTTCACTAACCCCTCCGGGGTCACCTCCTGCCTTCAATTCCCGTCTTATTCAGGTTAAACCTTACACCCCACAGTCCAGCATTACGTCTCCTCTAATCTCAGCCCCCTTGCCCCTCCTCCCTTGTGCTCCTCTGGGAAAGGTCCAGCTCTGCCTCAGTGACCTCGTCCCACCTGAACGCAGCTGTGGGGGAAACACGTGTGTGTGTGTGTACACCGTCCCCCCCAAGATGTGGTACATCTGAGCACCTAGATCCTGGTCTCACAGCTCAGCCCCGCCTGCCCTTCTGCGTTTCTGTAATCGACTTGCTTTCCCAGGTGCGGATGAAGGACTGCCTCACGCCCTCTGACAGCATCCTCCACCCACGTCCAGCCGACGGTCTCACTTCCTTTCACCAGGAAGAGATTACAGCTCCTTCAGCCCACCACTAATTGAGCCCCTCCTCCTCTATACTTTCCCCTCCTCTTCTTGAGCCCATTGTGTTGCAGGACTGGCTGTCCTCCTCTCAGAGGGCTCAGCCCGCCTCCTTTTTTACGACTGTGCCCCTTCAGGAACCCTCTCTCCACTCTCCACCTTGACTGTTCCCATCGACACCCAGGCTCTCCCACTGCAAACCCTCCCTGACCTGACAGCCCTCTCCACTTCTCGCCCCATTTCTCACACCCTCTGGACCTGCTTCTCACTGTGCACCCCACCACCACCTACTCACTCAACCAACGCCCACCCCTTCCTGAAACGGCTCCCCTCCAGGTCATCCAAGACTCCACGCTAAGAAATCCAAGAGACAGTTCTGCCCTCCTTTCACCGAAACGCTCATGAGAGCTTGGCATGTCCACCCTCTTCAAGCAGCTTCCTCTCAACTCCTTGTCCTCCTGAACGTGTCCTGCTCCCCCCACCAGACTTTCAGGGCTTAGGGCCCTGTCCTGAGTCTTCTCTTTTCTCTCTCCCTGGATGACCCCATCCCGTCTGAAGTATTGCCACACCATTTTTATGTGGATGACTCACAAATTTAGGTCGCAACACCTCCAAAGTGACCTTGATTCCATCCCCTCCAAAAGCCTGTGTGGTCTCCCTTCCAGCTTTGCCAGGATTTCCCTTCATCCATAAGTTGAACACCTTAGGGCACCAGCTGAAAAGTCACCCTTGAGTCCTCTCTCTCCTCACCCCACCCTCTAGCCAGCCCATCAGAGGGCCTGTCAATGCCGCCACCACCATCCCTCAAGGGCTCCCACTTCTCTCCACCTCCTCTGCCATCCAGGCCCAGATCAGCACCACCTCCCACTTCCCCTCCTACCCACTTCCAGTCCGTGCTCCACACACCTTGCCCCGACCATGGCCTGTAAGGCTCTGTACCATCTGGCTCCTGCTTCACCTCCCCTTGCTTACTTTAGTCTAATTACACTGGCCTTTTGCTGCAAATTCTCTGCTTCCCCTTACCCCCCGCTGCCACCCCCAATTGAGAAATGGAGTCTCACTCTCTACCTTTGTTCTGGGATAATTTGCCAAGATTCGTTCCCAGAGCCTTAACACGTGCTCCTCCCTGGCACACCCAGAATCCTCTCCCCACACTCCTCCCTCGCTGTCCTTTCCATCCTTCAGCCTAAATGCTCTTCACAAAGGCCCTTCTGGACCACCTCAACTAAAAGTGAAAGATACCAAGGTGGGACCTGGAGCAATCCTTTATTTCCTTCTTAACACGGACATAAATAAAACAAGTAAATAAGCATCATAATTTAATTAATCTTATCTTCCTTTCTAGAGCAGTGGTTGGCAAACTGTGGCCCACAGGCGGGCCACATCCCTTTTTAAATGGTTTTATTGGAACACAGCCACACCCACTGATTTATGTATTGTCCACTGCTACTTCTGACTTGGCAGAGTTACGCAGTTGCTACAAACACCATGTGCCCCACCAAACCTAAAATATTTACCATTTGGCCCTTTAAGAAAAAGTTTCCTGGCCGCACGGAGAGCAGTCTATGGCTCTCACATCCCTAGATCACCAATATCTCATACAGCTAATTTGTTGAAGGAATTGAAGGGCTTTGAGGCCCGGCTATAAGCCCTTCTTTACTGGGAGACTCTTTTTTGTTGGGGCAGGTCTAGATCAGGGCTGGGCCAGCTCCCTTCACTGTCCCCAGAGTCTAAGGGATCCCAAGTGAAAGCCCTGGAGGAAATGCACAAGAACCCAGGAGTCTCAAGTCCAAGGTCAGTCCAAGGAGGCCAAACCTTTTCCTCACCCCTTCTACCCAGTTTCAGAAGAGGGCAGGGGGTAGGTTAGGGCCCTCTACCACCCTTTCGGGGGGATACTGCTCTGGCCAACCCCCAGGCAAGGATGCAACTACTTTCAGGGGGAAAACGGGTCCTCTGCTTCTCTGTCCTCCCCAACAACCATGGGCTGGGCTAGACCCTGGGAACAGCCATGTAGGAGTGTGGGGAGAGACCCTCCCTGGTTCAGAAGCTCCTCCCCAGCAAGGAGATGGGCATGGCGACAAGCTATGCCCCACACGTGCCACTTCCTGCTTAAACTGGACATGGCGAGGGATGGGGGAGGCATCAGCTTATGTGTGAGTGCGTGTCTGGGGGTCACTAGGCTGTGTGTGCGCACATGTACAGGGAAGAGGCAGGCTCTGAGAATCTGTCAGGGCGCCCAGGATGAGCTGCGGACTTTTGCCACTGATGCCATGAGTCACCACGGTCTGCTCAGAACACACTACATACCTTTCCCTTTTAATCTGTTATCATCTATCAGGCCCAGGCCCAGAGGAGAAAACATCCCCTTTTTCCTCCCTCCCTCCCCAGTACAAAGCCCCTGATCTCAGGCAGGTTCCATGGGTTCGTGGAGGGCAGCCTCTAGGGACGAGCTGAGAACTTAAGGCGTGCGAAAGAGCCAGGTTCCAGCAGTCCGAGGTTCTGGAGGGCTTCCAGCAGCTGTTCCCGTGCATTTCCAATAAAGGTATTCTCCAGGAAGGCAGGCAGGCCTCCCACACCATCCCGCAGGGTGTACAGGGGCACCCGTACCAGGCCCAGCACCTGGAAAAGAAAGGAGACATGAGACTCTGGGAACGCAGGGAGCTCGTCCCAGCCAGATCTTTCTAGATCAGAGGTCTCACCCCTTTATCAGTCCAGCAGAACCAGGCCTGAGGATGCACACCTCTGTGGCCCTAGAGGGCCCAGGTCTTTGCAGACAAATGACCCAGGTCATGCTCTCCAGCTCCGCAAAAGCTAACCCTTCCCACATCACTGTAGTGGCTCCTGCCTCCGGGATGCACCCTGGGCCCTACGCCAGTAGTCCTCAAAATGCGGTCCCCGGAGCAGCCGCATCAGCACCATTTAGGAACTTTTGAAACATGCAGTTCTCAGGTCCTTCTACCCCTCCCCCACTGAGCCGGCAATTCTGGGAGTGGGGCCAGTAATCAGTTTTAATAAGCCTCCCAGATGATTCTGATACCCGCCAAAGTTTGAGAACCATCGCCATACACAATGTCCCCCTCTCCCCTCGCCTAAGTGCCAGGGTTTTCCCACAAAACATCAGGCCACTTCTCCTACGCAAGAAAAACAGGGGACTAAGGTGTAATGCCTGCCACTACCGAGGGGGAGTAGAAGAGTAACTTGGGTGGGTGTGTTCTACAAAGACAACTGTAGAGGCTTGTGAAGTGGGGAGGGGGTTAGATCTCTGCAGGGAGGCCAGGTTGGCTGCAACTAGTCACCCAGACCCCAACTACACGAGGAAACTTCGGGACAGGCCTTCGGGAGCTGGAGGACGCGGGGTGGGCTCCTGGGCTGGCCCCACCTCCAGCCCGTGGTCCCGGGCGCGCGGCGCGCCCATCTCCACCGCAGTCAGCTGCTCCAGGGTCAGGCACTTTGCGTAGAAGTGCGCCACGACGCGCGGCCGGGACCCGGCGTGCGAGCTGCGGTAATCGGCACGCTCCACGCGGAAAGAGGCCGTGGCCTCGCCCAGTTCCTCGCCCAGCTCGCGGTTCAGCCCGGCCTCCAGGCTGCCGTCCCGCAAGTCCACGAAGCCGCCGGGGAAGCCCAGGCGCCCGTCAAAGCGCATCTGCATCTGCGGGAGAGGGAAGCGGAGATGGCCGGGGGCGCCCAAGGCGGCGTGGCCGCGGGGCGGGGGCGGGCGGTGGCCGGGCGCGCCCCTTCCTCACCAGCACGGCGTAGCGCAGCGGGATGCGGCCGAAGAGCAGCCCCGGGTCCGGCGCGTAGAGCAGCGCGTGGCACGCGTGCCGCCAGCCCGGCCCCAGCTGCAAGGCCTCCGCCAACTCCAGCCTGCGCATCCCGGCCATGACCGGACCTCCCAGCTCGGCTGTCCAGGGGGCCGACGTGGGTAGCGGGCGGGGCGGCCAGGACCAATCCCTGCAGGGCCCGGCGGCCAGGACCAATCCCTGCAGGGCCTGGGGCGGGGCGCGGCCGTGGGCCCGGGCGGCAGCCAATCAGAACGGGGCGCGGCGGCGGGTGTCCGGCCCCGGGAAGCCTAGGGCCAAGTGGGACCTGGGGGAAGTTGGTCTTGGCACTGGCAAGGCTGCAGGCGTGGCCAGGTCCTGGACGCGGCGGGAGACCGTTAATAGTGCTGACGTCACAGTCTAGCTCCAGGGGACTTCCCCAGCCGGTTGGGAGAGCTGGGTCATGCGAAGAGGTTTGCAGGCTGGTAGAGTTTAATTATCTAATTAAGGACGCGTCCTGGGAGCCACACCTAGTTGGTCTGGATGGTTCACGAAGCCCGGGGCCTATGGTGGGGTAAGGGTAAGCAGAGTTGGCTTCCGAGCCGCGGCCTTGCCTGGGTGGTGGGAACAGAGGAGCGATGGGTGTCAGAGCCATCCTGAGGGTGACACTGCGGGGACTCAGTAGCTGATTGAGTGTCGGGGGGACTTTGCCAGGATGACGTCAGGGTGGATGGCGCCGTCAGTTTCTGGGATGGGGATAGTGTAGTTCTGAAATTGGGGGTGGCAATAGGTGGTGGATAGGATGGACAGACCCACGAGATTTTCCGGGAAAGGGTAAGGGAGGAAAGGGCTGTGGGTGAAACCCTGTAGGCACAGGAAGGAGAGAGAGCAAGGGTCAGAGGTAGAAGAAGAGCCCAAGGCTTTCTAGACTTTACTCTCACATACACTCGCTCAGACCACTGAGCTGTGAAGCAAGGTGGGGAACCGCGCACCCCCAGGGCAGGGGGCTGCTCAGGACCTGATGCTGAGTGAGGAACAGGGGTTCAGAATCCCTCGCCCCAGGCCTCCCCACTTTTTCTCAGGCCCTGCACTCTGTGCAGGTCATCTCTCCTCAAGAGTCAATATTTATTACACAAAGGAAAGGAGGAGGCAGCTTCTCGAGAGGGGCTGGGCTTGGAGTCACAGACTGTTAGTAACAGCACGTGATGAGAAAGAGCCCAAGAACCCACCCAGAGACAGGCTGGCGACCTTAGCAAGGCAGTCAGTTCTCTCAGATCCCAGTCTCTCATCTGTTAAGTGCAGAGTATTCCAACCTATTAGGGATGTTAGAGATTTAAATCACTTAGAACGGTGCCAGGCACAGCAAATGTAGCCATCCGTGGAGTCAAGGGTGGGGCAGAGTCTTATGTTAAAGGCCCGCTGGTTGGAACTGAGCCACACTCACCAGGCCTCAGCATGGGGGCTGGGGGGTGGGGTGGGTGGAGTGAGACGTTCCTGGCATCATCTTTCCTAGCTTAGTCTTCCGAGTAACATGGCAGAGACGGTATCTACTGACATCAGGCAACTGGATCGAGGTGATGAGACACACTCATTCCCCTCTTAGAGTTCTAGGGGGGCCTGGAAATGGCCCTGGTTAAATGATTAAACCTTGCAAAAAGCTCATAAAGACTGCCAATTCCAGAATGTAAATTGGTGCAGCCACTGTGGAAAACAGTATGGAGGTTTCTCAAAAAACTAAAAATAGAGCTGCCATATGACCCAGCAATTCCACTCCTGGGTATATATCCAAAAAACAAAAAATAAAACAACAACAAAAAACAGAAACACTAATTCAAAAAGGTACATGGACCCTAATGTCTGTGGCAGCATTACAATTGCCAAGACACGGAAGCAACCTGAATGTCCGTTGACAGACAAATGGATGTGGTATATATACAATGTGATACTATTCAGCCATAAAAAAGAACAAAATTTAGCCATTTGCAGCAACACGGATGGACTTGGAGGATACTGTGTTAAGTGAAATAAGTCAGACAGCAAAAGACAAATACTGTATGATATCACTTATATGTGGAATCTAAAAGATACAACAAACTAGTGAATATAACAAAAAAGAAGCAGGTATAGAGAACAAACTAGTGGTTACCAGTAGGGAGATGGAAGGGGGGAGGGGCAGTATAGGGGCAGGGGATTAAGAGGTACAAAATATTAGGTACAAAATACCTACAAGGATACATTGAACAACACGGGGAATAGAGCAAATATTTTATAATAACTATAAATGGAGTACAACCTTTAAAAATTATGACTCACTATATTGTACACCTGTAATTTATATAATATTATACATCAACTATACCTCAATAAAAAATAAAAGCAAAAAGACCTGCCACTTCCAGGGTTCCACCCCAGACCAATCGAATCAGAATCTCTGGCAGTGGTGCTTAAGTGTAAGTGTTTTTTATATGTGTTTCAGGTGACTCTAATAAGGAACCAGGGCTGGGAACAGTGCCCTAAACCCTTACCCCTAACACTCCAAAGGGTTTCTTGGTTTCTCTCCTAGAAGGGTTTCCTTGAAGGATTTAGGGTCAAACATACACTTTCCAGAGCTACTGGCTGTTGTATTTTTCTTTTATGGTTGCTTGAGGAGACTTTTTAAAGATAGATTCAGCTATTTCTAAGGCAATGTGAAAAACTATGAAAGCAAGGCAACAGCTCTACAAGAAAGTGACTGGAGGCCAGAGCTTTTTCAGGATGAATGAATATGGAAGCCCTCAAGACCCTCCAATCTTGCCTCCCCTTCCAAACTGCTCTCTGCCTCTGCCGGGGGAGCCCAGCCTCTACCCTCTGCTATTCCACCTCCTGAGGCAGACTGCCTAGCAGTTGGGGCTGAAGGTAGAGAGCTGAACCATGTGCCTCCGGAGATGCTGCAAGTTCAGAACCAAAAATAGCTCAGTGTTCAGCCTCAGAGGATGCCAGGGAACATATTCATTATTTTTAAGATAATGAGGAAAGGAATTAAGCATTTATCCTTTTTATATGGGCTCTACCTCAGGGTAACCAAATAGTTGATGAGGGGAGGTTTTTCTTTCTATGGAGAATTCCAGTTATTCAGAGAAGAAAGATGGAGCCAATCAAAACTTTGCTTTTTTTTTAAGCTTTAAAGAATTAAGAGAGCCTAGGAAATGATCATCAATGGCTGCTAACATCACTAAAATGATGGAAGAATGCACCACCTATGAAATATTCTTGCCAAAAAATTGAATTTGAATCTAACCACCATATTATAAGAAATACAAAAGAACATCTTTTTCAAATATCAGGAAGAAGCTAGAATGATCCAGGTGGTAGTGGATTAGAGTTGGAGACATCAGTAAGATTTGTTTAGTTTAGATACAGATGGTTACATACAGAAACGTTTTTGGATAAGTGTATATTCAAGGATAATTTCGTACACATATAAATTTCATTGCTCTGTCAGCTGGGAGGGCCTAGAAGCAGCGATTCCCCAGGAGAAACAAGCACACGCAGCTCCCAGATCTTGGTTTCTGTTACCATTTCCCAATTAAAGGAATCAAGACTCCTTGGAGAAGTGCTGATTCAGGCACCGGGGCAGGAAATATACACAGTGGATACATGATGAGCCTGGAGCATCTTGTGATGCCAGAAAATAAGAAAGTGCACTGAAAAGCCAAAAATCAATAATGAAAAAAAAAGAAAAACCACCCATATCGATGGGAGTTTGTCAAAGGGATAAGGACACAGGAGCCAACTCAAGAGCTAAAGAGCTCCCTACAGCTAAAGCTGAAACAGTCTGGGCAAGAAAATAAAGCAGTATTGGATTATAACCCAAAGGATGAGATAAATCTCTACGGGCCTATACTGATCTAAATCATGAATAAGTACATAAATGGGGGGAAAGAAGATCTCCCACGCAGAAGTAGTTGAAATAATTTATATAGGAGCTGTGCCCTGAAGACGGTGAAGTGTAACTGCCGACTCCTTCAGCGTGGGCTGCTGAGAACAGCCACTTCTTTCCAAAGGGGGCGTAATGGAAGGGGGTAGGGGTGGGGCCTCTGCCGGGTGATCCGGGGCAGTATCAACAGTGGTAAGTCCTGGGGGGGGGGGGTATGCACTCGTGATATGATGGTAATTATAGGGGCGACTGCATGAACTGTCTGGGGTCTCTGTACTGTCTTCACAATTTTTCTGCAAATCTAATACTTCTAAAAAGTAAAGTTTATTTTTTTAGAAAAGCATCTAGACTGTAGGAAACTTTACGAAAGAAATGAGCTGGTTTCTTCAATAAATGAATTACATGGGGAAAGGAGATGGGGGTAGAATCTATACATTAAAAGAGATTGAGGAGACATATCTAGTGAAGGGATTACTTGGATCCTAATCTGAAGAAACAAAGAAAGTGGGGGAGATGTGAATACTGAGCGGATATTTGATATATAGGAATTATTGATCATGCTTAAAATGTGATAGTAGTATTATGGCTTTTTACAAAAAAAGTCTTTATCTCTTATAGATACATGCTGAAATATTTATGAATGATAAAAAATTAGCCAGTGAGGGGGTAATGGGTGAGACTATAAATAAAATAAGATTGGCTACGAATTGATCATTTCTGAAGCTGAGTGACAGTTCCCTAACAAGGGCTTATTATGTTATTCTCTTTACTTTAATATAGTTCGATGTTTTTCATAGTAAAAAGTTAAAAATAAAAAGCACTTTGACTTCTCATGAAGTTAAAGGTAAAGGTTATAATTTACAGTTGAATAAAGCTTTGCATTTCACAAAACCCTTTCATAGATAGGATCCCTTTTGGTCCAGGAGAGGGAGAGGGAGGTGAGGGTCTGGTCTCACTTTTTAGGCAAAAGAAGACTGCAACCAGCATCTCCCATCTGTCAGGAAATTTTACATCATCCCACTTAATTCTCATAAAATTTCCCAGGTGTTTCAAATGCAGAGCCAAGACTAAGAACCACTGATTTTGAAGAGTATAGGAATGGGGGAGGGAGGGAGGGAGAGGAGGTGCTACCCTCAGAGAGCTGCCAGCTAGAGCCTGTTGGTGTCTATCCAAAAGGACCTACTGAAAGTGTTAAATGCTGCTGTTATTATTATTTTTCAGGCATTCACATACCTGCAGTCACATCCAGCAGCCTTCAAGGAGGTGGCATTCTACAGAAGGCAGCCCTCTTCTTGGTTATTTGCAGGCACAGCATCAAAAATATCCACAGCTGTGTTGTCTGGAGCTCATCAGGTGGATCCATTTCACTAGGAGGACAGAACTTTTCAGACACCTCCAGTTCATACCTGGACCTCTCCCCCTGAATACCCCACAAATGCCTCAAGTCCAGCACACCCAGGAATGAGCTCAGTATTTCTTCCCCACCTGCGTCTCCTGTAACCCCACCTCTGTGTATGCCCACCGCCTGCCATCCTCCTTTACCCACCCCAGGCAGCCCTCACCCCTCAGCTCCCTTTCATCGTCTCCACGCTCCATGCCCTGACTCATCAGATGAAGGTCAGGCTTCATCTTTGCTCACCTGGACTAACCTCCTAACTGCCTTGCTGTCCTGCCTGTCTCACCCTTTTCAAACCTGCCCTTCACAAGGTCTCAAGTTACAGCTTAAAGTCATGCTGTCTTCAGGTGCTTCGCATTTCTAAGGGATTCTTGCAGAGCAAACTCAACAGCTCACATGTGAACTTCACCTTCTGTATTAGTGATCTGTTGCTGAAACCTACTGTAAAGTGTAGTGACTTAACAATAAACACTTCATATCTCACAGTGGCTGAGGGTCAGGGACGGGATCAGCAAGGGCTGCAGTCAAATGAAGGCCTGACTAGGGCTGGAGAATCTGCTTCCCGGGTGGCTCACTGTCATGACTGGAGGTTAGTGCTGGTGGCAGAAGCCTCAGTTTCATGCCATATAGATCTCTCCATGGGGTTGCTTGAGTGTCCTCATGACACAGTGGCCGGCTTCTTTCAGAGTGAGGGACCCAAGGGAAAGCAAGATGGGATCCATGTCTTTTACGACCTAGTTTTCAGAAGTCATACATGACTGCTACAGGATTCTCCTGGCCATAAGGCCACCCCTGGTGCCACGTGAGAGGGAGTTGCACAGAGCAGGATACCTACCAGAGGTGAGGACCACTGGGGCCATCTCAGAAGCCGGCCACACACCTTCCTCTCAAACCTGCTGTGGTCACCCTTACACTTGAACCATCAGCACAAAAAGATGACACATTCCTGGAACCCACAAGGCTTTGTGTTCTTCACGTCTGTAAGATCTTTGTCTCCTTCTTTCTTGCCTGAAATATTTTCCCCAGCTTTATTGAGGTATACTTGACAAATAAAAACTGTATATATTTAATTGATATACATATACATTGTGAAATTACCACAATCAAGCTAATTAACATATCTATCACCACACATATTTTATGTGTGGTGAGAACACTTAAGATTTACTTTCTTAGCAAATTTCAAGTATACAGTAATACAGTATTATTAACTATAGTCACTATGTACATAAAATCTCCAGAACTTATTCATTCATTCCATGTAACTGAAACACTGTATCCTTTAACCAACTGTCCCTGTAAGTTTCCTGCTCCTGAGTGATCACTCAGCCAGAACGAGTTCAATGGCCAAACTCAGAGTCTGAGGGTAAGGAAATACTCTCTTCCCATGATAGTGGGAAGAACTACGAAGTTAAAAGGGAGCAGTCAGCATCCAGGGAGGGGTGAATTGGAACCAAAAATTCAATCAGAGAAGGAAAAAGCATAATATTTCGGAAAAAAAATGTTCTAGCTGTTGAAAGTTTGTCTCCCAACTAAACTTACAAATCTACTTTGCAAATACTCTATTGGAGTCAAGCTCTCAGTTCTGCATAAATGTTAACAACTCCGATACTCCTAATGAGTATTTATGAATATATTATTTCATAATGTATATTTGTTGGACTAAATTTCTGAATTTCCTTCTGAAGTTAGGGGAGAACTGAGCGTCCTGAGGGCACTAGGGATGCTGCTTACCCCGGGGTCACACAGGTAGGTTCATGAATGTGAAGTGGGTTGAGGCCTGGTTGGGGGACACAGCTGGTCCTCAGCACAGCTCGGTTGCCTTTTCAGAGCTGCTTTCTTCATGGCCTCTCAGCCGACTGTGAGCAAATTTTTAGTCAGATGCTGGCTGAAAATGGCTAAAAGTGTTTACTTTTGGGGTGTGTTTGCATGTTAGTACTGGAATCTTAGCCGCCTAAGGAAGTCTTCAGGGATGAATCTCCAATGATGGGAGATCAGGCAGCCTGACGATAAATAATTCCTCCTCCAAAGTTGAGAGCATCTTAACAGCGTTTAAAGCATACCCACACCTTACACCGAACCCCATGAGCAATCTCCTGCGATTCAACATATGAGATAATCTTGCTTATTTTTTATGGCTATCTTCAGACAAAGGCAGGAAACTGAGACTCAGAGGAAATGACTTGCCCTGGATCACACAGTAAATGGCAACAGTGGGGCCAGAATCCAAGTCATCTGGGAGCAAGTTCAGTTTGTTTGCCTTACACGAAGGAAGATCATTTTAAAACACTCTTTGCTGTGTGTCCACCCCTGCCCCTCCCCTGGTCCCCTCTCTCTGTCTCTGTCTCACCCCTTCTCCTTCTCTTCCTCATTTTTCATTCTTTCTCCTTTATCATCTTGGTGGCCTGGCTCCCTTCCTTTCTGACACAGTAGTTAACACACATGAGTTACCCATCATCTTGAAAGAGGAGCGGGGTATTTCTACCCCCCTCCCCTTGAGTTACTGTCTGATTTGTCTGCCGCCTTTATCCTGATCCCATATAATGGACCTAGAGCTTTCACTCCAGCCTCAGCCCCAAATACATTAAATAATTAACTCCATCACTCTCCTTTGTGTGCCTTATCTCTGCATCACCCAAAATAGCTCGTGGCATTTCCTCTGCATAAATAGAAAGCAGAAAGGTCAGTTGGCATTTGTGAAATATATATATATATATTTTTACAAAGCTGAGAGCTAGCAGGGCTTCTTTATTCCCTCATTCCTGTGACTGATTCATAACAAACAACTTCCTAGATTTCCAATTCCTCAGCCAGTTTCCACTCACCATCTTGCAATTTGGTCAGTGATTAATACCCACATTGAGTATGGCTGAGGGACAAAGCATTTTCCCAATGGTAAAATCAAAAAGGAATTTTCTAGTCATCTTAAATCCTGTGCTGCCACTCCCAGTGAACCAACTAGAAGGTAAACACAGTGAGTTTCTTTTATAAGACATGGAGCTCTGATCCAAGATGGTGTTTCTTCCTAGCTTTCCTTTCTTCGATGCCTGATACAGTGCACAGCACAAATCCTGGAGGATAAGGTGTTTTCCTTCTGCACCTGTCTTCCTAGACATTGTAGGGGACCAGACTAGGCCACCTCCAAATATGCCACTTTGGCATAAGGATTATTTTGAGCTGAAAGTAATTAAACAGTAGATGCAGGAAGAGCCCTCTGCCTTCCCACGTTATGCCTAAATCATACATTTCCCATGAGAAAAGCGCTTTCCCTGGACCAGGGAGAGGAGAACATTCTTGTCGCTGGAGATGGGGCACCAACGCCGAGACGAATCTGTACAAACAGACCTACTAACTCAACCCTTATCTTCCATCACTTTCCCCGTGTGTCTCCTAGTCACTGCCCCACAATTTACCCCTCCTCAGAGCTCAAATCTATTTTCCTTTGTTTTGTCACATCTCCACAAACTGATTACTGCTCTTTCATCAAAACAGTACATAAGCTGTCTGGCTTGTTTCTCTGGTGTTTTCACTTCTTTCTAGAAAGCACCCCCCTCACCTCCCCAACCCCGTCACATGCCATGTAAAAACATTAAGATCAAATAAAACGTGTATCCTTTTTCTCCTGCTGTCTGTTGTCAGTTTATTTTGTAGGCCCCAGCTACGGCACCTAAGAGGGTAGAGGAGGTCTTTTCTTCCCTCCAACATGTTCTTAAACCGAGGGTGTTGTTCCCTGGACATGTTTATTTATTTGTGAAATATTTGAGAATCTAGCTATTTCCTCTTTTGACCCAGCAACTCACCCAAGTGTCAGGGAGGAAGAAATTTCCCCTCCGCCCCTCTTGAGTTCTTGTGGCTGGACTAGTAATAAAATTAACACCAGACAGCTTAACAGGAGAAAAAGAAACACATTTTAATTCATGTGCCTGAAGGTCCCATAGAAATGGGACTTAAGAAGTGGGGCAGCTTTTATACTTTTTAGACAAAGAAACAATACATTTGTGAGGAACTGACAGGACAAAGAAACTTCGTTTTGGGTGCCCAATTAGTGAAGAATCTAAACAGAGCTTGGGCTTGGGTAGTAAACTAAAAGAAGTGGTAAAGTTTGTTTATACAGGCTTCTCTACCATGTTCCCTACCTCTGGTGATAAAGGTGTCCTTCTTCCAGACGCAGGGAGGGCACCTTTCATATGAGATTTATTTCCTGCTTTTCAGGGAGACGCAGGAGGGTCAGAGTTTCCTTCTTGCATCGGCTGCTTCTCAAGCAACTTTAATTCAAAATCATCAATCTGTCGTGGTGGCATAATTTGGGACTGCCCACCCTGAGCCTCGACACAAATATTCTGTTCTAACATGAAAACCATCAGCAAGGAGATTCAGAAACTTTTATTAACTTGGGTGCTACCCCTCTTCCAGATGTAGTTGAATCTGTTTGGTCATAAAAGGGCATGGGAGCTACAGGGAGCTCCTCCTGGTGGTGAGGGCTCTTCCTTGTTCGCATGAGGGGCATGTCCGCATCTGTTCCCCTCAGCAGAGTGGTCATGTGCTCCATCCATCCCGGGCTTCCCAGGGCAGACCTGGCTTTCAGTGTTCCCCCCTGGCAACAGCCGCAGTTTCTGGATTTTGACGTGAGCAATGTGCTCAAGTTCAGAATTCTGCTAAGTCTCAGATCCCACCTGCAGGGAAAGAGGGCAGAACGGGCATCTTTGGCTTTGGGGAGAGGCAGCATGAAGATCTATGGTGGCCCTCGTACTGGGGTACAGAGGCTGAATCTCAGAGATGGAGTTTTGGGTGAAATAGAAAAGAATAGCTTTATTGCTTTGCCAGGCAAAGGGGGCCACAGCAGGCTAATGCCCTCAAAACTCTGTGTCCCGACCTGGAGGGGGTAGTGAGGAGTTTTATAGTAATGACTCAAAGAGGGCGTGATCAGCTCATGGACCTTCTTCTGATTGGTTGGTGGGGAGGTAAGCGGGAGTCAGCATCATCAGCCTTCTGGTTCCAACCAGTCTGGGGTCTGCGTGCTTATGGGCAGCATACAGTTAACTTCTCCCACCTGGTGGGGGCTTCAGTATCTGCAAAACAGCTCAAAGATATTGTTATGTGTATCCCTTGAGGTGGAACCAGGACCCTGCCCCAAGGCTGCACTATTGTTTCTTGACTGCTCCTCCCTTGTCTCTGCATTCCCTCCCTTCCCTGATTAGCATCTGTTTGAACCTGCCCTTTGGAACCCAGGGAAGGTCAGGGAGGCTGAATGAAGCCTATTTCCTGTAATCAAGAAATGGGGACACAGAAAGGCTTTCGTGCCCAGGAGCCCCACAGGGTCCTGCTTGGTTTCAGCCCCAACACCTCTTCATAGGGCACTGGAGTTGGAGGGAACACAGAACAGTGATGTTCACAAGCCCTTGATCATTGAAGTCATGGCTCACTTGGGTCCCCGTGATTCCTTGGGTTTCTGGGCAGAGGTGGGAATGAGGCTTAGAGCACAGCCACCAAGCACCCTTGTCCTTAAACTGACCCCACCAAGTTCCCTCAAGTTAGTCACACTGACCTTTTTCCTCTCGATCAGTACGTTTTGAGAGTATTCACAGTGAGACATCTGGAGTCTTTGGGCTCTTCCTCCCAATCCTCAAACCACCTTCGGGGATGGTGGTAAGTGAGATGAATTATGCCCCATCTAAGAGGAGACAAAGCTACTGCTCCAGTAAAGGGAGGTGGGGAAGAGGGCAGCAGAAAGAAGGGTCTGGAACAATGGTTCTGGTTGTGGTCCTTATGCTGGCAGCGTCAGCATCACCAGGCACTTGTTAGAATCGCAAATTCTCGGGCTTCCACCAGATCTTTTGAATCAGAATTGCTGGGGATGGGCCGGTAATCTGTTTTTTAATAAGCCCTCCAGGGATTCTGATGCTCAGATTTGAGAAACACTTGCCTAAAAGACCCTGCATTGAACTGGGGGCACAGGCCCATCCATAACGGGCCAATAAGGGGCCAATAAGCCCCTCTGTCTCAGTGTCCTCAATCTGAGGCAGGAGTAGAATAGTGAATCTCAGTGCTTCCTTGCACCAGATTCACCCAGGCAGCTTGGTAACAAAAGACAGGCTTTGGTCCCTTATCTCCCCAGAGAAAGGGAGGGGATTGGGACTGGGTATTGATAAAGATTCTCTCCTTGACCAATCCTGGAAGCCCGCTTTTTTTTTTTTTTTTTTTTTAAATATTTATTTATTTATTTATTTGGTTGCACTGGGTCTTAGCTGCAGCATGTAGGCTTCTTAGTTGCAACACGTAGGTTCCTTAGTTGTGGCAGGCGTGCTCCTTAGTTGTGGCATGCGAACTCTTAGTTGTGGCATGCATGTGGGATCTAGTTCCCTGACCAGGGATCGAACCCGGGCCCCCTGAATTGGGAGTGCAGAGTCTTACCCCCTGCACCACCAGAGAGGTCCCTGGGAGCCCTCTTTTGACTACTCCTCAACCTTGGGCCCTGTCTTCAACCTGGTAAGTCAGTTTAGGGAGAACCCCCCACCCCTGATGTCTGATCACCTGGTCTGCCTCCAGCAGGAACCCTGTTAGGTCAGTTTAGCAACAATCCCCCCTGCCTTGGATGTCTTCTCTTAGTAACCTTCTACCCTGGATGCCCACCAGTGCCCCCACTCCTCCTTGGCTGTAAATGCCGTGCTGCCTTTGCCGCATGAGGAGGTGAGTCTCTCCTGTCTCCCTACTGCAATAGTCTTGGCACCTGGTCCTGAATAAAGTCTTCCCTATGGGTGTAACAAGTGTCAGAGTAACTTTTCCTTTAACACATTTTCTTAAACGTGTGCATGTGTAAGAAGCTGCTCAAGCAGGTCTGATGTAGCTCCCTGGTCAGAAACCCACATGCACTATGGTTACGAGCGTGGGCACTGGAGTCAGACAGATCTGGGTGAAACCTAAGCTCAGCTTCTCGGGACTGCATGACCTGACTGGTTACCTAACCCGAGCATCGTCAGCTGCAGAGTGGGGAATTTCTCTCTCTCTCTCTGTTGAAAAGATCGAATGAAGTAAGGTCCTTACAGTAGTGAGCACAGCACTGGTCCATAATAGACAACAAACAAACCAAGTCTTAGCTGCTTTAAGTAATAATTACCTTTAGATGGATGTGCTACATTCAATAGGATACTTCTGGATAAGGACAGGGTAAAATAGGTGATTTATTTTGTAATCATGGAAAATATATCTATTACGAATAAAAGTCTTCAATACTCCATGGATGAGTCTGGGGAATAAATCACAGAAAGGAATCACTTTATCCTTACACATATGCTCTTCTTGCTTTTTAAGCATTCAAGGGCAAAAGCGGGTCAAAAGCAGGTCACCTGAGACAGGTACATCTGACCCATGGGCAGCAGCCCAGCGTGGCCGAGGCTGGGGTCCAACGCTCTTCAGGGGCAGGTGCCCACAGACCGTGGAGACCCAGAGCGGTTGGGCGCTGAGCCTGTCCTCCAAGTGGAAACAGTGAAGAGCAGGTGCTTCTCCCAGGCCAAGGTCAGGGTGGTCCAACCCCGCTGGAAACCCCAAGGGCACACAAGCGGGAATGCTTTTCAGGAAGCTAAACTTGACCGATCTCACAGTTTTGACCCAACAACACTGATTAGCCCAGGTTTACTACTCCCTAAAGGAGCCATTCCATTTGACAAGGGATTGAGAGTAGAGACAACAGCTCCAGCTCTGTACCCAGTTCCCAGTACAGAGTCCAGCATACGTGCTGACGGATGCTCACAGGCATTTGTCTACTTGAAGCTGCTTGTTTCTGACATTTGCTTTGTGATGGTTCTGGAGAAGAGTGGCCCCTTCTCCCCTTGTGATCAGCAACTGCTCCTCAAAGTAGAGCCACTGGTCAACCTCAGAACAGTCACTGGCTCGAGGCATGACTGTTTCCAGAGCCACCCGGACCTCTGCCTCGCTGGCTCTCTGCTGCCTTGTTCTCGAGGTAACTGTAGACCTCCTCAAACACCTCCGCCCCCAGCTTCTGCACAGCTGATCTGCCAAGCAAGTTAGGAAAGAGTAAGAAGTGTTACATATTGAGATCACTTTAGAGAAAATGTACTGTCAGCCCTCCGTGTCGCGGGTGGTTGAATCTGGGGGTGCGGAACCCGAGGACACAGACGGCCAACTGCGCTGCCAGTTTATTCGAGGGAATTGAGCATCCGTGGATTTTGTTATCTGTGAAGGCGGGGGTGAGGAGAGTTTCCTGAAACCAAACCTCCGTGGATACCGAGGAACAACTGCATTTTAAAAGCATTTATTTAACCTAAGTGTCCATCATCGGATGAATGGATAAAGAAGATGTGGCACATATATACAATGAAATATTACTCAGCCATAAAAAGAAACGAAATGGAGTTATTTGTAGTGAGGTGGATGGAGTTAGAGTCTGTCATACAGAGTGAAGTAAGTCAGAAAGAGAAAAACAAATACAGTATGCTAACACATATATATGGAATCTAAGGAAAAAAAAAAAAGGTCATGAAGAACCTAGTGGCAAGACGGGAATAAAGACACAGACCTACTAGAGAATGGACTTGAGGATATGGGGAGGGGGAAGGGTAAGCTGTGACAAAGTGAGAGAGTGGCATGGACATATATACACTACCAAACATAAAATAGATAGCTAGTGGGAAGCAACCGCATAGCACAGGGAAATCAGCTCTGTGCTTTGTGACCACCTAGAGGGGTGGGATAGGGAGGGTGGGAGGGAGGGAGATGCAAGAGGGAAGAGATATGGGAACACATGTATATAACTGATTCACTTTGTTATAAAGCAGAAACTAACACACTATTGTAAAGCAATTATACTCCAATAAAGATGTTAAAAAATAAAAATAAAAATAATTAAAAAAAAATAAAAGCATTTATTACACAAATAACATTGTAACCCTGGGATTTAGAGAAAAACAAGACCTTGAACATTCAACAATATTCAACAAATACTTCTTGAATGTTTATTACATGACAATTATCCTTCTAGGAACTATGAATACAGCATTCAACAAGTGAGGCAAATTCCGGCCTTCATGGAGCTTACCTTCTAGGGCAATGGTCCCCAACCTTTTTGGCACCAGGGACCGGTTTCTTGGAAGACAATTTTTCCACGGATGGGGGTGGATGGGGATGGTCCAGGCAGTAATGCGAGCGATGGGGAGCGGCAGGTGAAGCTTCGCTTGCTCGCCTGCCTGCCGCTCACCTCCTGCTGTGCGGCCCTGTTCCTAGCAGGCTGCGGCCCGGGGTTGGGGACCCCTGTTCTAGGGTAAAGAATAAACAGGTAACTAATAAGATGCATACATAATAAAATAGGTGGTGCTAAGTGCAATGAAGAATAAAGCAGGGAGAGAGATGGAGAAGGTGGGTGGACAGGGCAGCCCTCTCTGAGGAGGGGTCGTTGAGAGAGACCCACAGGAAGTGAGCCAGTATTGGGGGGAAGAGGTGAGGGGACCTTGAGGCTAAAACGTGCAGGAGAAATATCCGGAAGGCGAGTGTGTCTGGAGTCAGGCAAACGAAGGGAAGAGGATGGTTGGGATATGAAATCAGAAATAATGATAATGAGAACAATCAAATGATAATGAGGAGAGAGAGGCAGAGGAGGGGAGAAGAATAGTCCTATTACCCACCCGCTAGGCACTTTTCTACCCACTTACACTTTACAACAGCTCTGTAAGGGAGGCATTTTTAAAAATCCCTATTTTACAGATGAAGAGACTGAGGCTTAAAGGCTGTGGTAATTTGGCCAAGTTCCCACAGCGGCCAGCGCTCACTTCCATACTTGCCCCAGTCCTGGTCCATGTGGAGCCACAATCTGTGTTTTAATCATATTGCCACACCTGGAATGTTTATTTTGCCTCTGTTTCCCCTCATCTCTAGCCAGGGTCGCAAACTAAAGGCTTATGGGCTAAGCTTGGCATGGGACGTGTTTTTTTCCATCAGCACCATGTTCTATTTTCTCCTGTTTTATTCGTATTTTTTACACTTGAATGTGAAAATCTTCAGGCTGCGCCTGCCCTCCTCACTCTCTATTTTCTGCCTCTTCTTCACTTACCTCCCTCACTCCTGACCATTTTATCCTAGGCTGCGTCCACCTGCCTGACTCAAGGGCACTCGAGTGTCGAGAATTTTGTTTTACAGTTCACGGTTGTTAAAGGCTCCATACTGCTCCACCGCATCTGTGTGCCGACACTTTCCTTATCACTCCTCCACCATACATTTAGTTTTTTTTCACAATAACACTGTATGGACACCCTTAGGAACACAGCTTTTTCATTTAGGGGAATCTTTCCTGGCATCAAACTTCTAGAAGTGGGGCTAATTACATAAGTGTGTCCACCCTGTGAAAACTCATATATACACTTATGATTCATGCCCTTTTCTGTATATGTATTGAGTTCGATTAAAAAATAAAATATTTTGTGAGAACAGATTAGGTTGATGTGTATACAGTCATCCCTCAGTATTGGCAGGGGATTGGCTCCAGGACTCCCTGCAAATAACAAAACCCGTGGATGCTAAAGTCCCTTATATAGAATGGCATAGTATTTGCATATAACCTACCCACACATCATCTCTAGATTACTTACAATACCTAATACAATGTAAATGCTATGTAAATAGTTGTAAATACAATGTAAATGCTATGTAAATTGTTGCTGGTTTGAAGCAAATTCAAGTTTTGCTTTTTGGAACTTTCTGGAATTTTTTTTTTCAAATATTTTTGATCCCCAGTTGAAGTCACAGATGCAGAACCCATGGATACTAAGGGCCAAGTATAAATATTTTTATAACTTTAACTGTGAATAAATGTTTCTTTATTCTTCATTTCAATGGATTTGGTGCAAAGAAAAATCAGAGGTTGTTTTTTGTTTTCCAAAATGTTTAAAGCATTACTGCTAGACAGTAATGATGGTAATGTTGACAATAACATTGAAGGCATTAATCACAGATGCTTTCATTCAATTTTTATGCTTTTGTTGTACAGTAATATTCAACCTTGTAATCCCTAGAACACAAGGATCTGGGTTAGGTATTGTGGCAGATAAAAAGAAGAAGTAATTGATCCTGCTCTAGTTTAGAGGCTTGTAATTATAATGCAAGATATATGTATCTTAAATTTTAACTAACATTTTTATAGTACTTCAGAACTTGCAAAATGCTTTTACATTTATTATCGCAAATGACCCTTGTGAACTAGGCAATACATTGAACATTTATCTCCGTTTTACAGATGAGAATAAGTAGGCTGACTTTCACAAACCAACACAACCACTAGGTTGATGGAACTTGAACTCAAACACAGGTCTTGGAACTTCAAGTGCTGGAGAGATAAGCAGCCCTAGGGTCCCACATCCTCCAGCTTGTGTAGGTTTCCCAACTCTGCCAAGAGATTATCAGAACCAATCCCAGGATGCCTCACATACCTTGTCACCTCAGCCACTCGCAGAAATCCAAGCTTTCCTTGCTGACATGGTCAAATCCTACCACTTCCCTGCCTCACAGACTCATATAATATTAGGGTTTGATCTCTTCTCCACTCTCATTTATCAAGTTGTGTATAATCTGTCTCCTGCTTTCTTCCACCAACCTGCTCTGTGTTGTCCACAGTCTGTCTTAGCCGCTAAGCTCCAATCACACCTACCTCCTTTCTGTTCTTTAAATAAAACCCAAGCCTTATTCCCACCTCCAGGCCTTTGCACTAGCTGTACCCTCTTCCCTGAAATGCTTTTACCTTTGATGTTCACATCACTGCCTCCTTCTTGCCATTCAGATCTCAGCTTACATACCTCTTTCTTGGAGAAACCATCCTTGACCACTGAGTCTAATGGATCCATCCAGTGATTCCACAGGATCACATCACCTGAACCATTTGCACAGCACCTATCACTCTGGTAGTTTTCTTCTATCTTTTTGCGTATATTTCTTTATTGTTACTCCCCTAACTACCCTACTCCCCTAATTAGCATACAGATTCCATAAAGGAGGGACTCAGTACCTAGAACAGGACCAGGCATGCAGTAGGTGTTCAGGAAATACTTGGGGAATGAAGGAACCACCCAGACAGCCACTAATTATCATCAAATAGTGTCTCATGAAAGTTTACTGTTGGGAAAATCAGGGAACACCCAGTGGAGGAGAAGGGGGCGCTGTAACAACTGGAGGACTGTGGGTGGGAGCCAACCGTGGGAGCAGCAGGAGACCAGTGAAGCGGCCTGGCAGGTACGGAGGATGCGCGAAGAAGAGAGTGAGAACCACATGAACACAACATTAAAGAAACCTTAGAATGTAATTATTAATATTAACCATTGATGATAAAGAAGCCCCAAAATGTTCCCTGACAACATAAAAAATAACTAACAGTTCTTGAGATTTCTCTGTGTGCCAGGTTCCATTCTGAGCATCGTCTCAGATCATCCTTTTAAATCCTCATAACAACAGTATGGATAGACGTTATCGTTATTCCCATTTTACAGATGAGATAGAGGAGGGTATTAAATAACTTGCCCACTGCCACCTAGCTTTGAAGTGGTGGAGTTGGAATGTGAGTCCTAGTAGTTTCACTCCAGAACTCATTCTTTTTTTTTTTTTTTAATTAATTACTTATTTATTTTTGTCTGTGTTGGGTCTTTGTTTCTGTGCGAGGGCTTTCTCTAGTTGCGGCAAGTGGGGGCCATTCTTCACCGCGGTGTGCAGGCCTCTCACTATTGCGGCCTCTCTTGTTGCGGGGCACAGGCTCCAGATGCACAGGCTCAGTAGTTGTGGCTCACAGGCCTAGTTGCTCCGCGGCATGTGGGATCTTCCCAGACCAGGGCTCGAACCCGTGTCCCCTGCATTGGCAGGCAGACTCTCAACCACTGCGCCACCAGGGAAGCCCCTCAGAACTCATTCTTTTCATCACTATGATATGGACTTTGGATTCAGAGAGACCAGAGTTGGATCCTGGCTCTCCCTTTCACTGGCTGTGTGATCTTGAGCCAGTTACTTAACCTCTCTGAGCCTTGGGTTTTTCATATCTAAGTGGAGGTTACACACACACACATTTTAGCAGAGTACCTGTCACCTACCAGGAACCCGATAGCCATTGTTTTTACTATCATGTACATTATTGTTGCTTTCCCAATGGTGAATTGCACAGTAATCCTATTTCAATTTAACTGGAAGCTTCAAGTAATTTTGTAGTTCTACTGCCAGTTAAGACACTATTTTAGGGGACTTCCCTGGTGGCGCAGTGGTTAAGGCTCCGCACTCCCAATGCAGGGGGTGGGGGTTCGGTCCCTGGTCAGGGAACTAGATCCCACATGCATGCTGCAACTAAGGAGCCTATGTGCCGCAACTAAGGAGCCCGTGTGCCACAACTAAGGAGCCCGCCTGCCACAACTAAGGAGCTCACCTGCTGCAACTAAGACCTGGCGCAACCAAATAAATTAAAACAAAAAAAGATACTATCTTAAGTATTTTTATCGTTTCTAACTGAATTTGAAAAAAAAATGACATAAGAAGTCTGGTGGCACAGTGGGAGTTTAAAAAAGAAGTAATTTTGTAGAAGTAATCATGAAAACCGAGTTTAGCAGAAAGCATTAAGAAACACAGATTATTCTTCAGACACAGTTTAAGGAAACTTGAAAATGATTTTACAGAATATAAAAAATTCCTGCACATCACATATGTATGAGGCACTGCAGGAATAGAATGGCACCATGAGCTTTCCTTTTAACATGGCTATCTTAATGATCACTGGTGCTAACAAGTACCAGGAAACTTTATGAAAGATGGATTTTGTACCCCTTCTCTCCATGTCTAGTATTTCAAATGGCTGTCTCTGAATCTGGTGGGCAGAGACAGGACAGATCTCTGCACAGAGACAGACGACTGCATTTTCCAAGCTTGGGCGACATGTGGCACCCCCATATGGGACGTGTGACTTTCAGGCCCTTTGTGAAAATGGTGTTGGCTTCTGCTCTGTGGCCTGGGCACAGATTCTTGTTTGTTGGGTACCCTGCTATAGCTAATCATTCCTGGAAGGGTTATTTTATTTGTGATCTAAACATCCTCTAGTAAATGTAGATGAATAAAATGTCTAAAAAACAAAATCCATCTAGGTATAATTTATGAGACACATGTTAATATATAGGGCATTGAAAGGTTGAGAGTAAACAAATCTAAAAAAAAAAGATATGCCAGGCAAATAATAACCAAAAGAAATCTGAGGTAGCTATATTAATATGAGACAAAATAGTTTCTAAGGGGAAAAAAAGCATTATTAGAATAAAGAATGCCACTAGACAATGAAAACCGTTCAACTCACCAGGAAGAAATAAAAATTCCAAACTCACATGCATCTAATAAAGTAAAATCAAAACACATCAAGCACTACAGGGAGAAACTGTCAGTTACATCCTCATAACGTAGGATTTCAATACACCTTACTCAGTTATTGATGGAAAGCATTTGAAAAATTAGTAATAGAAAATCTGGATATACTTAATAAGCTAAATTTAATAAATATATATAGGACCCTCTCCCTCTTGAGGATTAGAGAACCTACACTCTTTACAGACTCTCATGTAACATTTACAAAAACTGACCATATACTAGACAACAATTCAAGTCTCCACACATTTCAAATAATTGATTTTATACAAGATCTAGTTATCTGACCACAATTGTTAGAAACCTGTAACAAAAATATGGAGTAAACAGTTCTGTGTTTGTAAATTTATTTATTCTAAATAAATTGTGGGTCAATCAAGAAATTAAGCATACCATTAAACAAACTCATTTTAAGCCAAAAGAAAAGTGACAGGTGTGCTAGCATTGTAAGATTGCAGCATAAATTTACTTTGACACTGGGAAAATAGGCTGTAATATTTCTGCAATGATGTGTTCCAGTATTTTAGGAATCATAAAATAGAAAATTCTATTTAAGGGGACTCTCTTGCTGTAATCTAAGGTTTGGAGAGAGGGGAGTGTTCCTTGTGCTGTTTAAGGGGAAAAAGGGGGTTCTAGGTTTGTTTTTATAAAGAGAGGGGGGCAGGAACTATCCCTTTAGTTATGTGGATATCTCAAATAAAAAGAACTTACATTTTCAAATGAATAAAAGTATATTTTAATCCTTTTTCATCTATTTTGTCCTATGCTTCATATCCTTGATCAATTTTATCCTCTTGCTCAAAGTATTTTAAGTGTTTAAGATATCCTAAATATCATCTTAACCCAGATGGTTCATTTACAGGCTGGTGCTCTTTGGGCTGGATCACCACCCTGCCCAGGCCAGTGGCAGACACAGGGGAGCTGAAGGAAGCCTCCCACGGTTCTAAAGAAGCTCCAGCTGCCTGGAGAAACCCCCAGTATATATATTTGGCTGATTCTCCAGCTGAAAATCTCCATTAAACCGCAAGGGAGCACTTCCGCCCTCCCCTGCCTAGCTCCTCTAAACTTAATCTCTCATCCTCCAAACTCCTTTACTGACCTCTTCTCATGTTTACTTGTTCTTTGTAAGCAATATATTTATCATATCTATTTATTTTCCCGTCAGCTATTGATTGCTCTGTGTGCCCTCTATCTCTCTCTCAGAGGCTCTAAAGAAGAGGTCTGTGTCTGTGTAGTTCTATAAGAACAGCAAACGAAAATGTCCTCACATTTTAAATATTCTTTTAGTTTGGAAGCCATCTCACACTTAGAGAAGAGTTACAGGTATAGTTCAAAGAACCCTTTTTTGACTTGAGCCTTTTGAGAATAAGTTGCTGACCTGATGCCCCTTTCTCCCATACTTTGTGTGTATTCTTTACAAATAAAGATACTCTCTTACATAATCACAGACCAGCCATCAAAATCACGAAATTACCACTGATATATTACTGTCATCTAATTCTCTAATCCATTCAGGTTTCCCCAGTTGTGCAGTAATAAATAAAAGGATCCGGGTCAAAATAATTATGTTGCATTTATTTGTCATGTCTCTTTAATCTCCTTTAATGACCTTGACACTTTCAAACATTTGAAGCAAGTTGTTCTGTAGACTGTCCGTCAATTTGCATTATCCTTGCCCATGGGACTTACCAAGTCTAGCTATCCTTCCTTTTACATATTGGCCTGAAAGACAGGAGTAGAGCCTTCTATTACCTCAGGGCATTCTTTGAGAGCTCCACCTGCACCCCTTCAAGAAGGTTCTCTCTTCTCTAGAGTCCAAAAAATGCCTGGGTGGTAATAGTATCTTGGTGCCTAGTTCATGATTCCTCCCTACAGCTTTGTTCCCAGTGTCCTGTAAGAAATAAGGGATCTCCTAAGGGAAAGGAAGCAGCTTGTGAAGTAAGTTTCCAGACATTCAGGAAAGAATGCCCTGAACATTCTACCCACTTGATATCTCCACTTGAATGTCTGGTAGGCATCTTACAGTTATCACGCCCAGATGAATTGCTGATCTTCCCTCCAAATCATCCTAGTGCTGCAGCCTTGCCCACGTCTGTTCATGTCAGTTCCTGCCTTCCAATTTCTCAGACCACAAACCTTTAGGTCATCCTTGATTTGTCTCTTTCTGTCACACTCCAATGGTCCACTGTCTGTCATAATCAGACCAGTTATTAAATCCTATTGGCTCTCACCATTTCCATCACTACCACCCTGGTCCAACCTACCATGCTCTCTCACCTGACTGCTTCAGTAGTCTCTCAATTGGTCTCCTGATTCTACCCTCACTCCCCTACAGTCTGTTGTCAACTCAGCAGCCAGAGTGACCCAGATCCCTTCCTCCTCTGCTCAAAACCCTCTTTTGGGCTCCCCATCTCACCCAGAGTAAAGTCAAGATCCTTCTGGTGGTTTAGAATATCCTGAACGATCTTCCCGCCATACCTCTGCAAACACATCTCCTCCCTCCCTCCCCTCACTCACTCCATTCCAGCTACACTGACCCCCTTGACCTTCCATGAATACACTGGGCTCATCCCATGCCAGGGTCTTTGCACTTGCTGGTCCCTCTGACCAGAATGCTCTTTCTCCAGATATCCATATCTCTTTTCTTCATCCTCTCCAAGTCTTTGCCCTGGTGTCATCTTTTCAGAGACCTACCCTGACCACCTTCTTTAAAACTGTAAACTTTACCCCCATTCTGCACTGCCACTCCACCCTCCCTGCTTTGTATTTTCTTCTTAACATTGTTACTTTCTACTGTACTCTGCTTTCCCTTTAGGATTTGTCAATCACCCCATTTGAAAATAAGGTCCATAGGGCAGGGATTATTTTCACCTTTTTTGTTCACTGATCCCACTGCTTGGAATAGTGCCTGGCACAGAACAAGTACACAGTAAATGCTTGTCAGATGAATGAATATATACCTTGAAAGCCAAGTAAGGAAGGAATAAGGTGATGTCATACAATTTTATTTTAAAATATTTACATCTGATGTGAGGGTCAAAGTGGTGAAGTAGGAAGACTCTGAGCTCACCTCCTCGCATGGACATACCAAAGTTACAACTACTTACAGAGCAACTACCATTGAGAACAACCTGAAGATTAGCAGGAAAAATTTTCCACAATTAAAGATATAAAGAAGAAACCACAATGAGCTGGTAGGAGCGGCAAAAATGGGTCCAGCCATATCCCCTGGTCGGTGACCCACAAATGAGAGGGAAATCACAAGTGCAGAGGTTCTCCCCAAGGAGCAAGGGGTCCAAGCGCAACAGCCTCAGCCTGGGAATCTTGCATGGGGAAGATGAGGCCCCAGAAAGTCAGGCTTTGAACACCAGCTGGGCTTACATTTGGCAGAGCTGGAGGGCTATAGGAAACAAAGACTCTGCTCTTAAAGGGCACGTGTAAAGTCTCACAGGCTCGAGTCCCAGCAGAGAGGCAGGATGTTCAAAGGAGCCTGGCTCAGACCCACTTGCTGATCTTAGAGAGCCTCCTGCAGAGGCAGGAGGCCGTGGGACTCCCCCCGGGGACTGAGACACTGGAAGCAGACATTTTTGGGATCTCATTTACCGCACTGGCGCTGGCACTCGCAAGTACCATTTGGGAATCCCCTCTCTAGGCAATTAGACCTTCCTTGCCCACTGGCAGCCACAAGCCACTGGGCTGCACAGCCAGCAGGGGGTCAGCCTGCTTATGAGCACGACCACAGTGGTCGGCCTCACCACATCAGAAGTGCACACGCGGCTGACGCAAGGAGCACCCCTAGAGCACATAGGTCCGAAGGGAGTGTGCTACTGGGCCTCACAGGATGTCTCCTGTAAGGACGTCTCCACTTATCCAAGATCAGAAGACATAATGGACCTGCCTGATACGTAGAAATAAACACAGAGAAGTAGGGGAAATGAGGAGACAGAGGAATATGTACCATATATATATATATAATATATATATATACACACACACACATACACACACAATGGAATAGCCACTGAAAAGAATGAAATCTTGCCATTTTCGATAACTTGGATAAATCTAGAGGGTATTATGCTACGTGAAACAAGACAGAGAAAGACAAATATCATATGATTTCACTTACGTGTGGAATCTAAAAACAAAACAAATGAACAAACAAAAAGAAAACAGACTCATAGATACAGAGAACAAACAGGTGGTTCCCAGAGGGGTGGGGTGGGGTGAAATAGGTGAGGGGAATTAAGAGGTACAAACTTCCAGTTATAAAATTAAAAAGTCTCAGGGAGGTGTTGTACAGCACAGGGAATATCATCAATGGTGCTCTAATAGCTTTGTTTGGGGACAGATGGTTACTATACTTATCGGGGCCATCATTTTGTAATGTATTTAAATGTCGAATCACTATGTTGTACACTTGAGACTAACATAATATTGTACATCAACTACATTAAAATAAAAGATAAAAATACAAATATATGCATCCTTAGTATTTGTTCTAAGAATTAGCACATAGTGAAATTATAACCTAATTTTGCAAAGTGTAAGATCACTTCTGTGATTTTTACTTGTTTTCCAAATTGTTTTTTAAGATAAAACTCTGATCAAGTGTACTTTTCAGTATTTCTTATGTTATTTTCATCCTATTTCAAGTGGATTGGCTTTATGGGGCCTACGTGATCATCTGTGGATAAAAATGACCTCATATTTCTCTGAGTGGAAAGGAACAAGCTTTGTTTTTTGGTTTTTTTTAATTTTTTAAAATTAATTAATTAATTTTTAACATCTTTATTGGAGTATAATTGCTTTACAATGGTGTGTTAGTTTCTGCTGTATAACAAAGTGAATCAGCTACACATATATCCCCATATCCCCTCCCTCTTGCGTCTCCCTCCCACCCTCCCTATCCCACCCCTCTAGGTGGGCACAAAACACAACAGAGCTGATCTCCCTGTGCTGTGCGGCTGCTTCCCACTAGCTCTCTATTTTACATTTGGTAGTGTATATATGTCCATTGTTTTCTTAAAATAATTCTGTGTGGAAGGGGTTGTGTCCCTGCCGTCCTCTTTCACACTTGCACACCGGGGCATCTGGAGAGCTGCCTAGCCGTCTGCCCCGCCGCACGTGCGAGGCCTCGGAGAAGGATGGAGGGAGTGAGCAGCCGAGGCGATGCCCTTCTACAGCCGTCACCCTCTGCCGTGAGAGTTAAATACGACAGAGAGCAGCAGCCGAGGGCATTGTAGCCTCCTGTTCTAAACAATATTTTAGCTTAGCAGCAGAAAATGTTTGACACCATCCCCCCTCCTAGAAGAATCACAAGCAGTTTCTCTTCAGGGAGAAGGAATGAGTTTCCACCCGTTCCCGCAGCATCATCAAAGCTCCCTTAGCCCTGTCCCTTAGTGAGGACTAACAGGAAAGTCTCTCTCTTACCTTGGGGTTGATTTGCTTTGCAAACCTTTCCTCTGCCCAGTAGAAGTTCCCCAATAATGGCTACATTTACATTTTTGTTTCCAGATTAATTAACCACTTGAGGAGTGTAAAACTGAAAGCAAAGGACTTTTGTCTGTTTTCCGGTCTGCTCCCCCACTGGACTTGGGGCCCCCTGGGGACAGAGGGCCTTTCTTAGTCATCCTTGTACCCAGCATGGTCCTGGCACAAAGCTGCCCCTACATTATTTATTCATTCAGCAGATCTTTAATGAGTGCCTAGTGCATGCCAAGTTCTAAGAAGCAGCCATAAGCCTGTGACTTCACAGTACTCATATTTTAGTGGGAAGATGATGGATATTAAACAAATAAACAAACAAATAAGGTAATTTCAGATTTTTGTCATTGCTGCAAAGAAAGTAAAACAGGGAAATGGAAGAGTGAGAGCAGGGTTGCCTAGAATAGGGTTTGAGCCCCCCAGCAAGGTGGCGGCAGAAAAGGTGCTTCTAGGGGGTCTGGTACAGGCTGCTTGGTGACCGCCAGGCCCTGTCATTTTTTTTTTTTTTTTTTTCAGGCCCTGTCATTTTGAACCAGCTCCCCCATCTTCTTGACTGACCCTAATGCAGAGGAAGCAAGGCCCGCCTCGAACATTTGTGGGGATACAGCAAGAGGACCAGTGGAGTCCCACATGTCTAAATATCTATAAGTTATGAACCAAGCTAACAAACTGTTAAATAAAATATGACCTACCTTCTTACCCTGACAAATTAACTTCACAGAGACCTGGAAGGCCAGCTTCAGTATTCTCAGACTCCTCCGAGTTCTGCAATGGAATGCGACAGAGCTGGGTGTGCCAGCCCCCCGACCCTCATCCCTAGATGTACATCCCGACCCTGCGCCCACCTCTCCCCAGCCTGGCTCCATCTCCCACAGTGCGGGGTCTCTGCACACACTTGACGCCTCAGTCCCTACGTCCAAGAGCCACTGATGCCTTCTGCAGACAGCCAGCCACCCTGTGGGCCACCTCCGACGTTGGGGGGTGCAAACTGGCAGCACAGACCACCCCCGGGAGGAGGGCCCTGAGGCAGAGGCCCGCGGACTCTGGAAATGAGCTTAGGTCATTTGGGCCTAAGAGAATTGCGGGGTTCCAGGTGACCAGGGCGTGGTCTAGAAGAGGAGACACAGGCCCTGAGTATGCAGGTCCCCTTGGCCCCATGGGCTTCTTGCTTCATGGGGAGGGATGAGGCTGGAGGATGACCACAGTGGCGTCCTCGACAGCCAGGCCCAGGGCCTAGGGATGGTACTAGGAGGGAGGTTACCTTTGCCAATGTAATTAAGGAAGGCCTCTCTGGGGGGCAGGCGTAGGAACGACATTTGAATGGAGACTTGAATGGTAAGATGAATCATCCAGGCCAGTATCTGGGAGCAGGGCATTCCCAACTGAGGGAAAAAGAAGGGGCCAGGCAGGTGAAGCTCTGTATGGAAGAAGACTGGGGTGGCTGAGGCCTAACTCAGGGGAGAAGAGTGACAGGAGAAGAGGGCAGATGGTCAGGCAGGGGCAGCGACCTTGGAGGCCGAGGTAAGGAGCCCTGCCTTGACCTGGGTGCAGGGGAGCCTCTGAAGAACTGACACGATCTGAGCCCTGTTATAACCAGATCACTCTGGTGCTGTGTGAAGTGGATGAATCACAAGGAGCCACTGTCAAGGGCAAATCAACAGATTTGAGCACCACTCAAAATGCTTCAGTGCCTTTGATGTAAGGATCCTTGTGATTAATTCTTCCCCAAATTTTCGAACCAAGAAAACTCTCCTACTAAGCTGGCTGCTGTTGACTCAGAGGGTTTCTCCTCCTGTCTAGGCTGCCTGCAAGCTCAGAGCTGAGTTGGTGCTTATTTGCAGGGTAAACTGTTCATTTATCAATCTGGCATCCAGTCTCAATTTTATATCTCCTACCCATATACATGTTTTCACAAACTTTTCTCAGAACAGCAAAAATTATAAGTAAATAACAATAGTAGTTAGAAACATAAGCAGTTGCAACTCAAAACACTGGTACCTGACCAGTATTTTGACAATGTGTACACTGGAAGTTGTTTGTTTGTTTTGTTTTGATTGTTTGGTATATTGTAATTGAGGGGCAGGTAGCATGGAGCTTTTAAATGCACGTTAACCTTTGCTACTAAAAAATTATAGCGACTTGTTGGGACTCAGTTTCTAATCTTTACAAACAAATGAATGCCATGGCTTTTCGTAACTCTCCCAACTTTATTACAAGGATGTCATAAAATATTTTAAGATATACAAAAAAGTGTAAAGTATAATACAATGAACACACACATAACCAACTCCCAGTTTAAGGATTCAAGCATTAGCAAATGCAGCTGAAGCTCTGAATTCCCTCCCTAATTATAACCCCTTCCCATTCCCCACTATTCTGAATCTGGTGTTTTATCATCACCAAGCATTTAAAAAATACTTTTATTATATATGTAAGTATGTAACCCTCAAAACAAGTAGCACCGTTCAGTGTGCTTTTACACTTTAAGTGATATCATACTTGGCTTTTTTCTTGCCTTTTTTGCTCAAAATTGTTGATATTTATCCCCTTTGATGCTGGAGCTCACTGATTATCTGTGTGCCATTCCAGCACTATTCTGCATTTGTTCTCCTGATGAAGTACCTTTCACGTTGTTTCTACCCCTTCCCCACCTCACTATCACTTTTACTAACAAAGCTGCTGGGAACATTCTTTTTTTTTTTTTTTTTTAACATCTTTATTGGAGTATAATTGCTTTACAATGGTGTGTTAGTTTCTACTTTATAACAAAGCGAATCAACTATACATATACATATATCCCCATATCTCCTCCCTCTTGCATCTCCCTCGCACCTTCCCTATCCCACCCCTCTAGGTGGTCACAAAGCACCGAAGTGATCTCTGTGCTGTGCAGCTGCTTCCCACTAGCTATCTATTTTACATTTGCTGGGAACATTCTTGCATACCCTCCTTGGATTCATTATACCTTAAACTACAAAATATACACATGCATGGAAAACCAAGCCTTTCAGACACAGTTCCTACATAAAGTCATTATTTTCAGAGTGATTTACCATCACTCATATTTGATCCTTTATAATGGCCCCAAGGTGTATATTTTATAAGAAGATGCAATCCACAGAGGGATAGACTGATTTAAAAATCAGAATTATGGAACTTTTGAAAAGCCCTGCAAAGTACCAAGGAGTCATCTAATCGAACACCTTCATTTTATAGACGAGGAAAGTGATTCCAGGACGGGGAAGGGGCCTCCCCAGTGGTGAGCACTGGGCTTCAGAGTGGATCCTATACTGGTCTCCACCATGATGGACATATGTGTGAAATAAATATAATATAAATAAATCCCTTGCTTTTTCTTCTGTTCACTAAGACCCACTAAACAATGCACCATGAGACATGGACCACTCATAAGTCCTTCCTGGCTGAATTATGCTTCCTTGGTCAATTCAAACCACATTCTTAATTTTTCAAAAGTCAATTTCACCCTAGCTTTGCTGGAGTCGAAGCAAACATCAGAAGATAAAATAGATTTTCTAATCAAACACAAGAATAATTGGATTTGCAAAGGGAAATAAAATCATAAAGGAAAAGAAATTAGAACATAAATATGTTTGGAAGAATTTCTCAGAGCAAGAGTGAGTTATTACAGTTGGGAAACTATGGGTTTCCTTGGGGAAGAATGAATTTTAAAAGCTGCCTGTCATTTGATGAGATTCCGTAAGAATTCCCTCTTTGACTAAACTTTAGTCAGGCTCCTCTGAGTCCATCCTCTCCTCAACAAGGCCTCATCCTCGGCTGCAGTCTCTGTCCCACTGGGCCCAGCTCAGCAAGTATTCCCATGCCCTTCATACCTAACCAATTCCCTTAGTAATCTTCCATCCACTGACCTCTCCCTGCCCACTGGTTACACATCCCCAGCTGCCCCTGTTGTATTCAGCATGGAGGTCAATCTCTCTCCCTTATTGCAATAGTCTTGAGTAAACTCTTCCTTGCCTGTTTGATTTCTGTCTGGTGCAATTTTTCTTGGACAGCTTCATGTCTAAATGCCAGAATGTCACTGGGTCCCAGAGTACAAACTGCCCATAATTAGGAGGACCATGTCTTGGTTAACCTGAAAAGGTTTTAATTTCTCTGTCAAATCTGAATGAGATCCTTGCTGAGTACAGTAATCTTGGTTGTAGGTTTTTCCCTTTCATCACTTTAAATATGTCCTGCCACTCCCTACTGGCTTGCAGAGTTGCTGCTTGAAAGATCAGCTCTTAACCTTATGAGGATTGCCTTGTATGTTATTTGTTGCTTTACCTTGCTGCTTTTAATATTTTTTCTTTGTATTTAATTTTTGATAGTTTGATTAATATGTGTCTTGGCATGTTTCTCCTTGGATTTATCCTGTATGGGACTCTCTGTGCTTCCTGGACTTGATTGACTATTTCCTTTCCCATGTTAGGGAAATTTGCAACTATAATCTCTTCAAATATTTTCTCTGACCCTTTCTTTTTCTCTTCTTCTTCTGGGACCCCTAAAATTTGAATGTTGGTGTGTTTAATGTTGTCCCAGTGGTCTCCGAGACTGTCCTCAATTGTTTTCATTCTTTTTTCTTTATTCTGCTCTTCAGTAGTTATTTCCACTATTTTATCTTCCAGGTCACTTATCCATTCTTCTGCCTCGGTTATTCTGCTATTGATCCCTTCTAGAGAATTTTTTTTTTTTTTTTTTTTTTTTTTTTTTTTTAAATAATCCTTCAACAGTTTTTTTATTGCCTACATAATAAAATCTAAATGCATCATGAAAGACCCTCTACAATCAGGTTCCCCTTCTAGAGAATTTTTAATTTCATTTATTGTGTTTTTCATCATTGCTTGGTTCCTCTTTAGTTCTTCTAGGTCCTTGTTAAACGTTTCTTGCATTTTCTCCATTCTGTTTCCAAGATTTTGGATCATCTTTACTATCATTACTCTGAATTCTTTTTCAGGTAGACTGCCTATTTCCTCTTCATTTGTTAGGTCTGGTGAGTTTTTACCTTGGTCTGTCATCTGCTGTGTGTTTCTCTGTCTTCCCGTTTTGCTTACCTTACTGTGTTTGGGGTCTCCTTTTCACAGGCTGCCGGTTCGTAGTTCCCGTTGTTTTTGGTGTCTGCCCCCAGTGTGTAAGGTTGGTTCAGTGGGTTGTGTAGGCTTCCTGGTGGAGGGGACTGGTGCCTGTTTTCTGGTGGATGGGGCAGGATCTGGTCTTTCTGGTGGGCAGGGCTGCGTCCAGTGGTGTGTTTTGGGGTGTCTGTGAACTTAGTATGATTTTAGGCAGCCTCTCTGCTAATGGGTGGGGTTGTGTTCCTGTCTTGCTAGTTGTTTGGCATAGGGTGTCCAGCACTGTAGATTGCTGGTTGTTGAGTGGAGCTCGGTGTTAGTGTTGAGACGGAGATCTCTGGGAGAGCTCTCACCAATTGACATTACATGGGGCCGGGAGGTCTCTGGTGGATGAATGTCCTGAACTTGGCTCTCCCACCTCAGAGGCTCAGGCCTGACACCCGGCCAGAGCACCAAGACCCTGTCAGCCACACGGCAGATGAGTGGTTTATTACCAAGGATATTAAAGCACAGGAACCAACAGCCAGATGAAGAGATACATAGGGTGAGGTCGAGAACAAAGAAACTTCAGTCCTCTTGGAGTTTGGAGCCCAGCACAGTGGCACAGGGAGGCATTCTGCTTCACCAACCTGGAAGTTCTCTGAAACCCCTCCTTTTGGATTTTAATGGTGGCTTCACTACACCACATGGTTGATTAAATCTCTAGGCACTGGTGATTAATTCAACCTCCAGAACCTCTTGGTTAACCTGAGATGGTCTCAGTGCCTGCCTGACACAGAAGCATTATCACCGATGGTGCCCATTCCATTGTCAAAAGGGTCCTGGTTTAGACAATAAATTATATGGCCACCCACATGTGATGTGAAATTTACTGGCTAAACTGTCACTGAGGACCTTAATGACAAGAGGACCTGTTGGGCTTAAAAACGGTGTTACAGCAACTACAAAGGACACAAGAGAGCAGACTCTTTAAATGAGAACATTCCTTTTTAGTCCTGACTCCCTAGGCATAGTTACATTTGATTTTATGACCCAAATTAAAATGTTTCTCCATAAATAAAAGATGATTTTCGTCACTTCGTATTTCAAACATGTTCACCCATTGCCTTTATTATACCTCTCCCTTGGTGACTGCAGATGGGTTTATCACAGTACATTTTATGAGACATGCATTCCAGAGTGAGAGGGAGGGAGGGAGGAGATAGAGCCTGGGAAAGCCCATGAGGCACAGGCCTTAGGAAAAACAGCGGAGATAAGGGAAGCACTACCTCATTCTCTGCTGAGTATCATTAAAGGACTGAAATGAATTTGCAAAACAATAACTGAGGTTGACACCTGCTCTTGACAGGTGGGAGCAGATCAAGATTGAGCTGTGCTTTTACTGCTGTGGAAAGAGGGCCAGGCAGGAGGGAATCCCCTACCGCCTCCCCTCTGGAAACACTGCGTTTCTTGTCTTCTTTCCTAACACCAAAGGAGGAGACCCCTCATTAAGGTGAGGTTTGTGAGAAATTTTGAGCAATGGTTTTTTTAAGTTACTTCCACTTATTTGAAAATATCTGCAAGAGACCCTTATCCTGCAGAGCTCTCCCACATCCGATGGGATGGGCTGAGAGCTGCAAACCCTGTAAGGCAAGATCTCAGGCTCTGACTTTAGGGTACAGATGGGCTGGGGAGGTGGAGGGGAAAGGGTTGGATTAGGATAATCTCCAAATTTCCTCCTACCAGGAAAGTCTAAGATTCTCCCCTCCACTAGGTTTGTTCGCCCCATTTACAGGCAGAAGATTTGAATGAGGAGAGAGCAAGGTCACTGAGGGGGGCCTCTTGACTTCAGTGTTCAGTATGTGACCTGCAGGACAAGATCACCAGTTTAGAAAGAGGAACAAAGGCCGTCAGAAGGGTGTTTTACCCGTGCTACTCAAAGCACGATCCTGCCCACAGCATCACCCCTCACAGGAGCTGGTTGGAAATGCAGGCTCTCAGGCCCCACCCAGACCCGCTGGATCAGAATCTCCATTTAACAAGACTCCAAGTGATTCGTATGCACTTTAGAGTCTGAGAAACACTGGCTGGAGCTGTGGATTACACTTTGAATAGCAGGACTCCAAAAAGCATTTCAAGCTATGAAATAGCTTTTGAAGAAAATTCTGATGCTTTTATGGGATCAGACCAGCTTTCCAAGCTCCAAGGCATCACTTCCCATACCAGCACCCTCTACAGAATTACTAAACTTAACTTTTTACAATATGAATTTAAATCTGATATGAGTAATAGAAAAGGGGTCCTCATGAATTTTGGGCTGAAGCGTGTGCTCTCTCTCGCTCTCTCTCTCTTCTCTTTCCTTCTCCCTAAATCTCTGATGCACAGCTTTGCATTAGTAACAATCTTGGATTCATAACACACTCTCAGCATCGTGTTTGTCTTAAGAGGAGGACGCCAACCTTGTTTGGGTTGGAGATTATGAATTATAGTTTGTTTGGCAGTTTGCTGGGTTTGCTTGCCCATGTTTGCCCCTGACTCCTAATTCTGCATCAGCTAGAAGTCTCTCTACTTAAATAAGCAGGAAACCTCTTTCCCTTCAATTTAAGAAATAATGTATTCTAATTTTATCTTACTGATCATCTGACTAAGGAGTGAAAACCAAGCATAAACCTGTGTTAATAATTTTCCCACCTTTTCTTTGTATCTGGGGCAGATACTGCAGAAAATCATTTGGTGTGAAATGAAGTTTCAATTAGTTCTAATATATGCGTAGTCTTGGGAAGAAACAGGAAGAATTAAATTGCAGGTTTTAGTTGAACTACATGAAATTGCTACTTTTACAAGTTAAAAAAGTCAAATATTGGCAATTTCATTTAGTCAACCTAGTTAGAATGTTTCAGTTAAGAATTTCTTGACCTAAGAAATATTAAGAAGGTTGACAGTGCTATTTGTGGAGGCTGGGTTGTCTCTTTTATTTGGAGATATTTTTTGGAAGTTGGGGCAAATGCTTTGAAGACTAGACAACCATCTTTCTATTCTAAGCAGGCAGGGAGACGTGGGCTGTGGGAAGGTCAAGTTCGGTTACAGATTCAGGATGAATGTATGTGTCCTTGAAGGAGGCTTATAACCTTCTGCATCTGTGAAATATACAAATGGTGACACAGAAATATAGATAGTTGACACACAAACTAAGGTAAGTTTCTTTTCTACTTCCTTTTTATGTCAGGTGTAGTTAATACTTGAACTCTGACAGGAGTATGAAAAGAAAACTCCCCCCTCACTATGTTAGCATCAGTCTTTAGCTGGAATGTGAGAGAAGAAGCATCAAAGTGAAGTGTAAGAGTCTCATCCCTTTCTTGGTTAATTGTCACAGTTACACTATAGGCCTGCTGTGTTCCATGGCACGCTGGGCATAATTCTATGATCGGCCAAATTGCGTCACATTCTAATTATGTGTGCTGTCCTGGGATCACACTTTGAGTTGAAGGTGGAGACGTCTTATTCGTGATGATGTGCCCAGTGGCTTCAAGGCAGCTTGGCACACAGTAGGCATCAATAACTGTTTTCTGCCAAATTTTAAAATTTGTGGAACAAATGATGACTTTTAATAACTAATCACATTAACAAAAATTGAAAATATTACATTAAAAATCTTTGTGGATTACAGAAACCAAGTTGGCAATAAATATCAAGGGTCACATCCTATGAACAAATAATTATAATAAAATCTCATACCCTATGAACCAGTAATTACAAGACATTTATCTTAGGAGAGAGCCTGAAATTCAAAACAACGTTAGGTTAAAAATAAGTTTGTCAAAATTATATATGAGTTGGAAAAACTGAAAAGAACTTAAAAACCCAAGAGTAGGATATAATATTATAGATAAATAAATGATATTTTGGGGAATATTTAATAACATTGGAAAATGCTCAAGTAAGGAGGGGGAGAAAAACCATGACACTAATGTCCTGCTTTTTTTTCTAAACTTAGCATCACATCACAAAGATGTCCCAAGTATTCAAAATTCTGCCAAAGTAGTGTTTGTAATGGCTGTAGAATTCCATTGGATACAAATACAGTAAGTTAGTAACTATGTTTTATAAATGTACACATGTACACACACACTAAAAGTAACATGGATGGGGTAATATGCATATTGTCTGGCGCCTTCTTTTTCTCAGGTAACAGCATAATCTAGACAGCTCACCACAGAAGCACATGCAAACCTTCCTCAGTTCATTTTCGTGCCAGGATATTATTCCATTGCAGGGACATGCATTGATTTTTCAAAACAACTTGTATCGATACTTTCAGCTGTTTATAGCTTTTTGCTATTAAACAATCCTGTGATAGATACTTTTTTTTTTTTAGAAATATACCTGGGCTTGTTTATTTATTTATTTATTTATTTATTTATTTATTTATTTATTTATTTATTTTTTGCTGTGTTGGGTCTTCGTTTCTGCGTGAGGGCTTTCTCTAGTTGCGGCGAGTGGGGGCCACTCTTCATCGTGGTGCACGGGCCTCTCACTACCGCGGCCTCTCTTGTTGCAGAGCACAGGCTCCAGACGCGCAGGCTCAGTAGTTGTGGCTCACGGGCCCAGTTGCTCCGCGGTGTGTGGGATCTTCCCAGACCATGGCTCGAACCCATGTCCCCTGCATTGGCAGGCAGATTTTCAACCACTGCGCCACCAGGGAAGCCCCTGTGATAGACACTTTTGACAAACATTTCTGTGCATTTATGCAAGTACATATGTGAGATAAATTCTGAAATTGCTGGATCAAAGATAATGTTCACTTTAAGAACTTGAATAAACTTTGGCAAGGTGCCCTCCAAATTGTCACACCAATGAACACTGTCTTGAACACTGTATGAAGCCACTGCTTCATTTTAAAATGGAAATAGGGGATGGGATATATTTGCGTGGGTGTATTTGAAACAGAGCTCATGAGCTCCTGCAACACATGGAGCCATGAAAACTGGGTCTCCCTCCCTCCTTCCCTACACCCTTCTCACTCCGTCTTCCTTCCCTCCTTCCTGACTTTCTTCTTTTCTTCCATCCTTCCTTCTCCTTCCCTTCCTTCCCTCCACATTCCTCCTTTCCCTCCCTCCTTCCCTCCCTTCCTTCCTTTCTTCCTTCCCACCTTATTATTTGATCTAATGGGAGGAGAGACAGGGGAACAGAGTGAAGGCCAGTGAAGAATTCGTGTGGCAGGTAGAGAATTAGAAGAGAACAGGAAATGGGCTTAGCTGGAGGTCGGGTGTTCCCTCTGGGAGGACATGTGCTGAAACTGGACCCACGTGGAGGAGGGCAGTGTGGCCCCTGCCTAAGGATGACATGCAATTCTGTGACGTGTTCTGTATTTTACAGTAACTGTGAGGTGACCATGCGCTCACCAACCTTATTGTGGTAAGTGTATCAAATCATGATGTACCTGTATCAAATCATCACCTTGTACATGGTAAAAGATAAACTGAGGCATATTGAACAATTTAAGAGTTTATCGAGCAAAAATAGATTTGAATGGAGTGGCGTTAAATCAGAAGTGGTGAGGAGCCTCCACTGACAGGAGCTCAGGGAGATACTTTACAGAGAAAAGGTGGAAGCCAAGTGAGGAAATCATTGACTGGCTGCAGCTTCAAGCCTGATTGGCAGTTTGTGCTCGGTTGTCCCTAGGTTTCAATTCCATAACCTTGAGGCATTTACAGGATTAGATTTTGGTTTGCTGATGTTGGCTGCATCAGCATTAGAGCCACAACAGACTAATGACCTATTAGTTTAATTCTCTTAGTGTACACCTTAACCTTACACAACGTTACATGTCAAATATATCTTGAGAAAGCAGAAACAAAAGTCGGAAGCAGACTGTTGCGGGGAATACAGTGCACAGAAATCTGCAGTGTGGGCAAGTAGGACATAGGTGAGGACAATTTAGATGTGTCTCTAATTTTAATGGGCATAGAAAGGATTCGTGGAGGATCCTTGTTTAAGATGCAGATTCTGATTCCGTAGTACTAGAGTGGGGCCTGAGATTCTGCATTTCTAATGGGCTTCCAGGTGACACTGATGCTACTGGTCTGGGCCCACACTTTGAGGAACAAGACTTAGTTGACAGAGCTCCCTGCCAGAAACAACAAGCAGAAGCATCAGCAATCAGTGGGGAGCAGGTGAGCATTACTGTTTAGAGCCAGGAATGCCCCCTGCAAATATTACAAGGTGATAAAATAACGAGCTGGCTCAGTCTGTCACTGCTGCTTCAACCACCAGATCCAGCCTGGCCCACAGCAGCAAAAGGACCAAACAATGTTGCATTAAACCTATGCTTACTTTCCCCACTCTTACAGGAACTCTTACTTTTAAATCAGATTGTATTTTATTTGCTTCATCTCCAAAAGTCAATAATAACTTCTGTCACACAGAGTCCTTCAATATTTCCTTGATTCGTGTAATACCTGGTATCGCTGACACTGTCCCAGGTTTAAGTGACAATTACCTGCCTTTGGTTCAGTCGAGGGTGCCCACAGCCTGCAGCTGGAGGGATAGAGGCCCTGCCCATTACTTTCTTTATCGTATGAGAAGAACAAAATGGAGCTACTGCCCAAAGGCCCAGCATTAACGTGTGTAGTTTCAGTTGGGCTTTACAGCACTGCAACTTCCCTTGGGATTAAACCACTTGAAAGCTCCTCTACAACCTCCCCATGTTCCACCGAGATATTTTCTGAAGCGTTACATCCGACAAAGCTAAGGTTGTTAATGTATGTTTAGGAACCAGGATGCTTTTATATTTAATTCTTCCTGTGTGACCATTTCTCTACCATCAGTCCTTGCAAATCAAGAGAAGTTTAAACGCTACAAAAATTCACAAGCTGCAGTTGACAGGAACATTTTTCACCTCTCTGATCCAAGCCAGACAAGTGCATGATGCTGGCAGGCTAGCTGTTCCCTCTTTCACCTCCTGCCCAAGGATAGGGAGCCCAGATGATACCCAAGAACATACACACACACACAATCACTATACAAACAAGAGCTCCGGGTTGAAGCCTTAGGAAAACTAGTTGATGCTTGTTCTCCTTTTCAAAACATAATCAAGATGACAAGACTCAGACAAGCACAGGTCTTAAGAACTCTGTCACCTGATGAAGCTCTTCAATGTATCCACTGTGTTTATACCTAGAAGGGTGTTTGCATTCAAGAAATAGGTTTGATGTGAGTGAAGGTTGTATTCCTCTAAAGCCCGGGGGATATGCAGGGTCAGCTTTCTGAGTGATAGATACAAATTAAGGATCCATGAGAAAAATTTCTAATGTGCTTGTATTCACTTTAAATTTTGTTCTAATTAGGGATCATTAAAATATATGATGGTTAGAAATTAGGTTGTTTTATGCTTGATTCATGCTTTCCTTTACATTAAAAAGTTCTATTTGAGTAGAAAATCAGAGAGGCATAATGTTTCTTTCCTTTTTCAAGAAATTAGGATGTTTGAACTCTATGTTTATAATAACCACAAAACGATTGTCTACCTGGTGTAAGAAAGAAAACAAACAGCTTTTGTGTGTGTGTGACACTTAGGATTTCATTAGTTTAATTTAGCTCCTCACTCACAGAGCAGACCACAGTATCAAAAGTATTAGTCCATGGGAGATAGCACTTAGAAGAAAATATCTCTCTGAATTCCTGTTATCGTTTCAAATTCCCAAAGGTAAATTTTCCAGGCTTCTGAGAGAAGTAGCATATCTGATGTTGCCAAAACCCAGATGCAAATAAATATATCAATATAGGCTCATTTTACAGATAATTGAAACTCTTATTTTTCTATAATTTCATGACACCAAATACAACATTTAAAATGTTGATATGTGTTCAACATTTACTATGATCTATGATTTTCTTGTTTTTTTTAATGTGGACCACTTTACTTTTAAGTCTTTATTGAATTTGTTGCAATATTGCTTCTGTTTTATGTTTTGGTTTTTTGGCCATGAGGCATGTGGGATCTTAGCTCCCCAACCAGGGATCCCCTGCACCTGCACCCCCTGTATTGGAAGGTGAAGTCTTAACCACTGGACCACCAGGGAAGTCCCTACTATGATTTTCTTTTTTTTTTTTTAATAAATTTATTTATTTTATTTATTTATTTTTGGCTGCGTTGGGCCTTCGTTGTTGCACATGGGCTTTCTCTAATTGCGGCGAGCAGGGGCTACTCTTCATTGCGGTGCGCGGGCTTCTCACTGCGGTGGCTTTTTTTATCGCGGAGCACAGGCTCTAGGCGCACGGGCTTCAGTAGTTGTGGCTCACGGGCTCTTCAGAGTGCAGGCTCAGTATTTGTGGCGACCGGGCTTAGTTGCTCCACGGCATGTGGGATCTTCCCGGACCAGGGCTCGAATCCGTGTCCCCTGCATTGGCAGGCGGATTCTTAACCACTGCACCACTAGGGAAGTCCCTACTATGGTTTTCTTAATGAGGTTTTTATAGTGCTCAACATCCTTTTCTACCCTAAAAATAAGAAAAAATGAAAGAAATGGTGATAAATATATGCGTGTGTACACACATACTAGTCATTTCTTGACCAAAAAGAAATAAAAAGTTTTACCATTATTATTGCAAAATATTTCTATAGGAACATGAGCAATACCAGAGAAACTGGCAACCTCTTGCCCTCAGTGTGAAAAACAAACAGCTTTTTGAGAGTTATCTTTACATATACACACATAGAAAGCCATATAGGTCTTTACGCATTTATATGGATGACTTAAAAGAAATATGAAGGGGGAGCTTAGAGAAAGGCCTGTCCCAGGACCACTGAATGTCAAGGCTCTTTTCCACCAAGGATGCTGAAGAAACTGCTCAGGTTTCATGGAGCAGCAAGAAGCACATAACCCAGGTCTGCTCCAAGGCCGCCTTTGACGTGGGTGGGCTGGCAAGCTGTGCAGTTACAAAGCTACTGCCTCAGCTCCAAACCCACTCTTCCCTTCTCTGCATTAGGATGCTGAACCCGACTCTGCTGGCCGTATTTTCGCTTTGCCAGCTGCTCCCTACTAGGCTCCGCCTGCAGGGGGTGTCAGAGGGAGACAGGTGAGTGGGAGAACTTACCTCCCATCCCTGTGAATGTCAGGCTGACGCCGCTCCCCGCCAGCAGCCGGTGAATCCATTTCTGGTTTCTCCGACAGTTTGAAGATACAAACTGCTTGAGATGCCCCATTATGTTGTTACACAACTCCTGTATTTTCTGTATTTGTCATTTTTTTCTGCACAGATACAGACTGTACTTCCTTCTACTGGTGTTCAGAAGCAGCCAAGAAACATCCCGCTGCAGCTGACACTCAAAAGGTGCAAATGCCAGAGCCTCTGACATTGCTTTTCACTTTTAAGTTTGAAAGGATAGTTGTCATGTACAAAGTAAAAGTTAAAAATTTTTAAAAACACTGAGATGCAAGAGATTAAAGACAACACAATCTTTAGAAGGTAATAGCTAAATTGTTCATCAGTGAATTCGTCTATGAAATCTCTCCCCATCTAGTCCTGAGAATTCATCTTTGAGGCCCCACTGTCTCCTATGAACACCCCATGTCAAGCCTCACATGAAAGCCCTGCTCCTTACTGCAGCCCTAAGTATTATCCAGAGAAAACAAACCTCTGGTTGTCTGAAAACTGCCCTTAAAGCCCATTTTCCTTAAGTGTAATCACATTCCATCTAGAGGATTATTAGAGATGAGTGAGCAATCTTTTGGAGACTTGGGGATGCCATAAGGAAGAAACCCATTTGTTTGATGCCTCCCTATTTCCTTCATTCATCCACTCATCCTTTAGTTACTTATTGAGTACCTGATCTTTGTGCCGAGGAACCAAAGAATCCTGTCTAAATCATCTCTGTATCTTTTTTCCATGGACAAAATGCAATAAGGAAGTCATATAATCATATCTGCCTTTCAAAATATACTGTTTCACCCTCACATTTCTGAACAAGAGTGGAGTTTTCTTTATAATGCTCTTTAGGCTGTCTGGCCAAAGACTCACCTCCTAATTTACTCACCACCCATCCTTCCACTTAGGCAGATAATCGTGTCACACACACACACAAACACACACACACACACACACAAATTACACAGCACTTGTCTTGTACCCAAATAACTTAGTCTAAAAGAATCTTGGTATGATTTGGGGGGTAATGAAACCTCATTTTCTGGGAGGTGTGTTTAATGAGAACACTTTCCTGGTCTTCCTCCCTTGTTTAATGGGGTCTCACAGCCAGCATCATGGTGTCCATGCTTCTGATTGTGGGAGATCAATGTTAGCCTGAATCTCAACTAGGAAATGACTCATTTATGACTTTTTAAAGTAATCCAAGTAACAGTTTCAGAGACCAACTTTGTGTTGCTTTGGTTTTCCCAAAGACTCAATTGGGAAATAATGTATACCAACCAGTGAATTTTCATATGTTTTTCCCAGTACCATGGCAGGCAAAATATTCACACAGAGGCCAGGAGTCCTGATATTCTGGAGAGATACAGGTCAAGCAAATAGCAGAAAGCATTCTGGAGGAATTAAGTAGCACCTAGCATTTTACAGAGTGCATTAGAGAGGGCAGAGTTACAAAAACTAGCCAATAGTGACCGCACTCAAATTGAATCTTACCAATCCTTAGGTGCAAATATATACTTTTACAAATTATAAAAGGGCCCTGATACAAAGAATAGATCATCTCAGTCCAGAATAGAGTGGGACATACAGAAGACCACCAGCAAAACATGTACCATACAAGGAGGAGAAAAATCTAGACCAGACTGGACAAGTCATGCTGTAAAAGGGTAATCGCCAAGTCCTAGGGAAGGAGGTGGAAATTTACTGTGCTCACTCCATCTTGTCCTCTGCACCGTTTCATTTAGCCATCAGATTTCTGCATTAATAAATTGTCCACATGCCAAAGGTAAAGGTAAAGTTGATCACGTTCCGCAAATACGTGAGATGTCTTTAGACAGTTCTGAGTTAAGAAACCCCTCCATGCTTTAATATATCAAGATTTTCTTGGCTATTATGGATAATATATATATATATATATGTATATACACATACATATGTGTATATGTATATGTATGATAAGTCTTACATGGATAAGGCCTGAACATTGGCAAACCAACACAGCAGAACCCCTTCCTGAAGGCTGATGAGGCTCCACATCGAGTTACTGATGGATGTTATTCTGTGTCCTGCTTTTCTTAGGACATCTATAATAGTGATTTTACTTTAGCACTCCTTGATTAGGAATTGACCATAAAAATAGAAAGTCAAAACACAGTTAGTTAATTAATGCATGGCGGGAGGGAAACATACTCATCAAATCAGCCAAGGGCGTCCCTGTCATTTATTCCTCAGAGACCTCAAATCAAAATCTGCCTTCAGTTTTGCTCTTAACCCTTCTTCAAGGGTCACATATTTTTAATACAAAAAGTAAGAAGGAAACATTTAATTCTAATTAAAATCGACAGATTGTAAATTCTCTAGGTACTCCTAGTCTTACTTTTGAATACAGTTAGACCCCCTAGAAGACTGTGTGGTCTAATTCATCATAGGACAGCTTTTTATCACCAAAGAAGCCATGTTTATGAACTTCATATCTGCATTTCCTGCAGGATTGTTGAGGATGTGACTTCACTCAGTACGCTCTATATGGAGACAAAAGCTCTGTCTTCCCTGAGGAACCAGTAACAGTCACATTGTTGATAATGAGAACTAGTAACTCTATCATGTTTTTCTGTTTTCACTTGGCTTCCTGGAAGCTCAGAGCCATACCATACACTCAGCCACAGCAACTATGGTCATACATTGACTACCCCTCACTTCTCTCTGATCTTCATTTTCTATACATATTATTTTATTAGGCTTATTGTATATTGCATTTGATGTAATAATGAATTAAATAAACTTCTCTCGGGTGTAAGAGGTAAGCTCTGATCAGCAAAACATGCTATTCATATGTATCAACTGGTAACTCGATTTTCAAAACCCCTTGACAAATAGTTAAAGAATAAATAAAGTTTTAAGTAAAATTTCAGTCTCTCAGAGGCAAAGACTGTGTCTTCTATTTCTCTCTTCACTCCATCATTCTCTGCAAACAGCAGGGGCTCAGTAAATGCTACTGAAGGCAGTAAGGACTAACATTGTTTATTGAGGGTTGGGTCCGTATTTCTTGGAATTTGATGTGTTTATTGAGGGTTGGGTCCGTATTTCTTGGAGTTTGATGTGAACTGGGACTGGAACTTGATTCCAAAATAGGAGGTGTAGAGGGGGAGTTTCAAGATGGCGGAAGAGTAAGACACGGAGATCACCTTCCTCCCCACAGATACATCAGAAATACATCTACATGTGGAACTGCTCCTATAGAACACTTACTGAACACTGGCAGAAGACCTCAGACCTCCCAAAAGGCAAAATAGGAGGTGTAGGATTAGAAGATAAGTAGAGAAGATTTTAATTTCCCCTCTGAGGAGTTCTCTGATCTCATAGGTTTGGGCAGACTTGTGGACATCTGGGTGCATGATTACAAGCTGTCCTGAGACTTCTGCATCAAGGGCCTGGTGGAGTTCCAGAGAGTTTGGCAGCATTGCAGCAGCAGAGGACAACCCTGGGCCCAGGACTCTAATGGACAATTGTCCAGGACCAATGACTTGAGCAAGAGACAAGGGAGACAGAGCCCTGTGCCTGAGCAGCAGCTTACACCTCTGTAAGCTGCATTCTCTCACCTGCCCTGCTCCCCTCAAGTCTCAGCCAGTCTTTGCTTTTCTCCATGATGTACACCATAATTTCCTAGGATTGGAACACTGCTGTTGAAAAAATTCACTAGAAAATAATCCTTTCTTCTTTCCTCTTGTGAGATAATGCAAAGGCAGAGGTGCCCTGCCTTGTCTGAAATTCCTTTTGTCAGTCTCATTTCTGGCCTGACGTTGATGAAGCTGCACAGTTTGATAAGAGTAAGACAGGACCACATGAGCTCAGCTTCCTGCCCATGTTGCTGTCCAGGCTGGCTCTGTAACCAAGCACTAGAGCAGGGCTCCAAAGCCACGGCATAATCAGCACTGCAAAACAGAGAGGCTGAGACACCTCTGAAGGGCTTGAGAAAATCTATTCCTGTGTCTAGCATGATTAGTCTGTGGAGAGACCTGGTTGATGAGTTGAAAAGATAACTGTGCCCATGGATTAATTACTATTGTTAAAATAATCACACTACCGAAGGCAATTTACAGATTCAATGCAATCCCTATTATAATACCAATGGCATTTTTCAAAGAACTAGAACAAATAATTTAAAAACTTGTATGGAAACACAAACGATCCCAAATAGCCAAAACAATCTTGAGAAAAAAGAGCAAAGCTGGAGGCATCATACTCTGTGATTTCAAACTATACTACAAAGCTGTAATAATCAAAACAGTATGGTACTGGCATGAAAACAGACACATTGATCAATGAAATAGAATGGAGAGACTAGAAATGAACCTACACTTATGTGGTCAACTAAACTAAAACAAAAGAGGCAAGAATACACAATGGAGAAAAGACATCATCTTCAGTAGATGATTCTGGGAAAACTGAACAGCTACATGCAAGAGTCAAATTGGACTGCTTTCTCGTACTATATACAAAAATAAACTCAAAATGGATTAAAGACTTAAACATGAGACCTGAAACGATAAAACTTCTGGAAGAAACAGAGGCAGTTTTTCTCTGACATTGATCTTAGCAATATTTTTTTTTTAGATCTTCTCTCAGGCAAGGGAACAAAAGCAAAAATAGACAAATGGGATTACATCAAACTAAAAAGCTTTTGCACAGTAAAGGAAGGAAACCATCAACAAAACCAAAAGACCATCTACTGAATGGGAGAAGATATGTGCAAATCATATATCCAGTAAGAGGTTAATATCCAAAATATACAAAGAACTCATACACCTCAATATCAAAAAGCAAACAACCTGATTAAGAAATGGGCAGAGAACCTGAATAGACATTTTTCTAAAGATGACATACAGATGGCCAACAGACACATGAAAAGATGCTCAACATCACTAATCATCAGGGTAATGCAATTTAAAACCACAGTGAGATATCACCTCACACCTGTCAGAATGGCTATTATCAAAAAGAAAAGAAGAAAGGAGCTTCAAGATGGCAGAAGAGTAAGATGTGGAGATCAACTTCCTCCCCACAAATACAACAGAAATACATCTACATGTGGAACAACCCCTACAGAACACCTACTGAACACTGGCAGAAGACCTCAGACCTTCCAAAAGGCAAGAAACTCCCCACATACCTGGGTAGGGCAAAAGAAAAGAGAAAAAACAGAGACAAAAGAATAGGGATGGGACCTGCACCAGTGGGAAGGAGCTGTGAAGGAGAAAAGGTTTCCACACACTAGGAAGCCCCTTCATGGGCAGAGACTGCAGATGGCGGAGGGGGGAAGCTTCCGAGCCATGGAGGAGAACACAGCAACAGGGGTGCAGAGGGCAAAGGAGAGAGATTCCCACAGAGAGGATTGGTGCCGACCAGCACTCACCAGCCCGAGGAGGATTGTCTGCTCACCCGCCAGGACCGGTGGGGGCTGGGAGCTGAGGCTCAGGCTTCGGAGGTCAGATCCCAGGGAGAGGACTGGGGTTGGCTGCGTGAACAAAGCCTGTGGGGGGCTAGTGCACCACAACTAGCCAGGAGGGAGGCTGGGAAAAAGTCTGGAGCTGCTGAAGAGGCAAGAGACTTTTCTTGCCTCTTTTTTTCGAGGTGCCCAAGGAGAGGGGATTAAGAGCGCCGTTTAAAGGAGCTCCAGAGATGGGTGCAAGCCACGGCTATCAGCGCGGACCCCAGAGACGGGCATGAGACGCTAAGGTTGCTGCTGCTGCAGCCAACAAGAAGCCTGTGTGCAAGCACAGGCCACTATCCACACCTCCCATCCCGGGAGCCTGTGCAGCCCGCGAGTGCCAGGGTCCCGTGATTCAGGGACAACTTCCCCAGGAGAACACATGGCACACCTCAGGCTGTTGCAAAGTCACACTGGCCTCTGCTGGCGCAGGCTGGCCCCGCACTCCATACCCCTCCCTCCCCCCGGCCTGAATGAGCCAGAGCCCCCGAATCAGCTGTTCCTTTAACTCCGTCTTGTCTGAGAGAAGAACAGACGCCCTCAGGTGACTTACACGCAGCGGTAGGGCCAAATCCAAAGCTGAACACCAGGAGCTGTGCGAACAAAGAAGAGAAAGGGAAATCTCTCCCAGCAGATGCAGCAACAGTGGATTAAATCTCCACAATCAACTTGAGTACCCTGCATCTGTGGAATACCTGAATAGACAATGAATCATTCCAAATTGAGGTGGTGGACTTTGGGAACAATGAAATATATATATTTTTCCCTTTTTCTCTTTTTGTGAGTGTGTATGTGTATGCTTCTGTGTGTGATTTTGTCTGTATAGCTTTGCTTTTACCATTTGTCCTAGGGTTCTGTCTGTCCATTTTTTGTAGTATAGTTTTAAGTGCTTATTATCACTGGGGGATTTGTTTTTTGGTTTGATTGCTCTCTTCTTTCTTCCTTTCTTTTTTTTAACTACTTTTAATTTTTTTTAATAATTATTTTATTTTATCTTTCTTTCTTTCTCTTTTTTCCCCTTTTATTATGAGCCGTGTGGATGACAGGCTCTTGGTGCTCCAGCCAGGCATTAAGGCTGTGCCTCTGAGGTGGGAGTGCCAAGTTCAGGACATTGGTCCACCAGAGACCTCCCAGCTCCATGTAATATCAAACAGTGAAATCTCTCAGAGATATCCAACTCAACGCCAAGGCCCAGCTCCACTCAATGACCAGCAAGCTACAGTGCAGGACACCCTATGCCAAACAACTAGCAAGACAGGAACACAACCCCGTCCATTAGCAGAGAGGCTTCCTAAAGTCATAATAAGGTCACAGACACCCCAAAACACACCACCAGACGTGGACCTGCCCACCAGAAAGACAAAATCCAGCCACATCCACCAGAACACAGGCACTAGTCCCCTCCAACAGGAAGCCTACACAACACACTGAAACAACCTTAGCCACTGGGGGCAGACACCAAAAAAAAATGGGAACTACGAACCTGCAGCCTGTGAAAAGGAGACCCCAAACACAGTAAGATAAGCAAAATGAGAAGACAGAGAAAACACAGCAGACGAAGGAGCAAGGTAAAAACCCACCAGACCTAAGAAATGTAGAGGAAATAGGCAGTCTACCTGAAAAAGAATTCAGAATAATGATAGTAAAGATGATCCAAAATCTTGGAAACAGAATGGAGAAAATACAAGAAACATTTAACAAGGACCTAGAAGAACTAAAGAGCAAAAAAACAATGATGAACAACACAATAAATGAAATTAAGAATTCTCTAGAAGGGATCAATAGCAGAATAACTGAGGCAGAAGAATGGATAAGTGACCTGGAAGATAAAATAGTGGAAATAACTACTGCAGAGCAGAATAAAGAAAAAAGAATGAAAAGAACTGAGGACAGTCTTAGAGACCTCTGAGACAACATTAAACGCACCACCATTTGAATTATAGGGGTCCCAGAAGAAGAAGAGAAAAAGAAAGGGACTGAGGAAATATTTGAAGAGATTATAGTTGAAAACTTCCCTAATATGGGAAAGGAAATAGTTAATCAAGTCCAGGAAGCACAGAGTCCCATACAGGATAAATCCAAGGAGAAACATGCCAAGACACATATTAATCAAATTATCAAAAATTAAACACAAAGAAAAAATATTAAAAGCAGCAAGGGAAAAACAACAAATAACATAGAAGGGAATCCCCATAAGGTTAACAGCTGATCTTTCAGCAGAAACTCTGCAAGTCAGAATGGAGTGGCAGGACATATTTAAAGTGATGAAAGGGAAAAACCTACAACCAAAATGACTCTACCCAGCAAGGATCACATTCAGACTTGACAGAGAAATTAAAACCTTTACAGACAAGCAAAAGCTAAGAGAATTCAACACCACCAAACCAGCTTTACATTAAATGTTAAAGGAACTTCTCTGGGCAGGAAACACAAGAGATGGAAAAGACCGACAATAACAAACCCCAAACAATTAAGAAAATGGTAATAGGAACATACATATCGATAATTACCTTTAATGTAAATGGATTAAATGCTCCAACCAAAAGACATAGACTGGCTGAATGGATACAAAAACAAGACCCATATATATGCTGTCTACAAGAGACCCACTTCAGACCTAAGGACCCATAAAGACTGAAAGTGAGGGGAGGGAAAAAGATATTCCATGCAAATGGAAATCAAAAGAAAGCTGGAGCAGCAATTCTCATATCAGCCAAAATAGACTTTAAAACAAAGACTATTACAAGAGACAAAGAAGGACACTACATAATGATCAAGGGATCAATCCAACAAGAAGATAAAACAATCGTAAATCTTTATGCACCCAACATAGGAGCACCTCAATACATAAGGCAAATACTAACAGCCATAAAAGGGGAAATCAACAGTAACACGATCATAGTAGGGGACTTTAACACCCCACTTTCACCAATGGACAGATCATCCAAAATGAAAATAAACAAGGAAACACAAGCTTTAAATGATACATTAAACAAGATAGACTTAATTGATATTTATAGGACTTTCCATCCAAAAACAACAGAATACACTTTTTCTCAAGTGCTCATGGAACATTCTCCAGGATAGATCATATCTTGGGTCACAAATCAAGCCTTGGTAAATTTAAGAAAATTGAAATCGTATAAAGTATCTTTTCTGACCACAACGCTATGAGACTAGATATCAATTACAGGAAAAAAATCTGTAAAAAATACAAACACATGGAGGCTAAACAATACACTGCTTAATAACCAAGAGATCACTGAAGAAATCAAAGAGAAAATCAACAAATACCTAGAAACAAATGACAATGAAAACACAACAACCCAAAACCTATGGGATGCAGCAAAAGCAGTTCTAAGAGGGAAGTATATAGCAACACAATGCTATCTTAAGAAACAAGAAACATCTCACAAAAACAACCTAACCTTACACCTAAAGCAATTAGAGAAAGAAGAACAAAAAATTCCCAAAATTAGCAGAAGGAAAGAAATCATCAAGATCAGATCAGAAATAAATGAAAAAGAAATGAAGGAAATGATAGCAAAGATCAATAAAACTAAAAGCTGATTCTTCGAGAAGATAAACAAAATTGATAAACCATTAGCCAGACTCATCAAGAAAAAAACAGAGAAGACTCAAATCAGTAGAATTAGAAATGAAAAAGATGAAGTAACAACTGACACTGCAGAAATACAAAGGATCATGAGAGATTACTACAAACAACTATATGCCAATAAAATGGACAACATGGAAGAAATGGACAAATTCTTAGAAATGCACAATCTTCCGAGACTGAACCAGAAAAAAAATAGAAAATATGAACAGACCAATCACAAGCACTGAAATTGAAACTGTGATTAAAAATCTTCCAACAAACAAAAGTCCAGGACCAGATGGCTTCACAGGCGAATTCTATCAAACATTTAAAGAAGAGCTAACACCTATCCTTCTCAAACTCTTCCAAAATAGAGCAGAGGGAGGAACACTCCCAAACTCATTCTACGAGGCCACCATCACCCTGATACCAAAACTGGACAAAGATGTCACAAAGAAAACTACAGGCCAATATCACTGATGAACATAGATGCAAAAATTCTCAACAAAATACTAGCAAACAGAATTCAACAGCACATTAAAAGGATCATACACCATGATCAAGTGGGGTTTATCCCAGGAATGCAAGGATTCTTCAATATTAATGTATCAATGTGATACACCTTATTAACAAATTGAAGGAGAAAAACCATATGATCATCTCAATAGATGTAGAGAAAGGTTTTGACAAAATTCAACACCCATTTATGATAAAAGCCCTCCAGAAAGTAGGAATAGAGGGGACTTAGCTCAACATAATAAAGGCCATATATGACAAACCCACAGCCAAAATTGTCCTCAATGGTGAAAAACTGAAACCATTTCCACTAAGATCAGGAACAAGACAAGGCTGCCCACTCTCACCACTATTATTCAACATAGTTTTGGAAGTTTTAGCTACAGCAATCAGAGAGGAAAAAGAAATAAAAGGAATCCAAATCAGAAAAGAAGAAGTAAAGCTGCCACTGTTTTCAGATGACATGATACTACACATAGACAATCCTAAAGATGCCCCCAGAAAACTACTAGAGCTAATCAATGAATTTGGTAAAGTTTCAGGATACAAAATTAATGCACAGAAATCTCTTGCATTCCTACACACTAATGATGAAAAATCTGAAAGTGAAATTAAGAAAACATTCCCATTTACCATTGCAACAAAAAGAATAAAATACCTAGGAATAAGCCTACCTAAGGAGACAAAAGACCTGTATGCAGAAAATTATAAGACACTGATGAAAGAAATTCAAGATGATACAAATAGATGGAGTGATATACCATATTCTTGGATTGGAAGAATCAACTTTGTGAAAATGAGTATACTATCCAAAGCAATCCACAGATTCAATGCAATCCCTGTCAAACTACCAATGACATTTTTTCACAGAACTAGAACAAAAAATGTCACAATTTGTATGGAAACACAAAAGGCCCCGAATAGCCAAAGCAATCTTGAGAAAGAAAAATGGAGCTGGAGGAATCAGGCTCCCTGACTTCAGACTATACTACAAAGCTACAGTAATCAAGGCAGTATGGTACTATCACAAAAACAGAAATATAGATCAACGGAACAGGATAGAAAGCCCAGAGATGAACCCACGCACATATGGTCACCTTATCTTTGATAAAGGAGGCAAGAATACACAGTGGAGAAAAGACAGCCTCTTCAATAAGTGGTGCTGGGAAAACTGGACAGCTACATGTAAAAGCATGAAATTAGAACACTCCCTAACACCATACACAAAAATAAACTCAAAATGGATTAAAGACCTAAATGTAAGGCCAGACACTATCAAACTCTTAGAGGATAACATAGACAGAACACTCTATGACATAAATCACAGCAAAATCCTTTTTGACCCACCTGCTAGAGGAATGGAAATAAAAACAAAAATAAAAAAGGGGGACCTAATGAAACTTAAAAGCTTTTGCACAGCAAAGGAAACCATAAACAACACGAAAAGACAACCTTCAGAATGGGAGAAAATATTTGCAAATGAAGCAACTGACAAAGGATTAATCTCCAAAATTTACATACAGCTCATGCAGCTCAATATCAAAAAAAAAGAAACAACCCAATCCAAAAACAGGCAGAAGACCTAAATAGACATTTCTCCAAAGAAGATATACAGATTGCCAACAAACACAGGGAAGAATGCTCAACATCATTAATCATTAGAGAAACGCAAATCAAAGCTACAATGAGGTATCACGTCACACCAGTCAGAATGGCCAACATCCAAAAATCTACAAACAATAAATGCTGGAGAGGGTGTAGAGAAAAGGGAACCCTCTTGCCCTGTTGGTGGAATGTAAATTGATACAGACACTATGGAGAACAGTATGGAGGTTTCTTAAAAAACTAAAAATAGAACTACCATACGACCTAGGAATCCCACTACTGGACATATACCCTGAGAAAACCATAATTCAAAAAGAGTCATGTACCACAATGTTCCTTGCAGCTCTATTTGCAATAGTCAGGACATGGAAGCAACCTAAGTGTCCATTTACAGATGAATGGATAAAGAAGATGTGGCACATATATACAATGGAACATTACTCAGCCATAAAAAGAAACGAAATTGAGTTATTTGTAGTGAGGTGGATGGACCCAGAGTCTGTCATACAGAGTGAAGTAAGTCAGAAAGAGAAAAACAAATACCGTATGCTAACACATATATATGGAATCTAAAAAAAAAAGAAAAGAAAATGGTCATGAAGAACGAAGGGGCAAGATGGGAATAAATATGCAGACCTACTAGAGAATGGACTTGAGGACACGGTAAGAGGGAAGGGTAAGCTGGGATGAAGAGAGAGAGTGGCATGGACATATATACACTACCAAATGTAAAAGAAATAGCTAGTGGGAAGCAGCCGCATAGCACAGGGAGATCAGCTCGGTTCTTTGTGACCACCTAGAGGAGTGGGATAAGGAATGTGGGAGGGAGATGCAAGAGGGAAGAGATATGGGTATATATGTATATGTGTAGCTGATTCACTTTGTTATAAAGCAGAAACTAACACACCATTGTAAAGCAATTATATCCAATAAAGTTGTTAAAAAAGAAAAAAGACAAGAAATGACAAATATTGATGAGGATGCAGAGAAAAGGGATCCCTTGTACACTGTTGGTCGGAATGTAAATTGGTGCAGCCACTGTGGATAACAGTATGAAGGTTCCTCAAAAGATTGAAAATAGAACTACCATATGATCCAGTAATTTCAGTACTGGGTATTTACCGGAAGAAAACAAAACATTAATTTTAAAAGATATATGCACTATGTTTACTGCAGCATTATTTATAACAGCCAAGATGTGGAAGCAACCTAAGTGTCCATTGATAGATGAATGGATAAAGAAGATGTTTATATATATATATATATATATATACACACACACACATATGTATATATGTATATGTATATATACACACACACATATATATATGCACACACACACTATATATAAACATTATATATATACCCTGTATATATACATTTTATACACATATACATATACAATGGAATATTACTCAGCCATAGAAAAGAATGAAATCTTGTCATTTGCAACAACAGGGATGGACCTTCCTTGAGGGTGTCATGCTACGTGAAATAAATCAGATGAAGAAAGACAAATACCATGTGATTTCACTTACATGTAGAATCTAAAAAACAAAACAAATGAACAAATGTAACAAAACAGAAACAGACTCATAGATACAGAGCACAAACAAGTGGTTGCCAGATGGCAGGGGGTGGGAGGGATGAGTGAAATAGGTGAGGGAGATTAAGAGGTATGAACTTCCAGTTACAAAATAGACGAGTCACAGGGATGAAATGTACAGCACTGGGAATGTAGTCAATAACTATGTAATATCTTTGTATGGCTACAAACAGTAACTAGACTTATCATGGTGATTATTCTGTAACATACAGAAATATCGAATCACTATGTTGTGCACCTGGAACTAACAGAGTGTTGTGGGTCATTTATACTTCAACAAACTCATAGAAAAAGAGTTCAGATTTGTGATTATCCGAGGTGGGGGGAGGGGGTACTGGATGAAGGCAGTCAAAAGGTACACACTTCCAGTTATAAGATAAATAAGTACTGGGATGTAATGTAGAACATGATGAATATAATTAACACTACAGTATGTTGTATATGAAAGTTGTTAAGAGTTATCACAGGTAAGAAAAATTTTCTTTTTCTTTTATTTTGTATCTGTAAGAGGTGATGGATGTTCACTAAACATTGTGGTCATAATTTCATGATGTATGTAAGTCAAATTGTTATGCTATACACCTTAAACTTATACAGTGCTGTATGTCAATTATAGCTCAATAAAACTGGAAGAAAAACATTTTTTAAAAGAATTTGATTATATAAATGTGCAGTGTTTTGAGGGCATTCAAGAGTGTAATTAGTAATACACTGTCTACTCAAATGTTTTAAATTGATATCTAGCCAACTGAAATAAACTGGGTCTTTTGAATGAAAAAAAAAATGATGAGAGTCAAAACTCAACAAATACAGCAATAAACATGAGAGCTTCTCCTTAACCTGTGGTTCCTGGTGGTGTTTAGGGTTTTCAGCACTGAACAGACTCTAGATATTTCAAAATAATATAGAAACAGCTGTGTTAATTCATTCTAATTTTATCACAAACATGCTTAGTTGTTTAAAAATAATGCCTATTGCCTCCAGCTAGGAGAAGTATAAGTTTACTGTAATTCAGGCATGGTCTTAATGGGAGTCAAAGACATGGAACATATTTGATTTATGGACCAAGAAGAAACAATCTTGAACAAGGGAGAGTAACCAGGAGACACCAGGAAGACTGAAGACGCCTCAGTCCATGAACACGAACATGGCCTCAGAAGTCCTTGAACTTGTGTCCCCCCGCCCCCCAACCCTGGACATCTGTTCTGAGGTTGCCAACAGCTACAGGACCTCTTTAGGATCGTTTCCTTGGAAGTAGGATTTCAAATCTGTGAAAAAAATTTGTGAAAAAGTCTAACTGACTAACAAGCACTTTCATAGTCAATTAAACACCAGCTCATAAGTCGGGGCTGTAGAGTGGCAACTGGAAGGTCAGGAAAGAGGTTTGAGCAGGGAGGCAGGGTGTCCGCTGAGTACTCAGTAGAGCGCCATTTGATACCCATGCTAATGATGCTTCCATTTCACAGGTGAAGAAACTGGGGCTTGGAGGCAACCTCTGATACCCCCTCCTGTTACTGAAATAGGACAGATGGAATTAGGGTACAAGTGTGTTAAACTTCAGCTGGTACACACACACACACACACACACACACACACACACCACACACACACACACACACACACACACACGTGTCTAGAAAAAACAGGTACAGAAGACTTTTTGGGGGAAGATGAGATCCTGAGGACACAGAAATGAGCAAAAGCCCAAAAGCAGAAGGAAAGGCTAAGGCGCTGGCCTGAGAACATTTCATTTTGCTCCCAAGAAAGGGAGGAAAGCAACAGATGGCAGGAAATGGGGATTGGAGACCCCTGGGGGGCACAGTGGACGCTGGTCTGTACGTCAAGATCCCTCATCAGGAGGGAAGTCTGGTTCCCCAGCAGCCGGGAACACCCCAGCAGGCAGCCCTCTTGGGGAATTGCCCTCAGCTGAGCTCAAGAGCCGCCTCGTCAGGGCTCACGCCCTCCCTGTGTTCCTGCAGCCGGTGACTGGTGGGTACAGGGCTCTTGAGCTGAGTCCCCTCAAGCCAATGTGGGACAACTTTGCAGGCAGGGCCATCCCAGCTTCAGCGCAGCCCATACACCGGACAAGGCCTTGTTGACCCCAGCTCAGCTTATACCTCTGTCCAGTCCTGCTTCCTCCCCTCCCCCTCACATGTGGATCCAGGGAGCCGGCCCCCGCAGGAAAACTTTCTGCAGGAAAATCATCTCAGAGCCTGCTTTCCAGTGAGTCTACCTGTAACAGGAAGTGAAAGCACATTTTTAAGAACAGGGATGGCTAATGATTATTTGAAGTTGCTTAAGTCCTTGTGACATGAAGCCTTTACCACTAGCTTCCAAATCATCAAAAAAGGTCCAGTGCCTTCGTGGTTAACTTGGGTGAGTAAGGATGTTAAGGAAAATGAATAAAGAGGCTAGATTTTCAGTCTAAGCCAATATGGCACAGAATGGAGGCAACAGAGAGAAGATACTCATGATACCCAAGGACTTGCAGATGTCTCGGGAAGGGCTGTGAACTACCACAAGACACGGACTTAGGACTTGAGCCTAAGCTGCCCAGACCCTGGAGGGGCAGGACAAGCTGGCTGACACCTGGGTTACAGCTAAGAGGCTGAACCTTGCCTTCATAGAAAGGGGAAAGTCATTCCTAGGGCAGGCAACAGACACAACAGGTCCACTTGAGGGAGAAGGTATCAGCTGGGCAGTGCGAGGGCCTGTCCATCCCTTTGGAGGAGATGGGCTCCTCCTCTGAACTTCCTGGGCGTTGGCTCCAATTGGGCAGCACTTGGCATTCACCCTAGTCTTGTGAATCACACTCAGGGTGTCCAATCTCCCTAGGCAGGGTGTAAGGTTTCTCCCTTACGTACCTCACGACACTTAGAACCTTCCATTTCACAGACTCTCAAGAAAAGCACAATTAATTGATTGCAGACCTTGAGACAGCTGAGTAGGAGGAAGCTTGGCTGGCTCTTTACAGGATCTCTTAAACCTTACATGTATATTTGGAAAGGCTGCTCTTTGGGGAAGGACCCCTTGTTTGCCGGTCACCAAGCCTTCCTTACACACAAGCTTTTGTTTGTTGTTTTGAAATTGAAATGTTGGTTTCAATCAGCAGTTCCTTCAGAAGTGCTGCCTGACACCGACCTTTTATTAAAGAAATGGAATGTTGGAGGCATAACTAACACCTCTTCAATGAGATTTGAAAAGTGGAGGAGAAAAGAACCATTGCTTTATCTATTTCTCCACTGAAGGGTTATTTCAATCAGTCAGACAGAATGAGCTTTATTCATAAAGCACTTGGAAAGCCTCAGATAGTAAGTTCTTTGTGTTAAATACCTACATTTGACAAGGAGAAGCCTGAGCTCAGGAAATAAGATGCTGTCGAAATACAAACACCCACCGTTCCTTCAGCTCTATCATCTCCCACCTCCTCTCCCTCCTCCAGCCAGTAACTCTTCTTGCCTGTTCACTCGGTGCCAGCCCCTGTATGCCAGTACTATACTACCGTACTTTTCAAGGTACTATACTGAAAGATTTAAAATGTTTTCTTTACTTTTTGTGTTTGCTAGTTTTTTATGTATTATTTGTGTGAAAAGTATTATAAACCTATTACAGTACAGTACTATATGGCCGATTGTGTTAGTTGGGTACTTAGGTTAAGGTTATTGGACTTAGGAACAAATTGGACTTACAAAAAAGTCTTGGAAAGAAACTCGTTCGTATGTAGGGTACTTACTGTACAGCTTCCTAAATTCCAAAAAATATAACAAAAGCAAGTAAAATAGACCCCACAGTGAAAGACTACATTTACAAAAAAGATAGACAGACAGACATAGAAAGATAATATAAAATATAAAATACAGAAGTTTGATGTACTCTGTGGGGAAACTGAAGAAAAAGCATTCTCATACATTACTGGTAGAAATGCAAAATGACATTTGGAAATGTCTACCAAAATAATACTATGCATTTTTATTTTGACCAAGCAATCCCACTTACAGAAATCTCTCTCAAAGAGAAACTGGCAACAAAAGAAAAAAGCTGACTGCACGAGATTATTCACTATAGAACTATTTGTAACAGCGAAGGACTGGGAAACCCATATGTCCATCTAGGGGACAGGCTGAATAGACAGCAGTCCATCTGCACAAAGGAAATGTTGAAAGCTATGAAAAGGAATGAAGTATACTGCTATATACAACTATGAAGTAATCTTCAGTATACACTCCTAAGGGAAGCTGACAAAAGTGTGTATAGTGTGCTACCAATTTCTTCAGAATAAAAATATTTGAATATATTTTAAAAATGAAAGAATGAGCCATAAAAATTTTTTTAATTATTCCTTTTTGGGAAAGGGAGCCATTAGGGTAAGGACAGAGACTAGTCTTCATTAAATATGCCTTTTTATGAATTTGACTTTGGACTCATGGAAACACTTTACATAATCAAGAAACAAAAGTAATAAAATAAAAGCAGTTTCTAAAAATTTAAAACAAATAAGCCTCTGTATACCCACACAGAAACTAATGATTCGGCTCAGTAGAGATCAGTACATGTGCGTGAGGGAATCACTGAGGGGAAGGAAATAACAGTGTGAGTTAGAGAGAATAGTGCTTGGAGCTCACACAGGGCCAGGCCAGTGCCTCTTAATACCCACCAAGCCAACCTGATAATTCACTGGCCACTGGGTGGAACACACAGAAGAGTCTTTCTTCGGTCATGGGCAATAATAAGGGATAGTTTAATTGCTGCTCTGGTCCCGCATAACAAAGCTGAATCAAACTGTTTCTAAGTAACATAACTGAATCCTAAAACAAAGGTCAAGACTGTTTACTGGAATACAAAAATATCCAGGACCCAACAAGGAAAAATTCGCAATGCCTGACATTCAATAAAAATTACCAGGCATACAGAGTAGAAAAATATGATCTATAATAAGGAGAGAAATAAACTAATCAAAACCAACCCAGATATGACACCAATGTTAAAATTAGCAGACAAGGACATAAAATAGTTATTATAACTGTATTCTACTTGTTCAAATAGAGGAAATATTGAACATGTTAATCAGAGACATGGAACATATTTTTCAAAAAGACCCAAATCAAACTTCCTGAGATGAAAACTACAATGTCTGAGATAAAAAATACACTGGATGGGATTAATAGCAGTTTAGACATTGCAGAAGAAAACATTAAGTTGAAGACATAGCAATAGAAACTGTGCAAAATGAAACAGATGTAGGAAAAAGCCTAAAAAAATTGACCAGAGCATCAGTGAGCTGTGGGACAACGTCAAGAAGCCTGATATCTGTGTCATTGTAGTTCCCAGATCGGGGACACAATGCATGCAGACAATAGTTTGTTTTTCCTGTGCTCTCTTCATGAACTGGCAACGCAGAGGTGATTCAGTGTTGTGGTCCCCACAAAAGGATCCTACCTCTCCAGGGCCCAGATATTTTTCAGGGAGTCAGCATCCAACAGGATAAATGGGCTCAGAACCCACCCCCAGACCTTCAGGCCTTCTCCATGGCTTTTCCTTCTCAGGCTGGTCTTAGTAAGGTGGATCCCAGCCCTAGAACTTGGTCCCACTGAGCAAGATAGTGGAGGCCACTCCTACCCCCATTGTCCCCAGTCACTAAGGCAAGAGCCTGACAGGCCCCTCACAGCAAAGTTCAGCCTCAGAATTTCCTGGGTAGTGAGTCTCTAACATTTGGCTTCTTGGGTCCAGAAGCCTTAGGGATAACTGCTCTGAGGGGCCTGAGACTTAACCCCAAACCTGGCTCTCTTTGTGACAATTCTGTGGAGAATAAAGGTATTCAGAACTACAAGGGTCTAACACATGATTATTCATAGATCTGCATCCATGTCCACAACTACTATCAGTTACATTTGGTGCCTATGATGTAAGTGATGAGTCCACTTATGTGATTTTCTGCAACAGGCAACACTAATAAGGACAGAAAACAGATACATGGTTACCAGGGGCAGGGATGACAGGAGAGATGGACTACAAAGGGGGAGCACAAGGGAAGTTTCGGCAGTGAGAAAACCATCTTTCAGTCTCGATGGTGCTGATGTTTGTATAACTATAGGTACTTATCAAAATTGATAGAACTGTATAATTTAAAAAGTGAATTTTATTGTATACAGATAAAAGAGTGATGAATTTGTCAAACCTTATAGAACCATACTAGATATAAATGATCTCTTCCTTAATAAAATAAATGGAAAACAAGTAAACAAAAAAGTCTAAAAAATAGAGGCCTTAAAAACATACATATATAAATATATTTTTATATAATACTTGGCTTTTGTTAAGATTGAGCCCAACTCATATTCTGGTAATAAACTGTCCCAGGGTGAAATCCTCTTGAATCAGTGCTTCTCAAACTTTAACATGTACATGAATCTCCAGAGAGTTTATTAAAACGCAGATTCTGATTCTGCATTTCTCACAAGCTTCCCAGTGATGTCAATGCTGCTGGTCTGTGGGCCACACTTTAAGTAGCAAGGCTGAGGACACCAGTGAGATCACCTGATATATAAAGGCCAAGAGAATCATTCACTCAGATTGAACAAGCCCTTCATGCGTGACTCACTGCCTTGGCCTGTGTGAGTTACAGGATTGGTCCCTCGGCAACAGTGTGTCACTTACACACTCACTGCTAAAAGCTGACCCGCTGTCATTCCATAGGTCCTCCTCTTTGGCCTCCAGTGAAAGCCTGGGCCCAGGCCTGGAACTGAATGCAGTTGACAGTGGTGAAGAAAGCTCTTCTTAAGAGAAATCCAGAAACTCCTGCCCTGAAGGTAGAGGCTTCAGGAGGTGCATGAAGCCACAGAGGCCCAGCCAGCCAGCCACCCATCCTTCCAGCCACCCATCCATCCATCCATCTACGTATGAATAGCAACATCACTTCAAACGTCCATGGAAATTACTCAGCCAGAAAGGAAGCCCACACTTACTTCTTGTGATTCTGCAGATATTTGAATGACTTTGATTGGCCCCCCACCTAACAACTGCTCAAAGTGAGTGCTGCCTGGGCCCCAGCAGGGGCGTTCCATTTGTGGACAGTCTCCCAGCAGGAGTAAGAAGTGGTCCCGACAGGAAGCCAAGTGTTGGAGGATGGTAAATGGCTGGCTTTTATATTCAACAACTTCATGACATTTTCCCAGCAAATTGGCACTTCTTTTTGTATGCTAAAAATAATGCTCTATAAATGGCTTCACAGACAGCTTCTTTGCCCACAGATGCCCTCAGGTATGAAACATCACTTAGCAGGCTAACACATTACAACACCTTCAGATATTTGCTTAAGGTTTTTCAAAAGGAAGCAACCACATGTATATCCAGAGTCTATTTTAAGTCGTTAACATTTATTGAGTACTTACTATGTGCCGTGAAGTATCCTAAGTGCATTTCATACATTCATAATCCCAACTAACGCTCAGAACAACCTCACGAGGTAGAAGCCATCACATTTTATAGATGAGAATTATCAGGCACAAGGAGGTTGGGTAACTTGTCCAAGGACACACACTAGTAATGAGAAACAGGGACATAAATCCCAGCAGCTACTGTCCCCTGCCCTGGCCTTCCCTCTTGACCACTATGCTAGGGTCACCCTTTGCCTGACACTGCATGTATTTATGCTCACTAAGCCCCGGGGATTCCAGCTGAGGGATCGTGAAGGAACACTGCACTACAATCATCACCTGTTCCTCCCCACTTCCTTACAGAGCCTCACTCTCACACAAGGGAGGATGAAAAGGTTTGTTCTTACCTAGGTCCTACCTTTCTTATGTAAAGATGGGGAAAGCTGTAGAAGAAGTAAACTTGGTTCAGGAAATCAGGAGTTCAGTTTTGAACATCCTGAGTTTGAAATGCTCATGAACATCCAAGGGAAGTAAGAGCAGATTAAAATTCACATATTACTGAAAGAATAATGGATGAAAAGATGTGCTGTCATACAGAGTGAAGTAAGTCAGAAAGAGAAAAACAAATACCGTATGCTAACACATATATATGGAATCTAAAAAAAAAAAAAAAAGGTCATGAAGAGCCTAGGGGCAAGATGGGAATAAAGATGCAGACCTACTAGAGAATGGACTTGAGGATATGGGGATGGGGAAGCGGAAGCTGGGATGAAGTGAGAAAGTGGCATGGACATATGTACACTACCAAACCTAAAATAGATAGCTAGTGGGAAGCAGCCGCATAGCACAGGGAGATCAGCTCGGTGCTTTGTGACCACCTAGAGGGGTGGGTTAGGGAGGGTGGGAGGGAGGGAGACGCAAGAAGGAAGAGATATGTGGACATATGTATATGTATAACTGATTCACTTTGTTATAAAGCAGAAACTAACACACCATTGTAAAGCAATTATACTCCAATAAAGATGTTAAAAAAAAAAAAGTTGTGATGGATGGTACGTTCTTAAAAGCAACATGGGAGAATAGATGGGAGTGGAGACAAAACAAGGTTTGCCATGAGTTGTTGATTGTTGAACTGGCTGATGAGTCCGTTGGGATTAATTATACTACTCTGACTACTCCTGTATACGTCTACAACTTCCAAAAATGACGTTTTTAAAAATTCCGAAGGACACAGAATCACATATAGGATACCATAAAAAATGTATAACTTGGATCTGATCATGAGGAAATACCAGACAAATCCAAATTGAGGGACATTCTACACAACTGGCCTGTAATCTTCAAAAATGTCAGTATCATGAAAGATGGCAAGTAACTGAAGATCTGTTCCAGAATAAACGACACCAAAGGGGCGTAACAATGAAATGAAATGTGTGATCCTGGTTTGTATCCTGGATCAGAAAAAACAATTGCTATAAAGGCCATTATTGGGGCAATTGGTAAAATTTGGATATAGATTGGTATATCAAATAGTATATCAATGTGAAATTTCTTAAATTTAATCATTTACTATGATTCTATAAATGAATGTCTTTGTTCTTAGGAGTTGCACATTTAAATATTTAGAAGTAAAGAATCATGGTGAATGAAATTTATTCTCAAATTACACTGTAAAAATAATTACAATAATTTATATATATTATATAGATAGATATAGAGAGATTATGCAAATGTGGCAAAATAATAATCGGTGAATCTAGATGAAGCAGACATAGGTGTTCATTGTGCTATTCTTACAACTTTTCTTAGGCTTGACATTTTTCAAAAAAAAAAATTAATTTGATTTACCTGATGCAATTAGTATCCCTATAATACATCCCTTGTGTTCCCTTCCTTACAGCCTTTTGAATAAAAAGCTGTCTTCTTTACTCTTTAGAGATGGGTACCAAATACTTGATTCTTCTTTAAGAATGCCTCTCGTATGTATCAGTTTTACTTGTATTAAGTCACTGACTCATCTCAGCAGGCCCTGCGCATACTCCCCAGCTGCTGGGGGTGCCCCTGGGGGTCGGCCCTCCGCCGTCAGCCCCTGTGGGGATTGACTTGGCTGAGTAATTCCTTGTCACAGTTCCTTTCTGGGGTAGCCCACATCCAGTGCTTGGTTGACCTGGGATCATATAGGCCTGGCCCTCTCACTCCCAACTCAGGGGAGCCCTGCAGGGCCGGCCCAGATTTACAGCTCTCTGCAGAATCAGCAGAGACCTCCACTGAGACCACGTCACAGCTTGGCATGTCCCTGTGCCCAGTCTGCATCCTTTGCCCTCCTTTCTGCAGATGTTGGCCTCAAAGACACCCCCTCACAGACCTCCTGCACAGAAATCCCCATCCCCAAGTCCACTTCCTAGGTACTCAGCTGTGGCAATAATATGATGACCATTTCGCAGATGAGAAAACTGAACCTCAGAAAAAACCACTTGTCTAAGCTCAGAAAGCCATCTACTGGTGAAACTAAGACTCGGACTCCAAATGTGCTGGCCTCCAGTTACCCCCTTCTCTTTACCCTTCAAATCCTACATCTCTGTTAAGGCCGAGGCCAAGTTCCCTCTTCCCCCAGAGACATCCTCGACTTCGTTTTCTCACCTTGACGCTCTCACCATCTGCTCTGTTTGGCACATGGCTATGGTCCCACTTGGATACTTTCTTTAACCGTCACCTCAGATTACATAACCACTGTGTTGTTACTTAGTTTTTCAGTTTGAAGTTTGGTGCTTTCCCTGCATTATAATCTCCTTGGGGACAAATGTCATTTATTGTTCTTTGCATCCCAACAGTTGCTGCCCACATGCTGAGGATGTGGCCAGTACATTACCAGGTAGGGAAAGAAGACAAGATTCCCCCTCTTCTGGCTGTCCTCTAAGTCTTAGAACCTGAGGAAACACAACATTCTCAGAAGATCCTCAGCCCTGCAGCCTCAACTTCCTCTTCACCTTTTCTGGAATGGTGTGGGACTTCGTGACATGGAATATAAGGGGATGGCACATTATTCTGCCAGAGGAGCAGCACCATCCATGGGGGAGTAGCCCAAACTGTATCCGTGAGCCAGAAGACATTTGGTCAAATTCAGTCAAGCAGTAAGGAAGAAAACAGCAAACCGGGAATAAATTCACTGGACTGCATCTTGGTCACTTATTTTGGCAAAACTGCTTTCATTTTAATTATTTAAAGCATTTTGTAATGTGCTAGGAAGTGAGATGTTGTATACTTTGCAAAAGTAATGAAGTCTTAGATCAAAAATCTGACAACACCACATTATTAAATTTTAAGGGTGAAATAAGCGAGTTGCTTTTCTTGTCTTTGAAAATTATCGACTGGGAGCTTAACAAAAGCCTTCTCCATAATCTCCTCCCACCAAGGACGAGTGGAATGAGGGAGGGGTGGGAAAGTTTAGTTCCAACTCCCTCACTTCCAGATCCTGGGACTCTCTTGTTGCCATGGTAACTGTGTTATTAGGTTACCACTCAGGTACAGGCAAGACTTGAAAACAATCGGCATCTAAACACATTATCAGCTTGAGGTTTGGAAATAATTTTCAGTACTTTTTTTCTCCTTTGTTTCCAAACATCAGCCTATATGATGATGTGTTGCATTGCAAGAACAATATAAATGCACATCGACTGAAAAATAATTTTTGCCAAGCTTCCTAACTATTCAACCAGCACCAACAGAGCAAGTAGATTTTAGAGAGAAGCTTCTGAGTTGGAACATCTACAGGAGGGGTCCACAAACCATATAGCCCACAGGCTAAATCTGACCTGCTATTTGTTTCTGTACATCTTGTGAGTTAAGAATTGCTTGAATACTTTTAAATGATTGAAAAAAATCAAAGGAAAAATAATATTTTGTGCCACGTGAAAATTATATGAAATTCACCTGCAGTTTGAAAACCATGTTTTACTAAATCACACCCATACTCATTAATTCACATTGTCCATGGCTGCTTCTGTGTTATAGGAGCAGAGTTGTAATGGTAACAGAAATCATATGGCCCATGGAACCTAAAATATTCACCATCTAGCCCTTCACAGAGAGTTTCCCACCCCTGATCTGGAGACATGGAGAAGTTAGATTAGGAGGCTGGGGTCTCTTCTCTGCCAAGAAGTTTATAACAGGTGCTTAGTCTGTTTGGGCTGCTACAGCAAAGCAGCACAGGCTGGGTGGCTTATAAACAACAGACTTTTTTTGCTCACAGTTCTGGAGGCTGGGAATTCCTAGGTCAAGGCACCAGCGTGGCCACCTTTTGGTGAGGCCCTCTTCCTGGGTCATAGCTAGGGCCTTGTCATATGGCAGAAGGGGCTGGGATCAATCTGGAGCCTCTTTTATAAGGCACTAATCCCACTCCTGAGGGCCCCACCCTAATGATTTAAGTACCTCCCAAAGGCCCCACCTACTAATACCATCTTTGGGGGTTAGGATTTCAACATGTGAGTTTGGGGGGAACACGTTCAGACCACAGCCAGCAACTTGCATGCAGATTCAGGCCTCTTCAACTGAGCTGTGCACAGCCCATTCACCACTGCTTCTAGAAAAGCACAGCTGTGATTTTTGTGGTGACCAAACGGAATGGCACCACATGACTGACCACATTCTTTCCATACGTTCACACACTGCACTCTCCAAGGGGTCAGGCCACAGGCTACTTACTCCCACATGCGTTTCATCTTGGCCCTGGACGCTGCACTGTTGAAAACTGGTGGTCCTGCTAGTGTATCTGGAGCTGAGCTGGTGACAGTCCTTGTGCCTGAAAATCAATGCACAGCCCTTACTGACTCCATCAGCACTTCAGCAACTTCAAGGCAACAGGCAAGGGCAATCAGAAGACAGAAGCTATCACAGATGAATTCTATCAAACATTTAGAGAAGAGCTAACACCTATCCTTCTCAAACTCTTCCAAAATATAGCAGAGGGAGGAACACTCTCAAAATCATTCTACGAGGCCACCATCAGCCTGATACCAAAACCAGACAAAGATGTCACAAAGAAAGAAAACTACAGGCCAATATCACTGATGAACATAGATGCAAAAATCCTCAGCAAAATACTAGCAAACAGAATCCAACAGCACATTAAAAGGATCATACACCATGATCAAGTGGGGTTTATCCCAGGAATGCAAGGATTCTTCAATATATGCAAATCAATCAATGTGATACACCATATTAACAAATTGAAGGAGAAAAACCATATGATCATCTCAATAGATGCAGAGAAAGCTTTCGACAAAATTCAACACCCATATATGATACAAACACTCCAGAAAGTAGGCATAGAGGGAAATTGCCTCAACATAATAAAGGCCATATATGACAAACCCACAACCAACATCGTCCTCAATGGTGAAAAACTGAAACCATTTCCACTAAGATCAGGAACAAGACAAGGCTGCCCACTCTCACCACTATTATTCAACATAGTTTTGGAAGTTTTAGCCACAGCAATCAGAGAAGAAAAAGAAATAAACGGAATCCAAATCGGAAAAGAAGAAGTAAAGCTGTCACTGTTTGCAGATGACATGATACGATACATAGAGAATCCTAAAGATGCTACCAGAAAACTACTAGAGCTAATCAATGAATTTGGTAAAGTAGCAGGATACAAAATTAATGCACAGAAATCTCTTGCATTCCTTTACACTAATGATGAAAAATCTGAAAGTGAAATTAAGAAAACACTCCCATTTACCATTGCAACAAAAGAATAAAATATCTAGGAATAAACCTACCTAAGGAGACAAAAGACCTGTATGCAGAAAATTATAAGACACTGATGAAAGAAATTAAAGATGATACAAATAGATAGAGAGATATACCATGTTCTTGGACTGGAAGAATCAACATTGTGAAAATTACTCTACTACATAAAGCAATCTACAGATTTAATGCAATCCCTATCAAACTACCAATGGCATTTTTCACAGAACTGAACAAAAAATTTCACAATTTGTATGGAAACACAAAAGACCCCGAATAGCCGAAGCAATCTTGAGAACGAAAAACGGAGCTGGAGGAATCAGGCTCCCTGACTTCAGACTATATTACAAAGCTACAGTAATCAAGACAGTATGGTACTGGCACAAAAACAGAAATATAGATCAATGGAACAGGATAGAAAGTCCAGAGATAAACCCACGCACATATGGTCACCTTATCTTTGATAAAGGAGGCAAGAATATACAGTGGAGAAAAGACAACCTCTTCAATAAGTGGTGCTGGGAAAACTGGACAGCTACATGTAAAAGAATGAAATTAGAACACTCCTTAACACCATACACAAAAATAAACTCAAAATGAATTAAAGACTTAAATGTAAGGCCAGACACTATCAGACTCTTAGAGGAAAACATAGGCAGAACACTCTATGACAATAATCACAGCAAGATCCTTTTTGACCCACCTCCTAGAGAAATGGAAATAAAAACAAAAATAAACAAATGGGACCTAATGAAACTTAAAAGCTTTTGCACAGCAAAGGAAACCATAAACAAGATGAAAAGACAACCCTCAGAATGGGAGAAAATATTTGCAAATGAAGCAACTGACAAAGGATTAATCTCCAAAATTTACAAGCAGCTCATGCAGCTCAATATCAATAAAACAAACAACCCAATCCAAAAATGGGCAGAAGACCTAAATAGACATTTCTCCATTGAAGACATACTGATTGCCAACAAACACATGAAAGAATGCTCAACATCATTAATCATTAGAGAAATGCAAATCAAAACTACAATGAGGTATCATCTCACACCGGTCAGAATGGCCATCATCAAAATATCTACAAACAATAAATGCTGGAGAGGGTGTGGAGTAAAGGGAACCCTCTTGCACTGTTGGTGGGAATGTAAATTGATACAGCCACTATAGAGAACAGTATGGGGGTTCCTTAAAAAACTAAAAATAGACCTACCATACCACCCAGCAATCCCACTACTGGGCATATACCCTGAGAAAACCATAATTCAAAAAGAGTCATGTACCAAAATGTTCATTGCAGCTCTATTTACAATAGCTAGGACATGGAAGCAACCTAAGCATCCATGAACAGATGAATGGATAAAGAAGATGTGGCATGTATATACAATGGAATATTACTCAGTCATAAAAAGAAATGAAATTGAGTTATTTGTAGTGAGGTGGATGGAGTTAGAGTCTGTCATACCGAGTGAAGTAAGTCAGAAAGAGAAAAACAACTACTGTATGCTAACACATATATATGGAATCTAAAAACAAACAAAAAAAATGGTCATGAAGAACCTAGGGGCAAGACGGGAATAAAGACACAGACCTACTGGAGAATGGACTTGAGGATACAGGGAGGGGTAAGGATAAGCTGGGACAAAGTGAGAGAGTGGCATGGACATATATACACTACCAAATGTAAAATAGATAGCTAGTGGGAAGCAACTGCATAGCACAGGGAGATCAGCTCGGTGCTTTGTGACCACCTAGAGGGGTGGGATAGGGAGGGTGGGAGGGAGGGAGACGCAAGAGGGAAGAGATATGGGGACATATGTATATGTATAACTGATTCACTTTGTTATAAAGCAGAAACTAACACACCATTGTAAAGCAATTATACTCCAATAAAGATGTTTTAAAAAAATAAAGAAGACAAAAGCTAATCCACCTTGGCCACAAGGTAATGCCACATTAATTAGAGATAAATTCAATTATGAGATGAATAATAAAGAGATTTATTCCAAATGACAAGATGATTTACAGTTTTAATATGTACAAGGAATTCCAGGACAAAGCCTTTCTCAAAAAGTATTATTTAAACAAACACCATTATTTAAAAGATGGGCTTTTTATACGCAGGGGAAAATGTATCTATAGAAAAGAAAACATTCTTGGGGAGCCTTTGGCCAGTATCTTTCAGCAGGGTTGCTCTGATGACTGAGGGATTTTTTCTGATAAGCTTAGTTTTCCCTTTATCTTAACCTCACACCTGAGCACTAGCATTTTTGCAGTGGAAGGCAAGAATCTGACCAGGGGGTCATCTGCAGCCTTGAACTTCAGCAGAATGGAGCAGAAGGCCAAAGCTGGGGTCAGAAGGTAAAGAGTTGTTAATGAAAGCTGCGGAGTTAGGAAATCCACTGAGAGAGCCACAATTTTACCAAGATACCCTGGAAGCTCTTACAGAACAGGTTGGAACTGATGGGGAAGAAATACTCCACCAACTGAAACAACATTCCTTTCCCACTAAGAAGCTAAGGCTGCCCCCAAGTGAGGGGCTGGGTCATCAGAGCTAGATCTTCATGTGGGGTGAGGGACGGGGGCAGAGTCCTGTGTCTCCATCCCTTAGACCTCCCACAAGGTGCCTCATCCCATCAGGAGAAAACTTTGAGCCCTAAGATTCATTTATAAACTACTGTATATCCACGTAGTTGCTTTGTCAGAGAAGGTACCCACGCTGTGAAACTCCAGCTTTTCCCTCATATAACACGTGACTGTCTGCTTTGGGGACCAAATGAGGAAGTGAGGGCCAACTCGCATTTTGTGTATTAGTAAAGCCTTTTCCCTATATTTTTAATTTAAAAAGATTAAATGCAAATTCTATTATTTTTTACACTGCCCTTCTTTGTACACCCCCTTGGGGGCATGCACCCCACTTTGAACTTCTTGTTCTTACAGACACCATCAAGATGAATTCTGTCTTGCTTCACTTTGTCAGAATCTCTGGTCTTTCCTCAGGCTCCATCTCTAGATGCGGAATCGCTGGTGTGAACTTTGTAAAGGGCACGTTACAATTAGCTAAGTAAACCACACGTCCTTCCTGGTATATCACAGGTAGGTCTGAGAGAAACCTGCCTCAGCCTCTGTCACCAGAGATGGCTCCACGGTAGCGTCCTCTCCCAACAGCTCTGGCCCGATGGTTGCTTTTCTGCAGGGAAGGCTCTTGTGAGGGGGGTGACTGGGAGGCAGAGAGGTTCATTTCATATTCATGTTGGTTGCTTTTTATAACCATCTTTCCTAGAACCTGAAAAGTTACTAAAACAACAAGCATACCATGTCAAATAACATGCAAGCTCAAAAATCAGTTCTGCCAAGACGGAAAGGAAGGCGATGTTTCCCCATCTCTCCCAGAGAGAGCTGGCAATCCTTAGGGCTTATGCAAATAAAGGTCAGAGCAATTTCCCCAGAGTTGCAGCTTATTTTAATCTGGCTACTCTTACCCTCAGTAAGGCTCTCAGCATCACGGGGAAAGATGCTGAGCCTTGAGCCCAAGCAAGGGTAGAGGGCGGGGCAAAGAGAATTTCAAGCAACAGGGCTGGCGAAGCTTGGTGCTCAGAGCAATTCCTTTTTCAGTGTTTCTTACTGACCAGCCTCTCTCCTTCCATCCCACCTTCCAACATGAATAACACTTGCTTTATTGTCAAAGAAAAGGACAGCACATTCAACAACCACAATAAAGATGAAGTCACAGGTTTCATCTAATAGGAGGTCACTGAGTCCCAGAGTACATTCTAGGCCACTGCCAGAGATCCTGCTCAAATGTGATATGAATCAGCTAGGGATTCTGTTAAAATGCAGATTCTGACTTAGTAGGTGTGGGTCAGGCCTGGGATTCTGAATTTCTAAATGCTCCCAGGTGACACCAGTGCTGCTGGACCTGGGACCACGTTTTGAGTAGCAAATGTGACAGGCTAGCTAGTAATCCATGGGATCCAGTGCTAAATGACAATGCAGGGTCCGTTGTTCAAAAAGCAAGAGAAAAGCTGGTTTCTTTTTCTGCATCTATCTTGGGACCTGCCATGGTGTTTCTTACAGGATTTTTATTTCATGTCATCTTCCCTCAGGAACTGGGCTAGATGCTCTCAAGGAGTGAAGACCCTCACAGGGACCCAGGGGACTCCCTGATCCCATCCTTCCAGAAGCCATGCCTAGCTGCCCCCTGCCCAGGGAGTAGAGGGCAGCAGTGGGGGGAGAGAGGGGGGAGGGGAGGGTAGTATCAGGGAGCAGGTGCTTGTCGGAGGACTCTCTCCAGGGAGCCAGCTCCTGAGCAAGGCTCCAAGGCCCTGCTATGTGTTCCACTGTCCCATCAGACTTCATTTATAAAATACAAATTCAAAATTAAAATTATTAGGAATCTCATTAAACCCCAAGTGCAGGCCCCCCTCCTGGGCCTGGGGCCCTACGCTCGTTGCACGCACGTGAAGCTCTGATTCCAGAGCTCTGCCGTCTTAGATGTTTTTAAAAAATCAATGAATCCTCAATCCCTATGTTGATTTTTTTACAATTAATTTTCTCTTTGTTAATTTCAACAGCATTTTCATGCACTTGGAAACAGCATGTACGTGTGAGATGCCCACACAATGTCAGGGGCACTGATGGCGTCACAGATCGGGAACTCTATACTGTCACCTCTTGCAGGGCTCTCTGAGCCATAGGCTGGGGACCCAGCCTCTCTACTGAGTTTGTCCCTTTCTGACTGCCTTTGATTGGTCCTCACCTTTGCTTCACCTCCGGCTCTTTCTAAAGAACAGTGAATCCTGACAAGAAGCATTGTTTAGACAGCACTCTCCTCCTTTCAGGGTTTCTAAGACTGAAGAATGTCCACCAGCCAGTCATCAGAGGTTATACCTATGGTGATTTTTAAAGGTGGTTGTGTGCACGGTGGGGGGTAGATTTTAGAGAAAACTCTGACCACTCTATCCTGCCTGTGGGAAGTTCTGAAGATACTCGGCTCCGTGCACCTCTGAGAAAAGCCCTGCAGTGTGTGCTGTGTGGGTGGGAGCCAGCGGGTCTTCCCTGGCTGTGACTCCAGCCAGAGGGCAGCAGGGGATCAGTCGGCAGCCAAGTCCTGCCACGTCCTGCCTCTTCCACCCACTCCTTGCCTGGGCTATCTGCTCCTTAGGAGGAACTATGACCCCATTAAAATACAGGGAGTGACCAATCATGCTGCCTGAGCAGAGGAGGGCACCGTGCTCACAGCTCACCATAGGTCAGCATCAAAACAGAGGGCCAGACGTTCGGAAAAGAAGGCGGTGACAGGAAGTGTCACATGGACAATTTGAGCATTTGCTCCCTTTCCCCTCCCCATCGTGCTTCACCGGAGCAAGAGGACCTTCTGCTCTAGGAAAACGTACCTGCAAGCAGATGTCAGGACTTGGTGGTTCACGATGAGTTTTCTCAAAAACCAACTCCCCTCTCCTCTCCTGTGTCCCTCAGCCTGGGGTCCGTCCCCTTCACGTTCTACTCCAATCTGTTCACCATCATGGTCGGCTCCCTCTGTTCTGCCCTTTCCTTGTTCCCATGTGTCAACTGTCCCCCCCACCTCTCCGTCCTGGGTTCCTCTACCCTCCTGTCCCGGGGGTGTGACTCATATTTCTATTGCCTTTTTGAAGTGTCATTTCTATACAAATTCATTCCAATTCATCATGAACAGCAGCAGCAACAACAATAACGGCTAAACATTTTTCAGTGAATGAGTGCCAGGCCCTGGGCTAAGCATCTTACCTGCTCTCATGGAAGGTTCCTAGGAAGTAGGTTCATTTTTCAAGGAGGAAAGAGAGGTTTGAAATGTTCATTTCACACAATTGATAGTCTACGCAGCTGGAACTTGACACCAGGCCTAGATGCTGGCCGCCCATGTTTAATCGTCCTAGAGGGAATACCCACTCCATGGCGACCACTGCGCTGGGTGTCAGCCAAGGTGCTCCTCGCCAGGTTTTGTTTCCCAATACTCTTCACTCCCTCTCCACTCCCCTACCCTTTTCAACTAGTTAGTAACTCCTTGACCACAGAGATTATGTCCTGTTCATCTTTTTTTTGAACTTCTTAATCCATTTTTAAGGGTACAACTCAATGGCATTAGTACATTCATGATGTGTCTATCTCCAAAACTTTTTCATCACTCCAAACAGAAACTCTGTAACCATTAAACAATAACTCACTATCCCCCCCTCCCCAACCCCCTGGTGATGTCTAATAGGCTTCTGTGTCTGAGAGTTTTACGGTTCTAGATATCGCATGTAAGTGGGATCATACAATATGTGTCCTTTTGTGTCTGGCTTATTTCACTAAGCATCATGTTTTCAAGTTCACCCACATTGTAGCCTGTGTCAGGACCTCCTTTTTATGGATGAATAATTTTCCATTGTATGTATATATCACTATTTGTTTATCCGTTCGTCTGTTCATGGACACTTGAGCTGTTTCTACAACAACAGATGAATGGACAGACAAAATGAGTGTTATGAGTAATGCTGCTGTAGGTATTTTCACAGAGGTTCTTTGTCAGGTTTAGGAAGTTCCTTTGTATTCCTAGTTTGTTGAGTGTTTTTATCAAGAAATGGTGTTGGATTTTGTTAAATGCTTTTCTGCATCTATTGAGATGGTCATATAGTTTTTGTCCTTTAGTCTATGAACATGGTGTATCACATTAATTGATTTTCTGATGTAAAACTATCCTTACATTCTTCGGATAAATCTCACTTGGTCTTTCTATATAATCCTTATAATCCTTTTTCTATTGCTGTGTTTACTTTACTAGTATTTTGTTGATGATTTTTGCATATATATCTACAATGAATATTGGTCCATAGTTTGTTGTTTTTATTTTTTCTTGTGATGTCTTTGGTTTTAGTATCAAAGAACAGCCTCACAGAATGAGTTGGGAAATGTTCTATCATATTCTATTTTTTGGAAGAGTTTGTGAAACTGGTATTAATTCCTCTTTGAATATTTAGTGGAATTCACCAGTGAAGCAATCTGGGCCTGGCCTTTTCTTTGTTGGAACTTTTAAAATTACTAACTTGACCTATTTGTTACAGGCCTATTCAGATTTTTTTTTATTCTTGAGTCAGTTTCAGTAATTTGCATCTTTCTAGAAATTTGTTCTTTCATCTAAATTATCTAATTTTTTGGCCCTTATAATCCTTTTAATTTCTTTAAAGGTGGTAGCAATGTCTCCCCTTTCATTCCTGATTTCTTAATTTGAGTCTTCTTATTTTCTTGGTCAGTATAGCTAAATATTGATCAATTTTTAAAATCTTTTCAAAGAAACAATTTGTGGTCTCATTGATGTTCTCTACTGTTTATTTCATTTATTTCCACTCCAGCCTTTATTATTTTCTCCCTTCTGCTTGCTTTAGGTTTAATTCAATCAAGTTTTCAAGTTTCTTAAGGTAAACCATATATTTTAGATGTTCAATAGGTGGGAATTAAAATCAAAGGTAATGTAAATAGTAGCTGTGGCCCTTAACCTGTAAAGGGCTTTCAATCAATTGGGGAAGGCAGGATATCTATCTAGATAATCAGCAGAAGTAGTACTGAGGAGATGTACCCTGGTACAGGGACTACAAAGAGGTATAATGAGGATCTATGGAAAAAGCACCAGCCTTCAGGTTAGGGGACCACAATTATCATTCTGTTTCTAACATCACCAGCTGCATGGCCCTCCAGTCACCTCCCTGGGCCTCAGTTTCCTCACTGTATATCTAAGTGTTTCACTAGACTAAGGGCCTTCTTTCATTTCAAATGTTCTATGATCTGGTATAAGACATATCCCTGGACCTCCAGGGTTACAGACTTTACTTGGGAAGGTAACACTTACACTAACAAAGATAAAGAGCAATCAAAGGGACCAAATGTTAAGAGGCAAATGGCTGGGACCAACGATAAATGTTATAGGCATTATAGAACATCAGGCACTGCCATCCTGAAGTTGTTCCTGTAGAAATAGGAACAACTGTGAAATATTGGCTGGTGAGGCTTGTAACACTTGATACCACCCATGGGAGTGTTTTGACAATGAGATGAAAGCAAAATGATATAAAGAGACATTAAGCAACTAGAAGCTGTGTTTCTTAAGAATGTAAAGCACAGCTCATGATAGTAATATTGTCAGGATCCCTCCTACTTCTGTGGTCTCTTACAGCAGAGCTATTTTCCCTGAAGGTGTGACAGCTTGATGATCCTGACATTTCACCAGCAGAGAGAAATTCTTCTCTCATTTCTTCCAAAATCTCCCTTTACTCATTCCAGCTGCTGGACAAATGACCTTGATTGTAAAACAAAAACCTGTGTTTACCCTCCCTGCTAAACACCCTACCATATGGGTAATGAAGAGCTGATGCAGGCAGTGCAGGGGTGGATATTTTGGCAAACGAGCTCTCCCTTAAGCTCCCAGCACATTGCTTAGTCAGGAATCCTTGCAGACACTGTCCTTGGTGCACAGCACATTCAGAATGCTTCTCACCTAATCTCCCTCAACCCTCCTCCTTCTCTCAATTGCCTACAGAATACTCAGGGAATAGCAATTCCTTGACAGACAACCCTCTTTGCCCAGATTATTGCAATGGCACATCTTCATGGCCCTCATTCTTTCTCCTCCTACTCATTAGAATGGCACATGACCAAAGATTTGCCTAGGGGCTGGCAAACATTTTCTGTAAAGGGTCAAGTAGTAAATATTTTAGAATTTACAGGCCAAAGAATATCTCTTGCAATGACTCAACTGAAGACAGCCACTGGCAACAGGTAAATGAATGAGCATGACTGTGTTCTAGTAAAATTGTATTTACGGAAACTGGTAGTGAACCAGATGTGGCCTGTGAGCCATAGTTTACCAACTCCTGGTCTAGATGATGGAGAATCATCATGATTCTAAGCTGGAGGTGACCACAGACCTCTTCAAGCCAAATTCCCTCATCTTACGGATGAGGAAACCGAGGCCCAGAGAGGCCAATGTCACAGAGCTGTAAGGGGAGGGGCAAAGGCAGGACTAGAGCCGTGGTTTCCTGACTCCCAAGTGAGTGCTCTTTCTAATCCCCCACAGAAGTGCCACATCCAGATAAGGATTTTCATGTGCTGATTTTGAAAAGTCAGGAGATCAGCTGACAAAACCCCTCCTCCAAAGGCTCAGATTTGGAGAGAACTTTGCATCTGTCACGTCATGTCTCCACCTCTCCGATGATGGCCCCGTGGCTTATTATAGGAGAGGCTGTGAACCAGCAGGATGCTGTGAGAGCAGTTCCACTTACTGAGAGGCTTAGCTGACCCATGTCTTTGTGAAGACTTTCCTCAAGCATCCCTATGATGATACTGGACCTCAGGATGTCAATACAATTGGCTAAGAATCTTTGAAGAAGGCTGATCTCCATTTTCACTGTGTTATCCCAACACCCAGAGATGGAGTTGTACCACCCAGATCTCCTTTCAAGGAAGGACATGTTGCCCAGCTGCCAGGAGTGGGGGACACAGACAGCCTGCAGCTGTGGTCCCTGCAGAAGCTGCCTCAGCTGCAGAGTTGCCTTGCCCAAGATCACGCCCTTCCCATGTGGCCCACACTTAACAACTGGTCACGGTCGAGGTAGAAGACCTGGTCATTTTGTCCTGCGCAAAAAATCCTGAGTCCTGAGCGCCCCATGAGTTCGGGTAAGGCTTGTCAGGCCCCACTGCTCTGCGACTTCTCCTCTGCCTCATCCTGCTTTCCTCCTCTCCTGTCCACAGGGGCCAATCCTGCATAAATGTCCTGCCCACTCAGCTCCATGTCAGAGGCTGCTTCCTGAAGAACCCAAGCCATGACACATGGGGAGTGGGGCTTGGTGGGGGGTGGGGGGGGCGCATGGAAGTGGTTGTCTTGGAGCCTTTAACAAGCTGAGTATTTGATGAGTGATAATAAAAATGACAATGTAACCATCCTTACCCTCCCCTCACCCCCCGCCAGCCCCAGCTCTTTCAGAGAATTGTTTCTGTAGGAACAGGGCAGAAGTCACCACCTAAGGAAGTTGTTGCTAACCCTGCAGCAGCAGCTGAGTCCCAGCCAAACCCCAGGAGGAGGCTGGAGAAGAAAGCAGACAGGAGGAAAGGGAAGAAGACGGCCCAGGAGACAACAACCTCCAGATGCTTCCAGTAGGAAGGGAGCCAGGGCACATAAAGATGAGTGCGTGAGCTGCCTTAGGGGACTGGGGTCTGAATCCTGACTCCATGATGTTTGGTCAGTTACAAAACTTCTATGACTCAGTTTCCTCACCTGTACAGAAACAAAATCTGTTTTTTAGGGCTCTAGCAAAGCTTAAAAGCAATGATCTCTGTGAAGGTATGTTGCTGTCGATAAAGGCCCAGGTGTACGAGGACACTGTCTCCCTTGTCTCCAGGGCACCCACCCCACTGCTCTGCACAGGGTAGCTTCTCAATGAGTGAACAGCACTCACTGCCTCTACCAGAATTAATCAGTTGGAAAAAAGGTGGGTCAGCTCAGAAAAGGAAACCTGCTGTTCACGGGGAGATGATAAATACCAGAAGATAGGAAATAAATAAACTTTCTATTTTTACTCCATGGTTATTTCACACAACAAATATTCAACTGAATTGTATGGAAAATTAAAAACAACAGGAGTTCAGGGGTTTGCCAATGTTTATTTCCTTTTGAATATACCAGAAGACACCTCTAAGAATAGTAACTATCAATTAAAAAAAGGGGGGAGGGAGTGTCTATTTTAGGATTGAGGCACAGCAATTAAATGTGCATTCAGGGTAAGAGGTGTGTGGAGGCCAGACCCTAACTATTTCAATTGTGCTTACCCTGTAGCCAGTGTTTGGGAGTTTCATTATTCTGGGCTGCCAATGGTGGAGAATCTTGGCTTTAGAAACAAAACCTGCTTTTCTGTAACAGCAGATTGGGCTGGCTTCAAACTGACCCAAATACTTAAGGTAAGTACATCAGCACTCCCCTCTTCTTTCAGTATAAAAGAATCACAGAAGTCATCCATGGTCATTGCAGATAAATTAGAAAACATGGAAGGGGAAATCTCCTTTGAGAACCATTATTATCACTTTGGTATTTCCAGTGTGTGTGTGTCTATCAACAATAGTTTATTTATAACACCTTTCATGCCAATGAATATGTAACTACATCATCATTTTTAATAAACTGAGAAGAACTTCTTTGTTCTAGAAGATATACCAGCCCCCATTGCTAGGCATTTATTTTGATTCTCAATTTTTACTATTGTAAACCACACTGCCATGAGAATCCTTGTATATATTTCTCCTTACACACAACTCTGATGATTTCTTTAAGATAAATTCCTAGACATAGACTTGCTGAGTCAAAAAATATTTTATGCTTTCAGGTTAGTTTAACCTAAATGTTGAAAGCAAACCTTTTTCTAGGTTGTAAGTAACACTCTCTTCAATGGGGTCATAAATATATTAAAGATGGAATGTGAGGCATCTTTATTAAAAACTTGATTCAATTTATGAAAATGTCCAATATAAGCATTGTCTTTATAAAGCCTTGGCTGGATGTGAGAGCCCAGTGGTTCTCGAAGTCCCTGGACCAGCAGCATCAGCATCACGTGGGAAATTGTTAGAGATGCAGATTTCTGTGCCCCACCCAAATCTATTGAATCAGAATCTCTAGGGGTGGTGCCCAGCAATCTGGTGATTCTCATGCTGCCCCACCACCTGGAGTTCATCACTTCCTGCCTGGAGTTCTAGTCATTTGGTCTAGAGATGGTGATACCCCTAACAACCTGGAAGTTCCCCGAAAACATGAACTATGTCTGATACTGCTCTGTGAGTCCTATGATGGTTTTATGCCAGGAAACGCTCGATAAATATATCATCGTTTGCGATGCAGCCTTACATTTCCAGCTTTTCACATAAATAACCTAATAGAACTTTTAAATGAACTGCATTAGAAACCCTCTGCCCTAACAAATGAGTGGACAGTCTCCAGCCAGTGACACACTTTTACTGACCCAACCAGAAGTGGCCTCAAAAAGCAATTGGTCTGGTGTATAATCACTGCTGATAGACTAGCTTGATGTTGCTCCTTGGAGAATGAGTTGTCTAAAGTTCAAATGGCCAGGTTGACTTGTCATTTACTAGGGCCACTAACAGCCACCTCACCCAGGAAGGCACGCCAATGGCCGTCTGTGCTGCGTGCAATCAGACACACCGAGGAGCATTACTGAGCCTCTTCTGGGGTTGAGGTGGATGAGAAGGGACCTCATCCCTTCCTCCTCTTCTAAGCTGATGGTGTGGAATTTGAGTCTCAGCTGAGCACTCAGCTAAGCAGATTCAGGACCAGGCTTTTTGCTTCTGCAGGCAGGCATTCCATAGCGCCCATTGCCAGCTGCCACTGCTGTGGTCCTCTGTTCAGGTGAGAGCACAGGACAGCTTCTCACCTTTCCTTAGAGTGTCAATCCTGACAACTGTTGCTGAAGCAAATGGCTCCCTCTGCAGTCAGCAGCACAGAAGATAAACTGAAGAATAACCACCTGGATCATCTACTCCTGTGAAAACTGAAAGAGGAGCTATATCCATAGGACACTGCCAGGGCCATCTCTCCACATCTCTAGGCATTTTTAAGGTCTATCCTTATCACAAGAAAGTCCATTACCATAGTAGATAGTCATTATTATTTGGGGCTTCACATTCCCCTTTCCTGTTTAGGAGAATCTTCTCCTTCATGAGGCAGAGGCCAGCTCCCACTAAAGCAGCTATAGATGCCTGACAGTCACTTCCCAGCCTCCGTGTTGTCAGGGTGCAGGCATGCAGCCAGCCTCTGATGTCCTCCCCAGACTTACTATCAGAAGCTTGTATTGAGGAAGAGTGGAGCTCGAGGAGGCCGTCCAGGCAGGGATGGGGCCCCAGCCAGGGGCAGCCTAGTAACCACACCCCACATCCATCACTAGTGGCCTTGAGGATGCTCAAGCCACCCTGTGAGGAGCTCCATGTGGAGGGGAGCTGAGGCCCCAACCAACTCACTGTGTGAGTGAGTGAGTTGCCTGGGAAAGGCATCCTCCGGCTCCAGTCAAGTCTTCCCATGATCGCGGTCCTGACAACATCTGACTACAACCTCGCAGGAAAACCTGAGCCAGCACCCCACAGCCAAGCCGCCCCTGGATTCATGACCCACAGAAACCACGAGAGGTAATAGAGGACTACTGCTGTTTTCAGCTAGTGCGTTTCTGAGTAGTTATTAATGCAGCCATAGTTTAGGCACCAAGCTTTTACAGAGGGTCAGGATAAGAGACTAATATATGAAAAATGTTTCTGCATTTACCTTAAAACAAGTTTTTTGTTTGTTTTTTAAAATTAATTAATTAATTAATTAATTTTTATTTTTGGCTGCATTGGGTCTTTGTTGCTGTGTGCGGGCTTCCTCTAGTTGCGGCGAGTGGGGGGCCACTCCTCGCTGTGGTGTGTGGCCTTCTCATTGCAGTGGCCTCTCCTGCTGTGGAGCACAGGCTCTAGGCACGTGGGCTTCAACAGCTGTGGCACGAGGGCTCAGTAGTTGTGGCTCGCGGGCCCTAGAGTGCAGGCTCAGTAGTTGTGGCACACGGGCTTAGCCACTCTGCAGCATGTGGGATTCTCCCAGATCAGGGCTCAAACCCATGTCCCCGGCATTGGCAGGCAGACTCTTAACCACTACGCCACCAGGGAAGTCCCTTAAAACCAGTTTTGAAATCATCGTTTGTTGTGTTGCTTCATGGTCACCATAGAAGAGTACGGTGTTGCTAAGTATTCGTAAAGACCTTAATAGGAAAAAGTAGGTGTCCTTTGGAGATGGATAAAGAATCTTAAAATTCACGTGGGAAAATGAATGTCAGAGGATAAGAATATTTGAAAAAATAAGAAAATTAGAAGATAACTGTCTTATCAGACATTAAAACATTCCATAGAGGCAGTGTAATGAGAACACTGTGGTATTGACAGAGGATTAAGAAGCTAGATCAGTAGGCCAAAAATAGAGTCAGAAATAAATAATATCCAGGAGTTGGAATATAACAAAAAAGAATTTAAATTAAATGGAAAAAAATAGATTTTATTCATTTAAAAACATCAAGTGTGAAAAATAAGACAATAAAAATTCTAGAAGAAAATTTAGGAGGCTATATATAAAACACTCTTTAAAAAAAGTGGGGGACGGATAAATTAGGAATTTGGGATTAACATATACACACTACTATATATAAAATAGATAACCAACAAGGACCTACTGTATAGCACAAGGAACTATAGTGAATATCTTATAATAAGCTATAGTGGAAAAGAATCTGAAAAAGAAACAAAATATACACACACACACACATATAACTGAATCACTGTGCTGTACACCTGAAACTAACACAAGATTGTAAATCAACTATACTTCAATAAAAAAGGGAAAAAAATATCGAACTACTATGTTGTATGCCTGAAAAAAATTGTACTTTTATTTTGATAACATTTAGATTATACTTACATTGTTTTGGTCAGTTGTACACCAATAATATTTGGAAAAACAAATCTGAAAAAACTGTTAAAAAAAAACAAACAGAAAAGTTAGAATTTATAAAAGTTGAGTCACATTTACCTACTTAAAAAATAAAAAATTTCCCCCACCAAAAATCTCAAAGAAACAATAAATGAAATTAACAGACATAAAACAGACTTGGAAAAAATGTGCTACACATATGATAGAAAAGGGAGTATTAATGTCTTTATAATAATTCAGCTTAATACATTGAACCATTAAATCAAGTGCAATGGCAGTGACTATTTCTCTCCACACAAATGGGTATGGGATATTAAAGATCCTAGTAAACACCTTTTACAAGGAAAACACTTTGTTTAGGAAAAATAATAAAAATTAGCTACCAAGATAGTTCATGCCGTATTCACAGTGTGATGATTTGAACTGCTCACCATTCCCGGTCAGCCTGTTGTTGCTGCTGCTTGTTCCTGTCTCTGTGTTTCTCCCTGTCCTGTCCCTTCCACCTTCAGGGCCTTCCTCCCCACCTTCTCATGGCCAAACCTATTCTCATATCAGGAATGATCTCGGATGCTGCCTTCTCCTTGAAACGTCCTTGATGACTTGCATCCCCCAACTAAAGACAATCTCCCCACTTTCTGAATCCTTACTCTCTTGTTGTATGGCTATTTAAGCCCTTGTCTTGGTTCTATTCTGAAATCATAAATATTTAACAGCAGGATCCAGGCCTAACACATCATTGCCACCTAATACCATTCCTCTACAAAGTATATTAACTTTGATGAAATACTAACATGTGAGTAATGAAGGAATGCACGATTGCTGAGTTTCTCTCTTAGCTAGGTAAACTTGATTCCTGAAGTTTTTTTTCTAGGTAATAGGAATATACAGAATGTTCTTTGCTAAGAGTGTGCTACTAAGAATGATTAATAATATTGTTTTAGGAATTTATTTAAATTACAAAGCCTTTCTCTACCTCCTTCCCATCACTACACATCTGCCAAATGAATGTGTCTGGCATGGTAGCACACACATAGCAGGTTCTCTGAAATTGCCACTAATCCTGAATCTATTGCAGCCTTTCAAGTTTTAAAGAACTTCTAGAAACTATTAAATTTCTGTAAGACATAAACAGAAGGGATAGTGGCAAATTTTGTGCATTCACATCAAAATGATCCAAGTGGTTTTTGATCCAAAATATCCCCCCTCTCTCCCAAATGCAGTGGTTTTAATGTGTCAGTAACCAAAGATAAGACACTATGTTGAAATCACTCTAATTATTATGAGAAATTCTTTTCTGTCAAGGTGAAAAGCACAATAGTGCAAGGTCAAATGGCTGTCAGTCATCCCTACATTTAACAGCTTAGAGTTTGAAGAGCTTAAGCAAAGGAAGTTTCAAAGGGATTCAGAAACCCTGATGTCTTCTCTGGTCTGTATCAGTCACATTGTTTAGTGGAGATTAAACAGTAATTACCAAGGTTCAATGGAAGATTTGAAGGGTAACAATTTTCAAAAAGCCAAACTGATCAGACGTGTCAACACACTAAAGAAATCATAATGGGCAGAGAGGTTTGGAAGAATCTCTTGTATTCTAATGACTTCTGTGACAACATCCTGCTTGGATGTACAAAACAAGCCTTTTTACAAATAGTTCACCCAACTTGTATCATTCTGCTGATGACTTCTCTCTAAAGTACAGCTAATTTCCCAATCGTTAAAAAGTGCTAAACTTCATATGTTGCCTTGGTCCATAATCTGATTACTAAGAAACACAGAGACAGAATTTTCCTTTTTAAGGAAAAACAAAGGTCATCTTCTGCCCCTACTGGCTAGTGATGGGCCTGAACAGTTACTATAGCAACACCATCTGTTGTCTGTGGAATGAAAGCCCATTACCAGTTCCCCAACTCAAGTCACTTCGTTCAAAGCATCCTCCTTATTGTTTGTTAAAGCTGATCTTTTCTGACCATGCTTAAGAACCAGTGGTATCCTAGTCCACAGGATAAAGTTCAAGCTCCTTAACCTGGCACCAAGGTTCCCCATGGCCCTGGCCCTGTGTATTCAGATTTGCTGATCCCTTCCTCACACCTTACATTCCAGGAGCAGCAGCCATCTTGATAATTCCATGAATACATCCAGTTGTTTCATACTTCTGAGCCCTCCACTGCTCGATCCTTTCTAGAGGACACTCCCTCTTCCTGACCACTTGGCCATTCTACTCACCTTTTCATTCATTCATCTAATGATTATTGAAAATTACTGTGTGCCAGGCTATGTGTTAGACTCTGAGAACACTGCCATGAATAAGACCTTGTCCCGCCCTCATGGACCCAGGCAATCACAAGCCTCCTCCTCCTCTGTGGAGCCTTGCCCCAGCTGCACGCCCACAGTGGACGCCTCCCCTCCACTTCCCTTGTTCCCAGTATGCATTGTCCTCATCACAGTGCCCTGTAATTACCTGCCTCCCTGACTAGACTGGAAGCTCATCAAGGCAGGGACCTTGTTTTCTCCATCACTCTGTGATACCTGGCTTATGATATGTGCTTTATAAACATCTGTAGGGAAGAAAGGAGGGGGGGTGGAGAGAGACTGCACATTTCAACCATGGAAATTTCATGTTTTGAAGAATCTGCCCTCAGTGAAATGGCTGCTGCCCGCATTCTTGGCTGTCCCCCAGGCCCCCTATTTTTGGCCTTTCCTGTTCTGTTAAAAAAATGTTTTGTTCTCCTTTCCTCTCCTAATTCTACCTGGGATCCCTTAGCATCCTGTTCATGACTGGCCTTTCTTCTTATACCCCATGGGAAATGTTGAGGGGAATTTAGGGCTTCAGAAATGAGGTGCCTCCATTTGGGAGGATATGTCCTCCGTGTGTAAAAGAAGCACCTAGTGGGTGATATTGTTACAAAGCTTTGCACTGATTTGTCCAGGACCCCACTTGGTGGCTGGGACCATGTTCCAAGTAAGTTTCAACATCCGAGTCTTCATATAGTGTCTTCAACCCACCTAAATGTCTGGCACAGATACTGAGGATGAATAAAAAATACAATATTGGTTCCAAGGAAGCTCAATAACTCTTGTATATAGTGCCAGATAGCCCAGCACACACTGACATCACCACAAAAAGAGAGAAAAAAGTTCTAGAAGAAGCTGTTTTCATTTTGGCTTATAAGCAAGTTCTCTGTAATTTTAAGAAATAAATTTTTTATTTTATACTTTAGTAACATTTTGTTTGAGTTATAAATTAGGGTGGGTGTGCATGATAAGAATCTCAGGGCCTAAGGACATTAAAGCCATGGCTCTCAAAGTGTGGTCTGGACCCAGAACATAAGCATCACTTGGGAACTTGTTAGAAACAGATTCTGGGGCACACAGAACATCTGCGTCTTCCCAAGTGCTCTAAGTGATCCAGATGCCTGCTCAAGTGTGAGAACCACTGGTGTAAAGGCTTTAACCTGACCTTGATGTACAGAAGAGACTCAGATACTAAACCTGTAATTCAAAAAGCCATCTTCTAATTTGGGATCTCTTGAAGCTCCACAAATGCTACCTCATTCACCCTCTCCACTCCCCAGTGACACAGGAAGGGGAGGCATCACTGCCCCTGTTTCACATGAAAATAAAATTCAGTCTGGGGTAAACCGGCCACCAGCAGCATTTTCAGGGCTACAAAGTTACGACTTTATTGGTCCAAAGAACCAGAAGGACATTTGCATCTGTTGTTCTCTCCTCTCTTGTTGAGGGTTGGAAGAAGCTCTTGGAAATGTTTGTGGAAGATAATTACAAACCTGTCATGCTCAACGGGCAACTGGATATTTCCAAGATGCATAGGCTGATGCTGCCTGTAAGTGAAGCATGGCTCAATCGTGGAGGGTTCCTGCTTAAGTGACAAGGCTTATACTCTGACATATTGAAGTTTCAATTGTCCCTTGGATCCTGTTAACATTCGGACATATATCAACAGCCATGATGGTTAATAAGCTCTAACTATTATTGCAGCTGGTGAATCTCCCAAAATGTAGTTAGAGCAAAGCAGCTACTGTCTACTTGAGCAATCTCAGGTCCGATGAGACTACGTGAGGGGACTTCTTCACGGCTCCTATGCAAAGACAGAGAAGCACCTGGAATCCAGAAAGCCATCATACTCTCATCTGTAATGAGTACCTCCCCAGACAGGTGTTTCGAAAGCTCACTGTCCCTCATGTCAGTGTCCGCCAGTCCACCCCTCCTCCGCCTTCCCACACACACTTAGGAGTTTAGCTGTCACCTTTCTCTGTCCCTGAGTCACTCACCACTCACCCATCAGCTTTCTGCCTTCCCAAACTCACTAACAGCACTCACCTGGCTCCCATCTCCTCTCCTGTTCCCTTTGTTTCTGCAGGTTTATATCAGCTTTATTCCTTTGCTGTCACATTAGTGGCACTCCAGACAGAGATGAATGTGTATTTTTATTCCATGTTCCTAAAACTCATTTTCATAAAATCATACAGTCTAGAAGGGAATTGAGATATCATCTATCCAATCCAGCACTTTTTTTTTTTTTGCAGTGAAATCTTTTTTAAGACACAATCTTATGTAGAAGTCTAATTTATAAAACAGATAAGAGTGAAACTATTTTGGTTGAAGCTGGGAAAGGAGCAGAGTCTGCATCTAATTTCTCTTAAAATATTTAAAAATATTTGTTAAGGGCCTCTTCTGCACCAGGCACCATGGTAGACAGGGCTTCTGTCCCCGTGCTGCTCAGGGTCCCCCTCCCCATTTGCTAGCTCCTGGAAGTCCCCAAGGAACCCAGTTTGAAAATTACTGAGCTAGTCTAACTGAGGTCCAGAGAGAGAGTGATTGCTTGGTCAAAGGACAGCCTTCCTGGTCTGCAAATTCGAACTTGGGATAACTGTACCTCATAAGTGTTACTGATGTGCAATTAAACAAGTCACAGGATGATGGCCAGGACAAAAAATCGGGGAACTGTGTTATAAGTGAGGCTTCTCACACAGAGATGTGGAATATGCTAGGAAAAGGTTATAAATTGTACATAAACTCCTAACAAAATAGTGGTGAATGCTGGCACTCCTGAAAACTTCATCTTTATTCCTGCCATTCCTTTTTTTTTTTTTTTAACTTTTTATTTTATATTGGAGTATAGCTGACTAACAATGTTGTGACAGTTTCAGGTACATGGTAAAGCGACTCAGCCATACATACACATGTATCCATTCTCCCAGAAACACCCTTCCTATCCAGGCTGCCATATAACATTGAGCAGAGTTCCCTGTGCTATACAGTAGGTCCTTGTTGGTTATCCATTTTAAATATACCTGCCATTCCCTTTGAAGGGACTGCTTTTGGTCACACGACTGTGGGACATATATACAATGGAATGTTACTCAGGAATAAAAGGAACAAAACTGGGTCATTTGTAGAGACATGGATGGACCTAGAGACTGCCATACAGACTGAAGTAAGTCAGAAAGAGAAAAATAAATATTGTCTATTAACGCATATACGTGGAATCTAGAAATATGGTGCAGATGAACCAGTTTGCAAGGCAGAAATTGAGACACGGACATAGAGAACAAACGTATGGACACCAACGGGGGAAGGGGGAGGTGGGATGAATTGGGAACTTGGGATTGACATATATATGCTAATATGTATAAACTAGACAACTAATGAGAACCTGCTGTACAGCACAGGGAACTCCACTTCGCTGTACAGTAGAAACTAACACAACATTGTAAAACAATTATACGCCAATAATTTAAAAAATTAAAATAAAAATTCACCGTCAAAGTTCAAAGAAAAAAAAATCTCACCCCTTTTCACCCAGGACCTATAAGAATAGAGTCATCCATCCCTTGGTATCCCTGAGGCATTGAGTCCCTGTGAATACCAAAACCTGTGGCCGCTCAAGTCCCCTGTACACAGAGGCCTAGTACAGTGGATACAGATGGCCCTCAGAGCTGAAGGAGCTTCTGTCCAGGGCTGGTTGAATCTGGGGAAGTGAAACCCGCAGATAATAAACTGTATCCTCTGCTATTCCATCTGTGTCAGGTGACAATTTATCATCCAATGCTAGAAGTTATCACAATTGGGTTTGTTGGGTTAAAAAAAGAAGAAAATAAGAAATAACGTTTTATCCTTGAAGCACAGCAATCCCATTTATAGAGACCAACACTGCTAAAGAAATTTCGGCTTTGTTTTTCAGACTAAATCTCTTCTAGTAACTGGCTGACCTTCAGAGTGATGGTCCTTTCAGCTTGAATGAATATAGTGTTTCTATAGGACCAGTGAGGTAGAAAGATTCCTCTCCTAGGAAACCTGTAAAACCTATTATTGTGCCCTGCCAGGCCACAATTGGATCACAGTGGACCACTGAATTTAATGATTTCATCCTGGGAGACCCAGGGTCACTGAACAACAAGGATAAACAATTCTTCTTTGCATTTCCTGGCCCATGGGCCAGACATTCAACCTCTGTTGGCCTCAGTCTCCTCATCTGTCAAATGAGGTTGGGTTACAGTATGTATAAGATTCTTCCCAAGCTTTCTACTTGTTGAATATTCCATTAGAATCTGTAGGTATCAGTATATTTTGGAATTTGAAGAGACTTACTCACCTATAGTGGTGCAGCCCAGCACGTGCTCCAAACATCTGGCCAGTGCTTCAATATCACTGTCCTGTCAGAACAAGAGACATTTACTTCTGTGGGTGGTAGGCATGGAAAAATGTTCTCGCCACACATAGGCAAGACAAAACACAAAAAAATCTAGTTGCAAACTCACTGTACAATATGATCCTATTTTTAAAAAGAAAATCTATATCTATATGTATATCTATTGATACATCTCTTCCCTCATATCAATCTATATTTCTATTGCTCTATCTCTCTGATGGGAAGAGCATACACTAAAAATGTTAACCGTGGTTTGACTGCAAGGTGGGATTAAGAGGGTATCTTTATTTTCTTCTTTGTGTGCTTATGTCTTTTGTAAGTTTTTATAATAAACAAATATTACTTGTTTAAACTATAAAAATGGTAAATAATATTAGAATGAAGAGAAAAAGTTTCTATTCAATCTATAATCAATACAACAGGAATCAAGTAAACATATTTTCCTAGAGAGCATCTCTACTGCTCTTCTTTGGAAATTTATGGTCTTCAAGGAGTCATAAATCTAAGAATCGTATTTCTTATTTACTTTAACCCTCAATAAAAGTCAGGCACCCTCATGAGGATTTGAAGGGGGGGGATCCCAGAACTGTATTTGGTAACAAGTATTATCTTTAGTGCAAAATAAATATCTGTCCTCTACCCAGGAGGCTGGAAATATCCAAAACAGCATCATAACGATCAGGGGAAATGTAAGCTCTTAATTATTTTCAGGTTTGTGGTTATATTGAGAGAAATTAATAATTTATGGCTTACCTGCTCTATTTCAAAACAAGCGACACATTTCATATTGTAGAATTGTGGATTTTAGAAAAATGCACTGTAGTATAATAGACTACCATAAAACGTTACATAAATGTGTTGGGTTTCATTTTATAACATCTGGTGGGGTTTGGGCAGCCACTTTTTATGCATGTGGTAAAACCCAGCATCACTTCATTTTCCAATGTATAGAAGAGGAGTGATGAGGAAGGCATCCCTGGTCAGTACTGGTCAATGAGGACAAAGCACTAATGGGAGACTCCAGTGCCCAGCCCAGGAATAGAGGGCAGGCACCAAGCATAGAAACAGAAGAAGGAAAAACAGGTCCCTCTCTTCTTCTATACCCTTGTGATCTCCAAACTTAACAGGGGCAGCCTTGAGTCAGACAGGAACTTGGCAGGAAGAAAAGCTAAGCACACATCTGCATATGCAGGTGATGATGCCAACCAGACAAGCTGGACCTAAACCTGGCTTCTCCACTGACTGTGCTGGTCAAGGCCAAGTGCTTGACTTCCCAGGTCTTAGTTTCTGCATCTGTGAAACTAGTGGTTAAGTCAGATGATGGTTAAGGAGGCTTCCAGTGCTCAAACCCTATTTTTCTGGCTAAAGAGCCAGATGCACAGAGAGTGTGGTAAATTGCTTTCAAAGTCCCATCCTCGTGCTCCTATGCCATTCCTCACATCAAGAGGTGGCGATCTTCTGCCATCCCTGGAGCTGGCCCTGTAGCTTGCTTTGGGCCACAGTACAATACAGAAGTAATGCTATGACTTCTATAACTAGGCCTTAAGAGGCATATAGCTTCCATTTTTTACTCTCTTGGAAGCCAACAACCACATAAAGAAGTCCAGGCTGTCCTCCTGGAGAGATCATGTGGGGAGATTCCCTGGAGCATGAGAGGCCATGGGAGGAAAAGAGAGGCCCTCAGCCAACAGCCAGCACCACCGTCAGACACATGAGTGAGGCCACTGTGGACACCCAAGCCAACCTCTCAGCCAAATGCAGCCTCAGGAGAGGCTCTACACAGTATCACGTGGAGCAGAACAGCTGTCTTGTGAGCGCTGGCAATGCACAGAGTCATGAAAAATAGGAAATCATCATTTTAAGCCACTAAGTTTTGGGATGTTTTGTTGTACAGTAAAAGATAACTGAGGCATGATTTTGAGTTCACTCAAATCAAATACTCAAGTATTTTCCGCTTTTATGTCCCAGCACCAGCACAGACCCTGCCATGCAACAAACACTAAGTCTCATCTGTTCGGGTCTCTTCCAGCTTCTGTGATTTGCAAGGAAGGAAAACAGAAAAATGGCATGAACTCTGGGTTCTCCCCTACTCAAAGTATTGTACTTCATTCCTGGGAAGCTGAGGAAAAAGCACACTGCGTCTTAATTCTTTGTCCTGGTCAAGTCAGTTAACCTCTCTAAGCCTCAGTTTCTCTAATTATAAAGTGATGAGAATAACAGTCTCCATCTCACACAGGGCTCTTATGAGACGGAAATGAAATAATACAAAGCCTTTACTAGAGTGTGTGGCTCACTGGAAATATCCAGTCAATGGAAAAAGAGAGTTCAATAGAAGAAGATGGGATGGGCAAGGGAAAGAGACATGAAAGATGAAGAGGTTCCACTCGCTGTGCTGGCCACACAGCATGAAAAGTCTCAGGAAGCAACTGAGTTGAACCAATGCAACAGAAACAACAAGAACCAGAGACAGGGCTGCAGGAAGCACCCAAATGGGTGTGATACATCAGTCACATCTTCCCAACACAGAGGTTAGGAGCACTGTCCATGGGTGTGGGAAGGGCAGAAATAATTCTAATACTATAGAATGAATGAATGAATACTAACTTTTATTAAGGTCTTAATATGTGCTATTGTTGTACCAGCTTACATCTATTAATTCATTTAAACTCTACCAGGTTTGCTGTATTTCTTCCCATTTAACAGTTGATAAAACTGAGGCACAAACAGTTTCCATAATAGACCAAGTTCACGCAGCTAGTTAGAGGTGCAACAGGCAATGTCTCCAGGGCCTGACCTCTTAGCTACTCCACTACACATACACAGAGTAGAAATCAGGGCTCCAAACCCAGAGCAACCCACGATATTGTTGGAAGAACTAGGGTATAGACTCAAGAGAAGACCTAAGAAAAATTCCTTGGGAGATATATATAAAACAGAATGCAGGCTGGAAACAAGATGCAGCTAAAGAGGGGGCGGTGGGAGGGGTGGGTTCTTCATCAACAGATTCTGACTTCAGGTTAAAAGAGCAGTTTAAGCAGAACAGCGATTCTCTAAATATGGCCTCGACCCAAGGCGTGTGCCTTCTCACGGTGGAGCAAGCAAATCCAGCCGTGATCCATGTGGGCACTTGGAAACTTTGCTGACTTCCCTTCCTGCCCCTGAAGACTGTGACCCCAGAGGTCATGGGCAATGACTGAGCTGAACCTTCATTCCCAACAAGGGACAAGTCATTTTCTATCTCTAGGCTGCAGAACAGGGTATTACAATTTAAACTGCCAACTGCACCCATTGAAGACTTTGTAAAATTTTGAAATAATTTCAGACTTACAGAAAACTTGCAAAAATAATGTGAAAACTCCCACGTACCTTCCTCCCTGATGTCATTGCTATGCCATATTTATGTTATCATCCCCCATCTATGCAAACACACCAAAGTTTCTCAACCTGGCACTACTGACGTTTGGGCCGGATAATTCTGGCTAGTGTGCTGGAAGATGTTTAGCAGCATCCCTCCCCTCAACCACCAGATGCCAGACACTCCCATCAGCCCTTCCTTTGACCCTGAAACTGGAAAACCAAAAATGTCCCCAGACACTGCCAAATGTCCCACCAGGAAAAAAATCTCCCCTTGTTGAGACCCACTGACCTACATACATCTCTATCTCCACATACATATTTTCTCTACTGGTCAAATCTGGAACAGCTTGAGGATCAAAATAAATGATTTTAATGGGTTATAAGCCATAGGATTAAAATAAGATGCCAATTGTACCTTTTAACATTTGAATGAAGTTTTGTCTATTTTGACAAAGAGACAATTTATAACAAAGATCAGGTTCTACACTTTTCACATTAAATAACAATTTAGGAAAGGAGTTAAGGAGCTTGTTTTACTGTGTTACAACTTAATGTGGCAACCAATTCATTCCTAGTGTTCCAGAAATTATCATTTAATGAATACAAATGACCTCAATAGAAATACACTCACCCCCATGAGTAAAGGGTGAAAATGGAAAGGAACTGCATGCCTTTCTAAAGATGTTTCCTGGATCTGCACCACGTTTGCGCTTAGCAGGAAGTTCAGTCATGGAAAAGACCTTTCGGGAGTGTATCATGGCAGGTGCAATGCGGGGATTATGCTGCTGATTGGAATTTTTGCATTTTCTCCTTGTTTCACAGTTTAAATTGACCTCTGCCCGAGCTCAGTGGCCTGTGGAACACCCGTGTCTCCCTAGGGGCCACACATTACAGTGTCGCCAGCCTTCAGTCATTCCAGCCAAATGCCAGGAAGCTCATTTTCAAATGTTGTGAAAATAACCTAATGGTTCCTTGGCTGATGAACTTAGATGTTCTTCAAGTTTCCTTCCCTCCTAACCATCAACCTCTCTAACAGGAACGTGCCTTAGAGGCTCGAGGAATATCTTTTTAAGATTCAGCTCTGAAAAACTGTCCCACAGATTTAAGTTCAGTCAAACACCCAGATTTGTTTCAGAAACAGATGCAGTAATTTGGCTAATTAATTAGAAATTGCTTCTAAGGGGGAAAGGGTAGTTGTTATACTATGTTCTCTAATAACTCATATTTATTTTTTAATCTGGAAAATATAGAAAATTATCAAAAGAAAATAAATATCACCCCAAATTCCATTACTATTAACATATACACCCACAAAAATACATACACAGTCTTTTCTAGGTAGATCTATCTTTTATATATTTGAGATTATACTATATATGTATGGTATACATAGAATACACAGACATATACACTTTTGTTTGGATTTTCATCCTATGCTATTAAAAGTTTTTTAGAAACATAATTTTAATAGTTACACAACATTGTACTGTAAAGCTATATGAATTTATTTATCTATGTCCCTGTCATTGGACATCTAGAATGCTTCAGTTTTTTTGTAAACAACATTGTAATGACTACCTTTGCACCTAAATCTTTGCCCCATGTTTACAGTTATTTCTTTAGGTTAGCCATTCAGAAATTAAATTATTGAGTCAAAGAGTGTGAACATTTAGAAACCACCCTCTTTCTCTGCTCTGGCCCTTTTCTTCACATTTCCACCCATCCCAAGTAGCTTATTTTCTCCACAATGAGCTTTGATGCCTTCATACTTTTTTCAACCTTCATAAAATGTGCTTTCCTTCAAGAAAATATATGATAGATTCATTATCGCAAAGATGATTGATAAGGCTTATATGTTATCTCAGGATACTTGTGTTTCAGTAAGGGATATAGCCTCACATCAGAGGAATTAACTTCTAATAGCAGGAGTGTAGGCAGCAACAAGCAGGCATGTCAGAGGAGGAAGTCAGGTGGTGTGTTCACAGAGCTGGAAAAATCACATTTTTCCATTTAGTTATCAGCCAGTTCTGTCTGACTAAATAATCCAGATTATCTCCTCACTTTAGAGCTTTCACCCTAGTCGTGGTGAAAGACTTAGTTTATACACATGTGCGTACCACGCACAGACACACAAAGCCACTTCATTACTCAATTCAGTTTTATTCAATTCAGGTAAAGTGTATTAAATACCAATTATGTTCCAAATGTATACAAAGTTGAGGGGGACAATATGGCCACAACCCACCATTTCGGGACAGATAATCCATTCCATATCCCTGGGGCATTCCTGCCAGTACCCTAGTGACTCACTGCTCTTTCGGCAGTAAATTCCCAAATCAAATCCTCCTTTGATGCATGTCCTCCATGCTGGTAGGATTACACAAGCCAGGTTGAGAAACCCATTAAAATCAAACAAATATAACCCAACAGCTACCCTAACTCAAGGCCATTTCTTGCCTGGACCACACATCAAGCTCCTTACTTCTCTTTCTGCCTCCTCTGTGGCCTCGCTTTAGTCCATTTCCTTCACAATAGCCACGACTTTGTCACTATGTACAGAATAAAATCCAGACTCCACCTCCCTTACAGATTAAAGTCCCATGACAGCTGGCCACACCTTGCATGACCTACCTCCTGATGATCTTTCCAACATCATCTATTTCCACTTCTCCGACTAACTGTGCTCCAGCCATGTTGGTCTCTTTCCTTCAAACATAGTAAGATCTTTCCCATCTTGGGGCCTTCTCACTGGTTGACAGTGCTCTTGCCTCACATGTTATATGACTGTCTTTCTCATCCTTCAGATCTCAACTGTAGGTCACCTGCTCAGAGAGTCCCCCTATTTGAATTAGGTTTGTTTCTGCCACCACTCTGGCCGACATATCATAGTGTTTGTTTCTTTCTTTTGAGGCACTTAGCCAAAGATATACTTAAAAGTTTTGTTTGTTAGTATTTGCTCCATGAGGGCAGGGACCATGCCTGTTGAGTCATTATTAGCTCAAAGCTGGCAACCAATAAACCCTTTCTGAATATGTTGATGAAAGAAAAGCAAACATCGGGGCAACAAAGTCAAATAAAATATTCCTCTGTTTCTACCTCACCAGCAGATTTTACCTAAATTCATAGCTTCTCAACCTGCGAAAACTTCTTTTTTAATATCTATTGGAGTATAATTGCTTTACAATATTGTGTTAGTGTCTGCTGTAAAACGAAGTGAATCAACTCTATGTATACATATATCCCCATAGGCCCTCTCTCTTGAGCCTCCCTCCCACCCTCCCTATCCCACCCCTCTAGGTGGTCACAAAGCATCAAGCTGATCTCCCTGTGCTATGCAGCAGCTTCCCACTAGCCGTCCATTTTATATTTGGTAGTGTATATATGTCAGTGCTACTCTCTCACTTCGTCCCAGCTTCCCCTTCCCCACCATGTCCTCAAGTCCATTCTCTACGTCTGCATCTTTATTCCTACCCTGCCACTAGGTTCATCAGTACCATTTTCTTAGACTCCATATATGTGAGTTAGGAATATATATGTATTTGTATATACATATATATGTATTTGCTTATATATATACATATATATGTGTTTGTTTTTCTATTTCTGACTTACTTCACTCTGTATGACAGACTCTAGGTCCATCCACCTCATTACAAATAACTCAATTTCATTCCTTTTTAAGGCTGAGTAATATTCCATTGTATATATGTGCCACATCTTCTTTATCCACTCATCTGCCAATGAACATTTAGGTTGCTTTCATGTCCTGGCTATTGTAAACAGTGCTGCAGTGAACACTGGGGTACATGTCTCTTTTTGAATTATGTTTTTCTCAGGGTATATGCCCAGTAGTGGGATTGCTGGGTCATTTGGTATTTCTATTTTTACTTTTTTAAGGAACCTCCATACTGTTCTCCAAAGTGGCTGTATCAATTTACATTCCCACCAACAGTGCAAGAGGGTTCCCTTTTCTCCACACCCTCTCCAGCATTTATTGTTTGTAGATTTTTTTGATGATGGCCATTTTGACTGGTGTGAGGTGATACCTCATTGTGGTTTTGATTTGCATTTCTCTAATGATTAGTGATGTTGAGCATCTTTTCATGTGTTTGTTGACAACCTGTATGTCTTCTTTGGAGACATGTCTATTTAGATCTTTTGCCCATTTCTGGATTGGGTTCTTTGTTTTTTTCATATTGAGCTGCATGTGCTACTTGTATATTTTGGAGATTAATCCTTTGTCAGTTGCTTCATTTGCAAATATTTTCTCCCATTCTGTGGGTTGTCTTTTTGTCTTGTTTATGGTTTCCTTTGCTGTGCAAAAGCTTTTAAGTTTCATTAGGTCCCACTTGTTTATTTTTTATTTTATTTCCATTACTCTAGGAAGTGGGTCAAAAAATATCTTGCTGTGATTTTTGTCTTAGAGTGATCTGCCTAAGTTTTCCTCTAAGAGTTTTATAGTGTGTGGCCTTACATTTAGGTCTTTAATCCATTTTGAGTTTATTTCTGTGTATGGTGTTAGGAAGTGTTCTTTTTTTTCTCTTAATTTTTGAATTTTATTTTATTTTTTTTTATACAGCAGGCTCTTATTAGTCACCAATTTTATACACATCAGTGTATACATGTCAATCCCAATCGCCCAATTCATCAGACCCCCACACCCACCCCTCTGCCACTTTCCCCCCTTGGTGTCCATACGTTTGTTCTCTACATCTGTGTCTCAATTTCTGCCCTGCAAACCAGTTCATCTGTACCATTTTTCTAGGTTCCACATATATGCGTTAATATATGATATTTGTTTTTCTCTTTCTGACTTACTTCACTCTGTATGACAGTCTCTAGATCCATCCACGTCTCTACAAATGACCCAATTTCATGCTTTTTTATGGCTGAGTAATATTCCATAGTATATACGTACCACAACTTCTTTATCCATTCATCTATCGATAGGCATTTAGGTTGCTTCCATGACCGGGTTATTGTAAATAGTGCTGCAATGAAAATTGGTGTGCATGTGTCTTTTTGAATTATGGTTTTCTCTGGGTATATGCCCAGTAGTGGGATTGCTGGATCATATGGTAATTCTATTTTTAGTTTATTAAGGAACCTCCATAATGTTCTCCATAGTGGCTGTATCAATTTACATTCCCACCAACAGTGCAAGAGGGTTCCCTTTTCTCCACACCCTCTCCAGCATTTGTTGTTTGTAGATTTTCTGACGATGCCCATTCTAACTGGTGTGAGGTGATACCTCATTGTAGTTTTGATTTGCATTTCTCTAGTGATGTTGAGCAGGTTTCCATGTGCTTCTTGGCCATCTGTATGTCTTCTTTGGAGAAATGTCTATTTAGGTCTTCTGCCCAGTTTTGGATTGGGTTCTTTGTTTTTTTCATATTGAGCTGCATGAGCTGTTTATATATTTTGGACATTAATCCTTTCTCCATTGATTCATTTGCAAATATTTTCTCCCATCCTGAGGGTTGTCTTTTCATCTTGTTTATGATTTCCTTTGCTGTGCAAAAGCTTTGAAGTTTCATTAGGTCCCATTTGTTTATTTTTGTTTTTATTTCCATTACTCTAGGAGGTGGATCAAGAAAGATCTTGCCGTGATTTATATCAAAGAGTGTTCTTCCTATGTTTTCCTCTAAGAGTTTTATAGTGTCCGGTCTTACATTTAGGTCTCTAATCCATTTTGAGTTTATTTTTGTGTATGCTGTTAGGGAGTGTTCAAATTTCATTCTTTTACATGTAGCTCTCCAGTTTCCCCAGCACCACTTATTGAAGAGACTGTCTTTTCTCCATTGTATATCCTTGCCTCCTTTGTCATTGATTAGTTGACCATAGATGAGGGTTTATCACGGGGCTTTCTATCTTGTTCCATTGATCTATGTTTCTGTTTTTGTGCCAGTACCATATTGTCTTGATTACTGTAGCTTTATAGTATAGTCTGAAGTCAGGGAGTCTGATTCTTCCAGCTCCGTTTTTTCCCCTCAAGACTGCTTTGGCTATTCGGGGTCTTTTGTGTCTCCATACAAATTTTAAGATATTTTGTTCTCGTTCCATAAAAAATGCCATTGGTAATTGGATAGGGATTGCATTGAATCTGTAGATTGCTTTGGGTAGTATAAGCATTTTCACAATACTGATTCTTCCAATCCAAGAACATGGTATATCTCTCCAACTGTCGGTATCATCTTTAATTTCTTTCATCAGTGTTTTATAGTTTTCTGCATAAAGGTCTTTTGTCTCCCTAGGTAGGTTTGTTCCTAGGTATTTTATTCTTTTTGTTGCAATGGTAAATGGGAGTGTTTCCATAATTTCTCTTTCAGATTTTTCATCATTAGTGTATAGAAATGCAAGAGATTTCTGTGCATTAATTTTGTATCCTGCTACTTTACCAAATTCATTGATTAGCTCTAGTAGTTTTCTGGTGACATTTTTAGGATTCTCTATGTATAGTATCATGTCATCTGCAAACAGTGACAGTTTTACTGCTTCTTTTCCAATTTGTATTCCTTTTATGTCTTTTTCTTCTCTGATTGCAGTGGCTAGGACTTCCAAAACTATGTTGAATAACAGTGGTGAGAATGGACATCCTTGTCTCGTTCCTGATCTTAGAGGAAATGCTTTCAGTTTTTCACCATTGAGAATGATGTTTCCTGTGGGTTTGTTGTATATGGCCTTTATTATGTTGAGGTAGGTTCCCTCTATGCCCGTATTCTGGAGAGTTTTTATCATAAATGGGTGTTGAATTTTGTCAAAAGCTTTTTCTGCATCTATTGAGATGATCATATGGTTTTTATTCTTCAATTTGTTAATATGGTGTATCACATTGATTGATTTCTGTATATTGAAGAATCCTTGCATCCCTGGGAAAAATCCCACTTGATCAGGGTGTATGATCCTTTTAATGTGTTGTTGGATTCTGTTTACTAGTATTTTGTTGAGGATTTTTGCATCTATATTCATCAGTGATATTGGTCTGTAATTTTCTTTTTTTTGTAGTATCTTTGTCTGGTTTTTGCATCAGGGTGTTGGTGGCCTCATAGAATGAGTCAGGGAGTTTTCCTTCCTCTGCAATTTTTTGGAAGAGTTTGAGAAGGATGGGTGTTAGCTCTTCTCTAAATGTTTGATAGAATTCACCTGTGAAGCCATCTGGTCCTGGACTTTTGTTTGTTGGAAGATTTTTAATCACAGCTTCAATTTCATTACTTGTGATTGGTCTGTTCATATTTTCTATGTCTTCCTGGTTCAATCTTGGAAGATTATACCTTCCTAAGAATTTGTCCATTTCTTCCAGGTTGTCCATTTTATTGGCATAAAGTTGCTTGTAGTAGTCTCTTAGGATGCTTTGTATTTTTGCGGTGTCTGTTGTAACTTCTCCTCTTTCATTTCTAATTTTATTGATTTGAGTCCTCTCCCTCTTTTTCTTGATGAGTCGGGCTAATGGTTTATCAATTTTGTTTATCTTCTCAAAGAACAAGCTTTTAGTTTTATTGATCTTTGCTATTGTTTTCTTTGTTTCTATTTCATTTATTTCTGCTCTATTCTTTCTGCTTTCTTTCCTTCTGCTAACTTTAGGTTTTGTTTGTTCCTCTTTCTCTAGTTCCTTTAGGTGTGAGGTTAGATTGTTTATTTGAGATTTTTCTTGTTTCTTGAGGTAGGCTTGTATAGCTATAAACTTCCCTCTTAGAACTGCTTTTGCTGCATCCCATAGGTTTTGGATCATCGTGTTTTCATTCTCATTTGTCTCTAGGTATTTTTTGATTTCCTCTTTGATTTCTTCAGTGATCTCTTGGTTATTTAGTAACATATTGTTTAGCCTCCATGTGTTTGTGTTTTTTACTTTTTTTTCCCTGTAATTCATTTCTAATCTCATAGTGTTGTGGCCAGAAAAGATGCTTGGTATGATTTCAATTTTCTTAAATTTACTGAGGCTTGATTTGTGACCCAAGATGTGATCTATCCTGGAGAATGTTCCGTGCGCACTTGAGAAGAAAGTGTAATCTGCTGTTTTTGGATGGAATGTCCTATAAATAGCAATTAAATCTATCTGGTCTATTGTGTCACTTAAAGCTTCTGTTTCCTTATTTGTTTTCATTTTGGATGATATGTCCATTGGTGTAAGTGAGGTGTTAAAGTCTCCCACGATTATTGTGTTACTGTCGATTTCCTGTTTTATAGCTGTTAGCAGTTGCCTTATGTATTGAAGTGCTCCTGTCTTGGGTGCATACATATTTATAATTGTTATGTCTTCTTCTTGGATTGATCCCTTGATCATTATGTAGTGTCGTTCCTTGTCTTTTGTAACATTCTTTATTTTAAAGTCTATTTTATCTGATATGAGTATTGCTACTCCAGCTTTCTTTGGATTTCCATTTGCATGGAATACCTTTTTCCATTCCCTCACTTTCAGTCTGTATGTGTCCCTAGGTCTGAAGTGGGTTTCTTGGAGACAGCATATATATGGGTCTTGTTTTTGTATCCATTCAGCAAGCCTGTGTCTTTTGGTTGGAGCATTTAATCCATTCACGTTGAAGGTAATTATCGATATGTATGTTCCTATGACCATTTTCTTAACTGTTTTTGGTTTGTTTTTGTAGGTCCTTTTCTTCTCGTGTTTCCCACTTAGAGAAGTTCCTTTAGCATTTGTTTATGCTAAAGGAACCATAGAGCTGGTTTTGTGGTGCTGAATTCTCTTAGCTTTTGCTTGTCTGTAAGGCTTTTGATTTCTCCATCGAATCTGAATGAGATCCTTGCTGGGTAGAGTAATCTTGGTTGTAGGTACTACCCTTTCATCACTTTAAGTATATCATGTCACTCCCTCTGGCTTGTAGAGTTTCTGCTGAGAAATCAACTGTTATGGGAATTTCCTTGTATGTTATTTGTCATTTTTCCCTTGCTGCTTTCAATAATTTGTCTTTAATTTTTGCCAATTTGATTACTATGTGTTTTGGCATGTTTCTCCTTGGGTTTATCCTCTATGGGACTCTCTGCACTTCATGGAATTGGGTGGCTATTATTTCCTTTCCCGTGTTAGGGAAGTTTTCGATTATAATCTCTTCAAATATTTTCTCTGGTCCTTCCTTTCTCTCTTCTCCTTCTGGTACCCCTATAATGGGAATGTTGTTGCGTTTAATGTTGTCCCAGAGTTCTCTTAGGCTGTCTTCATTTCTTTTCATTCTTTTTTCTTTATTCTGTTCTGCAGCAGTGAATTCCACCTTTCTGTCTTCCAGGTCACTTATCTGTTCTTCTGTCTCAGTTATTCTGCTATTGATTCCTTCTAGTGTAGTTTTCATTTCAGTTATTGTATTGTTCATCTCTGTTTGTTCTTTATTTCTTCTAGGTCTTTGTTAAACATTCTTGCATCTTCTCGATCTTTGCCTCCATTCTTTTTCCGAGGTTCTGGATCATCTTCACTATCATTATTCTGAATTCTTTTTCTGGAAGGTTGCCTGTCTCCACTTCATTTAATTGTTTTTCTGGGGTATTATCTTGTTCCTTCATCTGGTACATAGCCCTCTGCCTTTTCATCTTGTCTATCTTTCTGTGAATGTGGTTTTTGTTCCACAGGCTGCAGGACTATAGTTCTTCTTGCTTCTGCTGTCTGCCCTCTGGTGGATGAGGCTATCAAAGAGGATTGTGCAAGTTTCCTGATGGGAGGGACTGGTGGTGGGTAGATCTGGCTGTTGCTCAGGAAGTGTTCTAATTTCATTCTTTTACAGGTAGCTGTCCAGTTTTCCCAGCACCACTTATTGAAGAGGCTGTCTTTTCTCCATTGTATATTCTTGCCTCCTTTGTCAAAGATAAGGTGACCATATGTGCGTGGGTTGATCTCTGGGCTTTCTATCCTGTTCCATTGATCTACATGTCTGTTTTGGTGCCAATACCATACTGTCTTGATTACTGTAGCCTTGTAGTATAGTCTGAAGTCTGGGAGCCTGATTCCTCCAGCTCCATTTTTCTTTATCCATATTGGTTTGTCTATTCGGGGTCTTTTGTGTTTCCATACAAATTGTGAAATTTTTTGTTCAAGTTCTGTGAAAAATGCCATTGGTAATCTGATAGGGATTGCATTGAATCTGTAGATTGCTTTGGGTAGTATAGTCATTTTCACAATGTTGATTCTTCCAATCCAGGAACATGGTATATCTTTAAATCTGTTTGTATTGTCTTTGATTTCTTTCATCCGTGTCTTATAGTTTACTGCATAGAGGTCTTTTGCCTCCTAAGGTAGGTTTATTCCTAGGTATTTTATTCTTTTTGTTGCACTGGTAAAAGGGAGTATTTCCTTAATTTCTCTTTTGATTTTTCGTTGTTAGTGTATAGGAATGCAAGAGATTTCTGTGCATTAATTTTGTATCCTGCTACTTTACCAAATTCATTGATTAGCTCTAGTAGTTTTCTGGTGGCATCTTTAGGATTTTCTATGTATAGTATCATGTCATCTGTAAAAAGAGACAGTTTTACTTCTTCTTTTCCAATTTGGATTCCTTTTATTTTTTCTTCTCTGATTGCCATGGCTAAAACTTCCCAAACTATGTTGAATAACAGTGGTGAGAATGGGCACCCTTGTCTTGTTCCTGATCTTAGAGGAAATACTTTCAGTTTTTCACCATTGAGAAGGATGTTGGCTGTGGCTTTGTCGTATATGGCTTTTATTATGTTATTATGTTGAGGTAGGTTCCATCTATGCCCACTCTCTGGAGAGTTTTTATCATAAATGGATGTTGAATTTTGTCCAAAGCTTTTTCTGCATCTACTGAGACTATCATATGGTTTTTTTTTTAATTTATTTATTTTTATTTTTATTTATTTTTGGCTGTGTTGTGTCTTTGTTGCTGCATGCGGGCTTTCTCTAGTTGCAGCGAGCGAGGGCTACTCTTTGTTGTGGTGTGTGGGATTCTCATTGTGGTGGCTTCTCTTGTTGCAGAGCACAAGCTCTAGGCACATGGGTTTCAGTAGTTGTGGCACGTGGGGTCAGTAGTTGTGCGCTCTGAGCTATGTGAGATCTTCCTGGACCAGGGCTCAAACCCAAGTCCCCTGCATTGGCAGGCAGATTCTAAACCACTGCACTACCAGGGAAGCCCTATCATATGGATTTTATCCTTCAGTTTGTTAATATGGTGTAACACATTGATTGATTTGCATATATTGAAGAATCCTTGCATTCCTGGGATAAACCCCACTTGATCATTGTGCATGATCCTTTTAATGTGCTGTTGGATTCTGTTTGCTAGGATTTTGTTGAGGAATTTGCATCTATGTTCATCAGTGATATTGGCCTGTAGTTTTCTTTCTTTATGACATCTTTGTCTGGTTTTGGTATCAGGGTGATGGTGGCCTCGTAGAATGAGTTTGGGAGTGTTCCTTCCTCTGCTGTATATTGGGAGAGTTTGAGAAGGATAGGTGTTAGCTCTTCTCTAAATGTTTGATAGAATTCGCCTGTGAAGCCATCTGGCCCTGGGCTTTTGTTTGTTGGAAGATATTTAATCACAGTTTCAATTTCAGTGCTTGTGATTGGTCTGTTCATGTTTTCTATTTCTTCCTGGTTCAGTCTTGGAAGGTTGTACTTTTCTAAGAATTTGTCCATTTCTTCCAGGTTGTCCATTTTATTGGCATATAGTTGCTTATAGTAGTCTCTCATGATCCTTTGTATTTCTGCATTGTCAGTTGTTACTTCTCCTTTTTCATTTCTAATTCTGTTGATTTGAGTCTTCTCCCTTTTTTTCTTGATGAGTCTGGCTAATGGTTTTTCAGTTTTGTTTATCTTCTTAAAGAACCAGCTTTTAGTTTTATTGATCTTTGCTATTGTTTTCTTCATTTCTTTTTCACTTATTTCTTATCTGATCTTTATGATTTCTTTCCTTCTGCTAACTTTGTGGGGTTTTTTGTTGTTCTTTCTCTGATTGATTTAGGTGTAAGGTTAGGTTGTTTATTCAAGATTTTTATTGTTTCTTGAGGTAGGTTTGTATTGCTATAAACTTCCCTCTTAGAACTGCTTTTGCTGCATCTCATAAGTTTTGGGTCATCGTGTTTTCATTGTCATGTGTTTCTAGGTATTTTTTGATTTCCTCTTTGATTTCTTCAGTGATCTCTTGGTTGTTTAATAGCATATTATTTAGCCTCCATGTGTTTGTAATTTTTACAGTTTTTTTTTCCCTGAAATTGATATCTAGTGTCATAGGATTGTGGTCAGAAAAGATGCTTGATATGATTTCAACTTCCTTAAATTTACTGAGGCTTGGTTTGTGACTCAAGATGTGATCTATCCTGGAGAATGTTCCATGTGCACTTGAGAAGAAAGTGCATTCTGTTGTTTTTGGATGGAATGTCCTACAAATAACAATTAAGTCCATCTGGTCTAATGTGTCATTTAAAGCTTGTGTTTCCTTATTTATTTTCTGTTTGGATGATCTGTCCATTGGTGTAAGTGGGGTGTTAAAATCACCTAATATTATTATGTTACTGTCGATTTCCCCTTTTATGGCTGGTAGTACTTGCCTTATGTATTGAGGTGCTCCTATGTTGGATGCATAGATATTTACAATTGTTATATCTTCTTCTTGGATGGATCCCTTGATCATAATATAGTGTCCTTCCTTATCTCTTGTAATAGTCTTTAATTAGGGAAAATAACACAGAACAACAGAAAAGCAAAGTTAAAATAGAACTGCATAAAAAAATAAAAGTAAAAAACAAAAATTATGTTATAAAACATGGAGATCCCAAAAGACTAAAAAAAATAAAAGAACTAAAACAACAACAAGCAAAAAAGATAGAAAAAGAAACCAAAAAAAAAGGCCTGACCCAACAACAGAATGAATCAAAACATAATAAAATTAATAGTAATAATTATTTTTCCCTGGGGTCTCCACAGTAAGTGTCCTTGCACACACTGTGAGGCACAGCCCACCTCCATCTCCCCAAGAGGCTGTCCTGCCTCTGAGCTGGTCTCTGGACCTGCTGTGGTACCTCTGGGGATCCCTCAGACTCTGATCTGGCCCAGTTCCTGCGTATGCTGCCCCCAAAGTCCACAGCTGCCAGAGCTAGACGGTTTTCTTTCGTGGGAACACGCATTGTCTACTCAGATATTCCATAGATGCAGGGTCTACCTAGCTGATCGTGGGGATTTAACCTGCAGGTTGTACAGCTGATGAAAAGATTTTCAATCCTCTTCCTTAGTCACCCCATCCCTGTGGTTCAGCTTTGGTTTATCCCCACCTCTGCATGTGGTCCACCCACAGGAGTCTGGTCCAGAGGCTGCCTTGGAGCTCTTGGGTCTGCCCCTGTGAGGATAAAGTGCAGAGGTTGTATGAGTGCTTGGATCGCAGGAGCCCGGGCAGTGCCAAATGTGCAGGGAAACCAGTGGCCATGGGTGCAAGAGATGTGGCCCAAGTGAGGCCTTTTCTGGTGCCCGGCATAAGGCCCATGAGGGTCAGTCCTGGCTGGGGTTTTTCTGGCACTCAGCAGCAGGCGTGCAAGGGCCAGCCCTGAGAGGGCTTATTCTTTTAATCGCCCTGCAGCCGACACTTGAGGGCCAGCTCTGAGGGAGATTTTGTTTTATTGCTCGGCAGCCAGCGTGCAAGAGCCAACCCTGAGCGGGCTTCTTTTATTGTCATTGGCAGGTGCCTGCGTGTGGGGAGAGAGAGGCTACAATAGTGGTTCCTCCCCCTGCATGTGACTCAGCAGTAGCGCCCTGCTTCCATGGCAGTCCTGTCTTCCTCCATAGGCATTCCCTGTTTTGGCTTTCCTCCCTCCCATCCCCTCAGTTTGTCTCCCCATAGCCAACAGCAGTTCTCACTCTGGGCCTGTTCTCAAGTCCCCACGCTCTAGCTCCCAGCCCGCTTGCACACCTGTGAATACACATCCCAGTCGGGACACGTAGGGCCCGGGTACAGACTGTGTATTTCTCACTCTGTCCCGTCTGCCACAGATCGGCTGCTTCAGCATCTTCTGACAGCCTCAAATGTTTCCCTTCTTTCCCAATCGATTTCCCCATCGGAGAGGGGGTTTCCCCAGTGGATAGGGGGTTTCCCCGAATTCGGGAATCTCTCCTCTGTTTCAGCTCCCCCACCCTGGGGTGCAGGTCCCGTCCCACTTCCTCTCCTCCTCCTTCTTCCTTCTTTTTTTCCATCCTACCCAGTTATGCAGGGATCTTTATAGTCCTTTCCGGTGTCCAAGATCTTCTGCTAGTTTTCAGCTGGTGTTCTGTGAGAATTGTTGCATCTATAGATGTATTCCTGATGCATCTGTGGTGAGAGATGAACTCCACGTCCACCTACTCCTCCACCATCTTGAATCTTCCACTACTCCCTGCGAAAACTTTGGATACATTTCTCCCACTGAGTTCTTTCAGAGGCGTTTATTTGCAAAGCTTCATTCCAAGCCAGCTGACTGTGTATCTTCTGCTTCCATCTGCTCTTTCTTCTTGGTTCCCAGTTGTTCTATTATAAGGCTATTTTCTGTCTGCTTCTGAGGTGACCCCAGAGGCAGATATGACCTCACAGGCTCCCCACAAACTACAGCTTCCTCTGGTGGAATCCTTGTCATGAGCCTTCTGGGAAACTTTCTGTTGCAACTTCCCAAATGGTCCTCAATGAAGAACTTTGCCTTTCAGAAGATGGCCCCTCTGTGGGTTGCAGCCATTGCTACAAGCTTTCTTCCCCTGTGGCCACCACAGAGCATACACCCTCAGGCACTGTGGGACGCACAGCTTTTGGGGGGTAAGAGCCACGTGTGGGGTGCGTGAGCAGCAGGCTCAAGAGTTCTCAGCCCAATTCAGCTTTGTGCTCACTGGTCTCCCATGCTTTCCTGGCTTCATGGCTCATCCTCCCTGGAGCAGGTTCACTAATCTTCCCACTTCCACAATCTAGTAGACTCCATGTTATTTTTCTATAGATCCTGTGATCCTACAGATCCCTACAAACCCAGGAACTGGACCCCTTATTGTCTGGGTCACAGATTTATCCACCTTGGCCTCAACTATATATGTATGCATACATATAATTAGAGGATTCTGATTCCTGGAAAACATAAAAATCTCATAAAGAATTGTGTAAACAAGCAATCCAGGAAGATTTTCTATGAGCAGTATTTTGTTGGAATCTGACACCTGGATAGACACAATGGATCAAATTCTCAAAAAAATTCTCATCTGGATGATCTGCAACAGAACATGAGAGTAAACATGTAAATAGTTAAAAGGTTTATACCAAATCAGAGCTACACAGCATCTTACATTTTTATCTTTAGGTCTTAGAGGCAAGCCCCAAATACTGTCATTTGTACATATCACAAGCATTGTTTTTTTCCTTGAAGTTTCAACCTTTGATCTGAAAGTTGATAAGATGCTGTTTTGAAAATATAATCCAACAATTACTCAACCATAGTTCTATATCAATATTCTTGCTAGAAAAAAGAAAAAAAACCTTATTTTGCCTCTAAATTACCTAGGACAGTTTCAGCTACAAGTAACTGAAAACCTATATAAAATAGCTTAAACAAAGAGTCCTAGTATGTTACTTTTCAAGTATTCTCAGAGTCCTCTCTTTCCCAAGAAAGTATATCCTCATACTTTATGGCCAGAATCAATTGCATATTCATCTTAAACCAATTGCTGGCAAATGGAGCCCGATGGCCAGACTTCTAGAATGGATCAGGATTTACCTAAATCATGAGGGAAGGGTGGCCACTGGCACAGAGCTGAGACTCTGACTGAATGGACCAGAGGAGAGGGGGCACAGCCTAGTGGTTCAGAGCCCGGACTTTGGAGCAAGACTGCCTGAGTTTAAATCCAGCCCTGCCACTTGCCAGCATGTGTCTTGAATAAATTATTTAACCTATAGGTGCCTCTATTTCCCCATCTGTGTGATGGGTTGTTGGGAGAATTAAATATGTTAGCATTTTTATAGTGTATAGATATGTGCCTGGTACATATTAACTGTAATATGTGTTTGAAACAAAATGCTCAAGAATGTATGTTGGGTGCACAACCAATATGCACAGCATCTTGGCATGAACCTGGTTTAATTTTCTGCTCAAGCTGTTGGAATGGATCATGGCAGTTGAAGACATTTCTTTCTGAAGAACTTTTTCTCTCAAGCTGTTGCTGATGGTCATGTATCCAAGAGACTCCGGTCATGGTGTGCAGGTCAAGCTGAATCCCGGTTTCAGAGGAAAAAGGGGAAACAAGGGCAGAAAAGAGTCTCTGCCATCCCCTTAGGGAACAAAGCAATGAGAACCCACACAGAGAAGCCTAGTCCCATGAGGAGTGTCTGTCCCGAGTGTCAGGACAGTTGGCCTTCGTGTGGATGAAGAGGAGATGGCCAAGGGACGAAAGAGAGGCCAGGCAGGGGACGTCAGATGCTGCATCCCTCACTCCTCCACTCGCCCTAATGAATGCCTTCCTCTTGTTAAATGAGAGAAAAAGAACTGTAAGTTGGCTAAAAACAAACAAAGCATCTGTTTAAGAGAAATTTTGAGCAACTCTGAAACTTAACGAGTTGGAAATAAACCAATGGGAGAGGCTTTAGTTATAAAGTTGGGTGAATGAAAACAATTTACACAGCTCTCTTTGAGGCTGAATATATGGATAAAGAGAGAAAGCATTGATATCAGTAAAATGGTAACTAGTATACCTGCCCCTCGAGGAGTGAGCTATGAATGAATGAATGAATGAATGACAGGCAACCAGCTGCCATATGACCTTAGTTTGGGAGCAGTTTGGGCACCAATAGCCCCTGAGTGATTGTACATCTATTTTCAGACATTCTCAAGAGCCTCTTGAGGCTTCTGCTTCCTGCTTCCACACCTCGAGGCTTCTGTCTCCATCCAGTGTCCTCCACGCTCTCTGGGCAGGCGGCCAAGCTGACTCCCAAAGATGTGTCCAAGGAGGTGCGCTCTAACCAACACAGACACGGACAGTTTCACAGCTACCAAGTGTCCTGTTTCCAGAGGCTGAAAGTTGCTCCAAGCTAGTGGAAACAGATGCCTTCACGTGCTGCCAGGCCTGAGACCACAGCCTCCATCTGCTGAAAAATCCCAAGCAGCAGATATGTATAAACACATGTACAAGACGGATTTAACCTTCCATTTCAGCTCCAGCCATTGAGAAAAGCACAGCCAAGTCCATCTCACTCAGACCCCCAGGCATGTCCTCCTGTTTAAGGGTCCCTATGTCCGCAGGGGTGAGGGGCAAAGGGGCTGATCTCCTTCACCTCCTGGTCACCTTCCTTCTGAGAGCCATCCCACAAGGTGACACCAAACCATACAGAACCCTCTTCCCTACTCACCCTCAGTCATTCTGGACCTGCTTTCTTCCTGAGAAATCTCATTTGAGGGCACACAGGACCTCCTCCAAGCTGAAAAGTCACGCTTGGACAACAAGCAGCCAAAGAAGTGGCCTTGATGCAGGCTAAGGACTCACACATCTCATTATGTGTATATGAATATCACAAATCTATTGTAGTTCTTTCGTAGTTTTTCTTCTCTTGATGATGTGTTATTTTTACTGAAGTAAAACCTGCATTCAGTAAAATGCCCAGATCTTAAGAGTACAATTTAAAAAATGTATATACCCATGTAGCCACAACCCAAAACAAGATAAAGGACACTCTCTCATCCTGAAAGTTCCCTCCTGCTCCCTTCCAGCCAATCCCTACCCTCTGTAACCACAGTTGTTCTGGTTTCTATCACCATAGATTCACTTTAAGACTTTATTTCAGTTGCCCTTCACTGGCTTGGCCTTTTACTCTCTTTATCAGGCCTTCACAATGTAGCTACAGCTGGCCTGACATCTCCAGTCTCAGCCACCTTCTTGCTCACCCTGCGGTTTCTCCAACTTGCTGAGTCCTTTCATGCCCAGGGCCCTCCCACGTCCTCCTCCCCTCTCTGGGGTGCTCCTCTCCCAACCCCCTTTCCATACATGGAGGGCTGCCTTTTCCCATCCTTCAGGTCATGGCTGAAAAGTCCTCTCCTAGAAACTTTCCTGACCCCTTTCTAGGTCTCCCCACACCCCCAGTGCCCAGTTCCTCTATTACTTCAATTTCTTCCTTTCCTAGTCACGCTCATCTGTTTGTGGACGGGCTTATGGGCTACCTATACCAATAGGCACTCATTCATCCATTTATTCTGCAGTATCTACAGAGTATTTGCTCTGTGCTTTCTAAGCACTAAACTAAACACTGTTCACGATGTTGGGAATGTAGCAGTGAAAATAAAACCCAACCAGAATCTCTGCCCTACTAGCTCGCATTCTAGTGGGAGGAGACAGACCATAAATGAATAAGCAAACAAACAGTGGTAACTCAGATGGGGATAAGGACTTGAGAGAAAAATAAAGCAGGGAAGGGAAAAGGGCATTCTCGGGCCAGCAAGTGCTATTTTACATCAATTAGTCAGAGTCTTCCCCAGTAAGATGGCATGAGCAGACTTGGAGGCATAGAAGCAGCAAATCATTTGTGTATCTGGAGGGGAGGGTATTCCAGGCTTCCAAAGGCAGGAGCATGCCTGGTGTGTTCCAGAAACAGGAGGATGGCTGGAATGGATGGAGTGGGGCGAGCAAGGGCAATTTTCATAGTGATGGAAGGATGGGGAGCTAGAAGGCCTCTGACCAGACTCTGCCTCTTATTCTGAGTGAGATGGGGAAAGCTCTGGGAGACCAGTTAGAAATATTACCGCAATGATCCACTGGGGAGGTGACAGTGGCAGTGGGGTAGAGGTGCTAAGTAGTGATCATATTCTAGACACACCTCAAAGGTCCAGCCAAGAGGTTCTGCCTGTGGACTGGATGTGGAATGTGAGTGAAAGGGTGTGAGTCATGGCTGGCTCAAGAGGTGCTGATTGGGACTGAGGCTGGGGTTTATTAGTCTACTTTGGGATACTCTTAGTTCAGGACGTCCACTAGAAGTCCACATGACTTCTAACCCCACTCCAGGGCAAACTGGAGATGTGAGTCTAGGGTTCCGGGGAGACAGAACTGAAGAAGACACAAAAGGGGGAGGTGACAGTCTGTGGATAGGACTTAAATACATGAGGGGGCGTGAGATGCCCATGAAGGTGGAGCTGTGTCTGTTTGGTTCACCACCGTACATCCAGTGCCCAGAACACTCAAATAGGTGATGTATAAAGGAATGATCCGAGCAAAACCCCACCCATTTTCTTTTATGCAAGTTGCTTTATTAAGCTATTGTCCATCTCCTTCAAACCATATCCACAAACAGCCCTGAAAAATGTCACTAAGTTACAGAAACCAAAACACCAAGCTGACCTTATCCATTTTCTGCACACTCAGATGGACCTTTACATCTGAGTTTGATCTCATTAGAAGCCAAGCCCTTGCTCATCTGCATTCGTAATACGTAGGAAGACAGCAGATGCCGTTCAGCACAAAGCCATAGGGCAGAGCTGATGGCACCTTTGTGGAGGCTGCCCAGAAATCAGGACGCTGATGTCCTCACTCCTATCTCACTGCCAGTGACCACCTTCTGCCCAGGAGAAAGGCCTTAAAGAGTGTGTATTGATGGGAACAGAGCCACATCTGCAAAACTCAAACTGCAAACAAGCCCCCCCACCCAGGTCCTGTAACACCGAAAGTGCCTCTGTCACTGCATTGGGGACCGCTGGATGTGACTGTCAGCGTGTCCATATTTCACCGCTAATGCCTGTTCCCTCCACATTATCAAAGCCTCCTAACTGCAGTGTTGCTCGTCAATGCCAGGTTCGCGGCAAGTCGGCATCCGCGGGTTGCTTTAGGGTTTCACAGACACTCATGGGCATCCACTACAGAATTCTCAAGACATTCTGGGTTACAGTCGGGAATGTAAAGAATGGAGAGAAGAAATAAGAAAGCAGGGCTGACGGAGTGGCGCCACGACGCCTACCCGAGACCATGGGCAGCGGGGTTTTCAGGAGCTGATGAGGAGGGTCCTCCCCTTGCTGCCCCCCCCCCGTTTCTAGAGTTCCAGCAGCTGGAGGGGAGCCTGCCTCTGTCACCCCCCTCCCTCCCAATAGCTCACAAGCTCTTGATGGACTGCTTCTCTCACCACGGCCCAACAGTCCCAAGGAGAAAGTCCTGCAGTTGAAGGAAGGTTGACTGGAACAGAGAGAGAAAGGTCATGTTCCAAAAGGCAGCCATTGCGACACACACTCCCTTACGGCAGGTTCCTATTTCTGACTCCAGTTCTAGATTTCTTCCCATATAAATCCCACAGAGTAAGCGGGAACTTGGCCCTGTGTCTTGAACATAATTTTAAATCATCAGATGTTCCATTTTCACACATCCTGGGGCCGTCCCTTAGGTCCCAAGCATCTCCTTGTCGTCTCCTTTACCAAATTCCCCAGTAAGTGCTATACTCACCCAGGACGCATACCAGTGGACACAGGAGTGTTTACTGGTTTGAATTCCAGCTCTGGCAATGCACTGAGTGACCTAGGAAATTGGTTATTTTTTCTGCTTCAAGTTTCCTCATTTGGAAAATGGGATGAAAGATGTTACTCCCAGAAACTACTGGTGAGCACACCATGGGGCAAGGCACATAAAGGACTTATCACAGCACCGAGAGCACTGCAAGGTGGCTGTTTATTCACCACAGTGGTCGCTTCCTCTGGTACGATGTGGCCCCATGTGCTCCCAGATCAGCAGGTTAATGGAAGGACAGCACCTCCAACAATGTCCCAGGTGTGTCACACCCCTTTCCTCCCAGACTGAACACCAAAATTCTCTCTCCAGATGTAGAAAATATTCAGAAAATAAAATTAAATTTCTCTTTGTAACTGAATCACAAAACAGTGGGCTGGGCCTTTTGTTTGCAAGGGCTGTTTAGGAGGATTTTCATATTCTTTGCAGGCTCTCTTACACCCATGTGGTCAGGGCACCCCAGCGCTGTTGACAGAGAGGGACAGGAATTGGTGTGTGTATGTGGAGAGGGGTAGGTTGGAGAGAAAAGCCCCGAAGGTGCCACTGCAAGTCAGTCAGCTCTGCGAAAACCTACGCAAACCTCTGCACCTCTGACCCCAGCTCCAGGAGCAGCGCGGCCGAGCACCGTGCAGGCCGTTGTGCCTCGTTCCCCATCTGCCTGTGTGCCTCAGTCACCCACCGACAAGGAGGTGGCAGAGGGGGCGACCTCTGGTCCATACCCTGGAAGGATCACACAGACCCTGCCCTCCCGCCCAGTGTGCTTTGTCTTTATCCACCTATTGCCTCCCTTGCCTCTGTGGTTTGGCATCAGGGTGAGAAGTATAGGTGTGATCCTGAGCACAACACTGGATCTAATTTAAAAGATGTCAGGACTACAGTCTTCTACATGCCCACTGTGCTGTGTCCCAGACAAGAGCAAGGTTTTGCTGGCCCCCATCTGACAAGCAATGAGCTGTGCTTCAGCCTGGACCAGAAACGGTAGAGCGAGAAGGGGGAATGACCATGATGGATATGAGAGCTGGAATAGGGGTGGGGGCAGAAACTGTCACATCAGGGTCACTCCTTCAGCAGCACACATTGGGTCTACAGACACCTGTTACCTGGAAGGAATGACACCTAAACTGTGAGTTCAGTAACACTTCAGCAGGGCTGGCTGCTGTATCGCCTGGGCCACAGGCCAGGGGATATTGATGGGGAAATGATTCAGCAGCAGGGCTGGCTGCTTCTTAGAAGTGATGATGACTGAGGTAATTCAAGACAAAAAGTGGTTCCTCCCATGCATAAAGCTAAATTAATTAGGTCTGATTATGCAAAATAGGAGGTAAATCAGTCCTACTATTTGGACTCAAGAGTTCTGGCACCTTCTATAAAACTTTTTTAAAAAAACCAAAAAAAACCAGTAGGAGGAATGAAATCTGTATCCCATAACAGACATGGGAGGCAGGCTCATTTTATTTCTAATTTTCATAACTCAGCACTTTTCCTAGAACTGGCACCAACTTTGCCTTGTACACAGGTCAGTAATTCTTTTCAGTAAAACAGGTCTCAGCAGAGGATCAGATAATGCAGTGGCCCCTTAGCTAGTCCTTCAGATGACTGAGTAAAGTGCATTTTCTCAGTCATCATGGAGGAGCAGGGATTGTAACTGCTGTGCAGGAGAAGACTGTGTAAAGGAGAGGCTGCAAATAAGGGCAGAGAGTCCGGCTCTGCTACTTACTGGCTGTGCCACCTTAGGGAAGCTCCTGCGCCTCACCAAGCCTCAGTTTCCTCTCATGCAAAGTTAGCATAGCACAACAGTCTCATCTTTCAAGGGACCTGAGTTTTAAAGTCAGTGCTTCATACAATAATCAATTATAGACAAAATACTCTGTTTCTTTTTTGAGCACCAAATGAAATAGCTAGCTTGCACTTGGGGAGGGCGTTGTATGAAAAACATGTGTCCTTAAATATTTTAAGTCTTGGGTAATAATTCAAAGCACCAAGAGGTTCACAATCGGAGAGACACGCAGGAGCTGAGGGGCACTGGGGACTCTGGATTTATAGCTCTCAATCCGGGACATTCGCTTTTTGACAGAATTGTCAGGCAGAATTGCCTGGAATCCCTAACTTCCTCCTACTTCAGCTTCTTCATCACCCTCACATTCTCCCTTATTTGAATTCCAGCCAGTGAAATTCTAGTTTGATTGACTTCAACCAGAAGACACATCATCACATACACTTGCATCGAAGGGTTGTTGCAAGAACTGAATGAAACAATGGGTCTGTGGCAGCCACGGAAGGGCCCCTGACCTGTCTCTTTGAGGGCAAGCCTGCTACCGGTTGTGTGGAGAGTTGACAGCCCCCAGCTGCTGCCACTTCAGAGTCATTGCACGTTCATGCCAAGGCCACTCTCTTCCTGGGCAGCTCCCAGCCACTGAGAGCACGGCGGACACACGAGAGCCAGGCCATGTCTGCCCATTTTGGGCTCCTCTAAGGGGCAGTCTCTGCCCTGGGGTTCCCTCTCGGTGCAGCCAAGGGTTTTTTCACAACTGCATGGCAGGCCAAGGCTCTCACCCCATCCTCTGTTCTCCCCTCCCACCCTTGTCCTCAAAGATGCAGACCAGCATCATGGCTTGAGGCTCTTCCTGCCCATCTCACAGGCTTTTCTCTCATTTCTAGTTCCATCTTGTCATCTGCTTCCCATAAGACCTAAACTGACATAGCACACAAAGTACTGGGCATAAAATGAAGGTTCTGGAAACGTTAGCTCTTATTGTTATAATAATTATGACTTGATTAAACAAATGACTCCACTAGCAGAAGATGCTCTTAGAGGTACCTACTCCCATGACAATCTGCTCCAAGAGTCCTCAGTGGAATCTTAGGCCTTGCTTAGCCTGTACCCATCTCTCTGCCCCTGTGGTGCCATTCCAAGGTCATTCTTGCTTTTTCTAATGCTTCACTGTGCAGAGAGAATTTCAAAATCACTGGAGGATTTGGTGAAAATATATTAAAAACTTCAGAATTAGCTGGGAAATGGGCCTCTACAGCTCTTCATCTTAGCAAGAACAAACACCATGGTCCTAAGAGCCTTCTCCAAACGAGTGTCAATGAAAGCCACATTCACTAAACAGCAGAGCCTTTCCGGAGGGAGTTCTGAGTCACATCATTATGGCCCACCTCATATGTACCTCACCGGTGCACGTGGGACATTGATTAGTCGTGGAGAGGGAAATGATGGTCAAGGCAGTAAGGGAAAGATGTAAAGGTCTACAGAAACACCCAGCAGTCCACAGCCCTAAAACATATCCATTAAGGCACATGAAACACTTTTCAGTGACAGGTCCCACAAATACTGTTGAGAACCCTGTTATGATGACAGCTATAAATTCCATTCTCTTGAGATCTGAGAGGCTGGTTCCAATTCAGTGACCACAGACTTCACAGACGAGCCATCAACAACATAAGGGCTTGTGATAAAGGGGCTACTGATGCTGTGCTTATTGAAGCAGAGAAACAACTGACAAATAGGTGCTTCACAAAACTGCTCTGGAGAGACCGCTGCTGAAAGATTGTCTTGGGTGGCACAAGGGACCCAGAAATCCAATGAAGCCCATGGCTGTCTTTCTTTTTGAAAGTACTTCTTCCATTAAAATAGAAACCATGTGACTTCTGTTCCATCTGAAGGAAGAGGATATCAACTTTGACCTGATTACTCACATAAAAGCCATGGGTATGATGACCACCTAAGCAGACCTTGGGTGCTCGGGTCAAGGGCAAGACTGGGGAAAGGGGAGAAGAGGCAAATCCCAGAGAGGGCTGCAGGTATCACCCAGTTTACAGAGCCAGCAGTGACTGGGTCTTAGTACAGGGTTCTGTAACTGTAATTTGTGTGTTGCTAATAAAATAACCTAAAAAGCGAAGGGTAAATACCCATCACAACCTCACACTCACCACCATTGGGGAAGGGGAAATTATATTGAAAAACAAACGGGGTTGTAATTACCTATCTCTAATACAAACTACTCACTCGACATGTCCCCGCCCGCTTCTGTTATGCCAAGTTCATTCTAGGGTGATATATCTTGTGTACTAGAAAAACCATTGGCTTGGAAATGTGATGGACCTGGGCCTGAAACATGGTTCTGACCCTTTTCCAGCTGCGTGGCCACAGGCAAGTTACTCCCTCAGAAATTCAGTTTCCTCATCTGGAAAATAGGGATAAGAATAACTACCCAACAGGGTTTTGTGAAACAAAACAGCAACATATATGTGAGAGGCCTTAGCATCTTGTCCCAATAGACTATTTAAAATCAGTCACAATCTATCAAACCACATGTTACAGAGGCATAGCCCAGAGAGCAAAATCGCTGCTCGATATTTATCATTGGCCCTAATAAATAAGAAAGGATATATTTTATACCACAGTTGTAAACTCTCACTTTAGCATTAAAGAGTTTTGGAAGTATCATAAAAAAGCCACAAGATGGCTACATAGCTTTATCATAATAACAGCTAATATCTCATGATTAATTACTTCATTAAATTCTGGGCACTATACTAAGTACTTTTTTGAAAATATTTTATTTATTTATTTATTTATTTATTTATTTATTTATTTGGTTGTGCTGGGTCTTAGTTGTGGTCGGCAAGCTCCTTAGTTGTGGCTAGTGGGCTCCTTAGTTGCGGCAGGTGGGCTCCTTGGTTGTGGCTCACGGACACCTTAGTTGCAGCTCACCAGCTCCTTAGTTGTGGCACATGAACTCTTAGTTGAAGCATGCATGTGGGATCTAGTTCCCTGACCAGGGATCAAACCCGGGCCCATGCATTGGGAGCGCAGTCTTAACCACTGTGTCACCAGGGAAGTCCATATTCTAAGTACTTTACATTGATTACTTCATTTAATCCCCAAAACTATTCTGTGAGGCAGGAACCATTATTCTCTCTTTTTACAGATTAGAAAACTGAGGCACTATATATATGTTGGCATGCGGTATTTGTTTTTCTCTTTCTGGCTTGCTTCACTCTGTATGACAGACTCTAGGTCCATCCACCTCACTACAGATGGCTCAATTTCGTTTCTTTTTGTGGCTGAGTAATAGTCCATTGTGTGTGTGTGCCGCATCTTCTTTGTCCATTCGTCTGTTGATGGACATTTGGGTTGCTTCCATGTCCTGGCTATTGTGGATAGAGCTGCAATGAAAAAAAAAAAAAAAAAAGAAAACTGAGGCACAGTGTGGTTTTGTAACTTGCACAAGGTCACATGACCCACAAGCGACAAAGGCTAGACTCGTACAGGCAGTTCGATTTCCAACCCTTGGTTCTAACAAGTTCTCCAAAGATGGGACTGCTGGAGGGGCTGGCAAAGTTCTACTTCTTGACCTCGGTGGTGTTTGCCATATATTTTATTCCTTTGTTTTCTGAAGTCAGTTTTATTTTATTTAAAACATTTTAAAGTAATAATGTTAGTAGCTAAAATTTTACCACTTGACGCTTTGGACAGAAATAGAGGATGTGTTTTGCACATCGTGTGCCTTGCAAGCACAGGCACAGAATGAAGTTTCTGTAATACTGTAACGACATTTGTCTCTGTTGTTTAGGACAGTGGCACAAAAGCAAATGAAAATTGTATTTTCAATTCGTGGTAGGAGGTGTTTCTGTTCACAAGTCCATTGGAAAAAATGGGGAAATGGTATAAAGAAAGTGTTTTTATTTTGGTATGCTGAATCCCCACTGCCTGGACTCTGTTTTTCTCAATATTTATTTGTTTCTCTCTTCATGTATTTGTCTCTCAATTTCTCTCTCTCATCCTTTCTCTCATCCCTTTCTCTGCTCAGCTCCATATCCATACCCGTCTATTCCCTTCTCCCTGCCTCTCTCTCCTTTTCTTAAGGAGAACTTGAGAACATTTCTTACTGGTTTTATTTATTGAATATTATGATGAATTGCTTACTCTTCATTAGAAAGGACTGAATGGATTGTGTACCACCTTCAGTTAATTCTCCTGAATTAAGTCTTCGTCGACATAGGTGCCCTTTGATTGACTTTTATCTTACTAGTTTAATGGTTCCCAGTTAGTAAAAAGCTTCTGTACCTTATGGAAGTTTAGGACTGGGAAGGTTATCAAGTTATGGCCTAAAAAGAAAATCAAGTATATGAGCGTAAATTGCCCAAAGTCATCTGCTTTTTCTTCACGTAACTCTTACTTTTCCCCTCTCCTGCAGACACCCAACAGTGAAATCACATGCAGGGCTGTTTCTTGGCCTATGACTCAGATGGGTCTAAGTCTTGTCATTGTTACAGAATCTATGGCAAGGACACAGACTCAGATATTCCAGCACTGTATGTAAGGGGGGATTCAGAGGTTGGAGTGGCCAGGAAGACCATCTCCTAAGCCCAGGATCTCTGGGCCTCATCCCCAGAACTAATTAGTGCACTGGGACATGACTCACAAATCTGATTACCAGACAGAAAAGTATTCAGTATAATTTTAAATATCCTCTTCCCTCTTCTAAAGACACATGTGCAATGTTCATTTGACAGCTGTATGTGGGGTGCTCCTCAGTGTGCAAACAGTGTAGCGTGTATCATCCTCTCACCTGAATCAGTACTGGGTGCTCCAGCCCTTCCCTCATCAACATATCCAGACCAGATTCGCAGAATTCCACAGGGCCCTGCCTGTCCCTCGGCCTTGGAAATCCAGACACATCACGTGGAGCCCGTATAACAAACACTAGTTCCCCATCCCCTACTTGGGTTCTAAGACTCCCTTGACTCTTTCTGGGAAGTCACAGCCTGCTCAGCACCTTGGACAGCCCCACCACCTCTGCTGGGAGCAGCGTGTACCTGTTGGTTTGTCCTGTAAGCAGGCTGGGGTTCCGCATCCTTGACCTCTTCCTCTCCCTCCTCACTTTCTTCAGAACAGGAGTCAAATGTATCATCAGAATACCTTCAGCCACAAGTGGGTCTTCTGGGATCTCTGAAATAAAGAATAAACAAAAATCAGATCCCACCAGTCATTAAAATTATGATGAGTCTAGGAACACCTCCCTCATGTTTTCCCAGAGACGTATATTTTGTTTGCACTGACAAAGTTTTCATGGAGCATAGAGCTGAATCTTAGCTTCCTGAATGCACCTAGTGGAATGTAATAAATACTCAGCACAGTTAACCAGTGGAGGAAAGGAAGGATGACTCTGTTTGCAACCACCCTTTGAAAGTGGAAGAATAAAACCTTGAAAAGAGAAGAAATTATCTCTTCTAAAGTCTTTACCTTCAGAGGCATGAATCATTATTACAAACGAGGGGATTTAGGAGCAAAAGCAGGGTAAGATGCCTTGGCTGCAGGACCCTATTACACACTCACATAAAGTTTTTGCAGAGACAGTTGGAGGGGATAAATGTCAGCATTCTTCCTGGGAATTTCTTTTTTTAAAGAGAATACTAGTAGGGAGACCAGGCAAGAGGGATAGGATATATAGCAATAGCATTTTGGCAAGCTGAGGAAAATGTTAAAATTCTTTTCTAACAGGCTATGAAGGCTTTTGAGATGGAGTTCACTCTGGGGTATTACTTACTCACATTGATATGCAGCATTTATTAAAAAAGTAAGTAAAGGCCACCCAGTTAAGCTGATGCCAAGAAGTGGCTACCTAAGTTACTTGATGCAATATTATTACTAACTAAAAATATAGTTGGTGCTTATAATGGTCTTCAACCAAGAAAGGCCAAGAATGGATCACAAAAAAGCATAGTGATATCAATTCCAGTTTGCTAATGGGGACCTAGAAATAGAGAAATATCCTTGGGGAGGGGAGAAAACTAAACAATGGTAGTCTCTCTACCTCATTAAAACCATGGGCATTTTAGGCTTTGCACCATACTCTGACTTATAAACAAAATTATTCTAAATTGTAACACAGAGCACTGTTTTTCATCCCATTGTTGCTATTTTTGGGGTCAGAGAATCAAGGTTTGAATCTAGCTCTACAGCCTCTTCGATGAGAAACTTGGGTGAGGGATTTGAACTAACTGAGCTCTAATTTTTCCAGTAAAGCTGACATAAGGGTAATCTAACAGGGTAGCTATGAAGATTCAATATGATTCTTATGAAAGCATCTGTATGTAGGGAAACTTTATACAAATGTTCCCTTAATTTCCACATCTGTAAAAATGAACTTTTCATTAACTGATTCCAGAATCCCTTGAAAGTAAAATACTTAGTGTATGTAGAAATCCCTGACAAAAGGATACTTTAAAATCTTTGCTATCTGTAGTTTTCCATAGAACACAAGAGGCAGTACCAAGGAATCAAAACTGGTCAGCTCAAAAGACAAAAATTACATATATTCAAAACTGCCTTTGCCAGTTCTTTAGGAAGGAGCTTACTGGGAATCTCACACTTTCTCTTAGTAACGCCAACACAGCCTGTTCTCCCCTCAGATCACCTATTATCAGTTGAGCAACAGATGAAACAGACTATTTATATATAGGGGCCATGTTTTATAAAAATCTTTATTTGACTTACACTCAGAATGACAAGAGGATCACCACAAGAGAAGTATATAAAAACCAAAATCTACCGAGAGGACAATTCAGGTCTCCAGTTTTGTCCTCAAGCAGGGGCACATGCTCACTGAGTGGAATGGTGGACAGAACCATGTGACTTCCTGCCTCTCTTTCTCCCCCTTGACCTCTCCCTGAGCCTCTGTGTCTCTTACACAGAGATGTCCATTCTCTCTGTCTCCCCACTTCATCTCATTTCCTCTCCCATTCCCTGAGTCTCTGTCTCTCTGACAGTTGTTCATTTGCTGACTCACTCATATTTTCTCCCTCTTTTTCTCTATCCCCCCAGCCCCACTTTCAGGCAAGAATATTTACTTTCAAGTTGACTATGAAAGAGTAAGAAATATCATTTACACTGTTGCCCAGTATACAGAAATGTGCTTGGATTTGTGTATATATAAAAACATCTTTATAGTTAAAACAAAAGCTTCATGCATCAAAATTTACCCATACTACAAATGATATACTCTGACATTTCACATTCTATTTAATGTGTTTTTTTGGTTTGTTTCTTTGTTTTGTTTTCTTTTGTTTTGTTTTTTAGAGTCACTATTTTTTTTTAATTTTTAAAGATTGAAGTATAGTTGATTTACAATGTATTAATTTCTGCTGTACAGCAAAGTAATACAGTTATACATATATATATATACATTCTTTTTAAATATTCTTTTCCATTATGGCTTATCATAGGATTTTTGTGTGTGTATGTGTGGATGATTTCTGTATATATATATACATATATATATATATATTTTAAACATCTTTATTAGAGGTTAATTGCTTTACAATGGTGTGTTAGTTTCTGCTTTATAACAAAGTGAATCCGTTATACAAATACATATATCCCCATATCTCTTCCCTCTTGCGTCTCCCTCCCTCCCACCCTCCCTATCCCACCCCTCCAGGTGGTCACAAAGCACAAAGCTGATCTCCCTGTGCTATGCGGCTGCTTCCCACTAGCTATCTATTTTACATTTGGTAGTGTATATATGTCCATGCCACTCTCTCACTTTGTCCCAGCTTACCCTTCCCCCTCCCCATATCCTCAAGTCCATTCTCTAGTAGGTCTGCGTCTTTATTCCAGTCTTGCCCCTAGGTTCTTCATGACCTTTTTTTTTTTTTTTCTTAGATTCCATATATATGTATTAGCATACGGTATTTGTTTTTCTCTTTCTGACTTACTTCACTCTGTATGACAGACTCTAGGTCCATCCACCTCACTACAAATAACTCCATTTCATTTCTTTTTATGGCTGAGTAATATTCCATTGTATATATGTGCCACATCTTCTTTATCCATTCATCTGTTGATGGACACTTAGATTATTTCCATGTCCTGGCTATTGTAAATAGAGCTGCAATGAACATTTTGGTACATGGCTCTTTTTGAATTACGGTTTTCTCAGGGTATATGCCTGAGATATTGGGATTGCTGGGTCATTTTTTTTTTTAATTTATTTAATTTATTTTTTTATGGCTGTGTTGGTCTTCGTTTCTGTGCGAGGGCTTTCTCTAGTTGCGGTAAGTGGGGGCCACTCTTCATCGCGGTGCGCGGGCCTCTCATTACCATGGCCTCTCTTGTTGCAGAGCACAGGCTCCAGATGCGCAGGCTCAGTAACTGTGGCTCACGGGCCTAGTTGCTCCGCGGCATGTGGGATCTTCCCAGACCAGGGCTCGAACCCGTATCCCCTGCATTGGCAGGCAGATTCTCAACCATTGCGCCACCAGGGAAGCCCCAATGCTGGGTCATTTTTAATGCTAGTTGCAACTTGCTAAACTGATTTCTCAACCCACAATTTGAAAAACACTGGTTTGGAATGCTGACTTTGGCATCAAAAAGACCCTCATTTAAATTGAGACTCTGACATCAGTTTCATAACATTAGGCGTTATTTAAACTTTCTGCCCTTCGGTTTTCTCATGGGGATGGTGGCACCCGTCTCATAGAATCGTTGTGAACATTACATAGTATGATGGATGCAGTGTGCAGTACACATGGTATGTGCCCAATAAATGTAAGTTACTGATATTTAACATAAAACTCTGTAGCTTTGTCTGTAATGCTCAACACCAGGAAGAAAATAAATATAAGGCAATCACAAAGAGATATCAAGTTAAAATTTTTAACAATATTTTAAATAGAATCGCGTCTCAAAATCCATATGGTACCCAACTCAAATGGCAATAAGAAGTGGCTCCTCCTGCTGCCCTCCCTGCTGCTGGGCCCCAGAGGGACCCTGGGCGTTTCACACCCTCCTGTCCTCCCATTGTCCTTCCTGTCAATTAACTGGTTCCATCCCGGCTCCCTCCAGGCCACTCACAAGGAACCTCTACAACAGGGGTGAACGAACTTGTTCTGTAAAGGGCTGGATAGAAAAAGTGTTAGGTTTTGCAGGGTATACAGTCCCTGTCACAACTACCCAACTCTTTGTAGTCTGAAAGCAGACACAGACAATACATAAACAAATGAGAGTGGCTGCATTCCAATAGAACCCTATTTACAAAAGCCGGTGGCGGCCAGATAATACCACAGCTCTACCCCACAGACAGATGTTTCTCTTGCTAAATATTGAGCCCCACCTCCCATAACATGGCTCCCTCCATAACAGTCAGTCCCCTTCCCTCTCCTACCAAGGATCCCCTCCCAGGGAGGAGAGGAGGGAAGAAATGGACAGGGGGAAAGTGCCTAAGTCATGAAACAGACCTGGATGAACCCATCTCCAGTGTTTCTTAAGCAAATACCACTAACTTGGTGCAGCTCAGAAAAGGGTGCATTTTCAAAGGGAAAAGTCCAAAGAAATAAGTCAGCTCAAACTGTGTTTGTCAAACCCTGTGTTTTTTGAGCCCTGGCCCAATGTGAAGCCTTGTTAGGCTAAGGCTCATTTCTGCTGTCATGAGGGGGAAATGGTCTGTGATAAATAGCTTTCATTTTTTCGCAGCCTGAAGTCAGCCTCGTGACAGATGCTCAGGAGTGGCATCCAGATCTCTACTTCCCTGGGCGGCAGTGACGGAGCATGTTTATGAAGGAATCCAACAACGGCTGCCTGAGCTTGAACGCAGCTGTTGCAAATCCATGCTGGAGAAAAAGAGAAGCAATTACCCTGTCCCAGGAAAAGGATGCTCTTTGTCAGACCCTTCAGTTGGGATCCTAATAAAGCCCTTCCTCTAAGACTAAAGTGAGTAGCAGGATCACCTGCAGGGCTTGTTAAAACACAGAGCTGCTGATCCAGCGGGTTGGGAGTGAGGCCTGAAAATGTGCATTTCTAACAAGTTCCCAGGGGATGCCGGTGCTGCTGGTCTGGGGGCCACACTTTGAAAGCTACTGCTCTAGGATGTGACTATTTCAAATAAAAGTACTATCATATACTATTACAGAAGCACCATAATAAAATGTATAAGACTCTGTAATATCTCTACATCTTCTAACATTTATATGTTAGACAAAAAAATGAAGAAATACGCTTTACTTTAGAAGAGCTCAAATTGTTGTGCCATTAGTTGTCTCCACGACTCACAATCTCTATGGAGTTATAGGGCACTATTCCCATTTCATTGATGGGGAAGAACAAAACTATGAGTCAGCATTCCAAAGTCACAGCACTTTACAGACTGTAAAAGCACATTCCTATCCATTATTCCACTTGATCATTGTAACAGTGATTCAAGTTAGACCAGGACAACCTTTTTATCTCAATTTTTAGATAATTAAAGTGAGACTCAGACAGGCTAATAATCAACCACAGGTCACACAGCTGCATGCATGGCAGACTGGAATGTAAATTACCTGAATCCTATCTTTATTCCACTGCATTAGTGCTATTTTATGGTTAGCTAGGAATTTTCATCTTTACTGGTAAAACCATGTCATATATAAAAATTGTGATTATCTTCCTCATAACTCTGAAAGATGTTAGACAACAAGGGATAGACTTTTGACTTTATGAGATAGAAAAATTGAAGCTTAGTCATCCTGATAAATTATCTGAAGGCAGCTGGCAATAGTGAATGCCAGGGGCCCTCACTCAGACTCAGCCCAACTGTCACTCAGCCCAACTCTGTCTCAGATGTGCTTAAACTGGACTGTGGGTCAGGATCACCTGGAGGCCTTTGTAAAACAGATTCCTGGCCCCAAAGTCCACTGTTTCAGATTCAGCTACTCTGAGGTGGGGCCTGAAATTCTACTCAATGATGCTGCAGCATATTTTGAGAACTATTGCTCTATCTTTTGGACCTTCAAGGAGAAAATGACATACAAGTGCAACTGTTTAATGATAAATTCCCCAATACTTCGTCTTTTATTGCACCTGCTCTTTAAACTTCTAAAATGATCAGGAAATGCATTAAAGAATTTTTTTTAAGAGCCAATAAGATAAGAGCTTCGCCTAAAGGCAAAACCAAATTTCCTTTAAAGGAACTTAGTTATGTGGGAGGAATTTCTCAGCCTGTGAGCCCACCATCACCCTAAATGATTCTAGCCATCCATTTGCCTTGAGCAAATGCGGGTAACAAGCTTAGCAGAATGGTTCTCAAAGGGTGGTCCCCAGAAGAGCAGTAACAGCATCACCCGGATCTTATTAAAAATGCAAATTCTTGGGCCTCCCAGACCTACTGAATCAGAAACTGCACTGAGGGTCCAGCAATCCACATTTTAACAAGTCCTCCAGGGGATCCTGATGCACACTTAAATTTGAGAACCACTAGTTTAGCACAATGTAAACAGTAAGCTCCTGGAGGGCAGGAGTCCTCATCCTGTTCATCATGGTATCTCCAACCCACGGCTCAAAGCAGACACTCAAACTTCTTGTTGAGTAAATGAATGCCTACATCTCTAAGAGAGAGAACTTTCAAACTACCATATAGTATCTCATGCAAAGAATTTCCTAATGTTTATTTTTGGGAGGTGCAGGAGAGGGGAGGAGAAGATCGGGAGGAGATATGGATTTTTTTCCCGAGAGCCCTACTCTCTCCCTCTCTCTCACATCCTCTGACCTTATATCTCAGATGGAGTCATAACTCCAAACTGTAAAATATGTCTTCCTCATACTACCGTCTCCAGCTACATCCCACAGGCCCGCCTAGTTTGAGGCCTCAGTTTAAGATTGCCCAGCCTGTGACGGCACTCGCATTGGACAGTGGCTTTCTCCAGGTGTCCCAGACTCTGCTGCAGCTGCAAGAGCACCCTGCCTCTCTCTGCATATCTAACAATACTGTCAGAATTGATTAATGTTTCATGACCAAATGACTTGTGATTTGGGAAATCCAACAGACTCACTTGCACGTTTCTGCCTCTTCTCCGAGGAAGTCAACAATATCCACAAAATACTTTTTAAAATGGTTCTCACTATATCCTCTATACGGGGAGGGTGGGGGTGAGAATCGCTTCATAAAGAGAAGATGCTCTGTATTTTAGCTATGGTGAGGCAAGTTGGGGATGAGTATGGGACCTTGGTAGCAGGCAGCTGCCCAGAGATGCCCTTCTTTATTTTTTCTTTCTGTCCGAGTTTTCTGAAGGAGGCAATGGCTCTATTACACTGAATCAGAAAATACTGAGCAAAATTATAATAAAAACAAACCGATTTATTGTTATATCTTGATGTGGCCAATCCAAAGACCATGTTCAGTGACAGTGCTCAGAATGACAACAGTCATTATTACACTGACAAGGCAGATCTCATAATTTCTTATTTTCCCAAAAATGGCATTTGTGGATGTGAAAAAGATTGCCCTAGTTCATTTTTTAATAAAAACATTTTAAATAAAGACATCATCTCACATGCAGGGAAAACCTGTGATTAATATGCTACACCATTCTCAAACAACAGGGTAAAAGACAATGCCTTGAGAAGGCACTTAGATGCAGACATTGTCTTTGCTGAGCTGGCTTGGTTTCCCCAAGGAGCTCCATCTTGTGTAAGGTGCAGACAAATTAGGGTAAAAAGACAGAAATGGAGCCCAAGTTAACTGGTGATGTCTGCTGCTTCTGAGAAAGACTGCAGAATAGTGACTAGGAGGGTCAGCTATAGAGGTAGACTGAGGTTCAAGTCTGTTGCTCATTGACTGTGTGACCTTGGGCAAGGCACTTCACCTTTCTGGTCACAGTTTTCTGATTTATAAGTGGGTGTAGTGAATGCTATTGATGCCCCACCCAAAGCTCCTTACCAAACACACTCCATCCACGAGTGTTGCCCTGCTCATCCTCCAGCTGCTATGAGCACCGACTGCTGTGTTAGTCTTCTAAGTTTGCCATGACAGAATGCCACAGACTGGGTGGCTTAAACAACCGAAATTTATTATCTCATAGTTCTGGAGGCTGGAAGTCCAAGATCAAAGAGCTGGCAAGTTTGTTTTCTCCTTGGCTTGCAAGTGGTTGACCCTCTGTGCACTGGTGTCTCTCTTCTCGTGTCTTAATCTCCCTCTCTTATAAGGACACTAGTCAGAATGGATTTGGGCCCTGCCCTAACAGCCTCATTTCAATCAACTTAATCGCCTCTTTAAAGGCCCTATCTCCAAATACTGTCGCATTCTGAGGTCCTGAGGGTTAGGGCTTCAACATATAAATTTTAGGGGAACACAGTTCGGTCCATACCAACTGCTAACGGAGTACAGATGCCCCCTTCTCCAGACAACTGCTCTCAGATCAAAGAATTTCCTTATCAAAGAGGTTAGGTCTCACCTCGACCCCAGGTGCAGTTTTGGCCGATGACTGACTGACTCAAGGTGGAGCCAACTCTGTGGTGTCATTCATGCCACGAGCTACTATGGAGGCTAGTCTGCAGCTGGACCACATCCTTGCTCAGCAACTTCCGCTGCCCTGTCCAGACATACCCCCTACCCATCCCACCCCACCCAAAAGACACATACGTCAGAGTGAACATCTCAGCCTCTGCTTCTAAGCAACCCAACCAAAAACTTGGGGTATTATAATAATAATACCTTAACTCATAGCTACAACATACAATTTTATAAAAGCTAAGCGAGGTTATACAGTAATGTAAACACCCCTTAAAGGAAAATAGCCAGATGCCAGCAAGATTACATACTTTTATATTACACATTTAATCCTCAGACTTTCTAGAAAACAATAGAGCCCATTCCCATGGATACTTCTAAAGGGAATCCTTCATCGGCTATCAATTATATCTCTGACAGCTAAATTTTTTAATCTCTTGAGGTCTAGTCTACCTGCCCTGCTTGAGGTCTTCTTAAAATGCTCTACATAGCATAGTGTCCTGCACCTAGTAGGTGCTTAATAAATGACCATTATTATTACCTGAGCAGGTAGAAAATGTGAGTTTTCTTATAGCTGACAAGAGTGCAGGGGGAGAAAATAGGATCCCTTCCACCAGAAATAAGAGGTGAGCTTTGGCCTTACTCCAGAAAAGGGATGCAGAAGGAGGGTGGGAGATTCAGAGCCAGCGAGACGGTGGATGGTCATGTGCTCTGTGAGATGCTGAGCTCATCAAACACGTGTACAGGTGAGAAAGCTGGGTTTACTGTCTGAACCCGTAAGTGCCATGTGGAGGCCACCGGCTTCCATGCATGAGCTACAAGCAGAGGGAAGCCTGCATAGTGATTAAGAGGAGAGCTCTAGACAAGCTGCAGTTTGAGCCAAGCTTCCCAAATCTCCCAGGGATGGGGTCTAAGCTGGCATCTAGGGTACATCATTATTGGTGTGTAAAAGCAGCATTTATACAAAAAGGGCCAACTGCAGAGCTAGAGAAAACACTCCTTGGGCAGAGGCAGTTGGACTCCACCGTGTAGAAAAGGATCATTCCTAAACCCCAGGCTTCTGCCCTCCTGGGAGCTAATAAAGGTACCAGTCTCTCACCTCTGGACATATCTTCCCCTACACCATTAGAAGGAATGAACTGACCCTGAAACTTTGCTGTTTTGGAAAAGGTATTTTGTCAATTTTTAAACTTGAACTTACATTGAATTTTATTTTTCCTTTTCAATTTTTAAAAACCATCTGTCCCCCCCACAGTGAACCATGAGATGGTTTATCAGGGTTATGTAGTGACTCATCAGCTGGGCCTAGAATACCCTTCCCATTGGCAGCCACTAAGATTCTCACTGGAGCTTGGAAGTCATAGGGGAGAAGGGCGCACCCTAAGACCAGTGATCACTACTTCCCATGGTAAGTCATCCCTTCTGCGGGTACCAGGGGCCCCTGCTGGAGGTCCTGGGGAAGCCGTTACTCCATATGCCAAAGGGCTGCTGCATCTCTATTTCATTACACAATCCCCTTCTGGGCCCATGGGAAGCAACTGTAATTTTCAGTCACTATTTAGTGGGGCTGGAGGCTTACAGCAGCGTATTTGCTAAGGAGTATTTTGAACCAACGTTCAGTCCAGGGAAGCATGTAGACAGCCCCCGGTGAAGTGAGCACTCCAGATTTCAAGGGAGAAATGAACACTCAGATCTGTGACTACCTCCAGTCTCAACCAGTCTGTCACAGATCTTGCCTAACACACTTTCCATGTCACTCTTCCCCACCAAGGACTTCCTCACTGCCAATAAAATTGAGTACGAAATCTTCAGCTTGGCAGCCAAGGCCTTTTATCATCTGGTTGCAACCTGCTTTCCCAGACCTGCCTTCTCCTACTGATGGATGTGGTCGCTCTCCGTTAAAGGTGGGCACCAAAAGAGATTCTGATTGGGTGGCCCTGGGCTAGGTCTAGGCAGCTTCATCTTTCTGGTGCTTTCCAGATGGTTCGCATATGTACCTTTAGATCAGGACCTTGGCTTTTGTAACCTGGACTCTACATTTTCCCCTGAACTTGCTCTTGCTTTCCAACTTCTGTACTTTTAAGAGCGCTCTCTCCTCCTAGAATTGCCTTGTCCAATATGGTACCCATTAGACACATGTGGCTTAAATTACAATTAATTAAATGGAAACAAAATGACAAATTCAGTTCCTTATTCACACTGGCCACATCTCAAGTGCTTGAAAGCCTCCTGTGACAAGATTATAGAACATTTCCATCCTCGTAAGACATCCGCAGGATGGCGCTGTTCTAGAGGCTCCTCCCCTGCTGGGCGGCAACCTCCAGTTGGAATTCGGCCAGATTGCTTTGAAGCCCTAGGATGTGGGTCCCTTCACCTCTCGGACCCTCCATCCCTCCCCTGACCAGCACGCCCTCCACCACCACCAACCCCACCCTGCGAAATGGAAGGTGGAACCACAGGCCCCCGAGGACCTCCAGCTCTCACAGTCCTGGGCTCAGCAGGGCCAGGCAGTGGCTCCATCCCATCTAGCCTCAGCCTCCTTCGCCTGCCCTTGGAACCATGTCAGACCGAGCCTTCTCATCTGTGCCAACCTTCTTTTACACAGTGTCTACAAGCGGGGCTTTAATAGATGTCCAGCCCGCACCCTTCACCCCAGAGAAAGGCAGCTCATGGACCTCCCAGCTCCCCACAGCAGACACTGTCTTCACAGCACAGCAGGCATTAAGTCCACTTTACTAATTATATCACTAACTCTAAGTGGAACTAAATCTCAAATACGAACAATACATTTATATTCTTGGGGGCAGATGTGCAGCAGTTGCTTGGTTTTATATCTTTTTGATGCTTTCTTCTCTCACACAATAAGCTATAGGTTAGTACCAGTACCGTGACCTTTTCTAAAATAAACCCTCAAAACTAAGGCTAAAATTAACCATGTTCATTAGCTTAGCCTGCAGCATCACACATGAGGCTGTGAAAAGAAAGAATTTTCTTAGGCAAAATACATATTCATGACCCTTTCTGCATGGAGGGCTAAATTAAGTACAGTACAGTGCCACGTATAAATACATACAACAGCAGGTTCTGCTGTAAGTTTTTCTTCGAGAGACACCCCTCTATATGATCAAGTGCACCAAAGGGCCTCCCCCCCTACACACACACACACACACACACACACACACACACACACAAACACATGACAGAAAGAAGCTCCATGATGCATTTGGATGTAGGTCTCCCTCAAGCTCTCAAGTCGATGCTTTTTTTTTAATAATAGATCTTTATTGGAGTATAATTGCTTCACAATACTATGTTAGTTTATGTTGCACAACAAAGTGAATCAGCCATACGCATACACATGTCCCCATATCCCCTCCCTCTTGAGCCTCCCTCCCACTCTCCCTATCCCACCCCTCTAGGTCATCGCAAAGCACCGAGCCAATCTCCCTGTGCTATGCTGCTGCTACCTACCAGTCAACTATTTTACATTCGGTAGTGTATATATGTCGATGCTACTCTCACTCAGCCCCAGCTTCCCCCTTCCACCCCATGTCCTCAAGTCCATTCTCTATATATCTACCTCTTTATTCCTAACCTGCAATTAGGTTTATCTGTACCATTTTTTTCTTTTTTTAAGATTCCATATATATGCATTAGCATACAGTATTTGTTTTTTTCTTTCTGACTTACTTCACTCGGTATGACAGAGCACCTCACTACAAATAACTCAATTTCGTTTCTTTATATGGCTGAGTAATATTCCACTGTATATATGTGCCACATCTTCTTTACCCATTCATCTGTCGATGGACATTTAGGTTGGTTCCATGTCCTGGCTACTGTAAACAGTGCTGCAATGAACATTGTGGTACATGTCTCTTTTTGAATTATAGTTTTCTCAGGGTATATGCCCAATAGTGGAATTGCTGGGTCATATGGTAGTTCTATTTTTAGTTTTTTAAGGAACCTCCATACTGTTCTCCATAGTGGCTGTATCAATTTACATTCCCACCAAGAGTGCAGGAGGGTTCCCTTTTCATCACACCCTTTCCAGCATTTACTGTTTCTAGATTTTTTGATGATGGCCATTCTGACTGGCGTGAGGTGATGATACCTCATTACAGTTTTGATTTGCATTTCTCTAATAATTAATGATGTTGAGCATCTTTTCATGTGCCTCTTGGCCATCTGTATGTCTTCCTTGGTGAAGTGTCTATTTAGATCTTCCACCCATTTTTTAACTGGATTGTTTGTTTTTTTGATATTGAGCTCCATGAGCTGTTTGTATATTTTGAAGATTAATCCTTTGTCTGTTTTTTCATTTGCAAATATTTTCCCCCATTCTGAGGGTTTTCTTTTTGTCTTGTTTATGGTTTCCTTTGCTATGCAAAAGCTTTTAAGTTTAATTAAGTCCCATTTGTTTATTTTTGTTTTTATTTCTGTTACTCTAGGAGGTGGGTCAAAAAAGATCTTGCTGTGGTTTATGTCAAAGAATGTTTTTCCTATGTTTTCCTTTAAGAGTTTTATAGTGTTTGGTCTTACATTTAAGTCTTTAATCCATTTGGAGTTTACTTTTGTGTATGGTGTTAGGTAGTGTTCTAATTTCTATGTGCCAAAATGATTCTCCCTTAGGCAAAACTATAACATTTCTCTGAAACATTTTTTCTGGTTTGGAGAGGAAAAGCCAAAATAAGTAGGTAAAGTCTGTCTTTTCTCCAGAAATGAATATAGGCCAGAAAATCCACTCTCTCAAAGGGAAATATAAGGAGATTGAGCAGACCCTGAAAAAGCTGGTATGTATGGCTGGATACTGTGTTTTTGGCAGAAAACATCAAGTTCTGTGACTTTAGGCAACTGGCTTAAGCTCCCTGAGTCTTAGGTGTCTCATCTGTAATATGCAGATAGTAATAACTCACCAGTCTAAGAACAGGAGCCCAAACTAGATGATTCCAGGTTGTTTCTCTGCTCTAAGGGTTGCAAAAGTATGACATGGAGTAACAGACCAGACCAGTGTGTATATGAATCATGTGGGGAACTTGATGAAATGTGGATTCTGATTGGTAGGTCTGTGTGGGGCCTGAGAGTCTGCATTGCTGACATGGTCCTCAAACCACACTTTGAGGAGCCACTGAATGTTTGTCAAGAAGTGAGATGACAACTAAGACTTTCACGAAGCTGAAGAATTTAAAGTGCTGTCAAAATGAAGCCTCTGCCTTTTCTCTGATTTTCCTTTGGCAGTGTTTCCTCATTAACAAGAGGCTTGGGTACCTCAGAATGCATTTAGCGATTGTTTTATTGGCAGAGAGAACACCTTGTGAGCCAAATAGGATTTCTCCTCTGATGAAATCCTGGAGTTATAATTTCTCTTTTCCACCTCATTTCTCCTGGAAAATATTTGTTTCCCACTGGCAGCATCCCTCTGTTAACTGTCCAGCTGTAGGTAGTCAGGAGACTGCCAGAAGATGTCTGCTTGTGCTAAGATGCTCTGAGCTTGCCAATGTGAACAGACAAACTGAATACGGCAACATGGGCCAATGATCACAAAACACAAGGGAAATCTATTGCATTGATACTGTGGATGTGTCTTCATTTAAATGTTTTTAATTAAAGGAAGTGCATATCATACACATCGGTTTAGAAAAATCTTCATGGTCCTACTCAGGAAAATCTTCTATCGCAACGTTGGATTTTCTCGTGTGACTGGGTACTTCCTGTTGAATGTGATATGGTCTTGGAGAGCAAGGTAAACTCAAGTTTAAAAGGAACTCTTTCCTGGCCTGTAAAATCTAGAAAAGCTTCCATTTACATGTCCCCAAGTATTATAAGTAATAATAATAATTACTTCCCATTGTATGACCCTCCATGATTCACAAACTGATTTCAAATATATTCTCTCACCTAAGGCTCCCTTACTACATGGTGTGAAATAGGTGGTGTTTTCCCCTTGTGTCCACACAAGGAACATAAAAGTTAGGGTTCCTTGACCTCTTCAACTTAGTTTGAAAGTGGCAGACCCCAAACCATGTCTTCAAATTCTAGATCTAGTGCTCATTTGTATCAAATCATATTGATTACATAATTCTGCTTGGCTACTCTCTGAAGGTAACCACTCAATTTGGTCACATACTCACAAATGCAACCACATCTGCAGAATGTGACATTAAAAGTTCATTGCAACCTCTACCTCTTTTCCACATGCCAGCTTTCCCTTCTTCTCAAACACTTTCCATGCCACACACATGACACTAACTACTACAGAGCACCTTCAAATAATGTCTAGAACTTTGGCCAGAGGTTAAAATGTAACTTTTTAAAACGTGAAGTCACTAGAAAGAGCCTTCGATAAAAATTACTTGCATTAGTTATCTATTATTGGGTAACAAATTACCCCCAAATCATGGCTTAAAACAATAAAAAATGTTTATTTTCTCCACATTTTCTGTGGGTCAGGAATCCAGGATTTGCTTGGCCAGGAGGTCCTGGCTCAGGGATTGTCATGAGGTTTTGGTTAAGAAGTCATCTGAGGTGATAGTCATCTGCAGGCTTAATGGGGACAGGAAGATCCAACCCTAAGCTCACCCACGTGGCTCCTCGCAGGAAACCTCAGTTCCCGGCACATGGACCCCCCCCCCTCCCAGGGCAGCTTGAGTGTCCTTGCAACATGGCAGCTGACTTCCCCCAGAGGGAGTGACCCTAAAGAGCAAGGCAGAAGCTGCGTTATCTTTGCCACCTAGCCTTGGAAGACACACTCTGCAATTTCTACACCATCCTATTGGTGTCACGGGTCAGCCAATTTAATGTATGTGGGGGGAACCATACAAGGGCATGAATCACTGAGGACCATCTTAGAGGTTGGCCACAAAAAATAACCTAAAAGTTTAATTTTTCTTTCATTTTTTTTTTTTGAGAAAAATATTCATTTAATCTTCATGTATAAATAGTTGGGTTGTTATACTGAGGTTACGTAATGAATCGTGACAGACTTTACACTAGAACTTTCTCCCAATATCCAAGTTGGTGAAACCTCTACCTTTAAAAGACGGTAAATAGAAAAACATATATGTAACAAGATTTGGTTCATAATTAGGACAAATATGGACTTGAACAGTCAGATCCTATTGAAATTTCACATGATTACCCAAGTGGTCAAAATCATATTTAGGGGAGTAGGTATATAATTATTTTCAGTATCACATCATATTGCTAGGACACTAAGTATTCACATAACTATGGGGAGAAAATAACACAAAACTAAGATGTACTGTAACCTACATGAAAGTGAACATGGACTAATTAAACAGAGAAATATCCAGAGCAAGGGACGCTGATCAGGGACATTTAATGTGATCTGTATTAGTCACAGTTTTCCAGGGAAACAGAACTAATAGGATATGTGTGTGTGTGTGTGTGTGTGTGTGTGTGTGAGTGTGTGTGTGTGTAGAGAGAGAGAGAGAGGAGGGGAGTGGAGAGACACAGAGAGAAACAGAGAGATGGAGAGACACAGAGACAGAGACAGAGAGACAGATTTATTTTAAGTAATTGGCTCTTGCAATTCTAGGGGCTGGCAAATCCAAAATCTGCAGGGCAAGTCAGCAGGCTGGAGACCTAGGCAAGAGTTAATATTGCAGCCTTGAGTCTAAAGGCTGTCTGGAGATAGAATTCCTTCCTCCTCGGGAGGTCTCAGTCTTTTCTCTTAAGTCCTTAGACTGGCTGGATGAGGCTTGCCCATACTATCGAGGGTGATCTGCTTTTACTCAAAGTCTACTGATGATTTAACATTGATCACATATGAAAAATACTGTCGCAGCCAACATCTAGACAGGTGTTATACCAAACATCTGTGCACCACAGCTTACCCAAGTTGATACATAGAATTAACCATCACAGGATCTAATACGAGTATTCTTTTCCAATTTGGATCTGACAGAGAAGGTGAATGAAGTTGGCAAAGAGAACTCAGATCTCCCACTCAGGCTGCAAAAGTCCCAGAGAGTAGGATTCCAGGCTACTTCCAATACTGAGGGACATCTGAACACCTAAATGCTGACTTGGGGACCAGTCAATCCAATTCTTAGGTTGGATTCCCCAGAAACAGATGAGGGTTTTCATCAAAGTTTTTTGTTAGAAAGGGTTCCCAGGAGAAACTGGCAGGGGTGGGAAGGGGGACAGGGAGGAGCAGGAGGTCACACAAAGGGGCAGGATGGAGCAGAGTCCCATGAAAGGTGACCTTGGCTCAATCCCATAGAGCTCAAGAGACAACTGAGACAACCAGCGGGAGGCACTGGAATGTTTATATGCTTGCAGGCAGTAGCCGCTTTAAAAATGCTGCCTCCAGAGAACTGGGGGTTGGGAGCGGGATGTGGATTCCCAGACACTCTGGCTCTCATTGAGCAGCTTGGGGAAATGCAAGAGAGTTTTGCAGGGCTTTGGGGGGAACAAGTAGACTTATGAGAATCTAAATTCACACTCCTCATGTGCTGTAGGTTTTCCTAAGACATTAACACTAAATTAGTGTGGAGCAAATATACAAGATGCCTGTCAGAAAAAAAAAGAAACAATTCTGAAGGGACATTTCTACAATCTGACGTTTAGCATTTGCTTGGAGAAAAATCCCCACTGAAGATAAACCCTCAATCCAAAATTATTTGCATGTTCCAAACAATGTTGCAATGAACATATAATTTTGCAAACTTGTAGGGGTATTTCTAGAGGATAAACTATTACACATGAAAATGCTGGGTCAAGAGCATTCCAGTAAGAGAGAATCCTCCCAGATATGGGCATGGTTTGCTCTCTCATTTCATTCAAGTCTCTATAAAATGCTACCTCCCGAACAAAACAATAAACAAGCAATATAAGGAATAAACATAAAGCAAATACTTATAAAACTACTATCTAGGCGGAGGCGTGACTGCTGGGCTTGGCGCTGCCACAGCGCAGCCAGCTCGACCTTGAGCGCACAGTTCGTCGTTTCCAGCTGCTGCACAGTGGAGAGGTTGTTGAGGCCCTGCAGTTGCTCCTTCTAGTTAGTGTGGAAGAACTTGTACTCTTAGGTGTGCACCACCACCTGACTCAGGTCCAGCACATCGAATGCCGGGGACGGGCAGTAGGCCAGGCCCAGGCAGAGCTACAAGGCTGAGAAGCAGGCAGCTGAGGAGGCCACACTGCAGCAGGACAGTGACTACGAGTGGAAGCTACTCATGCCGCAGGCCCCAGAGGGGCCCAAGGACAGGCACAAGCTGTCTCTGAACACCTTGTGATAGGAGGAGGCAGCACACAGGTAGTCCTCAGAGCTGAAGCTCATGATGCCCGGACCAGGGCCGGGAGAGCGCTGTGGCTGGGAGAGAAGAGCTAACTCAAGAATGGTATCTACATCAATCTGCGAGATCTCTCCCAGAGATCTCCATCTCAATGCTAAGACCCAGCTCCACTCAATGACCAGCAAGCTCCAGTGCTGGATACCCCATGCCAAACAACTAGCAAGACAGGAACACAACCACACCCATTAGCAGAGAGGCTGCCTAAAATCATAATAAGGCCACAGACACCCCCAAAAGACACCACCAGACGTGGACGTGCCCACCAGAAAGACAAGATCCAACCTCATCCAACAGAACACAGGCACTAGTCCCCTCCAGCAGGAAGCCTACACAACCCACTGAACCAACCTTAGCCACTGGGGGCAGACACCAAAAACAACGGGAACTACGAACCTGCAGCCTGCAAAAAGGAGACCCCAAACACAGTAAGGTAAGCAAAACGGGAAGACAGAGAAACACACAGCAGATGACGGACCAAGGTAAAAACCCACCAGATCAAACAATTGAAGAGGAAATAGGCACTCTACCTGAAACAGAATTCAGAGTGATGATAGTAAAGATGATTCAAAATCTTGGAAATAGAGTGGAGAAAATACAAGAAACGTTTAACAAGGATTTAGAAGAACTAAAGAGCAAACAAACAATGATGAACAACACAATAACTGAAATTAAAAATTGTCTAGAAGGGATCAGTAGCAAAATAACTGAAGCAGAAGAACGGATAAGCGACCTGGAAGAAAAAATAGTGGAAATAACTACTGCAGAGCAGAATGAAGAAAAAAGAATGAAAAGAATTGAGGACAGTCTCAGAGACCTCTGGGACAACATTAAAGGCGCCAACATTTGAATTATAGGGGTCCCAGAAGAAGAACGGAAAAAGAAAGGGACTGAGAAAATATTTGAAAAGATTATAGTTGAAAATTTCCCTAATATGGGAAAGGAAATAGTTAATCAAGTCCAGGAAGCACAGAAAATCCCACACAGGATAAATCCAAGGATAAACATGCCAAGACACATATTAATCAAACTATCAAAAATTAAATACAAAGAAAAAATATTAAAAGCAGCAAGGGAAAAGCAACAAATAACATACAAGGGAATCCCCATAAGATTAACAGCTGATCTTTCAGCAGAAACTCTGCAAGCCAGATGAGAGTGGCAGGACATATTTAAAGTGATGAGAGGGAAAAACCTACAACCAAGATTACTCTACCATCAAGGATCTCATTCAGATTCAACGGAGAAATTAAAACCCTTACAGACAAGCAAAAGTTAAGAGAACTCAGCACCACCAAAACAACTTTACAACAAATGGTAAAGGAACTTCTCTAGGCAGGAAACACAAGAGAAGGAAAAGACCTACAATAACAAACCCAGACCAATTAAGAAACGGTAATAGGAACGTACATATAGATAATTACCTTAAATGTAAATGGATTAAATGCTCCAAACAAAAGACACAGACTGGCTGAATGGATACAAAGACAAGCCCTGTATATATGTTGTCTACAAGAGACCCACTTCAGACCTAGGGACACATACAGACTGAAAGTGAGGGGGGGGTGGGGAGATATTCCATGCAAATGGAAATCCAAACAAAGCTGGAGTAGCAATTCTCATATCAGACAAAATAGAATTTAAATAAAGACTATAAAAGAGACAAAGAAAGGCACTACATAATGATCAAGGGATCAATCCAAGAAGACCTAACAATTATGAATATTTATGGAGCCAAAATAGGAGCACCTCAATTCATAAGGCAAATACTAACAGCCATAAAAGGGGAAATCGACAGTAACACAATCATAGTAGGGGAATTTAACACCCCACTTTCACCAATGGACAGATCATCCAAAATGAAAAAAAAAAGAAAACACAAGATTTAAATGATACATCAAACAAGATGGACTTAATTGATACTCATAGGACATTCCATTCAAAAACAACACAATACACTTTCTTTTCAAGTGCTCATGGAACATTCTCCAGGATAGATCATATCTTGGGTCACAAATCAAGCCTAGGTAAATTTAGAAAATTGAAATCGTATCAAGTATCTTTTCTGACCACAATGCTATGAGACTAGACATCAATTACAGGAAAAAATCTGTAAAAAATACAAACACATGGAGGCTAAACAATACATTACTTAATAACCAAGAGATCACTGAAGAAATCAAAGAAGAAATCAAAAAATACCTAGAAACAAATGACAATGAAAACACAACAACCCAACACCTGTGGGATGCAGCAAAAGCAGTTCTAAGAGGGAAGTATATAGCAACACAATGCTACCTTAAGAAACAAGAAACATCTCAAATAAACAACCTAACCTAACGCCTAAAGCAATTAGAGAAACAAGAACAAAAAATTCCCAAAATTAGCAGAAGGAAAGAAATCATAAAGATCAGATCAGAAATAAATGAAAAAGAAATGAAGGAAACGATAACAAAGATCAATAAAACTAAAAGCTGGTTCTTCGAGAAGATAAACAAAATTGATAAACTATTAGCCAGACTCATCAACAAAAAAACGGAGAAGACTCAAATCAGTAGAATTAGAAATGAAAAAGAAGAAGTAACAACTGACACTGCAGAAATAAAAGGATCATGAGAGATTACTACAAGCAACTCTATGCCAATAAAATGGACAACCTGGAAGAAATGGACAAATTCTTAGAAAAGCACAACCTTCCAAGACTGAACCAGGAAGAAATAGAAAACATGAACAGACCAATCACAAGCACTGAAATTGAAACTGTGATTAAAAATCTTCCAACAAACAAAAGCCCAGGACCAGATGGCTTCACAGGCGAATTCTATCAAACATTTAGAGAAGAGCTAACACCTATCCTTCTCAAACTCTTCCAAAAGAGAGCAGAGGAAGGAACACTCACAAACTCATTCTACGAGGCCACCATCACCCTGATACCAAAACCAGACAAAGACGTCACAAAGAAAGAAAATTACAGGCCAATATCACTGATGAACATAGATGCAAAAATCCTCAACAAAATACTAGCAAACAGAATCCAACAGCACATTAAAAGGATCATGTATCATGATCAAGTGGGGTTTATCCCAGGAATGCAAGGATTCTTCAATATACGGAAATCAATCAATCTGATACACCATATTAACAAATTGAAGAATAAAAACCATATGATCTTCGCAATAGATGCAGAAAAACTTTCGACATGATTCAACACCCATTTATGACAAAAACCCTGCAGAAAGTAGGCATAGAGAGACCTTAGCTCAACATAATAAAGCCCATATATGACAAACCCACAGCCAACATCGTCCTCAATGGTGAAAAACTGAAACCATTTCCACTAAGATCAGGAACAAGACAAGGTTGCCCACTCTCACCACTATTATTCAACATTGTTTTGGAAGTTTTAGCCACAGCAATCAGAGAAGAAAAAGAAATAAATGGAATCCAAATTGGAAAAGAAGAAGTAAAGCTGTCACTGTTTGCAGATGACATGGTACTATACATAGAGAATCCTAAGACGCTATCAGAAAACTACTAGAGCTAATCAATGAATTTGGTAAAGTAGCAGGATACAAAATTAATGCACAGAAATCTCTTGCATTCCTATACACCAATGATGAAAAATCTGAAAGTGAAATTAAGGAAACACTCCCATTTACCATTACAACAAAAAGAATAAAATACCTAGGAATAAACCTACCTAAGGAGACAAAGACCTGTATGCACAAAACTATAAGACACTGATGAACGAAATTAAAGATGATACATATACATGGAGTGGTATACCCTGTTGGATTGGAAGAATCAACATTGTGAAAATGACTATACTACCCAAAGCAATCTACAGATTCAATGCAATCCCTATCAAACTACCACAGGCATTTTTCACAGAACTAGAACAAAAAATTTCACAAGTTGTATGGAAACACAAAAGACCCCAAATAGACAATGCAATCTTGGGAAAGAAAAACGGAGCTGGAGGAATCAGGCTCCCTGACTTCAGACTATGTTACAAAGCTACAGTAATCAAGACAGTATGGTACTGGCACAAGAACAGAAATATAGATCAATGGAACAGGTTAGAAAGCCCAGAGATCAACCCACACATATATGGTCACCTTATTGTAGATAAAGGAGGCAAGAATATACAATGGAGAGAAGACAGCCTCTTCAACAAGTAATGCTGGGAAATCTGGACTGTAAAACTGTAAAACCTGTAAAAGAGTGAAATTAGAACACTGCTTAACACCATATACAAAAATAAACTCAAAATGGATTAAAGACCTAAATGTGAGGACAGACACCATAAAACTCTTAGAGGAAAACATAGGCAGAACACTCTATGACATAAGTCACAGCAAGATCCTTTTTGACCCACCTCCTAGAGAAATGGAAATAAAAACAAAAATAATCAAATGGGACCTAATGATACTTAAAAGCCTTTGCACAGCAAAGGAAACCATAAACAGGACGAAAGGACAACACTCAGAATGGGAGATAATATTGCAAATGAAACAACTGACAAAGGATTAATCTCCAAAATTTACAAGCAGATCATGTAGCTCAATATCAAAAAAACAAATAACCCAATCCAAAAATAGGCAGAAGACCTAAATGGACATTTCTCCAAAGCAGATATACAGATTGTCAACAAACACATGAAAAATGCTCAACATCACTAATCATTAGAGAAATGCAAATCAAAACTACAATGAAGTATCACCTCACACCAGTCAGAATGGCCATCATCAAAATATCTACAAACAGTAAATGCTGGAGAGGGTGTGGAGAAAAGGGAACCCTCTTGCACTGTTGTTGGGGATGTAAATTGAGACAGCCACTATGGAGAACAGTATGGAGGTTTCTTAAAAAACTAAAAATAGAACTAACATACGACCCAGCAGTCTCACCTCTGGGCATATACCCTGAGAAAACCGTAATTCAAAAAGAGTCATGTACCACAATGTTCATTGCCACACTATTTACAATAGCCAAGACAGGGAAGCAACCTAAGTGTCCATCTACAGATGAATGGATAAAGAAGATGTGGCACATATATACAATGGAATATTACTCAGCCATAAAAAGAAACAAAATTGAGTTATTTGTAGTGAGGTGGTCTGTCATACAGAGTGAAGTAAGTTAGAAAGAGAAAGACAAATACCGTATGCTAACACATATATATGGAATATTAAAAAGAAAAAAGGTTCTGAAGAACCTAGGGCAGGACAGGAATAAAGATGCAGATGTAGAGAATGGCCTTGAGGACACGGGGAGGGGGAAGGGTAAGCTGGCACAAAGTGAGAGAGTGGCATTGACCTATATACACTACCAAATGTAAAATAGCTAGTGGGAAGCAGCCACATAACACAGGGAGATCAGCTCTGTGCTTTGTGATCACCTAGAGGGGTGGGATAGGGAGGGTGGGAGGGAGATGCAAAAGGGAGGGGATATGGGGATATATGTATACGTACAGGTGATTCACTTTGTTATACAGCAGAAACTAACACAACATTGTAAAGCAATTGTACTCCAATAAAGATGTTTTAAAAAAAGAAAGAATTGTGTCTACTTCTACACTGAACTTTTAAATAAATGTTTTATTTAGATGTAAAAAAAAAAAAGCTACTATCTAGGTCAAGAAATTTAGAATTAATCAGTGACCCAGAAATACTACTCACATTCATATATTCCATATCCCTTCCTGGTTATAACCCTGCTCTTCACCTTAGAAATAACCAAATATTTTTACTTTTATGGTAATCACCTCCTTGATTTCCTTTAGTTTCTAAACTTTACATAATTCTTAAATGATATAGTCTGATGTATCGGGTTTTGATGGTTATGAAAAAAGAATTATATTTCAGGGATTCTCTTGGTTCTTGCTCCTTTTATGTTTACAAGATTTATCTGTGTTGTCACAAACAGTTGAAGTCTGTTTACATTTATTGTTGTATAGGATCCTATTGTACCAATATACAACAATTTATTTGTTATACTATTAATAAACATTTGCATTGTTTCTAGTTTGGGGCTATTACAGCATTCTTGTGAATGTCCTGGTGTACACATGCATATAGATTTACAAGGAATAGCCCCAGAAATGAAATTGCTGAGCCATACAGTGTGCAAATTTTCATCTTTATTAGATGATGCAGAGCTATTTTTCAAAGAAGAAGCACCAACTGACACTCCAGTAATGGAAGTGTTATTTGTCCTTGCAGTTTCACCTCCTTGAGAACACTTGGTATTGTCAAACTTTAAATTTTTGTCCATCTGAGTAGTATGTAGTGGTATCTCAGAGTGGATTTGAGTTTTCATTTCCTGATTTACTCTGTATGGAATTGTAGTATGGAATTGTAAGTTGGAAGTTATTTGCTTTCAGCACACTGAAGATGCCAATGACTTATGCTTTCCTTTATTGCTATTAAGTCAGCAGTTAGTTAACTGTCACTCTCTTGAAGATAATTCCTTTTTATTTCCCTCTGGACTCTGAATATCTGAACCTTTGGTTGTCTGAGGTTTTAATATAATGTATCAAGCTGTAGATTTCTTTTTGTTTTCCTACTTGTCATTGGTGGATCTCTTGAATCTATTGAATGATTTCTATCATCAATTCTGGAAAATTCTCACCTATTATTCCTTGTTTACGTTTCTTTCTGAAACTCCAATTAAATGATTTGAGATCTCACTCTATCCTCCATGTCTTTCACCCTTTCTTCTGTAATTTCCATGTTTTGTCTCTCCATGTTATAATGTCTCCAACTTCTCTTTCCATTCTTTAATTTCTGCTTTAGCTGTGTCTAATCTACTATTAAACTCATTCATTGAGTTCTTAATCTCAGTGTATTGTAGTTTTCATTTTTATAAGTTCTATTTGGTTCCTTTTCCAAAAGGCTATATGGTGTTTATAGTTTCTTATTTCCTGCAAATATATTCAAGCTTATTTAAACATAGGAAGCATCATTATTTTATAGACTATATGTCAGATGATTCCAGTATCTTAAGTCTTTGGGGGTATATGGTATATGTATGTCTAGTCTAGTGAACACTTGTTGGTACTACCAAGCCTGCATTATCAGAAGCAGAACTCTATTGTGTTTTATAATCAGATTTTATTTTTATTTGTTTTTTAAAATTCATTTTCTAACTTCTCTTCTAGAATGTTACATTCTGTGACTTACATTTTTTAAACCACTGTATCCTAAACATCTAGAATATTACTTTGCACATAATTTTTAAATTGTTAAATAAAAAATTAATTCTTTAAAAATACTATATAATATTTCTTCAGAACAGTTATGCCATGTTACCAACAATGTATTAAAAAATCCTGTTTATTCCTCACACCTTTGTTAATACTGTATATTCTCAGTCTTGTAAATCTTTGCCTGTTTCACAAAAAGTCACATTATTGTTTTAATTTTTATTTATTTAATAGTTAATGAGGTGGACTCCCTCTTATTAGCCATTTGTGGCAGGTCTTCATGAAACTGGTAATTTCCCTTGCTCATTTTTCTTTTCTAATTGAAGTATAGTTGATTTACAATATTGTGTTAGTTTCAGATGTGCAGCAAAGTGATTCAGATATTCATTACATATTTTTTTTCAGATTATTTTCCATTATAGGTTATTACAAGATACTAAATATTGTTCCCTTTGTTATACAGTAAATTCTTGTTGTTTATCTATTTTATATACAGCAGCTTGTTAATCCCAGATCCCTAATTTATACCCCCTTCCTTTTCTCTTTGGTAATCATAAGTTTGTTTTCTATGTCTATGAGTTTGTTTCTGTTTTGTACATAGATTCATTTGTATCATATTTTAGATTCCACATATAAGTGATATCATATAATATTTATCTTTCTCTGACATACTTCAATTAGTATGATATTCTCTAGGTCCATCCATGTTGCTGCAAATGGCAATATTTCATTCTTTTTTACGGCTGGGTTAAGATTCCATTGTATATATACACCACATCTTCTTTTTTTTTTTTTTTTAAACATCTTTATTGAAGTATAATTGCCTTACAATGGTGTGTTAGCTTCTGCTTTATAACAAAGTTAATCAGTTATACATATACAATATGTTCCCATATCTCTTCCCTCTTGCATCTCCCTCCCTCCCACCCTCCCCATCCCACCCCTCTAGGTGGTCACAAAGCACCGAGCTGATCTCCCTGTGCTATGCGGCTGCTTCCCACTAGCTATCTATTTTACATTTGGTAGTGTATATATGTCCATGACACTCTCTCACCCTGTCACATCTCACCCCACCCCCTCCCCATATCCTCAAGTCCATTCTCTAGTAGGTCTGTGTCTTTATTCCCGTCTTGCCACTAGGTTCTTCATGGCTTTTTTTTCCCTTAGATTCCGTATATATGTGTTAGCATACTGCATTTGTTTTTCTCTTTCTGACTTACTTCACTCTGTATGACAGACTCTAACTCCATCCACCTCATTACAAATACCTCCATTTCATTTCTTTTTATGGCTGAGTAATATTCCATTGTATATATGTGCCACATCTTCTTTATCCATTCATCTGTTGATGGACATTTAGGTTGCTTCCATGTCCTGGCTATTGTAAATAGAGCTGCAATGAACATTTTGGTACATGACTCTTTTTGAACTATGCTTTTCTCAGGGTATATGCCCAGTAGTGGGATTGCTGGGTCGTATGGTAGTTCTATTTTTAGTTTTTTAAGGAACCTCCATACTGTTCTCCATAGTGGCTGTATCAATTTACATTCCCACCAACAGTGCAAGAGAGTTCCCTTTCCTCCACACCCTCTCCAGCATTTATTGTTTCTAGATTTTTTGATGATGGCCATTCTGACCGGTGTGAGATGATACCTCATTGTAGTTTTGATTTGCATTTCTCTAATGATTAGTGATGTTGAGCATTCTTTCATGTGTCTGTAGGCCATCTGTATATCTTCTTTGGAGAAATGTCTATTTAGGTCTTCTGCCCATTTTTGGATTGGGTTGTTCGTTTTTTTGTTATTGAGCTGCATGAGCTGCTTGTAAATCTTGGAGATTAATCCTTTGTCAGTTGCTTCATTTGCAAATATTTTCTCCCATTCTGATGGTTGTCTTTTGGTCTTGTTTATGGTTTCCTTTGCTGTGCAAAAGCTTTTAAGTTTCATTAGGTCCCATTTGTTTATTTGTGTTCTTATTTCCATTTCTCTGGGAGCTGGGTCAAAAAGAATCTTGCTGTGATGTATGTCATAGAGTGTTCTGCCTATGTTTTCCTCTAAGAGTTTGATAGTGTCTGCCCTTACACTTAGGTCTTTAATCCATTTTGAGTTTATTTTTGTGCATGGTGTCAGGGAGTGTTCTAATTTCATACTTTTACATGTATCTGTCCAATTTTCCCAGCACCACTTATTGAAGAGGCTGTCTTTTCTCCACTGTATATGCTTGCCTCCTTTATCAAAGATAAGGTGACCATATGTGCGTGGGTTTATCTCTGGGCTTTCTATCCTGTTCCATTGATCAATATTTCTATTTTTGTGCCAGTACCAAACTGTCTTGATTACTGTAGCTTTGTAATATAGTCTGAAGTCAGGGAGCCTGATTCCCCCAGCTTCATTTTTCATTCTCAAGATTGCTTTGGCTATTCGGGGTCTTTTGTGTTTCCATACAAATTGTGAAATTTTTTGTTCTAGTTCTGTGAAAAATGCCTGTGGTAGTTTGGTAGGGATTGCATTGAATCTGTAGATTGCTTTGGGTAGTAGAGTCATTTTCACAATGTTGATTCTTCCAATCCAGGAACATGGTATATCTTTCCATCTATTTGTATCATCTTTAATTACTTTCATCAGTGTCTTATAATTTTCTGCATACAGGTCTTTTGTTTCCTTAGGTAGGTTTATTCCTAGATATTTTATTCTTTTTGTTGCAATGGTAAACGGGAGTGTTTTCTTAATTTCACTTTCAGATTTTTCGTCATTAGTGTATAGAAATGCAAGAGATTTCTGTGCATTAATTTTGTATCCTGCTACTTTACCAAATTCATTGATTAGCTCTAGGAGTTTTCTGGTAGCATCTTTAGGATTCTCTATGTATAGTATCATGTCATCTGCAAACAGTGACAGCTTTACTTCTTCTTTTCCGATTTGGATTCCTTTTATTTCTTTTTCTTCTCTGATTGCTGTGGCTAACACTTCCAAAACTATGTTGAATAATAGTGGTGAGAGTGGGCAACCTTGTCTTGTTCCTGATCTTAGTGGAAATGGTTTCAGTTCTTCACCATTGAGGACAATGTTGGCTGTGGGTTTGTCATATATGGCCTTTATTATGTTGAGGAAAGTTCCCTCTATGCCTACTTTCTGCAGGGCTTTTATCATAAATGGGTGTTGAATTTTGTCGAAAGCTTTCTCTGCATCTATTGAGATGACCATATGGTATTTCTCCTTCAATTTGTTAATATGGTGTATCACATTGATTGATTTCCGTATATTGAAGAATCCTTGCATTCCTGGGATAAACCCCACTTGATCATGGTGTATGATCCTTTTAATGTGCTGTTGGATTCTGTTTGCGAGTATTTTGTTGAGGATTTTTGCATCTATGTTCATCAGTGATATTGGCCTGTAGTTTTCTTTCTTTGTGACATCTTTGTCTGGTTTTGGTATCAGGGTGATGGTGGCCTCGTAGAATGAGTTTGGGAGTGTTCCTCCCTCTGCAATATTTTGGAAGAGTTTGAGAAGGATAGGTGTTAGCTCTTCTCTAAATGTTTGATTGAATTCACCTGTGAAGCCATCTGGTCCTGGGCTTTTGTTTGTTGGAAGGTTTTTAATCACAGTTTCAATTTCAGTGCTTGTGATTGGTCTGTTCATATTTTCTATTTCTTCCTGGTTCGGTCTCGGCAGTTTGTGCATTTCTAAGAATCTGTCCATTTCTTCCAGGTTGTCCATTTTATTGGCGTAGAGTTGCTTGTAGTAATCTCTCATGATCTTTTGTATTTCTGCAGTGTCAGTGGTTACTTCTCCTTTTTCATTTCTAATTCTATTGATTTGAGTCTTCTCCCTTTTTCTCTTGATGAGTCTGGCTAATGGTTTATCAATTTTGTTTATCTTCTCAAAGAACCAGCTTTTAGTTTCATTGATTTTTGCTATTGTTTCCTTCATTTCTTTTTCATTTATTTCTGACCTGATCTTTATGATTTCTTTCCTTCTGCTAGCTTTGGGGTTTTTTTGTTCTTCTTTCTCTAATTGCTTTAGGTGCAAAGTTAGGTTGTTTATTCGAGATGTTGCCTGTTTCTTGAGGTAGGCTTGTATTGCTATAAACTTCCCTCTTAGCACTGCTTTTGCTGCGTCCCATAGGTTTGGGGTCGTCGTATCTCCATTGTCATTTGTTTCTAGGTATTTTTTGATTTCCCCTTTGATTTCTTCAGTGATCACTTCGTTATTAAGTAGTGTATTGTGTAGCCTCCATGTGTTTGTATTTTTTACACATCTTTTCCTGTAATTGATATCTAGTCTCATAGCGTTGTGGTCGGAAAAGATACTTGATACGATTTCAATTTTCTTAAATTTACCAAGGCTTGATTTGTGACCCAAGATATGATCCATCCTCGAGAATGTTCCATGCGCACTTGAGAAAAATGTGTATTCTGTTGTTTTTGGGTGGAATGTCTTATAAATATCAATTAATTCCATCTTGTTTAATGTATCATTTAAAGCTTGTGTTTCCTTATTTATTTTCATTTTGGATGATCTGTCCATTGGAGAAAGTGGGGTGTTAAAGTCCCCTACTATGATTGTGTTGCTGTCGATTTCCCCTTTTATGGCTGTTAGTATTTGCCTTATGTATTGAGGTGCTCCTATGTTGGGTGCATAAATATTTACAATTGTTATACCTTCCTCTTGGATCAATCCCTTGATCATTATATAGTGTCCTTCTTTGTCTCTTATAATATTCTTTATTTTAAAGTCTATTTTGTCTGATATGAGAATTGCTACTCCAGCTTTCTTTTGATTTCCATTTGCATGGAATATCTTTTTCCATCCCCTCACTTTCAGTCTGTATGTGTCTCTAGGTCTGAAGTGGGTCTCTTGTAGGCAGCATATATATGAGTCTTGTTTTTGTATCCACTCAGCCAGTCTGTGTCTTTTGGTGGGAGCATTTAATCCATTTACATTCAAGGTAATTATCGATATGTATGTTCCTATTCCCATTTTCTTAAATGTTTTGGGTTTGTTATTGTAGGTGTTTTCCTTCTCTTGTGTTTCTTGCCTTTAGAAGTTCCTTTAGCATTTGTTGTAAAGCTGGTTTGGTGGTGCTGAACTCTCTCAGCTTTTGCTTGTCTGTAAAGGTTTTAATTTCTCCATCACATCTGAATGAGATCCTTGCTGGGTAGAGTAATCTTGGTTGTAGGTTTTTCTCCTTCATCACTTTAAGTATATCCTGCCACTCCCTTCTGGCTTGCAGAGTTTCTGCTGAAAGATCAGCTGTTAACCTTATGGGGATTCCCTTGTGTGTTATTTGTTGTTTTTCCCTTGCTGCCTTTAATATGTTTTCCTTATATTTAATTTTTGACAGTTTGATTAATATGTGTCTTGGCGTGTTTCTCCTTGGGTTTATCCTGTATGGGACTCTCTGTGCTTCCTGGACTTGATTAACTATTTCCTTTCCCATATTAGGGAAGTTTTCAACTATAATCTCTTCAAATATTTCCTCAGTCCCTTTCTTTTTCTCTTCTTCTTCTGGGACCCCTAGAATTCGAATGTTGGTGCGTTTAATGTTGTCCCAGAGGTCTCTGAGACTGTCCTCAGTTCTTTTCATTCTTTTTTCTTTATTCTGCTCTGCAGTAGTTATTTCCACCATTTTATCTTCCAGGTCACTTATCCTTTCTTCTGCCTCAGTTATTCTGCTATTGATCCCATCTAGAGTATTTTTAATTTCATTTATTGTGTTTTTCATCGTTGCTTGGTTCCTCTTTAGTTCTTCTACGTCCTTGTTAAATGTTTCTTGCATTTTGTCTATTCTATTTCCAAGATTTTGGATCATCCTTACTATCATTATTCTGAATTCTTTTTCAGGTAGACTACCTATTTCCTCTTCATTTGTTAGGTCTGGTGTGTTTTGACCCTGCTCCTTCATCTGCTGTGTGTTTTTCTGTCGTCTCATTTTGCTTATCTTACTGTGTTTGGGGTCTCCTTTTCACAGGCTGCAGGTTCGTAGTTCCCGTTGTTTTTGGTATCTGTCCCCAGTGGGTAAGGTTGGTTCAGTGGGTTGTGTAGGCTTCCTGGTGGAGGGGACTATTGCCTGTGTTCTGGTGGATGAGGTTGGATTTTGTCTTTCTGGTGGGCACGTCCACGTCTGGTGGTGTGTTTTGGGGTGTCTGTGGCCTTATGATTTTAGGCAACCTCCCTGCTAATGGATGGGGCTGTGTTCCTGTCTTGCTAGTTGTTTGGCATAGGGTGTCCAGCCCTGTAGCTTGCTGGTCGTTGAGTGAAGCTGGGTCTTGATGTTGAGATGGAGATCTCTGAGAGATCTTTGCCGTTTGGTATTACGTGGAGCTGGGAGGTCTCTTGTGGACCAGTGTCCTGAAGTTGGCTCTCCCACCTCAGAGGCACAGCCCTGATGCCTGGCTGGAGCACCAAGAGCCTTTCATCCACACAGCTCAGAATATAAGGGAGAAAAAAATAGAAAGAAAAAAAGAGGATAAAATAAAATAAAATAAAGCTATTATAATAAAAAATAAGAAAAAAAATTATTAAGAGTAAATGTATTCAGAAAAAATTTTTTTTTAATTTTTAAAAATAGATTTATTAATTTTTTATAGTAAAAAATAAGAAAAAAATTTTTAAGAAAAAAATTTATTAAGAAAAAAATTTTTAATTTTTTAAAATAAAAAATATGAAAAAACTTATTAAAAAATTTTAATTTCTAAAAATAGAAAATACGGAAAAAATTATTAAGAAAATATATATTAGGAAAAAAAAATTTTTTTTAAGTTAAAAAAAAAAACAAAAGGACCGACCTAACCCTAGGACTGATGGTGAAAGCAAAGCTATACAGACAAAATCTCACCCAGAAGCATACACATATACACTCACAAAAAAAGGAAAAGGGGAAAATTAATATATCCTGCTCCTAAAGTCCACCTTTTGAATTTGGGATGATTCGTTGTCTATTCAGGTATTCAACAGATGCAGGCACATCAAGTTGTTTGTGGAGCTTTAATCCGCTGCTTCTGAGGCTGCTGGGGGAGATTTCCCTTTCTCTTCTTTGTTCGTACAGCTCCCAGCGTTCAGCTTTGGATTTGGACCCGCCTCTCCATGTACGTCGCCTGAGGGTGTCCGTTCCCTGCCCAGACAGAACGGGGTTAAAGGAGCAGCTGCTTCGGGGGCTCTGGCTCACTCGGGCCAGGGGAGGGAGCGGTACGGAGGAGGCGGGGCGAGCCTGCGGCGTCAGAGGCGTCGTGACGTTGCAGCAGCCTGAGGCGCGCCGTGTTTTCTCCCTGGGAAGTTGTCCCTGGATCACGGGAGCCTGGCAGTGGCGAGCTGCACCGGCTCCCGGGAGGGGCAGTGTGGAGAGTGACCTGTGCTCGCACACAGGCTTCTTGGTGGCGGCAGGAGCAGCCTTAGCGTTTCCTACCAGTCTCTGGGGTCCGCGCTGATGGCCGCGGCTCGCGCCCATCTCTGGGGTCCGCGCTGTTAGCCACGGCTCGCGCCCGCCTCTGGAGTTCGTCTAGGCGGCGCTCTGAATCCCCTCTCCTTGTGCACCGTGAATCAAAGAGGCAAGAAAAAGTCTCTTGCCTCTTCGGCGGCTGCAGACCTCCTCTCCGGCTCCCTCCCGGCTCGCCGCGGCACGCCAACCCCTTCAGGCTGTGTTCACGTCGCCAACCCCAGTCCTCTCCCTGCGATCCGACCGAAGCCCGCGCCTCAGCTCCCAGCCCCGCCTGCCCCAGCGGATGAGCAGACAAGCCTCTCGGGCTGGTGAGCGCTGCTCGGCGCTGAGCCCCTATGCGGGAATCTCTCCATTTTTCCCTCTGCGCCCCTGTTGCTGTGGGATCCGCGCTGATAGCCGCGGCTCGCATCCGTCTCTGGATTTCGTTTAGGCAGCGCTCTGAATCCCCTCTCCTTGCGCGCAGCAAAACAAAGAGGCAAGAAAAAGTCTCTTGCCTCTTCGGCAGCTGCAGACTTTTTCCCGGACTCCCTCCCGGCTAGCACCAAAGCCCGAGCCTCAGCTCCCAGCCCCCGCCCGCCCCGGCGGGTGAGCAGACAAGCCTCTCGGGCTGGTGAGTGCTGGTTGGCGCCGAGCCTCTGTGCGGGAGTCTCTCCGCTTTGCCCTCCGCACCCCTGTGGCTGCGCTCTCCTCCGCGGCTCCGAAGCTTCCCCCCTCTGCCACCCGCAGTCTCTGCCCGCAAAGGGGCTTCCTAGTGCCTGGAAACCTTTCCTCCTTCACGGCTCCCTCCCACTGGCGCAGGTCCCATCCCTATTCTTTTGTCTCTGTTATTTCTTTTTTCTTTTACCCTACCCAAGTACGTGGGGATTTTCTTGCCTTTTGGGAGGTCTGACGTCTTCTGCCAGCGTTCAGTGGGTGTTCTGTAGGAGCAGTTCCACGTGTAGATGTATTTCTACTGTATCTGTGGGAAGGAAGGTGATCTCCGCGTCTTACTCTTCTGCCATCTTGCCCCTACCTCCACCACATCTTCTTAAACCAGTCATCTGTTGATGGGCATTTGGGTTGTTTCCATGTCTTAGCTATTGTAAATAGTGTTGCTATGAACATTTGGGGTGCATGCATTGTTTCAAGTTAGAGTTTTTGTCTTTTCTGGATATATGCCTAGGAGTGGGATTGCTGGATCATACAGTAGCTCTATTTTTAGTTTTTTAAGGAACCTCCATACTGTTCTCCAGACAATACTACAATTGGGAGGGTTATGCCTCCAGCTTTGTTCTTTTTCCTCAGGATTGTTTTGATAATTCTGGGTCTTTTGTGGTTCCATATATATTTTAGGATTATTTATTCTAGTTTTGTGAAAAATGTCATGAGTAATTTGATAGGGATTGCATTAAATCTGTAGATTGCTTTGAGTAGTATGGCTATTTTAATGATATTAATTCTTCCAATCCAAGAGAATGGGATATCTTTCCATTTCTTTGCATCATGTTCAATTTCCTTTATCAACACTTTATAGTTTTTTGTGTATAGGTCTTTCACCTCCTTGGTTAGGTTTATTCCTAGTTATTTTTTGACACCATTTTAAATGGGAATTGTTTTTTTTTACTTTCTGATTTTTCATTGTTAGTGTAAAGAAATGTAACAGATTTCTGTATATTAATCTTGTATCCTGCTAACTTGCTGAATTCATTTATTAGTTTTAATAGTTTTTGTGTGGAGTCTTTAGGGTTTTCTATATAGAGGATCATGTCATCTGCATATAATGACAATTTTACCTCTTCCCTTCCAATTTAGATAACTTTTCTTTTTCTTGTCTAATTGCTGTGACTAGGATACCCAGTATTACATTGAATAGAAGTGGTGAGAGTGGGCATCCTTGTCTTGTCTTAGAATTTGGTGGGAGGGATTTTAGCTTTTTACCATTGAGTATAATGTTGGCTGTGGGTTTGTCATAAGTAGCCTTTATTATGTTGAGATATGTTCTCTCTATGCCCAGTTTGGTGAAGAGTTTTTATCATGAATGGATGTTGAATTTTATCAAATGCTTATTCTGCATCTATTGAGGTGATCATGTGGTTTCTCTCTTTTCTTTTGTTGATGTGGTGTATCATATTGATTGATTTGCATCTGTTGAGCCATCCTTGAATCCTGGAATGAATTCAACTTGATCATGATGTGGTGTATGATCCTTTTTATGTATTGTTGGATTTGGTTTGCTAATATTTTATTGAGGATTTTGCATTTATATCCATCAAATATATTGGTCTGTAATTTTCTTTTTTTGTAATGTCTTTGTCTGGATTTGATATCAGGGTGATAGTGGCTTCATAGAATGACTTTGGGAGTGTTTCCCTCCTCTTCAAGCTTTTGCAATAGTTTGGGAAGGATAAGTATAAGTTCTTCTTTGTATGTTTGGTAGAATTCCCTAGTGAAACCATCCAGTCCTGGACTTTTGTTTGCAGGGAGTTTTGTTTTGTTACGTTTTTTGTCAGCAGTGCCACATTGCCTGCGGGGTGGGTTCTCAGTTCCCTGACCAGGGACTGAACCTGGGTCATGGTAGTGAAAGTTCAGAATCCTAACCACTAGGCCACCAGTGAACTCCCTTGCAGTGAGATTTTTTTATTATTATTATTACAGTTTCTATTTCACTTCTAGTGATCTGTCTGTTCAAATGATCTTTTTCTTCTTGACTCAATTTTGGTGGGCTGTATGTTTCTTGAAACTTGTCCATTCCTTCTAGGTTGTCCAATTTGTTGGCATATAACTGTTCAGAGTATTTTCTTATGATTTTTAAAATTTCTGTGGTATCAGCTGTTATTTCTCTTCTTTCATTTCTTATTTTGTTTATTTGTTTTTTCTTCTTGGTGAGCCTGGCTAGATATTTGTTGATTTTGTTTATCCTTTCAAAAACCAGCTCTTGGTTTTATTGATCCTTTCTATTTTTTATCTCTATTTTATTTATTTCCTCTTTGATCTTTATTATTTCCTTCCTTCTGCTGACTTTGTTCTTCTTTTTCTAATTCTTTTAGGTGGTAGGTTAGGTTGTTTATTTGAGGATTTTTTCTTGCTTCTTGAGGAGGGTCTGTCTTGCTATGAACTTCCCTCTTAGAACCGCTTTTGCTGCATTCCATAGATTTTGTAAGGTTGGGTTTTCTTTGTCATTTGTCTCTGAGTATTTTCTGCTTTCTTCTTTGATTTCATTGTTGACCCATTGGTTTTTTAGTAGTATGTTATTTAGTCTCCATGTGATCTTTTATTTCCCGTTTTTCTTTCTGTGGTTGATTTCTAGTTTCATACTGTTATGGTCAGAAAAGATGCTTGAAATAATTTTTATCCTCTTAAATTTGCTGAGGATTGTTTTGTGTCCTAATATGTGGTCTATCCTAGAGAATGTTCCATGCATGCTTGAAAAGAACGTGTATTCTGGTTTTTTGGACGTGGTGTCCTATAGATATCAAGTCCAACTGTTCTAATGTGTCATTTAGGATCTCTGTTACCTTATTGATATTCTGTCTGGAAGATCTGTCCATTGATGTCAGTGCAGTGTGAAAGTCTCCTACTGTTATTGTATTCCTGTCAATTTCTCCCTTTTTGTCTGTTAGTATTTTTTAAATATATTTAGGTGCTCCTACCTTGCTCATTTTCCTACTGGGTTAATTTTCCTTTTCTTAGTGATTTATGAATAGAAATATAGATAGATATCATGTATATTTTATATATTATAGATTGTAAACATTATAAGAATTATAAATATTTCTTAATTTATTTCTCATTTGTCTCTTAATTTTGTTTATTATGGTTTTTGCTATATAGACATTTTTGTGTTTTTATATAGGCAAATCTGTATGTCTTTTATGCTTTCTGGGTTTATTTCATAATTATCAGAAATTTCTTACTCCAAGATTATGAAATTATTCTCCAATATTTTCTTCTTTGATTGTTTTATACTTTAAAATTTTTAATTTGTTATAATTTATTTTTGTGTTGTATAAGGCAGGAATCTAATTTTGTTATCAAACAAGCAATTGTTTCAAGACCACTTATTTAAATATATTTTTCTTCACTAAATAAAGCAATGCCATTTTCATACACTAAATTCACATCATTTCAACTTACAAAGGGCCTTCAATATATTGCCTCACATAATAGTCACCATATGTAACATGTGTTTCCATTCATTCATTAAGAAAATGTTTACTAAGCACACTTTACACATGCAGGGAAACACTTACTTACATTTACCATTTTATTGTAAAAGGATATGAAAAATGACAGAGATGAACATCCAGATGGAAGAGATTGTAGGGCAATCTCATGGGAAGGGACATGGAGCTTCCATGCCCTCTCTGGGAACCCCACTCTCCAAGAACCTCTGTGTGTTCACCAACTCAGAAGCTCTCTGAACCCCATAATTTTGGGACTTTTGGTGGAGGAGGGATTAACTCTATTTCCAGCCCCCTTTCCCTCTCTGGACAATGAAGGGTGGGGCTGAAAGTTCTAAGCTACTAATCATGGCTTGGTCTTTCTGGTGACCAGCCCCCATACAGGAGACCACCATGAGTCACCTAATTAGAACAAAAGACATTCCTATCTGCCAGGAAATTCCAAGGGATTTAGGAGCTCTGTGTCAGGAACCAGTGTCAAAGAACAAATATTCGAACAATAGATGCTCCTAGTCCTCTTATCACTTAGGAAATTACAAGGGTTTTAGGAGCTCTGTGCCAGAAATCAGGGCAGAAATCAATCCATATATTCTATTCTTTGTGTTTATCATATAAAAACAGAGTTGAGAGGATGCATCCAATTGAATGATCCTAGGTAGGATGAAATTTTCTTAGAGAAATAAAAAGGGAAAATATATTTTGTATTTTGTAAATCATTGTGGTGTCTCCTATGTAATCAGTTGTAAAGGTACATTTAAATCATAAGCAAAATTCACAGTGAAAATGGTATGATAATTATTACCAAAATATTTAGCTAGAAAAGACAATTTATACAAGTTTTACAAATGCAAATAACATGAGTATTATATTGCTTCACTCAATAAAATGAAAATGATTATTTTAAACAATGGGGAAGGGGGAAATGATCAGTGTTAAAATGAAAAAAATGTTATGCATTTCTGACTTAGCTCTGAATTAACAGAGCTTTTCCTACTGAAAAGTCCCAAGGAAACTTACAGGATCTAATAAATCTTGTCAATGGATGAGGTGCATATATGGAAATACAAATTTGGACCCAACAGTGCTTTTGCTGTGCATTCAACTAGAAAACTAAAACTGTATTTATTCCATCAGTACATTAGGTACCTTTGGCAAATGCACCTAATTTTTCACAGGCCATTCAACTAAAAATAACTTTATATCTTCCTGAGAGAAAATAAAACAAAATAGGAATATATTCATTTAAGAATATAGCTAGATAAACGAAAACAGAGATAGCTATATGTGTACTTTATCAATGATGACATAGAAAAATCCATCAAATGACATGATGTAAAATCCCATGCCACCAGAGAAAGAGCACATTTCACTGTCACCATAACTCCCAGTGTCTGAAAGTTTTATCTCCATGACAATGAGAGCTAGAAATCAACTTGCTCTAAAGCATTGATTGCATGTGCTGATGCTACAGCTCTCCAAGGACAATTTTTCCAAAAAGTTGAAGAGTAACACAAAATAATTAATTAGGCAATTTGCATTGTATTTGGGATTCCTCAGTAATGAAAAACTGCTCACCGAGCAAATGCTGGAGCCCAGAGTTTGGGTGATTGGTTTAGAAACTCCCAGACTCTTTGGAGGAAATATGTAGTGTGTGAGTGTGCTGCAACGCACAATTAACCCTGCAGGAGGCCCCGCAGACAGTTTCAAGATCTTGCATCCAGTTAGCCCATAAAATGATGTCGATTAAAGCATTAAAGTGCATCATCTCAGTAAGACTGCAGATTTTTATGACCATTACAATAACACTGGCAACATTACTTCTGCTTTTTAATGATTTCACACCCATGAAATTCAAATAGAGTAGGGTTTTTACCTTAGAGCACCCTATTCATGAAAAGGGCTCCTGCTGCTTCATTATCTTTTTTCTAGTTTATTAAAAATTTATTTAACAGGGCAGTACAGATGGAGAAATTATTCATGAGATATATTTAATGCTATTTAAATATTTAATGCTCACTCTTTCAGTGTCTCCCTTTATGCCCAGAGGAACAATTCCCACAAATGTGGTCCAGGGACCCTGGGAGTCCCTGACACCCTTTTAAGGGATTCCAAAGCTAACTTCATAACAATACCAAGATGTTATTTTCCTTTTTCACTCTCATCCGCTCAGGTGTACACAGTGGAGTTTTCCAGACACTATGTGACATGTAACATCACGATAGTCTAAATGCAAAGCAGATATGAGAATCCAGCTGCCTTTTATTAAGCCAGTTACTTTTTTAAAACTATGAAAATGTAAACCAACGTTGCCCTTCTCAATTATTCTTTTTGGAAATTATAGTTAATTTTCATAATATGTGACAACATGGATAAACCTTGAGGACATTATGCTAGGTGAAATAAGCCAGTCACAGAAAGATGAATCCCATATGACTCCACTCATTTGAGGTTTCTAAAATACTCAAATTCATAGAATCAAAGAAAGAAATGGTGGTTGCCAAAGGCTGGGGAGAGGAGGATATGGGGAGCTACTAATAAATGGGCCCAGAGTTTTAGGTCAGCAAGATGAATAAGTTCTAGAGATCTGTTGTATGACACTATCTATGATCTACATTAGTATACTGTACACTGAAAACTGTGTTAAGAGGCTAGATCTCCTGTTAATTGTTCTTCCCACAATAAAATAAAATTTAAATAATTAAGATAGGGCTTCCCTGGTGGTGCAGTGGTTGAGAGTCCGCCTGCCAGTGCGGGGGACACGGGTTCAAGCCCTGGTCTGGGAGGATCCCACATGCCGCGGAGCAACTGGGCCTGTGAGCCACAACTGCTGAGCCTGTGCGTCTGGAGCTTGTGTTCCACAACAAGAGAGGCCGCGATGGTGGGGGGCCCATGCACCGCGATGGGGGGTGGCCCCCGCTTGCCGCAACTGGAGACAGCCCTCGCGCGGAAACGAAGACCCAACACAGCCAAAAATAAAAATTAATTAATTAATTAATTAAATAATTAAGATAAAATAAAGTAGCAAAAACACTAATAAACAAACAAATCAATAAATAAAAGCGATGAAGGAGTGTAGGTCCTACTAAATATTTAGACATATCATGACACTACAATCATAACAGATTTTTAGTGAGGGAATCAAGCCCTGTATTAATGTAAATATACAAGCAGGAATTTGATGTACAAAACTGGTGTATATTTCAATTATATGTGGAGAAATAATCACTTATCAAACAAAAAATAATTTTAAGAATAAATACGCTATTTTTGTTAACATGTAACAGGTTTATTATTGCTATTTTTAAATGGCTGTTGTTTAAATTCTCATAGGTATAACCACATAAACAAAAGCTCTTTGGTGTCCTGAATAATTTTTAAGAGTGTAAATGTGTCTTGAGATCAAAAACTTTGAAAACTGCTAGCCTAGGGTTTATTAAATAGCTGGCTCTGGGCTGCGTCTGTTATTTTGTTCATCATCACTGAGAACAAATTCCCAAAACAGGTGGTGGGAAGAAAGTAGGCTTCTGTGTCAGGTAAAACAGGTGGTGGGAAGAAAGTAGGCTTCTGTGTCAGGTAAAACTAATGTCAAATTCTGGTTTTGGTATTACTGGCTGTGTGACTTCATGCGAATCATTTAACCTCTCTGAACCACAGTCACCTCATCTAAAACAGAGGTGATATTATCAAACTATTTCCCACAAGAAATTTGCCAATTACAAAAGAAAAAAAAAAAAAACGGTACTTTTACAGGAGACACCACCTTCTGCAAGGAAGACACTACCTCATCCAAGTGATCAAGGGTGATACATCAACATCACATACTCTACCTGACGTGATACACTGAGGACACGTCACTTCTATGTTAGTCTTGCCCAGAATGTGTAACCTCAATCTAACTGAGAAAACGTCAGACAAACCCACAGTAAGAGATATGCTACAAAGTAAGTGACCATTGCTTATCAAAAGTACCAAGGTCAGGAAAGAGGCTGATAAACTGAGGGCCATCACAGATTGAGGGAGATGAAGGAGACACAACAATAAATACCTTTGGGGAGGCAGGGACTGGTAAAACTGGAATAAGATTAGTATTTAGTTAACAGTATTGTTACTTTTCCGGGTTTTGATTACTGTACTTTGGCTAAGTAAGGTGTTAACTTTAGGGGAGCTGAGTGAAGGGAATACAGAAACTCACTGTACTATTTTTTGCAAGTTTTCTATATGTCTAAAATTATTTCAGAATAAACAGTTAAAAAGTAAATTAATCAAATGGAGGCAATCATGTCTTCCATACAGCACTGTATGGGTTTAGAGGTAACCAGTGTAAAATGTTTTCCACCATACCTTGCCTACAAATGGAGGTTTTTATTTTCATTCTTCTTTTTTGTTCAGTAGTGATATGTTTTATTTTTTTTCCCCTGTGACAATTCATCTTTATTTTATGTTTTTAGCATTTGTTGCAAAGCTGGTCTAGTGGTATTGAATTCTCTTAGCTTTTGCTTGTCTGTAAAGCTTTTGATTTCTCTGTCAACTCTGAATGAGAACCTTGCTGGGTTGAGTATTCTTGGTTGTAGGTTTTTCCCTTTCATCACTTTAAATATAACATGCCACTCCTTTCTAGCCTGTAAAGTTTCTGCTGAAAAATCAGCCGATAGCCTTATGGGAGTTCCCTTATATGTTATTTGTTGTTTTTCCCTTGCTGCTTTTAATATTTTTTCTTTGCCTTTATATATTTTTTAATTTATTTATTTTTATTTATTTATTTTTTGGTTGTGTTGGGTCTTCATTGCTGTGCACGGGCTTTCTCTAGCTGCAGCGAGTGGGGGCTACTCTTTGTTGTGGTGCACGGGCTTCTCATTGCAGTGGCTTGTCTTGTTGTGGAGCATGGGCTGTAGGCACTTGGGCTTCAGTAGTTGTGGCTCACAGGCTCTAGAGCACAGGCTCAGTAGTTGTGGCTCATGGGCTTATTTGCTCCATGGCACGGGGAATCTTGCCAGACCAGGGCTTGAACCCGTGTCCCCTGCATTGGCAGGCGGATTCTTAACCACTGTGCCACCAGGGAAACCCTGTCTTTAATTTTTGTCAATTTGATTACTATGTGTCTTGGCATGATCCTCTTTGGGTTTATCCTGCCTGGGACTCTCTGCACTTCCTGGACTTGGGTGACTGTTTCCTTTCCCATGTTAGGGAAGTTTTCAGCTATTACTTCTTCACATATTTTCTCAGGTCCTTTCTCTCTCTCTTCTCCTTCTGGGACCCCTATAATGCAATGTTGTCCCAGGTATCTCTTAGACTGTCTTCATTTCTTTTCATTCTTTTTTCTTTATTCTGTTTCATGGCAGTGATTTCCACCATTCTGTCTTCCAGGTCAATTATTTGTTCTTATGCCTCGGTTATTCTGCTACTGCTTCCTTCTAGTGTATTTTTCATTTCAGTTATTGTATTGTTCATCTCTGTTTGTTTGTTTGTTCTTTAGTTCTTCTAGGTCTTTGTTAAACATTTCTTATGTCTTCTCAATCCTTGCCTCTATACTTTTTCTGAGATCTTTGGGATCATCTTCACAGTCATTATTCTAAATTCTTTTTCCAGTAGGTTGCCTATCTCCACTTCACTTAGTTGTTCTTCTGGGGTTTTACCTTGTTCCTTCATCTGGAACATATTCCTCTGCCATCTCATTTTGTCTAACTTTCTGTGATTGTGGTTTCCATTCTGCAGGCTGCAGGACTGTAGTTCTTCTTGCTTCTGCTGTCTGCCTTCTGGTGGGTGAGGCTGTCTAAGAGGCTTGTGCAAGTTTCCTGATGGGAGGGACTGGTTCCTGCCCACTGGTGGGTAAAGCTGAGTCTTGTCCCTCTGATGGGCAGGGCTGTGCTCAGGAAGACTTTTACCAGCTTGTCTGCTAATGGGTGGGGCTGTGTTCCAGCCCTGTTGGTTGTTTGGCCTGAGGCATCCCAGCACTGGAGCCTACAGGTTATAGGGTGGGACTAATGGCAGCCTCTGGGAGGGCTCATGCCAATGAGTACTCCCCAGACCTGCTGCTGCCAGTGTCTTTGTCCCTGCCATGAGCCACAGCCTCCTCCCTGCATCTGCAGGAGACCCTCCAATACTAACAGGTAGGTCTGACCCAGTCTCTTATGAGGTCACTGCTTTTTTCCCCTGGGTCCTGGTGTGCATGGAACCTTGTGTGTGCCCTCGAAGAGTGGAGCTTCTGCTTCCCCCAGCTTTCAAAGCCAGATTCTCTGGGGGCTCCTCCTCCCATTGTCAGACCCCTAGGCTGGGAGGACTGACATGGGGCTCAGGACTTTCACTCCTGAAAAGTGTTGGAACTTCTGTAGTATAATTGTTTTCCAGTTTGTGGAAACTGTTCCAGTTCCCAGCCGGTGTGGGATTTGATTTTATCACGATTGCGACCCTCTTACTGTCCTGTGGCTTCTTTTTGCCTTTGGATGTAGGGTATCTTTTTTGGTAGGTTCCAGTGTTTTTTCATCAAGGTTGTTCAGCAGTTGGTTGTGATTTTGGTGTTTACCTAAGAAGGGGTGAGCTCAAGTCCTTCCACCCTGCCATCTTGAGCTAATCCCCTTTACTTTTTAAATTTTTATTTTATATTGGAGTATAGTTAATTTACAATGTTGTGTTAGTTTCAGGTGTACAACAAAGTGATTTAGTTATACATATGCACATATCAATTATTTTTCAGATTCTTTTCCCACATAGGTTATTACAGAGTATTGAGTAGAGTTCTCTGTGCTCTACAGTAGGTCCTTGTTGATTATCTATTTTATATATAGTAATGTGTATACGTTAACCCCAACCTCCTAATTTATCCATCCCCCCCACCCTTCCCCTTTGGTAACCAGAAGTTTGTTTTCTAAGTCTGTGAGTCTGTTTCTGTTTTGTAAATAAGTTCATTTGTATCATTTTTTTAGATTCCACATATAAGTGATATCATATGGTATTTATCTTTCTCTTTCTGACTTACTTTACTTAGTATGATAATCTCTAGGTCCATTCATGTTGCTGCAAATGGCATCATTTCATTCTTTTTCATGGCTGAGTAATGTTCCATTGTATATATGTACCACATCTTCTTTATCCATTCATCTGTTGATAGATATTTAGGTTGCTTCCATATCTTGGCTATTGTAAATAGTGAGTGCTGCAATGAACATTGGGGCACACGTATCTCTTCAAAGTACAGTTTTCTCTGGATATATGTCCAGGAGTAGGACTGCTGGATCATATGGTAGCTCTACTTTTAGTTTTTTAAGGAACCTCCACACTGTTCTCCATAGTGGCTGCACCAATTTACATTCCCACCAACAGTGTAGGAGGGTTCCCTTTTCTCCACAGCATTTATTGCTTGTAGACTTTTTGATGGTGGCCATTCTGACCAGAGTGAGGTGATACCTCACTGTAGTTCTGATTTGCATTTCTCTAATAATTAGCAATGTTGAGCATTTTTTCATGTGATCTTTGGCCATCTGGATGTCTTCTTTGAAGAAATGTCTATTTATATCTTCTGCCCATTTTTTGATTGGGTTGTTTGTTTTTCTGATATTGAGCTGTATGAGCTTTTTGTATATTTATTTTCATTCTTCTGCTCAAAACCTTTCAGTGGCCTCCCATCCTTTTGTGAGAAAAGTTTCTATTAGACTAACATACTCAAGATTCCACATAGCCTGACTCCAAATTATATTTATAATTTTAACTAATTTTTTATTGTGGTAAACTAACATAAAGTTTACCTTTGTAAGTGTACAGTTCAGTGGTATGAAGTACATTCACGCTGTTGTGCAAACCATCACCACCATCCACCTCCAGAGCTTTTTAATTTTCCCAAGCTGAAACTCTCTATGCATTAAACAATAACTCCCTATCCCCCTCTACCCCAGCCCTTGGCAACCACCATCTACTTTCTGTCTCTATGAATCTGACTATTCTAGGTCACTCATATAAGTGGAATCATGCAATTTTTGTCCTTTGTGTCTGGCTTATTTCACTTGGCATGTCTAACCCTGTATGACCGTGTCCCCCATAATCTGACTTCATCCCCCTCTGCCTCACTCCTCACAACCTCCCTCCAGCCCACTGGCCCTGCTGCTCCTTGAAGACGCCTGGCAGACTCTTGCCTTGGACTTTGCACTTGATGCCTCCTCTAGCGGAACACTCATGCCCAAGGCGCCGAATGGCCCATTCATCCACTTTCTTCAAGTCTTTATTCAAAACTCAACATTGTGGCCCATCTAAAATGTCAACCCCTCCCTGAAGCTTCCTTTCCCCCTTCTTGCATCATTTGTTCTTTTGAGTACTCATCACTTTCCCATGTGCTATTGTACACATTTATCTTATTTACTGTCCATGCCACCACCCCCCCCCCCACTGAATATAGGTTCCACAGAAGCCAGAATATAATGGCACCTATGAAGGTACAAAGATAATGACAATAGGAAATTCCTGAAAGGAGGAATTCCAGAATTCCTAAAAGGAAGCCCAGAAAGAAGGGAGGAAAAGTAGTTTTGAAGTTATTTTTTCAGAACAGATAAGGCAACAGCTTTTGAAGCTCAGAGAAGCAAACTGCCACTTAAGAAAATAAAGTCTATTAAAATAAATATTTCAGAGGAAAAGAAGCACTACTGGCTAGTTTTTTGATCACTGTAAAAAACAAAATTTCCGTCACATAGGAACTGAAATAAAATGGATATTGTTTAGACCACACAAGCACCTTGGAGACAGTAACTCACAAAGCACACTTCTACATGCCAGGCTATGTGTCAATAATAAACAGACCATCACCCAGCAACACATAAGAAACACACCTACCGTGGTGGCATCCCAGGCCAGCTCTCTGCTGGCCGCTCCATCAAGCCTCTATCTTCCTACTGAGGCCTCGTGAACTCAAGTTTTGGTGACCTGCTCCACAGATGTCACTAATGACTCTTAACGATTTCACCTGACCCTTCATCTCTAATTAAATCCTATGCCCTCTTTAGTCTTGTGTAATCTGCTGTTGGAACACTCCTGATTCATTGATATGACCCACTGGTTGGGAGGGAATTATTAGATAAAGTCTGAAAGACCTCCGGGGCCTTCGCTTGCCATACATTTCATCTGAGGCAAGATAACGGTCTCTCAGACCTGGGCCCTGATGCGATCTGGAGATGATACCAACACCAAACACCTGTAATAACATTGTCTCCTTAGTGGAAAGCTGTCACAACACAGAGGAGAAACCTCTGGAGTGAAAGAGTTATGGGCTTGGGGCTGGGTCCCAGTTCAAGTGCAAAACCTCTTCTATCTTTACCTCTTTGCACTTCAGTGTCCTCAGCTATAAAAAAGGGTCATTAATAGGTGTTGTCAATATTTGAGAATTTCAGCAAACTGATCCTTCCTCCCTAGTAAGAACTAGAAAATGGGAAATACAGAATTTTTTGTGAGTTTGATTTTTAGAGAGCTGAAATATAAGATCAACGTTTAATAATTGTAGTGATTACTGAAACAGGCTTCTCACCAGAATTACCTGTGGAACTTTAAAAACAATTTAGGTGCACAGCTTTTATCCTCGGGCAGTGCTGTCCAATGGGACTTTCTGTAATGATGAAACATTCTAGAAATGTGCGGTCCAGCACAGGAGACACTAACCTCATGGGACTCTTAAAGCACCGCCCCCCCCCCGTTTTATTGAGATATAAAAGACATATAATATTATATTAGTTTAAGCAGTTGAAGTGTGACTAATGTGACTGAGGAACAGATTTTAAATTTTTATTTACTTCTAATTAATTAAAATTTAAATAACCACATGGGCTAGTGGTTATCAAACTGGACAGCATAGTTTTAGACAAATTCCTCTTAGTGTGCGCTCCTCAAACCAGCAGCAGCCATGTCACCAGGGAACTTGTTAGAAATGCAGGCTCTTGGGCCCTGTCCCAGACCTGCTGAATCAGAAGCTCGGGGGTGGGGTCCCACCCTGGTGTGCTGGTGAGGGTTTAATGAAAGAGAAGCAATGATTAGCAGCATTTGTCAATGCTCCTGGTGTAAATACTTAGCATAGCAGATTTCAGGCAATCACTGGACACGAGATTGGCCGGAGAGGTACCATGAGCTCTGAGAGCCCACGCGGGCTAGCTCCTGCATGCCACCAAGCCAGCAATCTGCATTTTAGCAAGTTCTCCAGGTGGTTCTGATGTTCGGTAGAGTTTGAGAACCACTGATGTAAACCAGAGCCTAAGAAGACAGAGACCATGGCGTTTGTGTTTTAAATTTTTCATGAGGGGTTTCAATGAGCAGCCTGTTTGGAAAGCCTGACTCAGAATACACACGAGCAAGGGCACTGACTTGAGGAGCCAGGTGGCCTCCTCAGCCTCCTGTGCGTGAGGCAGCCTGACACAGACTATTAAGACCTGCTCCCGCCGGAGCGTGGAGAAGCCTGAGCCTCGGCCCCTCAGATGGAGGGTCACAGCCAGCCTGCCTTCCCTTCCCTTCAAGCAGCCATTCCAAACCTCCCACCTTCTGATATGATGAGCGACATCACAGGCATAGCCCACTCTAGGGGCAGATCCAAGGTGTAAGCAACACTGGCCCTCTAACCACAGCTTCTGCTTTACTCTCCCACTTAAAAAGAGGATTGAGAATTGAGAATCATATTATTGCTAGGATAATCTAGAATTTTTACTTTAAGAAAATATCTTACAAATTTCAGAAAATATCTGAAGATATCTTATAGTTGTTTACGACATACAATAGTCCAAAAACACTGTTTTGAACAAGCTACTATGTCACATCTAGGACATACGTGCCCTTCTTTAAAATAAATATGGCCTGCCTATCTCACCAGATTTGTGGTAAGAATTAAATGATTTAACTATGCACATAAAATCATACCTGGAATATTCTAATTCCACGTGCAGCCAGCCCTAGGGAGGCAAAATCATACGTTCATTTGAAATGAGCACAGACTCTTCCCTAGTTTAACAATCTATGCTATGGAAAAGCAGCCTGCTGAAATTCCTTTATATTTTAACTAAAGGAGAAAATAATAGAAAGAATTCAGAGCAACTTGTCTAAAACCAGGAGGTCACTCATACATACAACCTCCGAGGTAGAGTACAGAACAAATCCCTGTGATCCAGAAAAGCTCCCTCATTTCATTACAAACCCAGAGCAGAGAGTTCCATTAAAATAACTGCATACGTTACTTGAATATTTCATTGCAAAAGTCATATAGTTATGCCTACCAAGCTCTTTATTTTGATCTACTGAGTTTGGCCTAAATCCCAAATGAGACTACAGTGGAAAAAAGAATGTATATTCTTGTCTTTATTATGCTCCTTAGCACAAAATATTTTTACATTTATAATGTTTTTAGAGAAAATAGCTAGAAATTTTAGCTGCCAGTTTACAGGCTCAGGATGGCTGGCAAAGGAGCATCTTTTAAAGCAGTAACTTTGTCCTAGGTTCTGCTTCCCAGTATAACAATGGCACTCTTGACCTGTGAACAGGAGAACACACATATCTGTAGAGACTCAGCTTTTGCTCTGGGGGCTGCCTATGGTCTTGACAAAGAAGGTAATTTTTCTTGGTGCTAAACTAACTGGCCCAGATGGACATAATTAAGGCCATAATTTGACAGGGGGAACTAATGAACCTGAATCATTTTGCATTTCCCATGTGCAAAAACTAGAGCAAAAAAAGTATTGTATTCCAAATCATACTAATTCATAGAGTGAAGGTGCTTATAAACTATAATCAGAAGGTCTCCTGGGTGGTTAAAAACTGAATTATCTCATCACCAATTGCAAAGGTTTTATGTGGAACTTGAGAAAAATACTGCAACTTGCTTTGACATGGTATGTTTTCAGTAAGAGATTGTGGTGCGCTTTCTATGTTTCATGTACTATGCTAAGTTCTTTGTGTATCATCTAATTTATTCCTCACTTAACCCCCAAAGATTGGATATTACTATTACTCCCATTATATGGATGAGAAAACTGAGGCTTGGAAATATAAATTTTTTGCCCAAGTTCACACAGCTGGTAAATGGCAGAAGCGGGGAAAAGATAAAGTCTGGCTCCAAACCTCTTTCAAGTACACTCATGGCTTCCAGTCCAGTGGAGTTTTGTGAAATGTCTGTGGTTATTCCAGAAGTTTCAGTCATTCTTACTTTGAACATATTGGAGGTAAGGTTACTTGAAGTTAGAGAAAAGTATTGAATTATAGACTGTTTATCCAAATACTATTTTTGTCATCTCAAGCATATGGATGACTCAGATGAACTACTGCTGTGGCATCTACGGAGAGTGTCTCTCAGCTCTCCTCCCACAAACTTGCTGCTTAGCTGCAGCCCATGCAGCGGGCTGCCAGACTCCACCTGCAGCATCTTGGGGCCCTGCTGAGCGCTGGAGCTGGTGGCAATGGTAAGGCACAACATTTCTGCCCAACACAAGATTCCTCTATGGGAAATCTTTGATCTAGAAGCTCCCCATCTGGCTGATGGAGGCTGTCTCAGAACTTTAATGAAGTCTGAAGCTCTTCCTACCCACTCTCCCTCCTTCCTGCTCACCTTTCCCAGGTGTCAGACCTGCATCACAGACTCTCTACGCCTACTCTTGATCCCCTTCCATTTTTCTTCCAGCAGACATTACCCTCAATACATCTCTTGTACTTCAACCTCAGTCTCGGGGTCTGTTTCCCAGAGGACCCGACCCACCAACCATGAAAAATATTTTCATATGGGGGCCCAACCAAACCTGCTATTAAAAAAGAAAGAGTAATCCACCAACCAATGTCTGCTCACACTGTCACACATAAAGTTTGCCATGGATTCCATGGGGAGACTAGGCGGATGCAAACAAGAGATGTGTGTGCCTGTGACACAGACTATGCTTCCCAAAACCCCGTCATTCCCGTTAATGGGAATACACTCAGCAAATATGTTAAGAAGTCTGGGAGGATTACCTTACGGTGATGTGACCGCTTTTATTAAACTAAATACTGATCTACTATTATTGCAGAAGAAGAAACCATATTTTTGGCACTGTTGGTGGCTTCCGTGAGAGATTATTTAAATGTAGGAGTATCTATAAAGAAAGAGGAAAAGGCTAGGCTACTTAAAAAGCAGACATGGAGGATTTCTATTCCCAGGTCTCCAAAACGCCTCCTTTATTTTTCATCTTTCCAGTATCCATCTGGGAAAATTAGATTACAATCTCCCTTAAGAAGAAGGAGACAAAAACTATAGGTGAACACCAATGCACACAAATTAGCCTCTTCTGGTAACTTGTTATTCTACTGTTTGCCCAACTGAATTAATCTGTGCAAGAAATGTATGCTGTTTATGACAAAAAGCATTAGTGCTCTTATAGGATTTTCCCCCTAGATTTAGTCACTCATTCAACAAATATTTACCAAGCATCAACTCAGAGCCAGTCACCATGTCCACCAGTGAGAATAAAAAGATAAACCATATAGCACAGGGAACTATATTCAATATCTTGTAACAAACTATAATGGAAATGAGTCTGAAAAAGAATATATAGGTATACATACACACACAAACACACACACACACTCACACACACACTTGTCACTGAATCACTTTGCTGTGCACCTGAAACATTGTAAATCAACTACAATTTTTTAAAAAGTCATGGAAATACAAAAAAACTGAAAGATGAACCAGAAGGCATGGTCCACATGCTCACTGAGCTTAGAGCCTAGCCCAGTGCTCTTCAAACTTTAATGTGCAGACGAATCACTGGGATTTTGCATCTTCTGATCCAGCATGTCTAGGATGGGGTCTAAGATTCCGCATTTCTTACAGGTCCTCAGGACGGCAGTGATATGAGTGCAGAGACCATGCTTTAAGTAGCGAGGGACTGGCTTACTAGCTCTCAGCAGCGGGGCTGTGACACACTCCTGTATGTGAATGCCTTTCCCCTGAAAGGCATCAAATGTGAATCGATGAATGTTGTCAATACAATAGAAAACATATACTCTCACCAGGATACCTGCTGGGTAGAATTTTGAGCTGAGATCAACAAAATGTAGGTGTATGATTTACTGAATAAAAAGTAGGAGGCAAGGTATGGAATGACATCAGGATGGTGCCAAAGAACGCTGGCATTCCCAGGAGCAGGTGCAAACATGGCCTATGAACACGACTGCACAGCCAGGGCACTGGCCCACGTTCTTCATCAATGACACAAAGCTAAATTTTAAGCATTTAAAATTTTTCCCCAAACCTGCTTTTTCTCAACCAGTAGTCAATTTCTAGCCCTCTCAAGTACACCACTAAAATTTCTCATCCAGGGCACCATAAACACACAAAGGTTAACCTTGTTCAAAATGTGTAATCTCACAAATAAGAGGAGGTCAGATGTATAATTAGAGGCCACATGTCATAAGCAACTGCTTGTGTAAACTGTCAAATTATATCTTAAAATGGGGTTGTGGGGAGGTGGAAGGTAGAGGGAAAGAGGGGAGTTAAAATTCTAAGCTGTTTGAAGCCAGGAAAACAGGCCACATGGAGTTAAGCTGGGGAGAGGAGTTGGGTTTGCTCATTTTTCCTAGATTCAAAAGAGAAAATTAATCTGAGCTATAAAAAGACTAAAGTCACTTTGATCTCTACAACCCCAAACGTCCAGGTGCAAAATGTAGTGAAAGGTAGCAGGCATCTTAAACTCATCTACAACTCTGTACTTAGCCGGCTCATCTTTCATAGTAAGAAGAAACTCCCATTAATAATTTAAAGGAGCCATGCCAGAAGAAGTAACCCAAACAAGCCCAGAGTTAGCAGGAAAGGATGGTCAAGGTCAGCTGTGAAGTGGGGTGTGTAGGGGTCACACTACACATTCATGATTCGTATGACATGCATTCTGACACGTGGATGCCAATGCACAGAACAGCAAGGGGAATTTCCAAAGACCCCATCCTGCAACCTCAGAGACGAGTCCAGCTGGGGAGCTCTAAATGCTGACAGCATCACAAACATTCTGAAGCCAAACATGAAAAAATGGGTTTTTTAAGAGTAAGTCAAATTCATATTACTGCTCACACACAGACATACTACTTTGAAACATGACAATCATTTTGGATATTTTTGTAGGTTTCCTATTTTTCTATTTTGAAAATTTTTTTTTAGAAGCAAGAGAAAAAGAGAAGTCAATGGAAAATGCTGCTAGTCATGAGTGACAAAAGGAATTAGATACTGCTGTAGTTCCTTGCCAGAAAGGTTTTGTTATTGTTGTTGTTGTTGTTTTTTTTTTCTGGATATATGTTATTTCACTTGAAAAAAATGAAAGTTTGACAAGCGAATCTAGAGCTGAGAGTGAGGAGGTCTCACTGCCGCAAAACAGAACAGAAAGCCCCTTTACAAAGATCGGAGAGGACAAATTTAAATGCCTATTACAAATAGCTAAATTAAAGTCTGGCCTTAACACCAAAGCAGAATATTTCAATCACTTAAACAAAAAATTAGCATATGGGTCAAAGACACTCGTGTGACTGGAAGTAGGCACTGTCCAGTATTGCTGTGTTCATTTCCTATGGCCTCTTAGCTTCCCTTGGGCATCATGACAATGCTCTCCAGGTGGTGTACAGGAGCCCTGAGCACAACTGTGAAATTGCATGCATAGAAAACAATTTCATCGACTAAAGGAAAACCACACCATGGTATATCCAAAATGCTGTCTGAAACATATATTATATGAGGTTTTAGTCTATTATATTTTGTGTCTATCTTACCTTAAAGCCATGATTGATGCTTATTTAATTTTCTGCTTAATTGATTCATTCCAAACCTGAACCATGATAGGGCAGGGCAAAAAAACCAAAAACAGATGCTCTCTGCTCTATCAGCAGAACCCTTAGGTTAATAACTACTGTCTAATTTATGTTTAGCTAAGGGGTGGATCATGGAATCCACATACAGCTTTCCCAGGTGAGAACATTATTTTGAGAATGTTATTTTGCGAGGTCCATGTTGTGGGGACTGATTTTCCTCTTATTTCTATTATGCCTGCTTAGGACACAACAGGGAAGTAGCTGATTGGGCAGGTGTTATTCTGCATCCACTTCAATTTTTCAACTGGTATATAATCTTTCAAATTTCAACCAGAGGTACCTACCCAGCTTATCATGCAGAAGAAGCACTCTGAATTATTAAATATGCCTCAGGGTGGGGAATCAGCACATCTTCATTCGATATTAGCTTCATTCTAATTATCCTCTAGAGCTCAGAAAATTAGGGAGTGACTGCAAGGGCCTATTCCCGGGAGTAAATGTGAGAGTCAGTAGGAAACACAAACGTAACTCAGTGGAATACATGACAAATATGAAACAGAACCACCATCAATTTATATTCATCAATCAAGTCTCTAAGATGGTTAGAGCTCTGGAAGTGATGGGACAGCTGGAAACATGGACATGGCCTCCAGCACATGGTCGTCTTTTCCCAGGGCTGACAAGCCAAGCAGACCCACCAGCGTCTCTGTCTTGGGTGGGTTTGGCGTCTGGGCTGTTATGTTTTGTTCTGTTATGCTCAGGCTGCTTTTGTGGGTCCTAGGTCCTCTTAGACCTATTGGTATGGGTCCCCAACCACACCAACATGAGCCCTCCAACCAAAAAGACTGAGAGAGTAGCCAAGGGATTCCAGCCCCTCATCTTCTCACTTCCTGAGAGAAGACCTCAAACTCTATTAACACTCCTTGTGGAAGACAATGTTGCTTGGTTGACATTAGAAGAAAACCCCACGATCATTTTCTGGACTAAGGACTTTGTGTCCCAAATAACATCTAGAGATCCTCCTGGTTGCCTTCTAGCTCCACGACTTCAGGACAGTCTCTCTCAGCCATTCATTAGCTAAAATGCAGGCTAATAGGCATTACTCATGTTTCCTTTTTCCTTTTTTTTTTCTGGATATTTTGTAAATATATTTTTTAATTCATCAACCTTACTGAGGTATAATTTATGGACAATAAAATGTACTCATTTAAAGTATAGAGTTCAATAAGTTTTGACAAATATATACATCTGGGTAACCATCACCACAAGAGGCTCCTTGTGCACTTTTGGAGTCGATTTCCAACACCACAATCCCCAGGCAACCATTGGCCTCATTTCTATCACTAGAGACAAGTGCTGCTAGTTCTAGAACTTCATAGAAATGGAATCATTCCATAGGAATTCTTTTGTTTGTGGCTTCTTTCTCTCAGCACAGTGTTTTGATATTTACCCATGCTTGTGTGTATTGATAGTTTGCTTCTTTTCATTGCTGAGTATTACACTGTATGGATAAACTACAAGTTTGTCTATCCGCTCACCTGTTGATTGACACTTGACTTGTTTCTACTTTTTGGTACTATAAACACAACTGCTAAGAACATTTGTGTTCAGATCTTCTTGTAGACATGTTTTCATTTCTCTTGGTAACTATCTAGAAGTGGAATTGCAGTAAGTAAACATTTTCTTTTTTTAAATTAAAACAATAAAATTATATCATTGTCTGACAGAGTTCAATTCACCTTAACATTTAAAGGGAAGAGATGACACCATAAGTCATAGGTCAGCCTAAAACTAAAAAAGGGCATGTGGGCTTTCTACGAGCAAGCAAATTACGACCCCCTTTAGGTCTAAGCTTTCTCTGAGCACAGTGAAGGGGCTCAGGACTCGCTCAAGGAGTGGCTTAAAAGGAAATTAAGTGACAGCTGGTCAGGCTCTGGGTGGGCAGCCAAGGCTGACACCAGTGCAGCCTCCGCATTATGAGAGCCATGTTCTGGGTGGGTCTGGGGCCCCTGAGTCCCAGGCTATTATTCCAGCTTTGCAAGAAATGTTATACTGAAACTCAGCTGTGAGTTGCTAAAAATAAGGCTAGAGTGTAACGAAGCTCCTCGCAAAAATTAATGTGCAAGTAATCATCAGCATTACATATAAGGAGTTAAATAGGAATAATTTCTTCAATGTTCCAGTCATGCTTTCTCATTTGATTATAATGGTTATCCATGACTTCAGCTAGATTAAATCAGCTGTTGTCAACTAAATGCATATCAGATGTAAATAATGCCTCACCCTGTCTTGTTTCTCTGCAACTAACTCCTCAATCCCAGAGGGAATTTCCCAATTCAGCATCTAAGACTGATTAAACATTTGCTGCAGGAGCTTAAAAAAAATGATTGTGTAATTTTATTATATATATACAAGCTAGATAAAAAATAAATTACAACCCCCGCTGGGTGCTGAAAGTTTGGAGTCAAATCTTCTATAAGGCAAAGAAAATGGGGGTAATAATTAACCACTTCAGAGTTCATTAACAAATTAAAGTTTCCTGTCTCAAAGTTTCATGATTAAGCTATGAGGTCACTAACCATCTTGCAATTACCCACCATCTAACCAATCATCAACCCAAAGGCGACATTTTCATAGTTCTTCATAGTCTCCCTTTTCAATTTAATATTTAAGAAAGAATAGAAATTAGAAAATATGAATTTACAGAGAGGAAAAAATAAGGGAAATGTTTAAAGTATTTTACAAGGCATTTGGCCCACCTAAAATTACTATGTGTTTTTGGCTCTCACAGCTTATAATGGGCATCTAAGTAGTTTCCTTACGGCGTGAACAAGGTGGGCAAAGGAGTGGATTGACCCACTTCCAGTTTGGCTGGTAACTCAACACATGGTCTGCCATACCAAAACCTCCCGACAGAAGACAAAGGGCAAGGTAAGGAGGATGCCAGCCTGAGAGTCCCGGCAGCTCTGTGGTCAGAGCTAGCTTAGGAGTAACTTGCACTAGAAAGCAGGAACTTTGGAGTCCTTGAGCAAATTACCTACTGTCTTTGGTTTCTCATCTGTGAAATAAGTACACTTTCCTATCTGAAATCTGGAAGCTGGGCCCAGGCCTCTTGATCCTAGACCACCCACTCAACGCCCTGTCCTGGGGCTTCCTCTTTCTAGATGGCGATGGCCCTCCAGCAGTGCACAGGCCATCCGTATTGGTGCTACTCAAAGGCCTGCCTAGCCCTTGGTTTTATAGCCTTGGAAAGAAAGGCCCAGGGGACAGTTCTACATTTCCAAATTTTACCTTTGGAAAATAACAAATAATGTATTAAAGAAATACCTGGGGACTTCCCTGGTGGTCCAGTGGTTGGGTGTCCACCTTCCAATGCAGGGGACGCAGGTTCCATCCCTGGTCGGGGAACTACGATCCCACATGCCACGGGGCAACTGGGCCCATGTGCTGCAACTACTGAGCCTGTGTGCTCTAGAGCCCAAGCACCACAACTAGAGAGAAGCCTGCACCCTGCAATGAAGAGCCCGCGTGCCTCAACGAAAAGATTCTGCATGCCACAACTAAGATCCTGCATGCTGCAACTAAGACCAAATGCAGCCAAATAAATAAATAAATAAATACCTGAAAAGAATCTAAATGCAAATCCATCTGATACACATATTTGTCTGCCAATAACACCCATTACCAGGTGGCTTCCAAAACACCATTTCAAAAGTTGGCAAATGACCTGAAGAGCATCAGGTCCTAGTCTCCTCACAGCTGAAGGAGGCAGCACGAGCTCTAACAGCTCCATCAGGAAGACATCGAATGCAAATTTGGACTGAGATGACCAGCCAAATCCAAGTTTCACTACCTCCTTTCTTTGGAAAGAGAACTCAGCTACTGCCAAAGAGAGTTCCAGCCATGAGGATGCACCTCAAGGCCTTCACCCACAAGGAGAGTGAGGCTACCACGCCCCTCCGCCATCCCCACCCCAGGCCCACTGCAGCAGGGACACGCAGCCTCCAACAGCTGAGTCTCCTGAAGCACTTCCTGACGTCCTGGCTGCCTCTGACTGCCTCGCAGACTAGTGCTCATCCAGCGAACCTCTCTCTTCACTTGGAATGAGACTCGAATTGCGGTCTGACAGCCCTCTCAGCCTTTCCTAGCTCCTTTCCTAACTCCTTTTATGCAGACATTTCCCCTAATAATATCTTTGCACTTTTAGTCCCATCTTGGCATCTGCTTCTCAGAGGTCGAGACAACATGTCATTCATCCACACATTCATTCACTCAAGGAATATTCACTGAGTGCCTACGATGTTCCTGACACTTGTCAGCTGCCCTGGGGAAAGGGGTACGGGACTGCGAGGCCCCACGTTCCCAACCCTGCCCCTCGGGGTCATGAACTGCTTCCCTCTCTTTGGCTTTTACCATGTGCTGGACATGGAGCTGAGAGCACATCACAGGCCTTAGCTAATTTGCTTTATTCTTGTTTCATGGTAAAGGAAACTGAGACCTAGACAGATTGTTGCCAGGGTCTTCCCGGATAGGGCCAGTTTTTTTACTCTAAAACTCATGTTTTATACCATTAGGCTATGACATATCTCCCCAGTTTGGCTGACAGCTCTGAGCACTTTTTTTCTGGTTCATGAGGGCCGGGGAAACAACTTTCTTCAGAGCATTCACAGTCTTACACAAGTTAATAGTGATGCTGTTTAACTCATGTAGAAGGGGAGGTCCCTCATCTGGTGCGAGTTTCCAGCTCATCTTCACTATGACAAAGACAAGAGAGGATGGACAAAGCCCTCGGCTTCTCTGCTCTTCACCACCACAGCCCAGCTCTGGCAAACTGACGGAAGGTGGCCGCATACACCCAAGGCTTCTCCTAGAGGCCGGCCACTGGAGGGTCAGCCTCACCAACGCACATGTCATCCAAGAGCAGCCTTCTGCAGGCTGATGCAAACTCATACCGTGATCTCCAAGGTCAGCTACGGTGTCCTCTACACTTGACCCAAGTGTGCCAAGCTCCAGGGAAGGAATGGGCTGAGACTCAGGCAGATTCTCTGAAGCTGGGTCATCAAATTCCTTGCAGAAGGTAATGAACAATTCATGAGAAGCTGATCAGAGGAAACAGCATTACCACAAATGAAACAATATTCTTGTTTAGAAGATGACTTAGAAACAAAAGCCTACCTAATCCTTTCCCTTAAACATGATAACATTTTCAAATCTCAAGAAGGCAGCTTGGGATGAGAGGAACAGCTCTGAATTAACTCGGCAGGTGACCTTGGGCAAAGCACGTAACCTCTCTTGGCCTGAGTGTCAGGGTCACGGTGAGGGTGAGGCGGGCATGATGTCCAGCCCTGCTCAGCTTCCTCGTCTCAAGACTAGAGGTGCTGGCTTCGATAATGTCTTTTAAAGCTCTCCTCCAGCTTTAAAAGCTCTGTGATTCTATGAATTTCAATTTCCTAAAAGAAAGAGATCTAAGAGGTGACATGAAAGAGTTTCCACTTCAAAAAAATAAAAGTTAAACTTCTCAAATGTTTCAATAGGCATTTCAGCTAATCACTCTGTGTGTGTGTGTGTGTGTGTGTGTGTGTGTGTGTGTGTGCGCGCCACCCAGAGCTAATGCTGAATTGACCTGTTTTCCTGGATAAATGGCTTTCATGGAGAACTATTCCAAGAGCGTCTTCTTATCAAAAGGAGAAAGTTCAAACTAATCTTCAATGAATAAGTAAAACATAGCTGTGCTACACTGTGATGTGGCATCTGTGGAAATACAGTCATAAAATATTTTTAAGAAGTCCATTTTATGTACTGTATAATAATTGTTGCAGGAGGTGAAACTGGCTCCACATTTCAAAGGATCACTGATAGTGCAAAAGGCAGAGACTGCACGAAATGTGCCTTTGTGTGCACTTCAGAAATTATTTGAAAACAAGTATTTGGACTCTCAGTTGACTTTGATTTTCTGAGGTTCTCTTTGAAGAGAACAGAATTGTTATAATTGCTTCTCTTAGAAGGAGCAAGACTTGATCTGCTCTTTGATCCCCAGGACTATTTCACATTTGGAGGCATGATCTGCCACACAATTTTCACAGAAACCATCACACATGCATATACCCCAGGATAAAAGAAAGACTGGGCTTAGTGTGTGCATCGTGGTATCTAGTTGTTTTAAGCTACCATCCTTTAAAGAAATGGTGCCAACATGATTCCACAGTCAACTACGCTTCAAGATTTCAAAGCCCAAATTCAGTGGAGCAGAAAATGCCTGCCAGCGTAAAAGGCCCCATCAGTCAGGATCTGAAAAACAAAGCAAGCCACTCTCCTAAATGCCCCAAAGAATTGTTATAACATTTAAGAGGTGACACAGCCAGCCTGTCTCTCCCCTAACTGTGATTCTACCTCCTACAACTGCTTTTGAAATATAATGAGGTTTGCTTCAGCCAGCCAGACAGAAGGAAGAGGACTAAGGAACAGAGACCCAGCAAGAGGAGGAAGAAATTCAACCACAAATGCGCATCTGGGCAAAGACAGGAATGTGTGCCTCTTCCTTCTCTCCTTCTTAATCATGTTTTTCTTTAGCCTCTTGCATCCGATTAATCCAGCTTATTTCTCACATTGTATTTCATCCTTTTCAGCTCACTGAAGCCTTTCCGTGAGATGTCTAGACCCTTCAGTCCATCTGCAAAGTGTCAGCTCCCCCTCCTTGGTTCTCTGAATATATTATGCCTGCCTCACTCCTGTGCCTGTGAATGTAATAAGACTGGTCTCCTCTCTGCCTGGCCTCCTCTCTCCATCCTCCTCCAGGGGAAACAAGAAAGCCTTCCCTCAGGTTACCCCTCCTTTTCTTCAATTCCCATTAAATGCTCTTTTTTCCTAAAAAGATTATAAGAAGGTCCGCTCATCATGGCTTTTCCAGATTCTCCTTCATCTGAAGCTGCTTTCAAGAACTCCAATTTCTGTCCATTACTAATCAGCATGTGGTTCTGGCCCAGCAGCATAGGAATCACCAGGGAGTTTGTTAGAAATGCAGCATCCCAGGCCCCACCCCAGACCAGCCAAATCAGAATCTACATTTCAACAAGACCAAGAGGTGATTCAGGTACATTTTGAAGTTTGAGAAGCATTGCTAGAAAACATAAGAATTTGGAGGACGGCTAGTAGACTGTGGACCTGAGAGGTCAAAGATGGTTCTCCTGAAGAGGTGGTGACATTTGAAAGAGAGAAAGTGGGATGCTACTGATGGGTCAGAAGGAAATGGCTGATGTAACTGCACATGGAGGGCGAGAGACCTGGGGTGCTGAACAACCCTGCGCGCTGGGCAGAATCAGCCCAAGGAGGGTCTTCTCTTCAAGAGCCAGGGGCTGCCTGGAGTACTTCCTGCCCCCATCAATATGCAACTTAGGAAACTTGCTTCTGGAAAGCTCAGAACCAAAGATGTTGGTGATACTGAATCTTACACGACCGAAGAATGAACCACCATCTCTGGTCAAGACAGCGGCAGGCACCTCCCGCCTGCCTTTGCTCCTTGCTGATGGACGGGGGTGGAATTGGGAGAAACTAGGCAGACACTGTGGAGGTTATGAGTTGGGACTTCATAAAATCTCTGTGAAATCCTCACTTTCCTCATTTGAACTGGGCCAAGATCTGGACTCCCATGTTCTGTAGGATAATATAGAGCAAATAAAATCTTAAGTGACTTTAGAATCCCCCAAGGGCCCTAATTTATAGAAGGGACAGGACCCTATACAGTGCTGTTGCTTCACACTACTAGTAATCATATTGGAAATGAAAAAGAACACAGAAATGATTATTTTTAAGGCCAATGAAGAAAAGCAAAGAAGTTAAGTGAGTTATCAGACATTAAAATGTAAGATCATACTTGAAACTACATTTTTATTTGCCATATGCTAACTTTAAGAATAAAGTTATTTAGGCTTTATAAAACAAAATATTATCACGTCTGTACTTCTCAATTTCCAATCTCTGGGGGTAAAATCCCTTAGAAGCAGGAGACCCTGAGCATTCCAGAAAAAAAGTCCTGGTTTTTATCAGCTTATTAAACAAGTATTTTACATATATTAACAAACGCAGAATTCTTATCATCATGCCAGACTCTTGTTGAGGATGTGTGGGAATCTGCAGTCTCAGTCCTGAGGGAAGATGACCCACCTCCACAAGTCATCACTTCAGGGCCTCGAAAGTATCTGGGGAGCTGAAGGAGGGTGCTCAGTGTTTGCAGGGGGCTTGGTGGTGTCAAGACCCTTCCCTGAGTAGGGGTCTGACACTGCTGCCCCTCAGCAGGCAACTTCTCCACCCTAAGGTTCTGTGAGCAGGAACCATCCCACCCCCATGCCTCTGAGGCCAGCTACCCTGGGAGTGAGAGATGGTGGAGAACAGGGGTTGGGATGGAGCAGTGTCAGCTGGGTACACACTGTCTGCTAAAGGGCCCAATGGACAGAGACTCCTAAGGTCAATGTAGGCTGGGCCCCCATCTGCTCCAGCTTTGGGTTTTCAGAACTCTAAAGCACTCCCAACCACTAAGTAATTGAGAAAGGTGGATCACCAATCAGAGGGAGGCAGAAAATAACGTTCCCATGCTCTGCCTTGTCTGCGAGTGAGCTCTGCCCAGGGCTCCGGCACACCCCAGGGTGCGGAGCCCTCTGATTACTGAGCTACAGTAGAATGAGCATCCCCAGACCTCAGGGATCATCCCCACAGCTTCAGGGGCTTGGTTCTTCCTGCTAAAGGAAAGAATCTCCCTCAGATGCAGGGATCACCAATGAACAAATAACCAGAATTTGAGACAATAAAGTTTTCCATAAAAAGGACTCCTTCCCCAATTGCTTTTACCAAAGAGCTAAGAGGTTGGTGTTGATGTCTATTATCCAAATACAACCCTGAAGAAAGACTACCTTAAGTATCAAAATCTACACCAAGGCCAGTGAAGATATTTTTAACCATTAGGGAATGGTATGCAGAGGCTTGGGATGCAGAGGACATGAATTTGGGGTGCATTTCATGTGAATCTGCAACCCTATTATTGGATATGTATGATAATTCTCCAAAGTTTGAAAGGGGTTATTAACACAATGCATGATGATATGGATGGGAGACAGAAAATAAAGAGGGAAAGAACGAAAAATAAGACAGAAAAAGAACAGTGGACTAAAGAAGCAAAGCAACAATAGCACGGCTGAAATTCAAAATTAGATAGACACACATTTGTTCTGCAAAGTCATACTTTTAACTCCTCAGTTGTTCATTCAGTGCAGATTAAGTCATCCTTACACAGCAGGCACTTGGTACAGCTGCTTTGAATTAGTGCCATCACTAATTGTTGGCCTACGTTCTAAAACAAATCCCAGTCCAGCCTGGAATTGGGCAGAGTTGGTCTGGATGCTTTTTTCCCCCACCTTGTCCCTTTTCCTACCCAACTGGCCCCATGAATCTGAAGAATCTGAGGCAAGAAAAGGTCTTTTGTAAAATTGAAAACAGAAGCGCACTCACGTGGAGCACATCCACAGTCAGCTGCTGGAAGTTCCGAGATCTCAGTTCTTGCATTCGTTTGTTGTTTTCTTCCTATTTTTCTTCCACAAGCTTTCTGCATAAAGTGAACATAGAAAAAGAGCTTCAATTTGCTAAAACCACATCTACGTTACACAAGTGTGATCCCTGTTTCAAAAGGCAGACTGGGGTGTCGGGCAGCCAGGCCCGCGGTCTCTCCTTCATCACGTGAGTGCAGTGCAGCCCCACTCGATTTTCCTTTAAAGCACTCAGGATGCTGGCTCTTTGTTCACCCTCAAGAACCCAGAACTCAGGGGAAGAGGGTGGTGCCATCCCTGTGTGCTCTCGGCCTGTGCTGACAACAGACAGGAGTGTGTCTCCGATGCCCGCTAGAGAGCCCAACACATATGAATAACTGGATAACAAACCCATAGACGCGGAAAACAGACCTGCATTTCAACGAATTTATGGAAAAGAGTATGAGAGCCACTGTGAAGGGGAATTTTTCTCAGACATTTTCTGTTTCCTCTACAATAGGAGAGTCGAATTTAATAGACCTGCTATTAAACTGGAGGAAAGATTTGAGTTCTTGTGATTACTTGTATGCTAATTTATACTTAGATTTCTTGAAAAAATCACTGAATATCCCTGTAGTCAAATTTTCTTGTCTATAAAATGGGTACATGATAACGCTCATGACAATGAAGTCGTTTTCTACCTAAAACACATGACCTTTCTCGAATCCTAGAAACAATAATCAAAACCACTCCAATGCAATTTATTCATAAAATCAAGAACAAACTTATTTAAAAATCATTGCCTTTAATAACAAAAATATTAAATGCCGTGAGGAAGATCTATGATTTTTTTGCATATTAAAAAATAGTTTTAATTTGAAAAATAATTTGTAATGTGCAAGTTATTAAATTGCCTTTTTAATCTGTTCCTGTCAGAGATTTAATCTTCCTTTCACCCTCAACCAATGACATGAACCATGGTACCCCGGAAATATCGCCATTCCTGAGGTGTTAGAAATAGATCTGGGACTGTGAGTTGATGCAACAGTCTAAACAACTTTCGTGACTATATTTCTTCAGCAAAATCCACACTTAGTGGTGTACTGGTTTGCACATATCTTCCAACTGAATGATATCACATTGGTACCTTGAAAGTGACCATTTACACCACAGAATCAGCAAACAAATTAGTAGCTACCCCTCCAGCCCCCACAAGCCCAGAGGGGGTTGTAAAACATTCACCAGCACACGACTGCCCAGGAAGCACTTTGACAGAAATATTTTCCCACATTTATTAAAGGAAACATGTGTTAAGGGAAAATCATCTCTCAGGTTCTTACTTGGTTCATCATGGTATTCACTGTAAGTACAAGGACACCTAGAATCATTTTTCAGGTACATTAACAAGGTCATAAATGGACAGATTTGAGTTTCAGGTCTTTTTTTGTCTCTCTAGTTCTTTGTTGGGGCTTCTAAGCCACCAAAAAATTGGCAGAGGAAGAAAGAAGAAAAATTGGGAAATTGGGTCACATACCAGCTGAAAAATCAGTCTTTGAGAAATTGGGAGTTTGGGGCTCTTTGGAACCCCCTTTTCATGTGTAAACTCTAAACACTTGTGATCTCTCACACCAGCAGCATGCCCTGAGCAGACTGTGAAGGGCTTTACCTGACAGAACAGAGTTGTTTCCAGGCTCCTTCCTAAAGCCAGCAATTTCCTGCAGGTACAGAGCAGCCAGGGCTCTGGGCAGAGGGGTTTAGCAAACACCTGGGGAGTGTGGACAGAATAGTGAGGCCACCATATCACCCCCTCACGGTGCTGTGTACAGAAGGTGTCAGCAACAAAGAGGCTTTGTCTGGAGGCTGACCTTATATTTTCATTCCTAATAACCTCCCTGATATTCAATCCTTCTTTTCACACAAGACTGAAAGCCTGCTATTAATAGTGCCTGGCATCCAATAACCATCTATGGCTCAATAACCATCTTTTGAGGGAATGAGTGAATGAATAAACTGATAAATATATAATGAGAATGTGCATTTTCTTGTGGTTTTTGCTTTTCTTCAGCAAATTCCTCTAGAGCCCTGGGAAGCAGCCCAGGGCCCAGGGCACTAAGGGAAGGTCACTTACTTTAGCTTCCTGGCCTCCTCATCAGCTGCCTGTACCTTCCTCAGCCGCATCCTCTCTCTTGGTGTCATCCTCTGTACCTTAGACAGCGCCCGCAGGGTCTGCAGGTGGATTTTTTTCTGCCTATAGATAATAAAGATTCCCACATGCAACCCATCCCAAACATGCTCAGAAAAATTAAACAAGTATTTTACAGAAGTATCATTACACTACTGAGAAGGGAAAAGCATCTCAAGACATGCCAAGCAAAAACTAATAAACTCTGGGTAGGTAATTAGCCAAGAAGGACTGTGGCAATATTATTGGCAATATTTTTTAAATTAGATTTTTGTTTAAAAGCAAATTATGTACTTTGCAAATTTCTGCTCATTTCGTTGCCTATGACTGGTTTTTATAGTGTAAGACAAATTAGGATCTTGGCCATTAGGGAGTAAATAGACTGGCAGACTAATTCAACCATGTGGATAAGACATCATTTTGTAATTAGGCAGGCAGGGTTTGAATCCCATCTCTACCACTCATTAGCTCTGTAGCCTTGGGCAAGTTACTGAATTTCTCCGAACCCCAGTTTTCTCATCCATAAAGAATGGGCTATCCTGAGTATTATATGAGATAACGTATGTACAATGCCTGACATATAAAAGTATCCCAAAATTGTAGTATTATAATAGCTAAAAGTTACTGAATATGCCTTATCTTCTAGGCTTCATACAGTAGGTATTTTTATGGCAACATGGCATAGTGATTAATTGCACAGTTAAGAACATTCTCTGGGTTCAAATCCTAGCTCCCAGGCTACATGCTGTATGCCTTTGGGCAAGTTACTTAACCTCTCTATGATCATTTAAATAATAATAATAATAGTACCTACTTTGTAGGGTTGTTGTGAGTTTAAATGAGTTAATTCATGCAAAGAGCTTATAACAGAGCAAAGCATATGGTCATTACCCCTGAAAATGTTAGCCAATATTATTCGAGAGCCTCTTTCTTCAGTTAAAGAAATGTGCTTACATTAACCATGTATTGAAAGGTCTGCAACCACATTCTCAATGGCATTTGCTTCTGTGCCTGGCTTGGTTAGGGCCCAATAGCGGAATGCCTTTTGCACTCAACTCCCTCCTTAAGAAACACTATGAGGAAACTGTAATGACCGCTGTAGGCAGTTCTCATCCCTCTGGAATACAGTTCAGACCAGAGCCTCCAGGGGCCATGCAGTTTTCAGCAATACACATGCTTTATTTTGTAAAACCAGATAGAGCCCCTCAAAACAGTCATAGATCTTGAAAATAACAGTGAGGATTTGAAATCGATATCTCACAATGTGAAAGATCACCCGAAGAACTAGATTCGAGCACACTATAATTGTAAGCACAGTCAGGCAAACTTTTCAAAACTGCAGTACAAAATGATAGTTAAGGTTAGTCCAGTATTTTAAAAATAAGATACATACTACTCCCACATATCTTGTTAATAAAATAAAATGAGAAGTTCCAGGCATTCTTGAAAAAAATAGGTAGTAACCCAAGAAAACTAGGTTATAGGGGCATGCTTAAATATTTATCTCCTGAGTTGCAGGGTATTTAAACTGGAGATCATGCATTAAACAAAGACTGAATACCTTTGATGGACCAGTTCCCTCAGTTTGAATGTGGAGATGGAAAACAAACACAGCACAGTTGAGAAACCACTGGACTGGGGGTTAGAGAAACATATTTGTGTAATTTGGCCTTGAAGATCAAGCTGATGAGGGCTACCATTCTTACTTCACTGCCCTGCACAGCTCTGGGAGGGACTGTCATTCTCATTGGGTCCTCACAAAATTAAATAGCGTTTCTTCAGCAAAATTATAGATTTGGTCTTATCAGTGGTGTCCCCTGGAATTGTGCAGTACACAGCCTGCACAGCTGCACATGGCTGTTCTGACATAACTTAGTATTCTGGGCCCTTGAAAGTTATGGCATAGAAATTTTGAATGAGGTAGGAGAGAGAAATGAGATCAGGAAAAAATTATGGCTCTTTGTGAAACACACATTCTCTAGTTCTTATGTGTATCTCAAGAAAGTAAATTTTGGCTTATTTTCAATTGTCCCAGGACTCCACAGTGTCAGCTTTTCAATAGATACTCTGCCAGTTCCTCTTAAACAACTAACATGTGAAAGCCATTTATGCTTAATCTGAATGTTCATTAGCATAAATATCACTAAACGTTTGAGAGATGAATTTCTCTATATACTTACAATGCAACTGCAGAGCTACCCTGCAGATATGTAAGCTGTGCAGAGGTTTAAACTTTTATGATTTCAATTTGCTACCACCTGGGGCAAAGGGCTTTGGAACGTCAAGTTACTGAAGCTCCTTAATTTCTTGGCAAGACTTAGATGAATTCTAGGATACTCCATGCTGTTAGCTTAGCACTAATAGATTGTTTAAGACAAATGCATTTAACATTTACACACAGTGGGCTTTTTAAAAACAAAGCAATTACCTACACAGCATTAATTATATAAGTTGCCTCCTTCTGACGATTCAAATTCTTGTCTTCCAGGGTCATTTCCGAATATCGGCACATCAGGTGCTGAAAAAAAGAACAGCCATAACATACCTTAAAGACTCTTCAGGGACGAAGAGGCATAAAATGACCAGTAGCCTTTTCTGATGTGTAGTACTACTGACCCGTGTCTGAGGCTTGAAATCGAACCCACTGGTAACTATTTTTCCTTCTGTAACAGGTTTAAAACATTACACAGCAGCTCCTGTGGGGTCAGGCTCCTGTCCACCTTTCCAACTTCATCTTGCTCTGCCTGCTCTCTTGCTCCCGGTCACCCAGCCACAGGCAGGCCTTCCCTCAGCTCCAAGAACACACAGTTCTCTCCCACCTCAGGGCCTGTAGTGGACGATGTCTCCACTCCCAGTGAAACCGAACAGGACCCTGTGAGGCTCCTGGGCACAAAAGCCTTTCTGTGTCCCCTATTTGTAGAGACTAGGCTTCAACATCCATGACTTTCCCTGGGTTCCAAAGGGCAGGTTCAAACAGTTGCTAATCATTGAAGGGAGGGAATGCAGAGAGAAGGGAGGAGCAGTTAAGAAACAATAGTGCAGCCTTGGGACAGGGTCCTGGTTCTGCCTCAAGGGATTCATGTAACAATACCTTTGAGTTCTTCTGCAGAACTAAAACCCCCAACAAATGGAAGATGTTAACTACTTGACGAAGCATTCTTCATTCCAGAGAGAAGGTCAGAGTTTGATAACCTGGAGAACCACAGAAGCTCATCAGGAGACCACCTGAGGCCAGATTAAAGGAGTGCAGGCCCTGCACACACCACACCCTGATCCTTAACAGCAACGCTGCCCTTGCACCACTGCTATAAAACTCCTCACCAAATCCCCCTGAGCTGGAACACACAGTTTTGAGGGCATGGGTCTTCTGTGTCCCCCTTTGCCTGACAAAGCAATAAGCTATTCTTTTCTACTTCACCCAAAACTTTGTCTCCGAGATTTGATTCAGCACTGGTGCACAGAGGCTGAGTTTTGGCATCACCAGGGCCAGGACTAGGGTGAGACAAGCAAGGCACTCACCTCAGGTACAAATTTAAGGGGCACAAAAAACTCAGTAACCAAGATAAATAATATTTCAATGCAGTATTATAAAAAAATCAATATTAATGACAAAAAGCCTTGGAGAATATGATAGCAAAAGTTTAAAAAGCAACAAGACCTGTCCTGAACGTGCACCATTCTACCTCACTTTCTTAACGAGCTGAACTTAGGTCCGCTCGCCAGCAAAGCCAATTTAATGATACCAGGTCGTGGTGAAGGAAAGTACAGCGTTTATTACAGGGCACCAAGCAAGGAGAATGGGTAGCTAATGTTCAACAGACCCGAACTCCCTGATAGCTTTCAGGGAAGGGTTTTTAAAGGCAACATTTGGGGTGAGGGTTGCAGCTCATGGACTTTCTTCAGATTGGTTGGTGCTGAGGTAACAGGGTGGTGTTTTGGGAATCTTAATCATCAATCTCTGGGTCCAACCAGTCTGGGGTCTACATGCTGGTTGTCATCATATAGTCACCACCTGGGTAGGGGTCCTAGTTTCTGCAGAACAACTCAAATATATGCATTAGATTATTATGTATATCCCTTGGGGAGGAACTAGGATTCTGTTTTATCACTGAACTGTTGTTTAGGCTACCATTACTTTTCTTGCTTGACTGCTTTTCTTTTGTTTCTGCATTCCCTCATTCTCTAATTAGTAACTACTTGAGTCTGTTTCTTGGAACTCAGGAAAGGCTTAGGAGACTAAAGCCTTTTTCTACAAACAGTGGACACTGTTTCAAGAAACAGTGGACATGGAGGGACTTTCATACCTGAGACGGCCCTGCAGGGTCCTGCTTGGTTTTAGCTCCACTTTCATCCTAGCCCCATTGGATCCTGTCCTTGAACATTTGACATTTTGTTACTATGGACTTTTTTTAGCATTACTTTGGGTTTTTTTAAAAAGCACTGCATTACAACATTATTTATCTAGATTACTGAGTTTTTGGTGTCCTCTTTAATTTTGCACCAGGGCAAAGGCCTCATTTTTCTCACCCTAGTCCCAGGGGATCTATTGGATGCCTTTTGACTTTTTTGTTTGTTTGTTTGCTCAGTCACCCTTCATTGTGGTTTTGATCCCAACAACCAGCCTCTTTTCAGAAGTCTGCCCTCAGGCAAGTGGAGAGCTATACTCAGGGAGAGCTGAAAGCACCAGGGAGCTCCCACCACTTCCCCCTCTTGTCCTGCTCATCCCACATCTTTAGTGCTTCCCCCTCCAGGGAACATCACCTAAGTCAGAGTTTTGTACCACCCACTCCCCGTGATCCCAACACTCTCCCTCAGGCTCTTTGTAAGGCGCACTGCTTCTCACCATCTCACTGATGTCACAATGTCACCTGCTCCTTCTCTGACCACCAAAGCCCTTCCTTTCCCTTATTTCACAGCATGCTATTTTCTTTCTTCCTAGTTCTTCTGATAGTTTACGATTATTTTATTTACTTGCTTACATTTTCTTGGTTACTGGGTCCTCTTACTAGCAGTCAAGCTTCAAAACGACAGGAGTCATATCTGTTCCTATCATTTTGGCACCCCCCAGTGTCAGTACAGTGCCAGAGCTCAACTAATGACTGCACATCAAGTCAGCATCCCTGTTTCCTGTGCCTGAGAGCTGGACACTGATGAAAAGGTGTGCCCATTTGTGAAGGTGAATGACTGCTCTGTGGGTCCACTTAAAACTATTCATAAAAATTAAAGGAAATCTGCCTGAGGGATTTGTATTGTAAAAGCCTATGAAGTCTAAAAACAAGGAAACAAACAAACAAAAAATCCTGAGAGGACACCATTTGCTTTTTGCTTACCATTGAAGGCAGATTCTCTGCATCAAAATGTTTAATCTACAGGAAAACAAAATAAACTCAGCTAATCAATAAAAACTATTAGTAGGATACAAAATGAGGAGTAGAATAATAAAGGCCCAATGAAACCCCCAGATTTTGTATCATTAGTAGTACATTCTTGCACTAGCAGGGATACACTTACAAAGTGTAGAGGTAAGATTTGTAAGCCAAGAGCTCTAAGGGTGGATGCTGCAGTTAGGCAAAAAATCACAATCCAAACTTCTCACATCTGGGGCACCAGGGAACTGGAGTTCACACACCTTCCTTGGCAAAGAGATTGTCTACTAATAATTTCCTCCAGCTTTAAAAAAAAATCTTGTTTCTCCTTTCTGACTGATTCTTACTGCATCTTATTCCCACAGCATATCTACAAGTCCTAGAAGGTATATAAATGCTAATATGTGCTTCCAGGTATCCCTCTCATTTTAAATACCTGTAGTTGTTCATCAATGTAAGGAATTTTTAAAATTTCTATAGCAGATGGTCTCAATGAAGGACTCTTGTTCAACATGCTGTAATGTTTAAAAAGGAAATTATTGTTCAAATGAACTAAAATATAAGTACAACTTAAAATTGCTTCTGCAGCAATACATTTCTTTCCGTAGCTTTCCATGATGACATTCAGCTGTCTTGGGTATCTCTCAGGGAGAGAAGGAATGTCGCCTTCAACAATTTTTATAACGATGGATAAGAAATTGGAGCCAGTGAATGCCTGATTCATGCAGCACATCTCACACCAAAAGCATGCCAGAGACCTGAAGACACAAAAAATTTGAATGAGGAATAAATGTCCTCTTTTAAATTTGATCATCATACAAAACCTCAGATGTGTTAGGGCATTGGTTGTGAGGCACTAACATACACTTTGTTTTCTATTTAAATACATGTTTACTGAAAAAAAAAGGAAAAAGTGAAAAAAGAAAGCACAAAATATAAGTCTGAATGAACACTTTTTGTCAGAAGAGAGCAAACAATCCAACAGGAATATGCCTACACATAGTAGGGACTCAATAAATATTTGATCAAGGTAGTAAGAAATTTTTGAATCAACCTCTTTGAAGGAAAAGTAAAATGCAGGTAAATATTGTCTTCCTAAGGCAGTTCAATTAATGTTATATATGCAAAATAAAATTTAACTTTATTAGCCTAGCCTTCCCTCTACTGTGTATCCAAGCATTCTGAAAAGGAAGCTGGCATCTTTATTAGTTTTCTAAATAGAATCCATTTGCAAGTAGGGTGGGAGAGTGGCTGCCTGCAGCACTCATTAATGTGTATAATTCTCCCTTCAGGAGTATGAAGCAGAATATTAAAGTTCTAGATCAGTCCAACACTAATTTGTGTTAACTATGCAAATCAGTCATCTCTAAACTAGCAGAAAAATCTTTTAAATAATCTACATCATTAAGAAAACCAAGGGGAAATTTCTGCCTGAACTTAGTGTTAAGAAAGAACTTTTCTCCTGAATAATGGGTTATTTTTATCTTCTGGCTATCCTGAATTATGTAACTAGCCAGGTCTCCCTTTTCTTATTAGTTGCTTGAAAGATCAGAAATAAATTTGCCGTTGACCTTGTGTAAGCTGTGTTTTATGTAACTTCAAACACTGTCCTGCTTTATCATGAAAGGCAAGGTATATATCAATAATACATACATGAATACATCATTTTAACCATTTTGTGGGTGTTCAAGAAAATTCTGTATATATACACTGAAAATGTTTCTGTTCCAGTAAATAATAATAACTCTAAAAATTTCAAACTGATTGGTACTTTACATATTACAAAGCACTTTCATATATATCTCAACAGAGCATCATAACTTTCCAGTGTAATAGAGCCAATATTATATTTTTCCCATTTTATACATGACAAAACTGGCTCAGAAAAGTTAAGTGACTTGGTCAAGGTCACACAAGTGACCTTGATTGCCTCTTGAGTTATGTATTTTTCTTTCCAAATCTGAGACTATTTCCATTATAGAATGCTAGACAGAGACAGACATTAGGAGAAATCTCACGATATTGACTAGAACACCAAGATCAATGTCAACCTTACAAATTATGAAAATTATTTGAAGCTCAATAAATTTTCATCCATCTGTAAGACTATTAAATGGTATTTGGTATAGTAGCACATATTTAGATTTCTATACCCAGAAAAACAATTTTCTTCAAATAAAGGTGAAATAAAGACATTTTTAGACCAAGCAAAACAGAGAATTCATACCAGCAGGAAAGCACTAAAATCCTAAAAGGTAATTCTTCCAAAAGAAGAAAGATGATCCCAGACAGAAACAAGGAATGAAAGAAGGAATGAAGAGCACTGGAAAAAGTAATTTTGTGAATATGTTTAAATCAACATTAACTCTATAAAACTTAACTATCTTATGGGATTTAAAATTTTGTGGAATAACATTTCATGACAAAAATAATGCAAAAGATAGAAGAGGGTAAATGGAGTTAAAGTATCATAAGGTCCTAATATTACTGGGAAAGTGGTAAAAGCAGTAATTTTTACTAGACTGTAATAAGTCAAGAATGCATGCTATAACTGCTAGGATTACCACCAAAAGAATAGTAAAATAATGTATAACTGAAAAGCATAAAACTAACAAGTTACTAGAGGGAAAAAATATCAAACAACAAAATTCAAATTAAAAAAAAAGAAAGAGGGACTTCCCTCGGGGTGAGTGGTTAAGAATCCACCTGCCAATGCAGGCGACATGGATTCGAGCCCTGGTCCAGGAAGATCCCACATGCCGTGGAGCAACAAATGCCTGTGCACCACAACTACTGAGCCTGTGCTCTAGAGCCAGTGAGCCACAACTACTGAGCCTGTGTGCCACAGCTACTGAAGTCCATGTGCCTAGAGCCCATGCTCCACAACAAGTGAAGCCACCGTAATGAGAAGCCTGTGCACCACAACAAAGAGTAGCCCGCACTCTCCACAACTAGAGAAGGCCCACGAGCAGCAACAAAGACCCAACACAGCCAAAAATAAATAAATAAATTTATTTAAAAATAAAAATAAAAAAGATTTTAAAAAGCAAGAAAGGACAGAAAAAGGAACATAAAACAAATGATATTTGAAGATTAAAAAAGAAGACAAACTGTCATTAAGCATTTCAACATGATTGTATACATTAAAAAGGTCAAAAGACACTACAAACTATTAGAATTAACAATTGAATTTAGCAAGGTTGTTGGATACAAAGTCATTTCTATAAGCCTGCAGTAAACACATTTTAAAAACAAAATTAAAAATGTCATTTACATTAACATCACAAAATGTCAAACACGTAGAAATAAATCAAACGTAAGATGTGCAAGACCCTACACTGTAACCTCAGTACATTGCAGAGAGAAATTAAAGAAGATCTAAAAAAAAGAAGAAAAAAAAAATAGGGAGGGATAGATCCACACTCTTGGATTGGAAGGTTCAATTTATGAAGATGTCAATTTTTCCAAGAATGACTTAGTGCAATATCGATTCAAATCCTAGCACACTTTTTTGTGGGAGTTGACAAGCTGATTCTAAAATTTACATGGAAATGCAAAGGGACAAGGGTAGCCAAGGCAACTGAAGAAGAACAAATTTGGAGGTCTTTTATTACCAAACAGCAAGATTTATTATGAAGTTTCATTTCTTATGAAAGTATGATATTGGCGAGGAAGAAAAAATAGACCAATGGAACAAAATAGAGGGCTCAAAAACAGATCTGCATATATTCAATCACTTGACTAATGCAAAGATGAACTGCACTGTGGTAGAGGAAAAGATGATCTTTTTAATAAATTATGCTAGGCCAAGTGAGTATCCATATGGAAAATATTGTATATTGACTCCTGTCTCACATCATACACATGCACAAAAATCAATTATAGGTGGATCTAACTGAAAGATAAAATCATAAAATTTTTAAGAGAAAACAGGTAAATGTCTTCCTGATCTTGGCATATGCAAAGATTTTTTAAATAAAATGCAAAAAGCACTAACAATAAAGTTAGGGACTGATACGGTAGACTTCATTAAAATTATAAACTTCTGTTCACAAAAAAACACCATTTGGAAAGTAAAAATGAAGATACAGAGTGGGAAAAGATATTTGCAATTCAAATATCCATCCAAGACTGGTATCCAAAAAATTCCATAAATCAAACAATCAATCAATCTTCTACAAATCAACAAGAAAAAGGAGAGAATCCAAGAGAAAAATGGGCAAAAATTTGAAGAGACACTTTTGGCCCCAAATCATGAGATGTTTAACATTATTAGTCATTAGAGAAATGGAAATTAAAACCACAGTGCACAGTCATCAGAATGGCTAAAATGAAAAAGGTAATTATCAAGTCAGTACCTGTTAGGCTATTGAAAAAGTTTTCTTGAAAAGAAGAAAGGGTAGGGCTATACACTAATATAATCATCAGATTGAACCAAATACTTTTACCTGTGTGGGTATGTGTAAAATAGTTGTGTGCTGTGAACTGCCCCAATATACTTCTTATTTCCCCAGAGAAGAGTCTAATTCTAACTTCAAGAAGTTTTCTTATACTGACACAACATAGAGCTACAAGGGACTATCAAGATTTGCTAATTCCAAACTCTCACTGTATCGATGAGAAACAAAAGCTCAGAGAGAGGAAGGACTTTGCCTGGAAAGGTGCCATGTTAAATCAGCTTGTTTGATACTGGTACTAGTTCTCATTCAATATTTCTTAAAAGTGTTTTCTAAAAAATTTATATTGACTACCCCCTGCTATATAATCTATTGCATATGTAATAATTTGAACACTGAAAAAAAAAATCAAATTCATAAGTCCAAGAGGTAGAGGCTATCCAGGCACCCACACATACTCTTCTGAGGACGTCACTCAGCCTTGTGGGCTCTGAGTCTTCTTCAGGACTTGGGTTGAAGCAGAACAAAGCCAGATAATCTCTCCTGGCTCTGACAGGTCTGAACGGTTAGATGGGAGCAATGATCCCTGACCCAGGACACTTTGAGCTGTCTTGGGAGCAGACTTTTATATTGTTTCCACCCATAATACAAATGGCAACAATAACAATGATAATAATAATGAAAATGACAGCTGAAATTTTAATGATGGTGTTTACTATAAGCCAGACACCCTGTTCTATGTTCCTTACATACTCAAACTTGTTTAATCATCCTCACAACAGTCCTAATGAAGTAGGAACTATTATTATCATTCCCATTTTTCAGATGAGGAAACCCTAAAATTGGGTAAATTGTTCGAGGTTCCATACTGAGTGGGTGGTAGGGCTAGTACTGCAACACAGGCTGTCTGGCTCTAGAGACAGAAACTCTATGCTATCCTGACTCTCAGTGCTGTACCAATCAGAGCATTTCAGGTCCTTTAGGATGTCCTTCAGTAGGAAATCTTGGCTAGCCCTGAGAGAAGCCTTTCAGGCAGGGGCTGACTTCCCTGATTTCAGGTCCCATCGGGAACCATAATCCACCATCAAAGATCCCTGGGGCTTTAGACAAGCCATTCAGGGCATCAGACCCTGGCAAATATAGAAAACACAGACAACTAGATGCTCTGGGGCAGAAGGAAAGGAAGGCAGGCAAGTTTGGCCTTTGCTTTTCTGTTGCTTGGCAGGGAAAGAGGGTTAGTGGTCTATTAAGCACAGTGAGTTGATCACAAAGTCAAACCCTGGTTTTATGGAGACATAATTTTACCTGAGTCATACTTGATGAATGTAGTGAGGTTATAAAAAGATGTGGAATTATCTGGCTAGACAGACTACGGAACAATTAGACAACTAAGAGGACAACTCAGTAATCAATTTTGATGCAAAACTGTTCTTTTTTGGAAATCCTCTCAGCTACACTGAAGGCATGCTGCTTTCCATTTACCTATTTTATTTTGATCTACTGATATTTGCTGGGCTGGAGCACATGGAGAAGACTTCATTTATTAGCCAGTAACTTGTGGAAAGGGACTTGCTATGGTCCCAGTGCACATGCCTGGCATGGGAGCCAGTAACTGAAATATGAGACAATCTGATTGTAGAAACTACCATGACACTTGGGGCAAAAGATTTTTTGATTATCCTGTACCAGTTTTACAATCTATTTTCTATGTATACTTTTTATTCTAATAACTATATGTCTGTGTATCTCTATGTCTATGTTTTAATTTTCTCCAGTTTCCAACCAGGCATTTCTACATGGGAATAATTACATTATCTCAAGCTCATCACTTCTATCCTTTTTGAAGACTTTTCTCTTATTTGACTCCCGGGTCTTACATATGGCAATGCAAGAGCAAGGAAGGGTGGGGGGCCGGGAGATAAATTGAAAAAAACAAGAGGTATATTTAACTTAGAAGTCTGTAATTTGCATTCCTTTCTTTTTCCAAAATAGAGCCAACTGTGAAGAAGTAAGCAAATAAATCCCTGAGGGGGGTGAATGTGGCAGTGAAAGTGAAAGCTGGGATCAGGTGTGAGCGAAGCACATTATACCTGAATTCCATAAACTTGCCATCTGTCCAAGTCCACCAGAACTGCCCAGAGGATTTCTGAAGCACAGATTGATAATGAATTGCAAATTTAACTCTGACTTTGTCTTGTCTCAAGGTAACTAAATTTACCCTTTGAAATCTGCCCTGACTCTGCAAAGAGAAACCTACCCCACCGTGGTGCATGACTCTGGTTAGGGAAATTTTATTGATCTTCTAGATAATATTTTTACTTGATGTAATCCTAACATATCCATCTAGAAAAGAGTATACATAATTCATGCAGTCGAATAAATAGAGTAATAGAAATTTAATACAAGAGTAGCCGGTTTTGCTTTAGTGTGTGTTACCCTAAATAAAAGTCGTTACCGTGGTAACATAAACTCAGTCTATATATGATAAACAACACTGAGCTGCTTGAACAAATTTTAAGAAGCATATTATATTAATAACTAATGTTTATTAAGGGCCCATCACATCCCAGAACCTCTATCAGTTCTTCCCAAGCTTTAATATGCATACAACAAATCTCCCAAGGAATTTGTTAGAATGCTGATCCTGAGTATTTGGGGGAAAATGGTGGTTACACTGGAGCATAGTTTCTGTATCTTCCTTGAATCCCCATGTAAAACAGAGCAGCTAGATAGAAAAACTAAAAACCAGGGCCAACATTTTCAACAAAGTTAGGTGACAAAGTGTCTCCTTGAACCTCAAGGTACAAGTACATGGAGACAAACCACAATTGCCACGTGACCTGCACAATATCAGCATCTGTGTGAGAAGAAGCAGAGAGAGTCAATGGAGTGATTGAAGGACCCAACAGTAGAAGACCCTCAAAACAGTCAACAGGTACTCACTGAAAAGCACAAGGGGCCAATCTAAGAACAGCAGCTAAAACTCGTAGAAGTTCTGCCCAATCCAAAAGCAGGGTGAATGCAAGAAAACCCTAGGGTAAGGCCTGAAGGGGCTGGAGCAGAAAAGCTCAGGACTATCCAGTAGAACTTTCTGCAATGATGGAAATGTTCTAAATTTCTGACTACAATAACCACTAGCCACATGTGGCTATTGACCACTTAAAACATGGCTAATGTGTCTGAGGAACTGAATTTTTAAAAAAGTATTTAAAAGGAAAAGTGAATGCAGGTGCGCTCACCCCTTCTTACAAGAACACTGGAATCACAACTAACTGCTGAACAACCATTAATAAAAAAACGCTGGAACCTACCATAAAAGACACCCAACATCCAAAGACAAAGAAGAAGCCACAACAAGATGGTAGGAAGGGCACAATCGCAATAAAATCAAATCCCATACCCGCTGGGTGGGTGACCCACAAACTGGAAAACAATTATACCACAGTTCTCCCACTGATGTGAAGGTTCTGAGCCCTATGTCAGGCTTCCCAGCCTGCGGGCCCAGCAATGGGAAGAGGAGTCCCCAGAGAATCTGGCTTTGAAGGCCAGTGGGATTTGACTGCAGGACTTCCACAGGACTGGGGGAAACAGAAACTCCACTCTTGGAGGGGACACAAAGTCTTGTATGCACCAGGACCAAGGGAAAAAAAACAGTGACCCCATAAGAGACTGGGCCAGACCTACCTGCTAGTATTAGAGGGTCTCCTGCAGAGGCAAGGGGTGGTTGTGGCTCACAGTAGGGACAAAGACACTGGCAGCAGCCATACTGGGAAGTACCCATTGGTGTGAGCCCTCCTGGAGGCTGCCATTAGCCCCACAAAACAGCCTGTAGGCTCCAATGCTGGGACACCTCAGGCCAAACAAGAAACAGGGAGGGAACACAGCCCCACCCATAAGCAGACAGGGGATTAAAGTTTTATCGCACACAGGCCTGCCCACCAGGGACAAGACCCAGCTCTACCCACCACCAGTCCCTCCCATCAGGAAGCTTGTGCATGCCTCTTGGATAGCCTCAGCCATGAGACAGCAGACAGCAGAAGCAAGAAGAACTACAATCCTGCAGCCTGTGGAACAGAAACCACAATCACAGAAAGTTAGAAAGAATCAAATGGCAGAAGAATATGTCCCAGATGAAGGAACAAGATAAAACCCCAGAAAAACAACTAAGTGAAGTGGAGATAGGCAACCTTCCAGAAAAAGAATTCAGAATAATGATAGTGAAGATGATCCAGGATCTTGGAAAAAGAATGGAGGCAAGGATTGAGAAGGTGTAAGGAATGTTTAACAAAGACCTAGAAAACTAAAGAACAAACAAACAGAGATGAACAATACAATAACTGAAATGAAAAATACACTAGAAGGAATCAATAGCAGAAAAACTGAAGCAGAGGAATGAATAAGGGACCTGGAAGACAGAATGGTGGAAATCACTGCCATGGAACAGAATAAAGAAAAAAGAATGAAATGAAGACAGTCTAAGAGATACCTGGGACAACATTAAATGCACCAACATTTGCATTATAGGATTCCCAGAAGGAGAAGAGAGAGAGAATGGACCTGAGAAAATATGTGAAGAGATAATAGCTGAAAACTTCCCTAACATGGGAAAGGAACAGTCAACCAAATCCAGGAGTGCAGAGAGTCCCAGGAAGGATAAATCCGAGGAAGAACACGCTGAGACACATAGTAATCAAATTGACAAAAATTAAAGACAAAGAAAAAATATTAAAAGCAACAAGAGAAAAATGACAAATAACATACAAGGGAACTCACATAAGGTAATCAGCTGATTTCTCAGCAGAAACTCTGCAGGCCAGAAGGGAATGGCACGTTATATTTAAAGTGATGAAAGGGAAGAACCTACAACCAAGAATACTCTACCCAGCAAGGCTCTCATTCAGATTTGACAGAAAAATCAAAAGCTTTACAGACAAGCAAAAGCTAAGAGAATTCAGCACCACCAAACAAGCTAATGTCTAAAGGAACTTCTCTAGGCAGGGAAAGAGACCAGCAACTTAAAACAACCTTGCACATATAGAGACTGCTATATCGAAACTTCACGGGACCAGCAAACCCAAAAACTACAATAGAAACACACAAAAAAAAGAAAAAGAAACCCAAAAACCACACTAAAGATGGTCTTCAAACCACAGGAAAAGAGAACAAAAGAGGAAGGGAAGAAAAAAGACCTACAAAAACAAACCCAAAACAATTAAGAAAATGGCAATAGGAACATACATATCAATAATTACCTTAAACGTATATGGATTAAATGCTCCAACCAAAAGACACAGACTGCCTAAATGGATACAAAAACAAGACCCGTATATATGATACCTACAACAGACCAACGTCAGACCTAGGGACACACACAGACTGAAAGTGAAGGGATGGAGGAAGGTATTCCATGCAAATGGAAATCAAAGGAAAGTTGGAGTAGCAATACTCATATCAGACAAAATAGACTTTAAAATAAAGACTGTTACAAGAGACAAGGAAGGACACTACATAATGATCAAGGGATCAATCCAAGAAGAAGATATAACAATTGTAAATATATATGCACCCAACATAGGAACACATCAATATATAAGGCAAATACTAACAGCCACAAAGGGAGAAACCAACAGTAACACAGTAATAGTGGGGGACTTTAACAGCCCACTTTCATCAATGGACAGATCATCCAGACAGAAAATCAATAAGGAAACACAGAACTTAAGTGACACATTAGATCAGATGAACTTAATTGATATTTATACAGCAATCCATCCAAAATCAGCAGAATACACATTCTTCTCATTTACACATGGAACATTCTCCAGGATTGACCACATGCTGGGCCAAAAAGCGAGCCTCAGTAAATTTAAGAAAATTGAAATCATATCAAGCATCTTTTCTGACCATAATGCCATGAGATTAGAAATAAACTACAAGGAAAAGAACTGTAAAAAAAGCACAAACACGTGGAGGCTAAACAATATGCTACTAAACAACCAATGGATCATTGAAGAAGTCAAAGAGGAAATCAAAAAATACCTAGAGACAAATGAAAATGAAAGCATAATGATTCAAAACCTGTGGGATGCAGCAAAAGCAGTTCTAAGAGGGAAGTTTATAGAAATACAATCTTACCTCAGGAAATAAGAAAATGTCAAATAAACAACCTAACTTTAAACCTAAAACAACTAGAGAAAGAAGAACAAACAAAACCCAAAGTTAGCAGAAGGAAAGAAATCATAAAGATCGGAGCAGAAATATGTGAAAAAGAGACAAAACAATAGCAAAGATCAATGAAACTAAAAGCTGGTTCTCTGAAAAGATAAACAAAATTGATAAACCTTTAGCCAGACTCATCAAGAAAAAATGGGAGAGGACTTAAATCAATAAAATTAGAAATGAAAAAGGAGATGTTACAACTGACACCATAGAAATACAAAGGATCATAAGAGACTACTACAAGCAACTGTATGCCAATAAAAGGGACAACCTGGAAGAAATGGACAAATTCTTACAAAGGTACAATCTCCCAAGACTGAACTAGGAAGAAATAGAAAATATGAACAGACCAATCACAAGCACTGAAACAAACTGTGATTTAAAAACTCCCAACAAACAAAAGGCCAGGACCTGATGGCTTCATAGGCAAATTCTATCAAACATTTAGGGAAGAGCAAACACCTATCCTTCTGAAACTGTTCCAAAAAATTGCAGAGGAAGGAAAACTCCCAAACTCATTCTGTGAGGCCACCAAAACCTTTGGTATTCTATGAGGATACCAAAACCAGACAAAGATACTACAAGAAAAGAAAATTACAGACCAATACACTGATGAATATAGATGCAAAAATCCTCAACAAAATACTAGGAATCCAAATCCAACAATACATTAAAAGGATCATACACCATGATCAAGTGGGATTTATCTTAGAGATGCAAGGATTTTTTGATACCTGCAAATCAATCACTGTGATACACCACACCAACAAACTGAAAAATAAAAACCATACGATCATTTCAATAGATGCAGAAAAAGCTTTTGACAAAATTCAACACCCATTTGTGATAAAAATTCTCCAGAAAGTGGGCATAAAGGAAACCTACCTCAACATAATAAAGGCCATATACGACAAACCTACAGCTAACATCGTACTCAATGGTGAAAAGCTGAAAGCATTTCCTTTAAGATCAGGAACAAACAAAGATGTTCAGTCTCACCACTTTTATTCAACATAGTTTTGGAAGTCCTAGCTATGGCAATCAGAGAAGAAAAAGAAATAAAAGGAATACAAATCAGAAAAGAAGAAGTGAAACTGTCACTGTTTGCAGATGACATGATACTATACATAGAAAATCCTAAAGACACTACCAGAAAACTACTAGAACTCATCAATGAATTTGGTCAAGTTGCAGGTTACAAAGTTAATACACAGAAGTCTGTTGCATTTCTATACACTAACAATGAAAGATCAGAAAGAGAAATTCAAGAAACAATCCCATTTACCATCGCATCAAAAAGAATAAAATACCTAGGAATAAACCTACCTAAGGAGACAAAAACCTGTAATCCAAAAACTATAAGATGTTGATGAAAGAAATTGAAGACAACACAAACAGATGGAAAGATATACCATGTTCTTGGATTGGAAGAATCAATATTGTCAAAATGACTATACTACCCAAGGAAATCTACAGATTCAATGCAATCCCTATCAAATTACCAATGGTATTTTTCACAGAACAAAAAATCTTAAAATTTGTATAGAGACACAAAAGACCCCAAATAGCCAAAACAATCTTGAGAAAGAAAAATGGAGCTGAAGGAATCAGGCTCCCTGGCTTCAGACTATACTACAAAGCTACAGTCATCAAAACAGTATGGTACTGGCACAAAAATAGAAATACAGATCAGTGGAACAGGATAGAAAGCCCAGAAATAAACCCATGTTCCTATGGTCAACTAATCTATGACAAAGGAGGCAAGAGTAAACAATGGTGGAAAGACAGTCTCTTCAATAAATGGTGCTGGGAAAACTGGACAGGTACATGTAAAAAAAATGAAATTAGAACATTCTTTAGTACCATACACAAAAATAAGTTCAAAATGGATTAAAGACCTAAATGTCAGACCAGACACTATAAAACTCTTAGAGGAAAACATAGGCAGAACACTCTCTGGCATAAATTGCAGCAATATCTTTTTTGACCCACCTCCCAGAGTAATGGAAATAAAAACAAAAATAAACAAATGGGACCTAATTAAACTTAAAAGTTTTGCACAACAAAGGAAACCATAAACAAAACAAAAAGAAAACCCAAAGAATGGGAGAAAATATTTGCAAATGATGTGACCAACAAGGGATTAGTCTACAAAATTTACAAACAGCTGATGTGGCTTAATATCCTCAAATCAAACAACCCAATCAAAAAATGGGCAGAAGACCTGAATAGATATTTCTCCAAAAAAGACATACAGATGGCCAAGAGGCAAATGAGAAGATGTTCAACATCGCTAATTATTAGAAAAATGTAAATCAAAACTACAGTGAGATATCACCTCACACCAGTCAAAATGGCTATCATCAAAAAATCCACAAACAGTAAATGCTGGAGACGATGTGGAGAGAAGGGAACCCTCCTACACTGTTGGTGGGAATATAAATTGGTACAGCCACTATGGAGAACAGTATGGGGGGTCCCTTAAAAAACTAAAAATAGAGCTACTATATGATCCTGCAATCCCACTCCTGGGCATATATCCAGAGGAAAACATGGTTTGAAAGGATACATGCACCCCAATGTTCATTGCAGCACTGCTTACAATAGTCAGGACACGGAAGCAACCTAAATGTCCATCAACAGAGGAATGGATAAAGAAGAGGTGGCACATACATACAATGGAATATTACTCAGTCATTAAAAAGAGTGAAATAATGCCATTTGCAGCAACATGGATGGACCTAGAGATTGTCATACTGAGTGAAGTAAGTCAGACAGAGAAAGAGAAATATTGTATGTTATTGCTTATATGCGGAATCTTAAAAAAAGATACAAATGAACTTATTTACAAAACAGAAACAGACTCACAGACTTACAGAATGAACTCATGTTTCCCCGGGGAGAAGGTGGTGGGAGAGATAGTTAAAGAGTTTGGCATTGACTTGTACACACTGCTATATTTAAAATGGATAACCAACAAGAACCTACTGTATAGCACAGGGAACTCTGCTCAATATTATGTAACAACCTAAATAGGAAAAGAATTTGAAAAAGAATAGATACATGTATATGTATAACTGAATCACTTTGCTGTATACCTGAAACTAACACAACATTGCTAATCAGCTATACTCCAATATAAAATAAAAAGTTAAAAAAAATCGAAACTGAAAAAAAAAAGTGAATGCAATCCTTCTGCCATATCATCCCAATATACTACCATGTTTTGGGGGAGAGTCATAAAATTTTAGAAACAAAGTTTGGGTGAATTTCAGATCCTGCTCATATCAGCTCTTTCTAATTACTTTCTTCCACAATTGAGCTTTACAACGTCTGAAGGAAGATCAGCTCATCGCCCTCCCCCATGGTGGTCCCATGCCCTACACACACTAAGCATCTGGCCACAGAAGAACTGAGGACAAGACCAACAGCAGGGGGAGAGAGAAGGGAAGGAAGATCACAAGGGGGCAGAGGGTAAATAAAGGGAAAGATTTTTTGCATCTTTAGCTATTCTTGGGGACATGGTCATAGACTCCATACAAACCATAAAGTCTGGGAAATAAACATGACAGTGTTCAAAGCTGGGTCGAGAAGCAGGTTGGCAACAATGATGAAAGCATCTCTCCACTGCCAACTGTTACTAACTCAGCCCCCCACTGCACAAAGGCTGGATGTGGCAACAGCGTGTGTTGCTCATGTGGCATAAGAGACTTCACACTTTGGAATCTAAAAAAAAGGTACAAATGAACTTATTTACAAAACAGAAACAGAGTTTCAGATATAGAAAACAAATTTATGGTTACCAGAGGGTAAGTGGAGAGAGGGATAATTTGGGAGATTGTGATTGACATATACACACTACTATATATAAAATAGATACTAAGAACCTGTTGTATAGCACAGGGAACTCTACTTAATACTCTGTAATGGCCTATATGGAAAAAAGAATCTAAAAAAGAGCATATATATATATATATATATATATATATATAAAGCTGATTCACTTTGCTGTACACCTGAAAGTAACACAACATTGTAAATCAACTATAGACCAATAAAATTTTTTTTAAAAAAAGATACTTTACACTTTGAGGGAATGGCTGTGTTCCAACAGCTTTCATCATCTTTGATAGTTTCCGGAGGATCTTTTAAGATGGACAGAGCCTCAGAAGTAGCAGAATACCCCAAATTAACAGAAGGCCTGCCTTTCTCCCATTTTTCTCCACCAGACTTCTCCCCATTCCCATCTGTTTTCTGTCGCAGACTCTGGTATCACTATAAGACCATCTCTCCTGGTAGATTGCCTACTCTTTGCAAATATCCCTTCCCCTTCCTTCTTCTGGGGGTGGGCTTCCTTCCTTGTTGATATTGGGGTTGGCCACATGACCTCCCCAGTCTCTGATGTGAGATAAGAAGGGGAAGCTTCACATGCAGGTGCAGAGGTAGCACAGCCCCTGCTCTCTGTCTTAGCACTAGGCAGGCTCATTCCAGACCAGGACACAGTCTGAGTCCTGGACCTGGGACACTGGAGCAGAGGCAGAGCAGGCTTGCAACCTGGAGCAGAGGCTCAGGTAACCTTCAGTCCTCGTGTAATGTGAAAATGAAATACATTTTATAAGTACCTGAGATTTTTGGAGCTCTTTGTTATTTCAACAAAGCTGACTTATATACCATCCCCTTGTTTAACAACGTTCAGCAGCTTCTCATCCTGCAGGAGGTAAAGTCCAAGCTCCTTTGCATGGCTCCATGGGTCATTCACCACGTGAACCCTGACTGCCTCCTCAGCCTCGTGTATTTATTGCCACACCCCCTCTGCCACATACACACACACACACACACACACACACACTTCATCCTCAGCTAGTCAGAGGACACCGAGCATTACTACACTTCCATGTCATTACAGTGCTCCCAGGGGCTTTCAGGAGTCAGAGAAGGCCCAGGTCACTTGCAACTACTTTCAAATTCTCAGCATATTTTCTAAAATGAAAAAAATACCAAAACAGAGTTTCAAAAATTATGATATATTATGAAAATTTTACGTTTACTAGATTAACACCTTTAACATATATACACTCATTTGGATATAACTGCAAACACATACATTTGAGGCCCATTGTGAGGGAGAAGGCTGAGGGGAAATGGCTCTTTGGGCCAGCTTCTTTCCCTGCACAGTCCACCCCTCCTCCCCCAGTGGGCATCCCCTACCTTCAGTCATGGGCACTGGATCTTTCTGCCTGAAAGGCATTTTGTCAAACTTTTCTCCATCCTTCCCCATCCTAAGCAGCATTATCCATTCTCTGAGACTGTAGCTGATGCTCTGCATCTTCACCCTAGCAGTGAATCACTCACTCCTTTATACACAAGAGCCGTGTACACACTCCTTGTATTGCATTATAACAACATATGGCAATTTGTTTATGTCTGCAAATCTTTTGAGGACAAAGACCAGAACTTACACGTCTTTTTTTTTTTTTTGGAGTATAATTTCTTTACAATGTTGTGTTAGTTTCTGCTGTACAGTGAAGTGAATCAGCTATATGTATACATATATCCCCTCCCTGTTGGACCTCCCCCACCCCATCCCACCCATCTAGGTCATCACAGAGCACGGAGCTGAGCTCCCTGTGCTCTACAGCAGGTTTCCACTAGCTATCTATTTTACACATGGTAGTGTATATATGTCAAACCTAATCCCCCAATTCGTCCCACCCTCCCCTTCCCCCCTAGGTCCACACGTCCATTCTCTACATCTGTGAAGAACTTACACGTCTTGATGTTTCTTTCTTTCTGTGAACAACCCATGGGCAAGAGGTAAACTGGCTTTCCGGGTGGAAAGGTACACCCTGATTTGTAGCATTTATTGATTTCTGTGGGGTTGAGAAAAGATGTGGATAGCAGAGCCTTGCGAGCTGGTCTGAGCTGGCTGCCGCATGCCACTGAGTTATGCGAGTGATGGAGAGATGGTGCTGGAGCCAGAAGGTGGTCCAGGGCTGGGATGAGCGGGAGAAGGGAAGCCAGGAGGAGTGGAGGGAGAGTCTGAGGCACATGGGAAAGCTGCTGGTCCAGTCTCTCAACTGAGGCCCAGGTTCTTGGGATCCATCCATCAAATGCACCTGCAAGGAGAGTACCAGACTGTTTTCCTGGCACAAGCAGTGTGGCCTCCTCTCCAGCCATTTCTTGAACTTCTTAAAATAAAGAAAATGAACAGTGCCAACTTGTCGTAATGGAGACCCAGACTACAGGCTGTGTCTCAACTCTACCTATTGTCCTCCTGACAAAGCCCTGTTCTAGTCACCACTATAAATAATAAAGCACCTCAAAACTTAGTGCCTTAAAACAACAATAGTCAGTAATTTTGCTCATGAATCTATTCTCTCAGAAATTGACAGGGAGGCCTTGAATCTTCTCCCCACGGCATTTGCTGGGCAACCTCAGTTGAGGCTAGAAGATCCATTTCCAAGTCACTCACATGATTGGCTGATTGGTGTTGGCCATTATGTAGAAGCTCAGCCAGGGTTAAAGCCCAGAGGTCTCGATTCCTTCCACACTGTACTCCCAGTGTGCTAAACAGGCTTCCTCACAGCACCATAGTTGAATTCCAAGAGCAAGGATCTCAAGGGAATCAGACAGAAGCGTTGTCAACCTTTTATGACCTAGACTCAGAAGGCACATAGTAACAATTTTGCCATAATCACAGTCTTACCGAAATTAAAGGGGTTTATTCACTAGGTGAATAAACAAGCAAATAATAACAAGCCTCAGAGAGGTGGGGGCGTGGGGAGAGTAAGTGTCCAGAGTTGCTCCAATATATCATCTAAAATGTCCAGTTTTCACCAATTACGAGACATGCAAAGAAACAGGAAAGAATGATCCATACATGGGGGAAAATAGCAGGTGACATAAACTACTTGAGAGAGCTCCAATGTCAGATTTAACAGAAAAGGATTTCCAAGCAGTCATTTTAAATATGTTCCATGAACTAAAGGAAACTATTTAAAGAAGTAAAGTATGATAAAATGTCACATCAAATGGAGAATATCAGTAAACAGAGAGAAATTATTTTTAAAATCAAATAGAAATTCTGGAGTTGAAAAGTACAATAACTAAAACAAAACATTCCCCAGAGGGGCTCAACAGTAGATTTTAACTATTAGAAGAAAGAATCAGTGAACTTGAAGATAGACTGACAGATATTATGCAATCTGAAGAACAGAGATAAAAATGAAGAAGAATGATCATTGCATCAGAGCATGTGGGAAACCAGAAAACACACCAGCATACACACAGTGGGAAGACCAGAAAGATAGGAAAGAGGGAAAAGAGGAGAAAAAAATACTCAAAAAAAGAAAGGCTGAAAGCCTCCCAAGTCTGATCAAGTTTGATGAAATATGTTAATTTACATGTCCAAGAATCTCAACTAACCCCAGGTAGGATAAACGCAAATCCACACCTAGATACATTGGGTAAAAATGCTGAGACAAAGAGAAAATCTTCAGAGAAAACATTAAGGTCTTGGTTGAATAAACTGTTGTGTCCAGGAATAGAATACTATGCAAACATTTAGATGATATGTAGATATATTTTGTTGCTACAGAGCAATGTTCTATTTTGCTAAATGAAAAAAAGCAGGTTATAAAATTATACATAGTGTAATTATTTTTTGGAGTAACAAATAAACTTAGATGGGTACATGAAGAATTTAGCACATTAAATGTCAATCACAGAGTAAGAGCTCCACAGAGGGTAGCTATTCCTGGTTCTTTTGCTGCTGTTGTATTATGCCCTTTTAAAAATCCACCAGTCCAGGCTAACATTATCTGCAGAGTTTGCATCAATCATTTCATGCTCATCATTGAAAAAATATATTAATACTCAAATTTACTGCCGCTGACTTAAGTGTTTCCCTATCTCAGCTTCTGCTGAGTGAAAATAATGATGCCAGTGCTCAGTCTCCAAGAAGCCTCACTCCCCAGGAAGGTGAAGCTGTCCAACAGTTTGCTCTGAAGCCACACAAGAAGTTCCCAGAACATGGGCAGGTGAGAGCTTCCTTCACCGAGAGGCAGCTGATGGGGCTGCTGGCTGCCAGCTACTTGAGGCCCCACATTAGCTACAGAACCTGCTGTCAGGTTGGCCTGTTTCTCCCTTTTCCTAAATCCGTCACCAGAAAACAGGCTTGTTTTCCTCTCTACTCCCTTCCCCTGTCTACCCTGGGAATGCTCTTCTGTGAGGATACTTTCTTAGTCCTGGCAGACCAGGCAGGTGCTGGTTCCTCTTTGTTTTCTTCCACCTGAAGCTAAGCCTTGTCTAACATTTCCGTCCACAGTCACTACACTTTGACTCCAATGTTGGGTGTGAACTAGACTCCTCCAGTGTCCCCTACTCAGTCAACTACCATACCAGACCCCTGAACAAAACTTTGAGAGCATCCCATTATACTTTCCCCACCACCATTAACTCCACTTAAATCACCCAAAGAATGTATGGCTATCTGGTGACCTCTCACAACATGACAAATAAGGCCAACAATGAATAGTCTGTTTCCTTTCTGCTTAATTACAGTACCATTATTCCAATAGTATTGTCATTGTCCTTTATTTGTTTCTCCTACAAAAATAATAAGATCTAACTATCCATAGTTTAAACCAATTTAAAGAACTAGTCTAGGAACCCAACTCATATATTACATTTTTCCTGTGGGGGAAAAAAATGTTCAGCAATAGCTTATACAAATCAGCCATGTTCAAAATATTGTCCTCAGTGAACCTAATTATCCTAACTTTCCAAATAATTGTTTATAAACTTTTAGATCCTAACTCACTTTTAAGAAAGGGACTTCCTGTACTTGACTGCTGTAAATAAATGAATCCCAAAAGTTTTAAGCAGGTTGCAGAAGGAGGATAAGGTTACATATGGGCGAGCATTAACAGATGAAAATATAGTTAGTATTATAACAATTCTTCTTCTTTAAGCATTATAAATAAATATATACAGCCATTAGTGCTAAAGCAAAACACCTGTCAATTATTCATAAGTGTTTCCAATCCTAAGACAATATTCCACAGTAAACAGATGCTACACATCTGTTCAGTGGATTCAGTGGAAAAATTCTCAACCCGATTCCATCTAAATTTTCTAAGAGTGTCTCCCAAAGATGACTCACTACACTTATATATCTGCCACTATAATTTATATTTCTCTGTTATTCTTTCCACTTTAGGTTCAACAATAGACGTTTCATTACCAGATAAGCCCATTTTGATTTGGATACAACCAAGGTAATTACTAAATTCATAATAAGGTGGTTATTTGGGGTCATGATGATGATGAATCCTTACGTAGAACTTGCTGAGTAGTTGGTAATCTCTGCAAAGAGAGCTAACCTAATGCTTGCAAAAATATATTAAAATTCTCCTGCATTTCTATATTTGGGAGGTATTGGCTTTTTTAAGTTTTGCCTGAGTCAGATATCATTTTTCTAAGCCTAAAACATTATAGCAATACTGTCTAATATTCCTATGATTCTTCATGCAATACTAGAAACAGTTTTTTGTTTTATGTTTTTGGTTTTTTTTTTTTTAAAGAAGTAAGACAGACACAACTGAAACAAAAGACTCTATGCCCTCCTCTCTGTGGGCTCCTTTGCCTCGGTTTTCTAGGTGACGTCCATCCGATTTGGCAAGCAAATATAGACACCTGTCAAAAGGAGTCAACTTTCTTGCTATACGTAATTCCAAGACTTAAATGATGAGCTTCATAAAATTAATTTACTCTTCATTCAAATGACATGATGTAACATCTTCCTGAGATACCATGTAAACTTAATCATGAAGAAATTTTATATTTAAATCTATTTTAAAATGTCCATAATAATAATAAAAATAAGTGTGAAGAGAGATTTAGGTATGTAACTCAAATTCAATCCAAAGTCCAAGATTAGTTTTTCTCTAACTGGAGAAAGGTACACCAAAAAGAGCAAGAAGATTTTTCCTGAGGGTCAGGAATGCTATCACTTTTGATTTGGATACAACTATTGAACAGCCATGGGCAAATAGTAGATGTTCAATAAAGCAAAGTGTAAAGAAACTCATTCATCTGAACATATATTTGTGGGTTTTTTCTGGTTTTTGTTTTTGTTTTTGGAGGGAATCAGGGAAGGTTGTGATTGAGAAAAGGTGATAGGTGAATTGGAAAAGACCACCAGAGAGGAAACTAGTTAACAATGAAAAAAACCACTGAAGAACCTAGAAATGTATAATACCAAGAGTGATTGAAGGGGCAGGATGGATAGGGATCTGCCCCAGCCAGACTTAATCGTGACAGTGTTCTCTCCCACTTGGGAGGGACCACAGCAAGAACAGGAGTAATGACCTTGTTGAAAATCCCAAGGCATAACCCCTGCTGTGTTTATTTTTCCCTAACCAGAGAAAAGGTAACTTTCTACTTTATCTTCTTTAGAAGAATGAAGTGGGCACAATATTTCACACTGCTCATCTTTGAAAGCTCAGAACTACTTTAGTTGATTTGCATACAATAATTATTTACTTAATTAACAAGTTCTCAGCTAAATTGTCCTTTCAACCCTTAACAAGTTGAAAATTATATAAGATTCCTCTTCAAAGGAAAGGAAATTTTCCCCAATTAGGATCTATTGCTATCAACAGAATACAATTTTCCACATGGCTTCTTGCACTGAGATTTAAACTGGTTCCCCAAAGAGGAAGGAGAAATTCCTTTGGAACAGAGCTCAAAGAAGCTGAGAAATCTCAAATGTATCTATCAGCGAAAACCCAGAATTTTTTTAATTTAAGTTGATCCTTAAGGCTAATATCTTTAGTAAAAATTCTTAAAAGCAACCAGAAGACAAAAATTAAAGGTAAGCTATATATTCCCCACAGAGGTGGAAGTTAACCTTAAAAAAAAATAAAGCACAGTGTTTAGAATTACAAATGCTTTATGTAATAGACTAGCAGAAACATATCAAAATTTAATGTTTATAATACATTAGGAACTTTCCCTCGTGGTTCAAGAAGAAAAAATCTAAACCAACCAGTTAATCTATGAATAAAGAGAATTTTTGAAATCAATTTAATGGGTTATATCAAGTTTCTAATCCAAAAGACCTTCTTTTACACTGCTCACAGAATAACTAATATTTAAAAGGGATAAAGTGAGTGTACGTAGTAAGTAAATGAGCCTAAAAACAAAATGCACCATCTCTCAGGGTAGCAAATGAATAAGGCGCCTGGACCAGCCCATGCACACTCACCAGATATCCGACTTTGTGTCATAGCCTTGGTGTTTCAGAGCCTCCGGGCTCATATAATGGGGAGTTCCAGTTAAAGTGGTGGCTAGATCACAGGATCCCATTAAGAGTCGAGAAACTCCAAAATCCCCTTGAAATAATAATTTTTATGAATACTTTAAAACACAAAAATCAGTACTGTGCTGGAAATTAACAACTGTCTAATTTGACAATTTTAATATGCAATGATTCATACCATTTTAAAGGGAAAGAAAAGTCACACATTTTAAATTATACAATACTGGTGAATAGCTTTAAAAATAAAAGCCTTATAGGAGAAAGAAGACTTTGAAGACAGGAAAGTGAATTATGTAAGCTAAAACGTTTTTTCTCGAATTATGGAAAACCAGCAACTTGAAACAAAAAGCTATTTCAAGTCTGAATAACAACAAACAGAATGATTCTGGAAGCACTGAATATAATGACTTGCAATTTTATCTGAGGGGGGAGAGTTTGTTCTTCATTTACAATAAAGAAATTTTAAACAAAAAACCTGAGACTTTTCAAGAACATGACTATAAAAATTTGAATCTATCAGCTTCGGTATACTTGCCTAATTAGTTGCATGCTTTTATGTTTCCCCCTCTAAGAACACCTACATAAGATCAAACAATCCAGTAGCTGTTATGAGTGTAGGTACAGTTCTAAAGGAGAACTAACTATATCAACATTTTAATTATCTGTGATAACTGCTAATTGCTTGTGATAAAATAAGTGGGGGAGTGGGAAAACTGTAGTAATCAAACTAGTAAAACAAGTCTAATCATTTATTAATGGTTAGTGCATGGCATGGAATAGGAACTCAGAAGATATTTGTTGAATCTATCTAATATGTAGCAAATGTTTTATACCTCAGTTTATATCAGATAATCAGAAACAAAATAATTGGGTTTTTTGTTGTTGAGCACAACCAATCAAGAACAAAAATTTAGTAAGTTTGAATAAACCAATGATTATTCTAACACTTTTAGGTACTTTATACTCCAATTTGATATATTAATAACATCTAGAATATACTCTCTCATAGAATACATATTTCTTAAAATCTTACCAATTTTAAGTAGATTATTTTTCAGAAATATATTATTTGATTTCAAGTCTTGATGAAGTATCCTCCTACAAAAGGAAAAAAAGGATATACAATTTCATGCAAATATAAAATTTTAAAATCCAAATATAAATAATATATATGAGTGAATGTGAAGTGATTCACACATAAATATACACTCCCAGAGATATATCTTTCAATGTTCAAAAGCTTCAAAGTCACAACATTTTCTAATTTCACTAAGAAAATCAGAGTTTTAAAACAAAGGTTTTAAAGACAGAGAAACATGTAATTGAGAGAAGGTTGATGTGCTTCCAACTATTTCAATAGGCCAGATTTTATTGTGTTTTAGTAGCATGATCTACATTGTACTATATCCAGTAACCATATACCCAGTTCACAGAGGAGTTATCACAAAGCTTTATAATCTATTATATACTATATATAATCTATTATATGCATATATATTATATCTTTATATTTATAATATACTATATATATTATAATCCAAATGTTCACATTTTATATATATGTGGAAATAATGTTGATGATGGTATTTAATAATAGATAACACTTAACAAGTTTTACTGTAAACCAGCAATGTAAATTATGTCAGTTAAGATTTTCATTTCTGAAATTATGAAAAATCAGACAACTTGAAAACCTTTGCCTAAAAAAACACCCAGAAATGTTGAATAAAGTATGTAAGTCTCTTCACATATAACACAGCTGAACCCCCAAGAAAATGAGGCAAATCCTTTGGGATTATACAAAAAGAAAACTGAAAATCAGAGGGAGCAATAGGTGCTGATGTCTCAGCAGCCCGAGCAACTCAGAACTCACAGCAGCCAAGACCTTGAGGCCATGTAATGTGGAGAGCTGGAACTAATATAAACACCTAAAGTCAGAATCCTATATGCAGTCCATATCTTAAGTGAAAATATGACCCAAGAAACACTCACTCACAAGTAAACAAAATGGAGAAAAAAAATCTCTCCCTTCATATTTTGCAACCATGTCTCTCTGCTCACTTACATTTGGAATTCAAATATGCAATAGCTGTATGGCTTAAGACATCCCAAACCAAGAAATTAACATAAAAATTGGTTCTCAGCTGTTAGTACCCTCTTGAGGTATCTGGCAGAAGCAAATGCAAACTGAATCAGCAGATAATATATAATAAAACTATACTTCAAAGCTACAGTAATCAAGACAGTATGGTACTGGTACAAAAACAGAAATATAGATCAATGGTACAGGATAGAAAGCCCAGAGATAAACCCACACACATATGGTCACTTAATTTATGACAAAGGAAGCAAGAACATACAGTGGAGAAAAGACAGCCTCTTCAATAAGTGGTGCTGTTAAAACTGGAGAGCTACATGTAAAAAAATGAAATTAGAACACTACCTAACTCCATACACAAAAATAAACTCCAAATGGATTAAAGACCTAAATATAAGACCAGACACTATAAAACTCTGAGAGGAAAACACACTTTGACATAAACCACAGCAAGATCTTTTTTGATCCACCTCCTACAGTAATGGAAATAAAAACAAAAATAAACAAATGGGACCTAATTAAACTTAAAAGCTTTTGCAGAGCAAGGGAAACCATAAACAAGATGAAAAGACAACCCTCAGAATGGGAGAAAATATTTGCAAATGAAGCAACGGACAAAGGATTAATCTCCAAAATATACAAACAGCTCATGGAGCTCAATGTCAAAAAAACAAAAAACCCAATCAAAAAATGGGCAGAAGACCTAAATAGACATTTTACCAAAGAAGACATACAGATGGCCAAGAGGCACATGAAAAGCTGCTCAACATCACTAATTATTAGAGAAATGTAAATCAAAACTATGAGGTATCACCTCACACTTGTCAGAATGGCCATCAACAAAAAATCTACAAACAATAAATGCTGGAGAGGGTGTGGAGAAACAGGAACCCTTTTGCACTGTTGGTGGGAATGTAAATTGATACAGCCACTATGGAGAACAGTATGGAGGTTCCTTAAAAAACTAAAAATAGAACTACCATATGACCCAGCAATCCCACTACTGGGCATATACCCTGAGAAAACCATAATTCAAAAAGAGACATGTACTCCAATGTTCATTGCAGCACTATTTACAGTAGCCAGGACATGGAAACAACCTAAATGTCCAACAATAGGTGAATGGATAAAGAGGCTGTGGTACATATATACATATGGAATATTATTCAGCCATAAAAAGGAACAAAATTGGGTCATTTGTAGAGATGTGGATGGACCTAGAGTCTGTCATACAGAGTGAAGTAATCCAGAAAGAGAAAAATAAATATCGTATATTAATGCATATATGTGGAATCTAGAAAATAATATAGAGGAACCTATTTGTAGGGCAGGAATAGAGATGTAGATGTAGAGAACGAACATGTGGACAAAGTGGGGTAGGGGAGGGTGGGATGAATTGGGAGATTAGGTTTGACATAAGTACACTACCATGTGTAAAACAGATAACTAGGGGGAACCTGCTGTAGAGCACAGGGAGCTCAGCTCAGTGCTCTGTGACGTCCTAGATGAGTGGCATGGGGGGGTGGGAGGGAGGTCCAAGAAGGAGGGGATATAGGTATACATATAGCTGATTCACTTCGTTGTACAGCAGAAACTAACACAACATTGTAAAGCAATTTTACTCCAATAAAATAAATAAATAAATAAACCCCTGCGAATTTCAGATAACTTAATAGGATATAAACTATAAAATAAGTATATTTCAAATGATTAAAATAATAAAGAATAGAAAACACGAGATAGAAACAGAATATTATCAAAAAAAGATGATGCTGATTTGAGAAACAACCAAATAGAATATCTCAGGGGAAAATGTGACCATTGAAATTAAAAACTCAAGATTAAGACCTCAGCTTCCAACTATGATGAAGTAAGCTTATATCACACTAAATCGCCCACCTTCCACAGTTGTATCGAGACCACTGCAAAATTTAAACAATATAAAATTTGGGTAAATTTTTTAACAGCTCTTTGAAGATATCAGAGATCAGTCAAGGCGAACAAAGGCAGGCAGCACTTGAGGGGCCAGAACCTAAAAGAAAAGAGATGCACTGAGATGAGCAAGCACTTCCCACTGTGTTTTCCTCTCAGGCATTTGGCAGAAGCAGAGTGTCGTGGCCCAGAGCTTGCAGCAGTTTCACTGAGGTTGGAAAACAAAAACTGTAGTTCAGAGATACAAAAGGCAGCCAGGACTCGAGGGGCAAATTTTCCAGAGAAAAGGGAACAAAAGAGAAGTAAGTCTGACATTGTGAATAGATTTTATTCTGAGGCATTTGCTGAATCCTAAGCTGCTCAGGGGCAAGACATTCAGGAGAAAGCAGCTGCTAAGAGGTAAAAAACTAAGCAGAGTTTTCAGTAGATTCACAAAGCTGAGGAGGAGTCTTGGTAAATAACTAAAACCTTCAGCTGAAAACCCTGAACACTGGAAATAAAGGCAAACTGGAAGTAGACCAGCCCTCACAAACCTAGCCTTAAACTATCTCAGTCCTAATTGGATCAAGGTGATCTGCATCTACTACCAGCCAGCAAAAAAAATCAAATCCTCTCCAGAGGAAGATAATATCATCCAACATCTCTACACTATTTTACATATATTGTCCAACATTCACTCAAAAACTACAGGCATGCCAAGAGACAAGACCAAATGACCAAAAACAAAACAAACAAAAAGAAACAAATCCATATGTGATCCACCTACTGGAACTATTGGACAAGGATTTTAAAGTAACTATGATATGTTTAAGGAACTAAATGACACAATGAGAAAACTAGATTCTATAAACAATTTTTTAAAAGAACTGAATGGAAATTCTAGAATTGAAACAAATATAATTAAAATTGAGAATTCATTAGATATGTTTGAAAGCAGATAAGATGCAGCAGAAAAAAAGATTTAGAAATTGGAATAATGGTTAGTGAAAAACATTCAGTTCAAGTACTGAAAAATAATATTGATACTTAGACTAGGCAAGTAGAAGATGAGTTATAGATATAATACATCAACAGCCCCCACATATATAAATATGTAAATAAGTAAATCACCACTAGGTATTTTAAGAACAAGGCAAACGGTATGTTAGAAAGCAGTTATGGGAAGTAATTGGCTGGTGCTGTGGTAATAGAACAATAAAATATATGCAACAGACCAGATATCAAGCTACCTGGTAAATTTTTTAAGTATAATTTGACTTTGTGGCTACAATAAGCAAAAACGGTTCCAGAAAGAAAGTCCTTTCATGTGCTTTGTTAATATCCTTTCCTTTGAAGTATTTAGAAATCAAGTCCAAGAAATAACAAGGTGACTAGCAATATAGACAGTTGACATAAAATCTTTCTTCTAAAAAGCTCAAGTAGCTCTCCACCTATGTCCCCATAATTTCTATTTTCATGATGCCCAAGAGAGTTAAGTGTCCTGATTACGAATGGATGATAGTGGTGGTCAAACCCGTGGTCGAGTTCCTGCCTCCAACTCCCCATCAGGCCATTGTCCAAACCCTCAGCCTCCAGGACCACAGCAGAGTGAGGTCTGTGGAGGCAGCCACAGCAAGTGTTTCTCAGGCCCTGAGCCAGAGTAGGACTATGGAGACGGTATGGACAGTTTAACCTTCATTTCCCCTTAAACCCTTACCTGAATAGTTTCTGAAACCTCAGCTCCCTCCCCACAGGTCTGTATTTATCCAGCAGGGTCTCAGGGTGGCCTGCAGACTCTTCTTGCCAAAGGTGCTGGCATGAGCAATGTCTCCGTGGTGATGCACAGCCCAGGCAGCTCCTGTTGCTGGTCTCTGCCATGTGGCCTTCGTCCTAGACTCTGAAGCGGCTCCTGCCTGGCTTCCTCATTGGTGTCCTGGGCCCCCAGGACCATGATAAGCCCTCTGTGTTATAAGCCAGGGGTGATGCCAGGTCCTTCTCAAACGTAGCTACATAGTAGGAGTTGCCGATACCTGGTACTGGAGTGGGGTCTCCTTGAAAAAGTGACCTCAGGACATCCCAAGAAGTGGGAACCAGGAGAAAGCAGGAATCTTCCACAACACCACAGACACAATTTCTCTCTGCTTTTCCATCTCCAGACCTGAGGGAGCACACCTCCATTCCCTGTCACATTTAGTAGGTCCTTTCCCTGGGAGCCTCACTACGTTAAAAATGAATTCCTCATACCACCTTTTGGGAAATGTTTAGCCATTCTAACACAATACCTCACCAAGTGGCTGGGGAAAGGTGTGGGTTGCTAGGTGACAAGGCACTCATCTTAGGGAAAGTGTCCCAGCCCTGTTCTCTCCTCCACTGTGAAAGCACCAAGAACACCAGCAAATGAGATCCCTGCAGAGAAGCTGCTCTGTGCTTCATGTTAAAAAATCTAGGCTAATTGAACAGAACCCCTTCAACAGAAGTGAGTTGGGGGGGGTGTTTTTTTGTTTTGTGCTTTCTGTGTTAGCACTGGGGGCAAAAAAGGAGGAGCCTTTTTTGCCCCCAGAGCCTTCTTGTCTCTGCCCCCAAGAAGTTCCCTCATGCCCAGTTCTGCTGTGGCATCCAGAGACAACATTTCAAAGATTAGCTAATTAATTGGACCAAAAAGAAGAAAGGCTCTAAGTCACTCAAATACTGGCCCAGTTTATGGAGGCTTGGGGGACTTGGTGACAAGCCTCTGGACACAAACAGCTTTAACAAACTTAACTCTGTCTACTTGCCAGAGGTTCAGGCCCCGGGGGGGGAGGAAGGAGTCTTAGAGCTACATTCTCAAGACAGCTCTCAGTGAACTGTGAAAATTCTCAGCTTTTAACACATTATTTATAAGTGTGTATGCCATATGCCATAGATTTAGAATATTACAAATGTATAAATAAACCAAATTAAAATAAGTACAGGAAAGCTCCAAAGGGGTAAACAAAATCTTCATTTCTTCTGTAACTTCATTCTTCTTAGTTTTTCCAGGGTCTTCTTTATCTCCTCTGCTGCTACACTGTATTAGTCAGGGTTCTCCAGAGAAACAGAACCAATAGAAGATACAGATATGGATATAGATACAAATGGAGATTTATTATAAGGAACTGGCTCAAGAAATTATGGAGGCTGAGAAGTCCCAAGATCTGCTGTCTGCAAGCTGAAGACCCAGGAAAACTGGTGGTGTAATTCAGTCCTAGTCTGAAGGCCTGAGACCAGGTGAGTCAATGATCTAGGTCCTTCAGTCCAAGGGCAGAAGAAGATGCGATGAGACATCCCAGCTCCCCAGTGAGGCAGGAAAAAGGGGGCAAATTCCTCCTCCCTCTGCCTTTTGTTTTATTCAGACCTTCAAGGGATGGATGTGTCCAACCACACTGGAGGGGGCAATCTACAGAGTCCACCCATCCAAATGTTAATCCTTTTACCGAGGCCAAGCTCACTCCGCTCACTGCCAACAGGCCAATAAGTCAGGAGATGAGGTATTGAGGTAAGGAATAGCGACTTTATTCGGAAAGCCGGCAGACTGAGAAGATGGCAGACTAGGGTCCTCTCAGAACACTATCTTATCAGGGTCTGGATGCCAGTTTCTTTTATAGAATTAGAGAGGGAAGTAAAGTAAAAAGGCAGAACAGAGAGGGAGAGGCAGGGAGGAAGTAAAAAGGGCCAACGGCCTTGCAAAACATCTCCTGGAATGGCCAGCCTCAGGGAGGGGATGTGTAATTTCTTCTTTCTTGCAGCCATTCACACATGGGTAGTGTTCCTGAGGCAGGCCATTATGTGTGATCACAGTAACAAAAGCAACAAAAAGCAAAGGCTGAAGTCAAAGAAACAGATCCAACATGGAGTCAAAATTGGCTCTTCCCTGTTACAATCCCATCTGGAAACACCCTCACAGACACACCCAGAAGCAATATTTAATGTGGGCAACTCACGGCCCACTCAAATTGACACATAAAATTAACCACCACATGCACTAAAAAAATTTGCAAGGAAATTTGCAACAGAAGAGCCAAATCCATCTTCTTCTTTTTTTCCAAAGTAATTTCCTAACTCATTTGTAAGCAGTCTACGTAATTTTCAAAATGCATTTGAATATATACTCTAGACCAGCGGTCCCCAACCTTTTTGGCACCAGGGACCGGTTTCGTGGAAGACAATTTTTCCACGGAAGAGGAGGGTAATGGTTCTGGCAGTAATGTGAGCGATGGGGAGAGATGGGGAGCGGCAGATGAAGCTTTGCTCACTCGCCCACCACTCACTTCCTGCTGTGTGGCCCGGTTCCTAACAGGCCACAGACAAGTACAGGTCCATGGCCCAGGGATTGGGGACCCCTGCTCTAGACCATAAGAGGAAAAGGCTGGAATAATGTTTCATAGACAGATCTATTTTATTGGTTATAGTTTGACAGATTTAAGTAGAAAGCTGAGGGAAGCATTGTGGTAGGCTGTATTCTTGTTTCCAAATATTTGCACCTCTTGTGCCTGGCAGCAGGTGTCTGCCTTGGGAGGAAGAGGCACCTCCACTGGGCTTGGTCACGTGACTTGCTTGGGTCAATGGCATGCAAACAGACCAGGCAACTGTCATGTCTGAGCAGAATTTTAAGAACCATTGAGTGTTTCCCATAAATCTCTTGCTTTTCCCTCTTCCAGGAGAAAGCATGTCCCAGACAAGAGCTGCTCCTTCAGAGTAGGCAGTGGTATGGGAAGACTTGCAGCTGATCTGCAGCCAATATGCAACAAAAGCAAGAAATGACTGTCCTAAGTCACCGAGGTTGGGGTTTTGTGTTAACCCAGCATGAGGAAGGAGTTTTAGTGCTACAGTCTCAAGGTAGCTTTGAGTGAACTGTGAATACTCTTAGCTTTATACATTATTATTTATAAGTGTCCATGCCATATGCTACAAGAACAACTCATGGCTCACTCAGATTGACATAAAATTAACCATCACATGCACAATGACAAGTTTTTCTCTTTCCCCAAGATCTAGGCCCTCACTTCTAACGTTTTTTTCTCCTTCTCCTTGCCCTTCCCCTTCCTCTGCTTTCCCTCCCTCTATCTCCTCCTCCTCCACCTCCTTCTTCTCCTCCCTCTGTATCTCTTTCTCTCCATATTCCACTAAGCATATTTATAATTAAACTCAGCACTATTGCTTCAAACCTGTCTTTCCAACTTCTTGCTCACCCTCAGCTGATGAACAGGTTCATCTTTGACCTTCTCCTAGCATGCCTCACAACCTGCTTAATGTCAAGTTTGGTCATTTCAGCTTGTCGAATTCACCCTCACCCTTCCATGCTGCCCAGTGCTGTCACCTTGGCTCAGGTCTTACAACCTCAGGCATAGATATTATAAAGGTTCCAGGTTGATAACCCAAGTCCCCCTCTCTCCCCTCTATAATTTATCATCTAATCCTCCTGAAGTTCTGGTCACACTACAGCTCCATTCAGAAGATTTCTGTGGTATCAATGTCTATGCTACAAAACAAAGCCCTCTACAATCTGATCTAATCTGATCAGATCTACAATCTGATGTACAATCTGATCTACCTTGACTCACAGCTCCATTCATGTACTCCAAGAGCCTTTCTGATGGGACCACTCATCATTTACCCTAAAAGTACGATGTTTTCCCAGCTCTGTGACTTTGCTCACTCTGTTCCCTAACTGGAAAGTTCTGACCCATCTTCTACCATATTCAAAATGCACCGTGGTTCAAATATCACTCCTTCCAAGAAGCCTTCATTGATTCTCCCAAGTAAAAGCATTACTCCCTCTTCTGAGCTCCTATAGCAGGGATCCCCAACCCCCGGGCCGTGGACCAGTACCGACCTGTGGCCTGTTAGGAACTGGGCCGCACAGCAGGAGGTGAGTGGCAGGTGAGCGAGTGAAGCTTCATCTGCCGCTCACCATTGCTCGCATTACCGCCCGAACCATCCCCACCACCCCCACCCACCCCTGGTCCGTGGAAAAACTGTCTTCCACAAAACCAGTCCCTGGTGCCAAAAAGGTTGGGGACTGCTGTCCTATAGCACTTAAATTGTACTTTTCTTGGCACTCTTATCACCTGTTTTAAATTAAGAGTATAATTTACATTAAAGTATATAAATCTTAGGCTTGATGAATTTTACATACACATCACACATGTAATCCTCCACCCAGATCAAGATGTATAACATTTCCAGCATCCCAGGAGGTTTCTTTGTTCCCCTTCCAGTCGAAATTTCCTTCCAAACATAACCTCTATTCTGATTCACCCGACATTGGTTTTGCCTGTTTTTGAACGTCATATAAACGGAGCCATATAGTACCCACTCTTTTGTGTCTGTTTTCCTCACCCAACATCACATCTCTGAGATTCATCAGATTGTGCATATCAATCATGTGTTCTTTTTTATTGCAGAGTACCCCATTGTATGACTATACCATAATTTATTTAAAAATTCTACTGTAAATGGACATTTTTCTGTGTTTTGGCTATTACAAATAAGGCTTCTATGGTCATTTTTGTACATGTCTTTTGTTGGATATAGGTACTCATATTTCACCTTACAGATAGAATTACTGGGTCATAAGGTATTTAAACGATTGGCTGGGGAGGAGAAGATGGCGGAAGAGTAAGACGTGGAGATCACCTTCCTCAACACAGATACATCAGAAATACATCTACACGTGGAACTGCTCCTATAGAACACCCACTGAACGCTGGCAGAAGATGTCAGACCTCCCAAAAGGCAAGAAACTCCCCACGTACCTGGGTAGGGCAAAAGAAAAAAGAAACAACAAAGACAAAAGAATAGGGACGGGACCTGCACCAGTGGGAGGGAGCTGTGAAGGAGGAAAGGTTTCCACACACTAGGAAGCCCCTTCACGGGCGGAAACTGCGGGTGGCAGAGGGGGGAAGCTTCTGAGCCATGGAGGAGAGCGCAGCAACAGGGGTGTGGAGGCCAAAGCAGAGAGATTCCTGCACAGAGGAGCGGTGCCGACCAGCACTCACCAGCCCGAGAGGCTTGTCTGCTTACCCGCCGGGGCAGGCGGGGGCTGGGAGCTGAGACTCGGGCTTCAGAGGTCGGATCGCAGGGAGAGGACTGGGGTTGGCAGCATGAACACAGCCTGAAGGGGTTAGCGCACCACAGCTAGCTGGGAGGGAGCCCGGGAAAAAGTCTGCAGCTGCCGAAGAGGCAAGAGACTTTTTCTTCCCTCTTTGTTTCGTGGCGCGCAAGGAGAGGGGATTCAGAGTGCCGCCTAAACGAGCTCCAGAGACGGGTGCGAGCCGCGGCTATCAGCGCAGACCCCAGAGACGGGCATGAAACGCTAAGGCTGCTGCTGCCGTCAGCAAGAAGCCTGTGTGCAAGCACAGGTCACTATCCACACTGCCCCTCCTGGGACCCTGTGCAGCCCGCCACGGCCAGGCTCCTGTGATCCAGGGACAACTTCCCCGGGAGAACGCACGGCGCGCCTCAGGCTGCTGCAATGTCACGCCGGCCTCTGCCGCCGCAGGCTCGCCCCGCATCCGTACCCCTCCCTCCCCCCGGCCTGATTGAGCCAGAGCCCCTGAAGCAGCTGCTCCTTTAACCCCGGCCTGTCTGAGCGAAGAACAGACACCCTCAGGCGACCTACATGCAGAGGCGGGTCCAAATCCAAAGCTGAAACGCAGGAGCTGTGCGAACAAAGAAGAGAAAGGGAAATTTCTCCCAGCAGCCTCAGAAGCAGAGGATTAAAGGTCCACAAACAACCTGATGTACCTGCATCTGTGGGATACCTGAATAGACAACGAATCATCCCAAATTAAGGAGGTGGACTTTGGGAGCAAGATATATTATTTTTTCCCCTTTTCCTCTTTTTGAGAGTGTGTATGTGTATGCTTCTGTGTGAGATTTTGTCTGTATAGCTTTGCTTTCACCATTTGTCCTAGGGTTCTGTCCGTCCGTTTTTTGGGGAGTTTTTTTCTTTGTTTGTTTTTTTACTTAAACATTTTTTTTTCTTTTTTTCTTAATAATTATTTTTTATTTTTTTATTTTAATAACTTTATTTTATTTTATCTTTATTTTATTTTATCCTCTTTCTTTTTTTTCTTTCTATTTTTTCTCCCTTTTATTTTGAGACATGTGGATGAAAGGCTCTTGGTGCTCCAGCCAGACATCAGGGCTGTGCCTCTGAGGTGGGAGAGCCAACTTCAGGACACGGGTCCACAAGAGACCTCCCAGCTCCACGTAATACCAAACGATGAAAATCTCCCAGAGATCTCCATCTCAACACCAAGACCCAGCTTCACTCAACGACCACCAAGCTATAGTGCTGGACACCCTATGCCAAACAACTAGCAAGACAGGAACACAGCCCCATCCATTAGCAGAGAGGCTGCCTAAAATCATAGTAAGGCCACAGACACCCCAAAACACACCACCAGACGTGGACCTGCCCACCAGAAAGATAAGATCCAGCCTCATCCACCAGAACACAGGCACTAGTCCCCTCCAGCAGGAAGCCTACACAACCCACTGAACCAACCTTACCCACTGGGGACAGATACCAAAAACAACAGGAACTACAAATCTGCAGCCTGCAAAAAGGAGACCCCAAACACAGTAAGATAAGCAAAATGAGAAGACAGAAAAACACACAGCAGATGAAGGAGCAAGGCAAAAACACACCAGACCTAACAAATGAAGAGGAAATAGGCAGTCTACCTGAAAAAGAATTCAGAATAATGATAGTAAAGATGATCCAAAATCTTGGAAATAGAATAGACAAAATGCAAGAAACATTTAACAAGGACCTAGAAGAACTAAAGAGGAACCAAGCAATGATGAAAAACACAATAAATGAAATTAAAAATACTCTAGAAGGGAACAATAGCAGAATAACTGAGGCAGAAAAATGGATAAGTGACCTGGAAGATAAAATAGTGGAAATATCTACTGCATAGCAGAATAAAGAAAAAAGAATGAAAAGAACTGAGGACAGTCTCAGAGACCTCTGGGACAACATTAAACACACCAACATTTGAATTATAGGGTTCCCAGAAGAAGAAGAGAAAAAGAAAGGGACTGAGAAAATATTTGAAGAGATTATAGTTGAAAACTTCCCTAATATGGGAAAGGAAAGAGTTAATCAAGTCCTGGAAGCACAGAGAGTCCCATACAGGATAAGTTCAAGGAGAAACACAATAAGACACATATTAATCAAACTATCAAAAATTAAATATAAAGAAAACATATTAAAAGCAGCAAGGGAAAAACAACAAATAACATAGAAGGGAATCCCCATAAGGTTAACAGCTGATATTTCAGCAGCAACTCTGCAAGCCAGAAGGGAGTGGCAGAACATATTTAAAGTGATGAAGGAGAAAAACCTACAACCAAGATTACTCTACCCAGCAAGGATCTCATTCAGATCTGATGGAGAAATTAAAACCTTTACAGACAAGCAAAAGCTGAGAGAGTTCAGCACCACCAAACCAGCTTTACAACAAATGCTAAAGGAACTTCTCTAGGCAGGAAACACAAGAGAAGGAAAACACTTACAACAACAAACCCAAACCATTTAAGAAAATGGGAACAGGAACATACATATCGATAATTACCTTAAATGTAAATGTATTAAATGCTCCCACCAAAAGACACAGACTGGATAAATGGATACAACAACAAGACCCATATATATGCTGTCTACAAGAGACCCACTTCAGACCTAGGGACACATACAGACTGAAAGTGAGGGGATGGAAAAAGATATTCCATGCAAATGGAAATCAAAAGAACGCTGGAGTAGCAATTCTCATATGAGACAAAATAGACCTTAAAATAAAGACTATTACAAGAGACAAAGAAGGACACTATATAATGATCAAAGGGATCGATTCAAGAAGAAGATATAACAATTGTAAATATTTATGCACCCAACATAGGAGCACCTCAATACATAAGGCAAATACTAACAGCCATAAAAGGGGAAATCGACAGTAACACAGTCATAGTGGGGGACTTTAACACCACACTTTCACCAATGGACAGATCATCCAAAATGAAAATAAATAAGGAAACACAAGCTTTAAATGATACATTAAACAAGATGGACTTAAGTGATATTTATAGGACATTCCACCCAAAAACAACAGAATACACATTTTTCTCAAGTGCTCATGGAACATTCTCCAGGATAGATCATATCTTGGGTCACAAATCAAGCCTTGGTAAATTTAAGAAAATTGAAATCGTATCAAGTATCTTTTCCGACCACAACACTATGAGACTATATATCAATTACAGGAAAAGATCTGTAAAAAATACAAACACATGGAGGCTACACAATACACTACTTAATAACAAAGTGAGCACTGAAGAAATCAAAGGGGAAATCAAAAAATACCTAGAAACAAATGACAATGGAGACACGACGACCCAAAACCTATGGGATGCAGCAAAGGCAGTTCTAAGAGGGAAGTTTATAGCAATACAAGCCTAACTCAAGAAAACAGGAAACATCTCGAATAAACAACCTAACCATGCACCTAAAGCAATTAGAGAAAGAAGAACAAAAAAACCCCAAAGTTAACAGAAGGAAAGAAATCATAAAGATCAGATCAGAAATAAATGAAAAAGAAATGAAGGGAACAATAGCAAAGATCAATAAAACTAAAAGGTGGTTCTTTGAGAAGATAAACAAAATTGATAAACCATTAGCCAGACTCATCAAGAAAAAAAGGGAGAAGACTCAAATCAATAGAATTAGAAGTGAAAAAGGAGAAGTAACCACTGACACTGCAGAAATACAAACGATCATGAGAGATTACTACAAGCAACTCTATGCCAATAAAATGGACAACCTGGAAGAAATGAACAAATTCTTGGAAATGCACAACCTGCCGAGACTGAACCAGGAAGAAACAGAAAATATGAACAGACCAATCACAAGCACTGAAATTGAAACTGTGATTAAAGATCTTCCAACAAACAAAAGCCCAGGACCAGATGGCTTCACAGGCGAATTCTATCAAACATTTAGAGAAGAGCTAACACTTATCCTTCTCAAACTCTTCCAAAATATTGCAGAGGGAGTAACACTCACCAACTCATTCTACGAGGCCACCATCACCCTGATACCAAAACCAGACAAAGATGTCACAAAGAAAGAAAACTACAGGCCAATATCACTGATGAACATAGATGCAAAAATCCTCAACAAAATACTAGCAAACAGAATCCAACAGCACATTAAAAGGATCATACACCATGATCAAGTGGGGTTTATCCCAGGAATGCAAGGACTCTTCAATATACGCAAATCAGTCAACGTAATACAACATATTAACAAATTGAAGGAGAAAAACCATATGATCATCTCAATAGATGCAGAGAAAACTTTCAACAAAATTCAACATCCATTTATGATAAAAGCCCTGCAGAAAGTAGGCATAGAGGGATCTTTCCTCAACATAATAAAGGCCATATATGACAAACCCACAGCCAACATTGTCCTCAATGGTGAAAAACTGAAACCATTTCCACTAAGATCAAGAATAAGACAAGGATGCCCACTCTCACCACTATTATTCAACATAGTTCTAGAAGTGTTAGCCACAGCAATCAGAGAAGAAAAAGAAATAAAAGGAATCCAAATTGGAAAAGAAGAAGTAAAGCTGTCACTGTTTGCAGATGACATGATACTATACATAGAGAATCCTAAAGATGTCACCAGAAAACTACTAGAGCTAATGAATGAATTTGGTAAAGTAGCAGGACACAAAATTAATGCCCAGAAATCTCTTGCATTCCTATACACTAATGATGAAAAATCTGAAAGTGAAATTAAGAAAACACTCCTATTTACCATTGCAACAAAAAGAATAAAATATCTAGGAATAAACCTACCTAAGGAGACAAAAGACCTGTATGCAGAAAATTATAAGACACTGATGAAAGAAATTAAAGATGATACAAATAGATGGAAAGATATACCATGTTCTTGGATTGGAAGAATCAACATTGCGAAAATGATTCTACTGCCCAAAGCAATCTACAGATTCAATGCAATCCTTATCAAACTACCACTGGCATTTTTCACAGAACTAGAACAAAAAATTTCACTATTTGTATGGAAACACAAAAGACCCCGAATAGCCAAAGCAATCTTGAGAACGAAAAATGGAGCTGGAGGAATCAGGCCCCCTGACTTCAGACTATACTACAAAGCTACAGTAATCAAGACAGTTTGGTACTGGCACAAAAACAGAAACATAGGTCAATGGAACTGGATAGAAAGCCCAGAGATAAACCCACACACATATGGCCACCTTATCTTTGATAAAGGAGGCAAGCATATACAGTGGAGAAAAGACAACTTCTTCAATAAGTGGTGTTGGGAAAACTGGACAGGTACATATAAAAGTATTAAATTAGAACACTCCCTAACACCATACACAAAAATAAACTCGAAATGGATTAAAGACCTAAATGTAAGGCCAGACACTATCAAACTCTTAGAGGAAAACATAGGCAGAACACTCTATGACATAAATCACAGCAAAATCCTTTTTGACCCAGCTCCTAGAGAAATGGAAATAAAAACAAAAATAAACAAATGGGACCTAATGAAACTTAAAAGCTTTTGCACAGCAAAGGAAACCATAAACAAGACCAAAAGACAACCCTCAGAATGGGAGAAAATATTTGCAAATGAAGCAACTGACAAAGGATTAATCTCCAAGATTTACAAGTAGCTCATGCAGCTCAATAACAAAAAAACAAACAACCCAATCCAAAAATGGGCAGAAGACCTAAATAGACATTTCTCCATTGAAGACATACTGATTGCCAACAAACACATGAAAGAATGCTCAACATTATTAATCATTAGAGAAATGCAAATCAAAACTACAATGAGATATCATCTCACACCGGTCAGAATGGCCATCATCAGAAAATCTAGAAACAATAAATGCTGGAGAGGGTGTGGAGAAAAGTTCTGTTCTGTTCTGCTTGCACTGTTGGTGGGAATGTAAATTGATACAGCCACTATGGAGAACACTATGGAGGTTCCTTAAAAAACTAAAAATAGAACTACCATACGACCCAGCAATCCCACTACTGGGCATATACCCTGAGAAAACCATAATTCAAAAAGAGTCATGTACCAAAATGTTCATTGCAGCTCTATTTACAATAGCCAGGACATGGAAGCAACCTAAATGTCCATCATCGGATGAATGGATAAAGAAGATGTGGCACATATATACAATGCAATATTACTCAGCCATAAAAAGAAATGAAATGGAGTTATTTGTAGTGAGGTGGATGGAGTTAGAGTCTGTCATACAGAGTGAAGTAAGTCAGAAAGAGAAAAACAAATACTGTATGCTAACACATATGTATGGAATCTAAGGGAAAAAAAAAAAAGGTCATGAAGAACCTAGTGGCAAGACGGGAATAAAGACACAGACCTACTAGAGAATGGACTTGAGGATATGGGGAGGGGGAAGGGTAAGCTGTGACAAAGTGAGAGAGTGGCATGGACATATATACACTACCAAACGTAAAATAGATAGCTAGTGGGAAGCAACCGCATAGCACAGGGAGATCAGCTCTGTGCTTTGTGACCACTTAGAGGTGTGGGATAGGGAGGGTGGGAGGGAGGGAGATGCAAGAGGGAAGAGATATGGGAACATATGTATATGTATAACTGATTCACTTTGTTATAAAGCAGAAACTAACACACCATTGTAAGGCAATTATACTCCAATACAGATGTTAAATAACTAAATAACTAACTAACTAACTAAATAAATAAATAAATGTTTGGCTTTGGAGGTATCAATACTACCAAACATTTTTCCCAAGTAGTTATACCAATTCACACCCTAACAGCAATGTAAGAGAATTCCAATAGCTCCACCTCCTTGCCAATACTCGTTATTGTCAGAGATTTTTAACCCCTTCTGGTGGCTAGGCCCTCATTCTATATTGAATTACAACCACAAACAATAACACTTACACAGGGCTTGACAATTTGCAAACTTTCTAAGTGTGTAGTATCTCAAAGCATATTCCCCACAGCCCTATAAATTAAGCAAGGAGAGTCCCATTATGATCTCTATTTTATAGATGAGGAAACAAAGGCTCAGAAAGGTTAAGCAGATCGCCCAAGGCCATAAGCCACATGCAGTAGAGACCATGAACTCTGTATATCCACCATGCTATACGGTTTACAGTTATTGGGGGACATGTTTTATCTCTGTTAGTTTACTAACAGCTCTTCGAGGTTAGTCTTTATTTTAACTTAACGCTATTTAATAAATGAATGAATGAACTTAAATATAAAATTGAAATTTCTCCATCTATAGAGAAAAACTTTACAATAATTGGTTACAATAACATAATGAGGGACTTCCCTGGTGGCGCAGTGGTGAAGAACCTGCCTGCCAATGCAGGGGACACAGGTTCAAGCCCTGGTCCAGGAAGATCCCACATGCCGCAGAGCAACTAAGCCCGTGTACCACAACTACTGAACCTGTGCTCTAGAGCCCGTGAGCCACAACTACTGAGCCCGCGTGCCACAACTACTGAAGCACGCCTGCCACAACTACTGAAGCCTGTAGAGCCTGTGCTCCACAATGAGAAGCCACTGCAATGAGAAGCCCCCGCACCGCAATGAAGAGGAGCCCCCGATCGCCACAAACTAGAGAAAGACTGCAGGCAGCAAGGAAGACCCAACACAGCCAAAAATAAATAAATAAGTTTATTTTAAAAATAATAATAATAACATAATGAAAGAAGCATCATCATTTGTTATCTGAATCACAAAGGCTGGTATTTCAGATCCACAGATCCACAAATACCGAAACATTTAGCCCTATTTAATGACTTTCTTAGAATGGTGAAGGATTCAAAACAAATTTAAATCCTCTCTTTGAAGGATTTTTTTAAACACTTTTTTCTTTTTTTTAAATTAATTTATTTTTTGGCTGCGTTAGGCCTTTGTTGCTGCACGTGGGCTTTCTCTAGTTGCGGCGAGTGGGGGCTACTCTTCATTGTGGTGCGCGGGCTTCTCATTGTGGTGGCTTCTCTTGTTGTAGAGCATGGGCTCTAGGCACAAGGGCTTCAGTAGTTGCAGCACGTGGGCTCAGCTGTTCTGCAGCATGTGGGATCTTCCCAGACCAGTGCTCAAACCCATGTCCCCTGCATTGGCAGGTGGATTCTTAACCAGTGTGCCACCAGGGAAGTCTCTTGAAGGATTATTTTTAACTCATTTATTTTAACTATTACTAAGCAGACCCAAAATGTATCAAAAAATGTTTGGGTTCCTAAATCAACCAGATTTCAGTTTTATATTTTACACACTGAACACCAAAGTTGGCATCTTTATATGTGTTGTTTTCCTTGTGTCTAAGTTAACAAATATGCCAAGGAATAGTAGAGAAAATAAAAGGAATACGAATGTAACTGTATGCACACAGAAGTCTTATATTCAGCAGCTTTGGTAGTTTTTTAAAAGATTATTTGATATTCTTTTATCATTGTCTCTTAGGATAGTTTGACACCATTCAAAAGATTATTGTGAGTTGTCAATAAGTCAGTGGCTGTCTGTCTCATCAAGCATGTGTTTCAGAAGATACACAGCGAAGCACAGAATAATCGGATTACTTTTTATGCCATCAGAAAGCACAGATGACACATTTAAGCTATTTGACATTCATGGACAGCCAGGCGTTGGTGTCCTCTACAAACTCCCACTTTTGTTCAAGAAGAATGTTATGTTCTGCCCCATCCTAAGTTGAAAGCTAACATGGACCCCTCACAGCATCTACTTTTATTTGTCTATGTATGTTCATCTTTTCAAATGCATTCATATCATGTTATGAGCCTATAAAACATTTAACATCTAAAACATCTTGCTTTTGACCTGTGAAAAAAATAGTAAAAAGTTTTAAAACACATTTTTGAGGCTGAGATTGCAAAGGCAAATTATAAACAACTGAACCATAAGCATACTTTGACCTTCTTTATCAGATATTTAATGTCAAAACTGACTGGTCTGAACACTTATATCTTCTGCCTCAATTCCTTTAGCTCATCTTGGAATGTGAGCACAGCTAGATGTGCACTGACACACTCCAAAATAACCCCGCCGTCTATCTGCAGCATGCTAGGGTATTCACAGCTCAAGCCTGCTGGAAGATGTAATAAATTCATAGCAAGCTAAAGGTATCTGAGAATTGCTTGTGGCTCACAGGATAGGATCAGATATAGAGGAATGTGTTTAATACAAGTTTCTGTCTTGTATTTAAGGCCAGTTTGATTTCTAGAACAACAACAAAAAAGGTAATCAAATAAATCCTCTAATCATTCGACAGTTTCCTATGGAAAAACATATCATCGATGTTTAACTACAGTCATTTACCTTTGGACTTGCTTCCTTTCAATTCTACCTCCCAAATTTCATTTTTCAAGTTCAGATGTGACTTTTAAAAAAACACTGTCCTTCAGTAACAAATGAACATACCTTTCATGCATGTAGTCAACTCCCAGCAACAGCTGGATAAACCATCCTATTATTTGACTCTCTGGAAAGGTTTTTCCAGCTTCTTTATATTCCTGAATTTTATAGTCCAGATCTCGGCCCTGAAACAAAATAGCATAATTTTTCGTATTTTCCTTCAGTTAGGAATTTAAAATCAATCTCTCTTAACAAGAGCTGACGCACAGCGGCCATTGTTAATAACAGCACAGTGGGGTCGCACTGGCGCTTGGGAACTATCGCTGCACAGACCCTCTCCTGACCAAACGCTGCCAGCCTCCTGAGCCCTCTTCTCAACCAGGCATCCACTTTCGCCTATAAAGTCTTGAACAAATGCTAACATATTTCTAACAGCTCAAGGTCACATCCCTAGGATGACCCTCGTCCCCCTTAAAGTGCCTGCTTGAGAAAACTCAAGGCTGCCGAAGGAACTGACTATTCCAGCCATACCTCAAGATGGAGCCCCTGTCCCCTGCTCTCTGGGGAGGGCAGGAGCCCAACTTCAATAAGTGCCAGTTAGCAAACCCAGGTGGTTTCACAGGAACCAACCCCCTTCCCACTTTCTGCAATATGTCAGTCCCCTGACTCTGCTCAGGTCCCCTGCCTGCATTGCCTCCCCTGCCCCCCACTCCCTCCCTCTCCCTTTAATTCACCCAATTACTTTGCACACAGCACAGTGGAGCTCAGCTCTTTCCCCTCCTGTCAGTGGTTACTGAAGAAACTCTGTTTTCAGTGCTTTAACTATTGTCCGGCTGTGTTTATCTTTGACACCACACAAGAACAAAATCCTTCTAAAGGGCCTTAACTTTTATTACATTGCCTAAATTCTACCTAAAAATTGTCTTTATTATATTACATTACATATTTATATGTACTTGCATAAAACTAGGAATAATTCTCCTTATGCTTGGAGTTTTATATAACTATAGAACCCTAACATGTATACAAATTAAAAACACAGAGCCAATAAAATTCAAATTAGTGAAGTTAATTTAGTATCAAGTGGTGATGTTTTGGTGCTTACATTGTGCATATGGTGCTGGTGCTGGAGTATCGATTCTTTTCAGTTTGTCAAGCCCTGACTCTTGCATCCTGGAGATGGCCTCTCTCTCCTCTTCTCTATTTAACTACAGCAACTCTCAGGAATACAGCACCTGCTGATTCCTGCGGGGACCACACACATCATTTAAGCATTAGCAGTCTCTGTCCTACTACTCCCTGCTGTTCAGTTAAGGAATAACACTTGGTGCCAAAAACTAATCCAGATCACAAATGACAAACACCTAAAATTGCCTGGCAGTGTCTGATACAAGACCCTTTCTGATTATGCTGATATTAATGTATGTAAACTACCATAGAAATGAAGACACGAAGTGTTAAATTCTCTTAGAGAACTGCTATACCTTATCCCTTTTACCTTAAAACGCTGAAAAATTAGAGACAATTCAAAAGGCTTTCCTCTGAAGAAAAGGACGGGTTAACGGCGACTGTGTTTGGTCTTTGGAGGATGCCAACAACACAGGCCCACAAAGAGAAGAGGTACTTCCTCCACCCATAAGGAGCATCAGAGCCAAACATTAAGCTACTCAGACTATTCCTGACAGAGTCATCATCATTAGATGCAAAGGAAAAGCACTCATCGGCAATGAAACAATCAAAGAAAAATAACTTCTAATTGAACAACATCAGGTCAACTGACTAACTCATGTGTAATGCATTTTTATTTCCCTTCAGTGCAATGTACAAATATTTGCCTAGCATTTTCTCTCCTTCTACACAGGGCATGACGAATCAAAAGTGGCATATTAAACAACTCGCACCCTCACTCAAACTCGATATCTGGCTGGATTTTCTGGGCCAAGGCGATCAAAGTTTAAGGAATGAATTGAACATTTGACTCCTTGTCAAAAAGACCCACATTTCCTTCTCATTCTCCAAACCTGCCTTTATAGCCTCTCTTTTTAATCCTAGAGTTTATCAAAATTCCGTTGGATCATACAAGTTGTAGTGTCATAATGTTTCTAGAAGTTGCGGAGAACATTTTTTGACATCAGATTATTACAGCATCCTGTGAAGTAGACATTGAAAAGTCCTTCAGATGAAAGGTGAGCTGTAAATGTATGTATTTTTCCAAACCCAGATTTCCTTTTCTACCCAAGAGGACTCCAGCAAACCTTTCTCTCACACAAAAAAGAAAATAATTTTTAATAAAAAAACAAGATCTCCTTTCAATATCCCATTTAGATTCTCAGAATATGATAAAACAACTTCAGTGGCAAAAAGATAATTATCTACATGTTGCCATCTCCTTCCTGAATAGCTTGAGATAAGAAGTGACAGAAAGAAAGCCAAGAAAGCAGGAAGGAGGGAGAAAAAGAAGGAAGGAAGGAAGGAAAAAAGGAAAGGGGGGAAGGAGTGAGGGAGGGAGGAAGGAAGGTTGGAAGGAAGGAAGGAAGGAAGGTCGGAAGGGAGGGAGGAAGGAAGGAAGAAGGAGGGAAGAAAGAAATGAAAAGAAAAAAAAAAAAAAGAAGAAAAGCTTGTCTTAAAGGAATATCAATGAAGTTAACAGCTTCAACCCAATGTTTCCTACTTTAGGAAGGTCATACATAAGTACAGTCATCCCTATGAAAATGGCCTTTGTGATGTAATTGTCTGCCTCAATAATACTGAAATTTGGAGAAATTTGTATGTTCAAATAACATTTCTTTCAGGAATTTGTCTCCAAGCCTCAATGCTTCTTTTCATTTCCTATGGTCATTTTAAAACTATATTAGTTAAAGAAATACAAATTCCTACCACATTTGTATCAGCTTCGGTATTGTTTTCCTTGTGAGTGAGCAGAATTACTTTCCCTGTGAGTCGTCTTGCCATAGACGAGCACACTCCCTGGGTGACATTCATTATTAGTCTGACTATCACCTCCTTATGCTCCCCCCTCAAGTAGTGAGTAGAGGTTGCTTATCTGTTTCCTGCATTGATGTTAAGTGTGTGCACATTTCCTGTGACTAAAGAAATATATACTTAGACTATTGGGGGGAAAAAAAGAAATAGGGCCTTCAATACTAGGCCTCAAAGTGAAATGTCAAAAGAGGGTACACAAACACCCCCTTCTCAGGTAGAACCATAAGAAGAAGAAATGTACTAGTTCTTAGCGTTAAGCAAGGGACATGTTCTATTCACAAGAGGACAGAATGTCAAAAGATCAAATTAATTGGAGAGCTGGGTCTTATCCTCCTCAAGTTACTCCCCCTACAGTTTTCATTCTGCATGTTTATCTGCAAGAAAAACTATTTGTTTTGTATTTACTTTGTTCTTTAATAAACACTCTGTAGATTTTCTTAGGATTTAATTAAGGTAGTCAAGTCACTCACAAATTAAGACACAACAAATTTCATATAAAAAAGAAAGAATTTTTTGTGAAGCAGTCTGATTTTAATTCAGCAATACGAAAAGCATTTATTTCTTTTGCCAAGCCATCATCAAAGTAAAAATCAAATGTTTTGGATGAAATGTCACACCTTGGTTTAAGAAGTTCTTATTACAATATCTGTAGGCTCATTCTGTTTCCTTGACTTTGAGGAATATTTAATGATGACTTTTATTGCTAAGGCAACTCTAATGAAAAGGGTATTGACTTAAATTTGAACCAATATTAATATTGCCCTAAATCTACACTGCTGACAGAAAATGCTTTCCTTTACTAATATCACCCCTCAAAAGTTGCAATAAAAGCCTTGATGTTAACTTCTAAGGTTTCAAAAATCTGTAACCCAAAATGTGCCATTTGATGGATTAATGGTCTTGCCTCCTTCTGCCATCCAAGTTAGCCAACATCAGATTGACTTTGAAACACCAAGACCTTGAAGAAATGAAGAGCAACTCAAATACAGTGTCTGAACTCCATCTTTAATTGACATTAAAAAGTTTTAAAACCTAAAAGGATTTGATTTTAAAAATTAATCCGTGTTTTTTAAGTCATCAATAGAAGCACTTACATCCAGTTTAAAAGACAGAGGAGAGCCTTCTCAGAGCCTGAATACAGTGAGACTGTAATGTTCAGAGCATACACAAAGGGCAAAACAATCTCAGGATTTCAGGGCTGGAAGGAGCTTGAAAAATTGTTCTGCCCTACTTCTTCATTTTAAAATGAACACGCTGCCCCTGATTAATTCCCTGGGCCGACATCTTAAGATGCAGCTCCCTCACACTCTACATCTCCTTTAACTAAGGTTCTGAGACATCCTTCCAGTGGACCTCAAAATTTTGCATATATCAGATACATTCAAGTTGCTTGTTTAAAATGCATATTCCTGGGCTGTATCAACAGAGACTCTGATTCGGTAAATTAGGAGAGGACCAGGGAATCTGTATTTTTTTAAATAAATTTATTTATTTATTTATTTTCTTTTTTGGCTGTGTTGGGTCTTCGTTACTGCGCGCGGGCGTTCTCTAGTTTCCGCGAGCAGGGGCTACTCTTCGTTGTGGTGCATGGGCTTCTCATTGAGGTGGTTTCTCTTGTTGCAGAGCACGGGCTCTAGGCATGTGGGCTTCAGTAGTTGTGGCACGCGGGCTCAGGAGTTGTGGCTTGCAGGCTCTAGAGCACAGGCTCAGTAGTTGTGGCACACGGGCTTAGTTGCTCCACGGCATGTGGGATCTTCCTGGACCAGGGCTCGAACCCATGTACCCTGAATTGGCAGGCAGATTCTTAACCACTGCGCCACCAGGGAAGCCCGGAATTTGTATTTTTAAACAAGCATCCTAAGTGACTCTGGGACAGGCCATAGACTGCATTTTAAGAAAGTGCTGCTAGATAATAACACAAATGGGCCAAACACTTAATATCTCACCTATTAATGGAAACATTTTGTCCAGTAGTTTGAAAAATTCCAAAGGCAAAAGATGTATTTGAGAAAGTCTGGGTTGAATAAAAATTATTTTATAATATATTTTTAAATTTGTAAATGGAGTTCATAAAAAGTGGGGAAAATGTCAAACCACGTTATGCTCTTAAAAGCAAAATAAGAAGATCCAGTTTCTAAATAGTTACTAAAGAATGCCATGTAGTATCGTGACATTTATGTCTTGATAATATAACTGAGCACTCTTGGGTTTAGTTGCTAATTTTCTTTCAAATTCTTTTAGAGTAAATTTTCTTCCTGCTGAGGTAAATGTACATAAATAAGAATAAAGTGGTAGAATTTATTTTTTTTTAAGAAGTGACATGAAATAATGCTTTCACCTATAAATCACTGGACTGTTTTTTTAAAATAAACTATTTGGAGTGGTTTATTCTGATTCTATTTTTGATCACATATTTATACAAAGTCATATATGATAGCTAAAGCCACACTCCAAATGCCAAAAGTTCTACTGGGCTTATGAATTGCTTGATATTAGTGCATTCATACATTTCTCTTAAATGAAACTAGTTTTGTTTTCAATTTTTACATCAACAATTTTAAATAAAACTCAGTGGCCTTATTTTTAAACTTTTTTTTGTGAAAAGCTTAAAATATTTCATAGTTTAAACAAAGAAAGTAAATGGAACAAGTCAAATGATTTTACTAATGGTACTTACAAAGATCATGAACAGATAAGTTTAGGTGTATAAAAACACAAGATACATATTATTTACAGTCTTCTTTAGCTGAATAAAGTCTAGACCCATAGAACTGGCACAGTGAATTCAGGGAGGCCTACATAGCCAGGCAGGAGCTGCCCAGGAAAACCAGAGGGCTCTGATGGGATGCACCTCTCTGAAGATAACTCTAGTTCCCTTAATCAGCAGCAAGCCCAGCAATGCAGACCGCTGAAGACAGCCCTGATGTGTGGACACCTGGAGCTCACACTGGGAAGGATAATGCTATAGACAATGTTCATGTCCCCCGAAAGGCATATGCTGAAATCCTAACCCCACAGTGTGATGGCATTAAGAGGTGAGGCCTTCGGGAGGTGAATAGATCATAAAGGTAGAGCCCTCATGAATAGGATTAGTGCCTTTATGAAAGAGACCCCAGAGAGTTCCCTCCCAGCTTCTGCCATGTGAGGACACAGCAAGAAGACGGCCATCTACAAACCAGGAGTTGGGTTCTCATCAGACACTGAATCTGCCAGAACCTTGATCTTAGACTTCCCAGGCTCCAGAACTGTGAGAAATAAATGTATGTTGTTTATAAGGCACACAGTCCATGGTATTTTGTTACAGCAGCCTGAACGGACTAAGACAGAAGGTCACTAATCAATGCCACAAAGATCAATATACCAGGAGTGTCTCTCATCCATGGCCTCAGACAGAGCTTCAGCAGTGGCTTTAAAGGACAACAAAGGGTTTGTCTCTAACAGTAGACCCAAGACATCCAGCATGAAGTTGTAAGGACCCTCTGAGAACCAGTAAGCCTGGTGGTGCATGTCATTGCCAAATTCACTTGCAAGAGTCTACAGAGACTCACTAGAATTTCAACATTATAAAACTCAACCCACTTACTTGGTTTATTTAAACAATTTGCATAAATGAGAAACATAAGAGGAGATTTAAAATGTTCTTTTTATATAACAAACAGATCCTTAGAAAGTAGTTGCTTGAATGTTGCTCTTGGACCCATTAGTGTTTAAAATTTTCCATGTTTCCTCCTTCTGGCATGAATCCTCACACTAAAGGCTGCAAGCCAAAAACTCAGAGGTAAAAATTAGCTTGCCTTCTAGAAAACAACCTGGGGGGAGAGTGAGGTCACACTGAAATAATGAACTATTATAAAGACAGCTTCCATTATTGACAGTCTATTACGTGCAAAGGTCTGATAGTCCCTTTTTTAACTTTATTTTAACTCATAAAGTTAATAAATTAACTTTATTATTTCAAATACCTATAAAAACCTAATAATATACTAGGTGTTGTTTACTTTATCTTAAAATTAGGGTAGGGGTCAGAAAAATGAAATAACTTGTTCAAGGAAATGGACCAAGATTTGAACAGAAGTCAGTGTGATGCCAGAGTCCACACACTTTCTACTGTTTCAAACCCTATCTAGTCCCCTATTGATAGAAAATACAATAATTAATTATATTATCATTACATTAAGACATATGTGTGTGTACAAATTGATATACATGTGTTTTTGTGTCTATGTATATGTATGTATTATATAGAGATAGATAAAGATACAGAACATAAGTGAGAATAAGCCAAGGGAAGGAGCAGCTTTCCCATAAAACAGGATGATCTGGTGGACGTGCACTGTGAGATGATTACCACAGTCAAGTTGATTGACACATCCAATATCTCACATGGTTCCTGTGTGTGTGTGTGTGTGTGCGTGCACGTGTGTGTTGAGAGCACTTGAGATCTACTCTCTTGGCAAATTTGAAGTGTCTAAGTGCAGTATTGTTAATCATGGTCACCATGCTATACATCAGATTCCCCAGAACCTGTTCATCTTGCAAACGAAAGTGTTAGCTTTATATTTTGCATAATTCACACAGACAGGCTTGATTAGTGTGGCTGTGTTAAAATCTATGTTTAGTGCCACCACCTGAAACATGTTTGGTTAACATTGTTGATATGAACAATAAAACAATCCATCTCTATTGATTCATGTCCCGGTAGAAGTAGATAATTTCATGCTTGGGAAGGTAGGCACCATGAACTATTTGGTTGACTCTATTAAATATTAAGGGAGGAATAGGAGCAATCCAAGTAAAAGAAAAACAGGAGCAGCTTTCCCTATAACCCCTGTGGTCCTGGTCCTGGTCCTGGTCCTGGATGAAATCCAACATTCCAGCCATGTGATTGCCAGAAAATCACCTCTCTGGGGTCCCGTTTCCTCATCTACAAAATATAGTTTATAGATAAGAACCCACTTCTCCTTCAAAAAGGATGGGGGCATGTTTAGAGGACACAGGGGCCAATCTGAAGGAGCCCCACTAGCCGAAGCTGGACCAATTTGAGAAAGAAAATTAATAATGACAGCATTGGGCTATAACTCATAGAATAAAATAAATATCCATGAGTCCATACTGATACAAACAATTGAATAAAGACATCAATGGAGGAGAAGGAACAGTGGAATAGCTCTTTCTAACAGGAGAACCCTAATTAGCAAATGTAGAAAGAATGAGGGAAATACATAATCACCATTAGGCAAATATCACAGTAAAAACTGCTCCAGGCAACTACCACTGAAAAAATCCTAAAATCAGGGCATGAAAGTTTGAGGAGAAACAGGATAGAAGGTTGCTCAGGGAGCCCGGAGAATAAGGCAGGTAATTTTCACGAATAACAGCACCCAGCTGGTGGCCTGAGCAGAAAACCACAGCCACCAGCAGAGCCAGCCAGACTCCCCTGTTCTCAGCTGAGCTTCATCTTTGCTCAGTGCTCCATAAACACTGACACGGTTTTCTTCTATGACTATATTTTTCTGTTTCCACACTGGCCATTCTCCCTTTTTTGCAGTTCTCGGCCCTGGCTGCCCATTAGAATCACCTGGAGAGCTTTCAAAAATCCTGATGCCTGGGTCATTCCCCAGACCAATTAAATCAGACTTTCTGAAGGAGGTCCTCAGCCCTCAGGAGTTTTGAAAGCTTTTCAGGTGATTCCAGTGTGCAGCCAAGGTTAAGCACTACAACTATATTGATATAATTTTTATTTAGCTATGTTAATATCACAGTGCAGGAAACAGACAAGTCCAACCTTCCCTGCTTTCTGACAAAGTGCTTTCAACATATATGACAGATAGAAGGATCTAAAATTTTACCATCAGCATTTGACAGAAATAAGGTGAGAGGCAGCTGGAAGCAAGTGGTAAAGAATTCGTCAAAAGAAATTTCCTGAGTACTAACTTCTTTGTGGCTCATTACATGGGTTCATGATGTGATACAAAAATGAATCAGAAAAAGATCAATCCCACACGCTGAGAGTCTGATCTGAGACGGATGATACTATGTATAATGTGCTGTGTGTCACCGAGTTGAAATGCGATGAGAGTCGGGGATCGGGTGAGGAGTGATTTCCAGCCAGGAGATTATAGGAATCTTTGTAGAGTGGGTGACATTTCAGCGGGCCTGGGAGGATGGGTGGGAACTGAAAACATGAGGCCAGGAGGAAGGACATTCTGAAAGGGCACAGATGAAGAGGTGGGAAACTGTGGAGGAGGGACAGGGGACAGCAAGTTGCCCCATTTCTCTGGCTGGAGGAGAATGGAAGGCACCAATACCTGAAACAGTCTCAGTTTGGTAGTTTGGGTACTATTCCCCATCAAAAATTTGGTTAGATCTTGACAAGAAGTTGTGAGAATTGGGTAATTTGCTTTTTACACTCATAATCTGATGTGATGTGTCCAAAGGGTTGGGTGGTGAACATAGCGGCCTCGTGAATGCATTTATATGTGTGTATTTCAATCTTGCAAGGCCCCAAATTAAATTACAGAAGAGGGAACTTGGGGATTAAAAAACCCAGCTATTTCAATGGTGATAACATTTTTCTGTTAGGTGCAAGTCTGGTCATCTGCCATTTCCAATATTATTATTTTACCTCAATAAGAGGATAATGCCAGGTTTGTGTGAGTTAAGCTCATGAAGGTGAGAAATATCTCGTTTAGCAAGGAGAACTAGCGACCCCCACACGTCATTCCTCAGGGAAGCGCGTCCTGACAGCTCAGCAGGTGGAACAGGGAAGCCCAGCAGCTGCTCCCCGGCCAGCGGCCGTCACCATGGCAACGCCCCCGGGTGGGAGGAGCAGCTCAGCCCGTGGAAACCGCCAGCATTTAAAAAGTAATGCAGATGATCCTGGATTGGATCCTGCGCGAGAAAAAGACATTCTTATAGAAATGTCCTTTCTAAAGACATAACTGGGACAAATGGGCTCAATTTGAGTGTGAATTGTGGATTAGATGTGTGGTTCTCAAACTGCAGTGTGCTTCAGCCTCACCTGGTGGGCTTGTCAAAACACAGATAGCCAGATCCCACCCCCAGAATTTCTAATTCACTGTGGCTGTGGTGGTAGCTAACAATCTGTATCTCTAAGTAAAGATCCCAAATGATGCTGATGCTGCTGGTCTGGGATCACACACTGAGAACCACTGGATTACATACCAGCATTGCTTCGATGTTAATTTCCTGATTTTGATCTTCGTACTGTAGGTATGTTAAGGAAATGTCCTTGGCCTTAGAAAACACTCACAGGAGGATTTAGGACAAAGGGGCATCATGTCTGCAACTTACTCTCAAGTGGTTCAGGAAAAAATAGATAGATAGATAGAGAGAGAGAGAGAAAGAAAGAATAAATAGAATAATAAAGCAAATGTGAAAAAATAACAATTGATAAATCTGGGCGAAGTGTATATGGGAGTTCACTGTGTTCTGTAACTTTTCTAGTAGATTAAAATTACGTGAAAATTAATAATTAAAAATTAATATAAGGAGAAAAAGTTATAGCTTATCATCTAGCTCTGTTCAGTATCGTAGCCACCAGCTACACATGGTTATTTACATTTAAAGTAATTAAAATTAAATAAAGTTTAACATCCAGCTCGTCAACCATACTAGCCATATTTCATCAGGTGCTAAAGGGTCGTATGTGACTAGCAACTACCATATTGGACAGCACAAATATAGAGTATTACCATCATCACACAAAGTTACACTGAACAGTCCTCACTACAGTGAAGAGTGAGAGTCTCTTTGGAAAATTCAGTGTGCCGAGAGCAGCAGCAGAGGTAGCGGTAATAGGCATAAGCAATAGGAGTCATTTGCTTCCCACATAAGATAAGTTTATTAACCGAATGGGGCAAAAGAAGAAAATGATTAAATTATAGCTGATGGATCATAGTGTAGCTATATTTGTAAATCCCTGGGTTTTGCATAGATCGGTGACATAATTGCCGGAGCAGCTGTTCTTACCCATGGACCTCATCATTTTACTGATTTTCTTAACAATCTGTTGGATGAAGGAGAAATAAGCACCCAAATGTCCTGGTTCTTTTTCTTTTCTTCCCCCCCTTCTCCTTCAAGCAGAGGAGGGGCAAGACTGGATGGGGAAACTCCCAGCAAGGCTGTGCCAGGGAGACTGTCCTGAAGGGGAACAGCCAAGACCTGGATGATATCCAATTTTCAGATATTCTAACTTTGCTACTGGTTTCATTTTGGATGACACATTAGCTACCATGTAAAGCACAGCGAGGCTGGTTTTTGTTGCTATCTTTACTCCTTCCGATTTGCTTCTCCTACTTCCTCTTCTTTTCCGCACCTCAGACACCCAGCACCCTCTGACCCAAACAGGCCTGCCTCCCCCTCTAAAGAGCATCTTCTTTCTTCCCAGAGTCATTTCTCTTGGGCCCCAGCAACACCCAGGTGATGAACTGAATACATTCTAAACTATGAATAGAACCAGATTCTCCCAAGGTACATTTGGCTAACATTAGCTCTCAGAATGTTCTGGGAGATACTGTCTGAGCAAGGTCATGTTTGGGTATTCTCTTTCTGACCCAACCCCTGTAACTCCCCTCTCCCTAGCCTCTCAGGAGTGACCGCCCAGACCCACATATGCTGCACCTTGTCAGCCCCAAGCCCCCTCCACCCGGCACCTTTCTCAGCAGCTTCATGTTCACTTGGGCTCAGTAAAATGCACAGCTATTATCACTTGGGGAGAACATGGAATGGCAGGGAAAACTGCAAATACCTGAAGCCATAAATCACAAATCAGTTAATATGAAGGATTTTCATGGGGAAAATGAGCCATATTCCCATTTCCAAGTGTCCATTGGGGAAAATGAACCACAGAGCTAGAACCCAGGACTCAGGAGGTGTCCCTCTGCTCTGTCCAGGCCTCTGTTACAGCATTTAAATGTCCATCTAATAATTGAACCGTTGTCGGAGGCTTGGAGAATGCACCCACACACACACACACACACCGAAAGAAAATATGCTGGATCGTTTTTCTGCAGCAATTCCTCCTTAAAATACGTTCACTCTGAGTTTTCCAAGAAAGAGAAACCCTTCATCAGAAACAAGTTTGTCAGTTACATAGAGATGATCACTCTTAGCAGCAAGACACAACGTCCCAGGTATTTATAGTCCACGTTGTGGTTGGCTAATTAAACTTCTGAGATGTCTCTTTACAGACAGCTTTTTACTATGAAATATATATATATATATTTAAATTTATTTATTTTATTTATCTTTGGCTGCATTGGGTCTTTGTTGCTGCGCACGGGCTTTCTCTAGTTGCGGCGAGTGGGGGCTACTCTTCGTTGCGGTGCACAGGCTTCTCATTGCAGTGGCTTCTCTTGTTGCGGAGCACAGGATCTAGGCACGCAGGCTTCAGTAGTTGTGGCACGCGGGCTCAGTAGTTGTGGCTCGCGGGCTCTAGAGCACAGGCTCAGTAGTTGTGGTGCACAGGCTTAGCTGCTCCGCGGCATGTGGGATCTTCCTGGACCAGGGCTCAAATCCATGTCCCCTGCATTGGCAGGCGGATTCTTAACCACTGCGCCACCAGGGAAGCCCTATGAAATATATTTTTATTAAGATTTCAAAAAGAGAAGGAGAGTCTCACCTCACAATACTCTGTGATAATGCAGAAATTATCTTGCTCCACAAAGCTCGCATGGAACTTGACAATGGCTGGATGGTCCAGCTTGGAAAGGAGCTGGGCCTCCAAAGTGGCCTGCACAGTCTCATTTGGATTGAGTTCTCCAATAGAGATTTCCTTCAGGACCTTTCTGCAGCCAAAAAAAAAAAATTTTTAATACATTTAGAACTAAAAAACACGTTTAATAGATATGAACAGTGGTGCAGGACCATCTAATTAATACCCAGGCTGTGACCTACTCAGAGGTCTGCTATCACCGGTGACTCCTGGGCACCCTGGGTCTGCCTCTGTCCTGGCAGTGCCCTCCACACCTGCGGCCCTAGTTTGGTCACACGGGGCAGAGACAGGACTAATCTTGAGTGGCGTGGCTGAAGCGGCTCTTCCTCAGCCTCTAGGTGTCTCTGTTTCTCCTTGCCTCTCTCAGGCATCTCTGTTTCTGTCTTTTTCTGTCTCTTTGTGTGTTTTCTGTCTCTACTTATCTGTTTTCCTGTTTCTGTCTGCTTTTCTATTTCTCTCACTATTCCTATCTTGGTATCTCTCTGTCTCTGTCTCTCTCCCTCAATATATATATATATATATATATATATATATATATATATATATATGTGTGTGTGTGAATACAATATAATTATAAAATCTGTCACTCTGTCTCTCTGCATCTGTCTTATTCTCTTTTTGACTCTCTCTTTTCCTCTCTGACTCTCTCTGCCTCTGCATGTGTGTATAAATACACATGCTTCTCTCTGTCTCTCAGCTCTAAAATTTTCCAAATCTATCAACTTAATATTAGCACAATCAATATCTACTTCTTTTCTTTTTAAAACTATCCTTGGCATATCATACTTTATTGCTACCAGTATTTAGGAGAAGAAAAAAATCTAAAAACATTGACAGAGGTATTCAAGCATGTATAAATGGAACAAGAGCTCATTACATCTCCAAATTATTAATTTAAAAATTGTGATAACTAATGAGGAGTGGACCAAAACATTATCTCTTCCCATCTACAGAAAGAAACAGACTGATGACCAAACGAATTACAGTGCCACGGTGTAAACAGATTGCCAGGAGAAGCACTTTAGAGCACCAATTATGTATGCAGACAGATTCCACTGATTATAAATGAGCCTTAGCTGTTCATTAAGTTTTGCAGGACCTGTACTAGAAGACATTTTGCAGTAATGTTATTTAAGAGTAACTACCTATGCATATTAATGAAAATGTATTTATAGTAGAAGCTCTCCTAATTAAAGGCCCTTTAACCAAATCCTAGATTAACCAGAACTCTGCAGTCCTTTCTAACAGATGCCAATGGCCACCTTTGTGTTGGGGACGCGGTGGCCAGCAGGTGCTCTCTGGACCACCTTCCAGTTGAGGTGTTTACCCAAGTCATAGCGTCTATTCCCAAACTTGTTTATGCCACTCGTGCCCAGTATTGTAAATCTGTGACTTAAATATGACAAACTGATGAAGGGTAAGTGAGTGTTGTCTCTGCTAGGGAAACTAAGTCAAATGCTTACCACAAAGCTTAATAATGACAAGTTGAAAAAAAAAATGCTGCTAAAGAAATAATTGATAAGACAGTTCTAAAACGTTGGTTTAAAAATGTAAAAATCTAGCATTCTGAACTGAGATTGCTAAATCCTCACTCTACTTTAAAGAAGGTAAACTTGGAAAACTTAATCAACTTAACATGGGTAAGTTTATGCAAAAAGGATGAAGTGACCTCTCATCAGAGGACATCAGATGTTGGCTGCACAACAAAAATGAGAGAAAATGTACAACGATATGTTTTAAGTTGATGTAAACATTTTAGTTATGTCATTTCATTTTAAAATTGTTCCGTTATGTAACCAAGGACCAGCCCCAATAACACTGGACAGGGGCCATCACATTGGTTCTGTTAGGTCTTGAACGCCCTACCAGGCCCCTACTTGATAATGGAGTGGATTCTGGAGAAATTCTTGCTTGGTAACGTGTTCTATAGAGAGACTGTTCTAGCAAGAATTTGGTTAAAAATGACCTCATGTTATTAAGAGTGGCGTCTCAAACTGTTTGGTATAATAAAGGATCTTGAAATGACAGATGCGGCTGTTTTCCTGTAACTTCTAAAAATGACAAAGCTGCAAGCCAAATGACATCTTCATGGTACTTTTCCAGTACTTACTGCGCCCCAGCCAACGTGCAGTTGTAAAAGTCACAGTGGTTAATTTATATAGCACGGTGATATAAAGTCTCACACAAACTTGCAATATTCTCTTGCTGTGAAGGAACAAATGCTATCGAAAGCTTTAAGATACTTATTTTTTCTTGCAAACATCAACTATTGTGCAACAGGGCATGGGATTTTACATATAGTTATCTGAGCCCCGTCTGGCAGCCTGATGATAAGGCATAAAATCTCATTTGCCCACAGCTTAGCAGACGAAGGGAGGGCTATCAAGACAGGTGATATCTAATATAATCACCTCTGGCAGATGCGGAGATATTCCACCTTCCTTACCTAAAACTGATAGAGGAAACTCTCATTGCATGTCACATAATGTGAGAGCCTTATCAGCCGAGCAGAACGCAGAAACTGACCAAGTCAAGGAAGCTTGTCCCTGGCTCAGTGACACTCAGCCTGTCACCCTCTCCTAAGTAACAGGACAGATATTTATTTTATCAGAACTTCAGCTGTTCAGGAGAAACTTTTTAGCAGCTGCAAAAACAGGCACCCCTTCAGACTCACTCATTTTGCAAACTTTCTGTTCTCTTTCCCAAGTGGCATGTTTCTTTCTAGAATCAGTAGTGAACTGACAAACTTTGGAGAGTGACTGGAAATTTGGGATAACTATAGCTAATTTCATTCCCTTCAAATTGGCCCACCTTCCATACAAATGGGGCAGATGATATCTTTGAGAAGTTCAGGGTTATTTTCCCCAAATTTTCCTGTAGTCTTTCACATATTTCCCATTGAACAAGCAGCACAGGCTGCCTCAGGAAAAAGATGACATCACAAACTACAGAGAATATAAGTCAAATCCCTGGCTTTTGATTTTCCAAAGGAGAGACCAAGGCCAAAGAGAAAAGATCCGAAGGAGCACCTGACCAGTGGCGTGAGTGTCCTCCCTGCCCGATGTGAGAGAGACCCTCAGGACCAGATGGAGGGGAGGCAAGAACATTAGGCACTGCTGAGCCCTTGAAAATAGTTCATGTCCCCCAGGCCGTGTCCTGGGGGACGAAACTCCCAGATGGGAAGAAGAGCCCCAGAGCAGAAGCCCTGCTATATTTCCAAAGCAGGAACCTCACATTTCCTTGTGTCCAGCAAGGGGTAGGAGTGAAAGAAAGGTCTTCAAGGGGCAAGTAAACCAAGGGGCCTAAGAGTTCTGGAATCTCAGTGAGGAGTGCTGTGTGTGTAGTGGTGTAGTGGGCTCTGAGAGTTCATCACCCCTGCCCTTGGGTCTCCTGAGGAAGACAGATAGTAAACAGAGCAGTGTGCATAAATGTGTGTATATGACTATGCTTGTATTTTCTAAAACTTCAAATCAAGCTGGGTGCTACAAAGTTAGGGTAAGTGATGTCTGAGGCCCTCCTGATTTAAGCTGCTGTGACTCTCTAATTTGATCAGCAGCTACTGCAGCCACTGAGGGCAAATCCAGAGGAAACAGATTTTAACTGCAGCTTAAATAAGACAGTAATATTTTTTGCTTTTTAAAAATTTCAATAGTCACCTGTTTAACAGATTATTAAATCTGCTCAGGACTTTCAAGGTAAGAGTTTTCATCCATCTAGCACGGCTGCAATTATTTTAACTAATCCTTTCTTAAATGGTCAGCTCTCATTTTTTTTCTAATTTACAAGGAAATATAGTTTTATTACAGAAAAATTTGAAAACAAAACATAGTCCACAATCCACAACAGAGATCATCAGCAGTAACAATTTTGTGTACTTCCTTCACATCTTTTTGCTACACATATTTTTAACACTAGAGGCCAGTTTAGACAATTTGCCTGCTATTTTCATGAGACAATATCATAGCAGAAATCTGTCATTTGTGGCTGCCCAGTGTCTTTAGACAGCCTCCCTACATTGTAGGAGACCCTTGGGCTGTGGGTCCTGCCTTCTCTAGATAAAAACAGACAGACAACAACAATTCCTCCATCTCCCACCTGCCTTGAGTTGGGGTGCCAGTGTGGGACCTAGGTTCTGCCAGTCAGCTGGACCAAGCCGGGACCTTGCCTTGGGTGTGAGCTGTGTGGAAGGACAGGGAAGGCACAGGACCTCCCTTCGCTAATACAGGTGTCCTAAGAAAGAGCGTGGGCCTGGGGGCAGTGGCAGTGGGCCAATTCCAGGCTGACATTCCTGGAAATTTAGCCTCCCCTTCCCCGTAGCCTCCCGCAGCTGTGAGAGCTATCTGTGTTCAGAATAAATCCCCTTCTGCCTCAACCGTGCAGAGGGCGGCTACTCATACCTGCATCTAGAGCCCTGACGCGCGCGATTATGCATCACAGAAGCACCGTGAGGTGTTCCCGTGAAGCACTCACTTTGGGATAATGAAAACTGAACCTCCAAAAATTTGACTCATTTAGGTTAATTTTTATTCATTTATTTGAGTCTTAAAACTTAGGATCTTCTGAGGGATTCAGGGCCTTTTATGGGTAGAAGTATCATGAGAGTGGAAAAACATCCTTTTAAAAGTTACTTAATCCCCTTTAATATGACATATAACTTTAAAACGTAAAGGGACGTGAAAAAATGGCAGTGATATTTGTTCCAAAACGTGGCACATTAATAAAAGATGGGAAAGCCGGGAACTAAAGGCACCTAAAGGAGTAGCTGAAAAAACATTGCAGGTGTTAGTGGAGAGTATACTACAGATGGAATTTTATTTTATTTCAGTTGTTTTTCCTTCTTTCAGCAATTCAGAAACATTTTTAATGTCTGTGGCCAGAGAAAAGGATAATATTATTTTATGCATCATCATCATACGCCATAATCTATGAGCTGCCTTTGTTTTTTAATTTCATTTATTTATTTATTTTTGGCTGCATTAGGTCTTCGTTTCTGTGCGAGGGCTTTCTCTAGTTGTGGCAAGTGGGGGCCACTCTTCATCGCGGTGCACGGGCCTCTCACTATCGCGGCCTCTCTTGTTGCGGAGCACAGGCTCCAGACGCGCAGGCTCAGTAATTGTGGCTCACTGGCCCAGTTGCTCCGCGGCATGTGGGATCTTCCCAGACCAGGGCTCGAACCCGTGTCCCCTGCATTGGCAGGCAGATTCTCAACCACTGAGCCACCAGGGAAGCCCTGCCTTTGTTTTTAACAATTAAATCCCTGAACCCACCTTGTTTCAGGGCACAAACTCTGATTCATCTGGTCTTCTCCTCTCCACCCCTGATCACAGGCATGTTGCCGTTTTTGGACACAGACGGAGCTCAGATGACATCACCATACAGTGCAGGGACAGCAAGCCTCAGGTGCCCGTGGCAGACACCAGCAACTAAGGAGCGAAATCCTTCTGCTGAGCCCGACTTCTGACTCCACGCAAGGTGCCAGGCAGCCACTGCCAAATACCTTCACATCGAAAGTTCCACATTTCTGTTATTTCACCATCTATTGACTGCCTTCGGTATGCCAAACACAGTGTCATGTTCTGGGGATAGAAAGATGAAAAAGATAAAACTCCTGCCCTCCAAGAAAGCTCAGTCTCATGGGGAAGGCCAACAAGTACAAAAATAGTTGAACAACTTCACAATAAATGCAATAATAGGGCTGGGGATGGGGTGAGGACCCCTAACTCTCCTTTGAGAAGAGAAAAAATGCAAAATCTATAGACTAGAGCCCCAGGACATTCACTTTTGCACACGGAAACTACTTTGAAGTAAGCTGAATTGCCTTCTCCCCAGGTGGATTCCAAGTAGCAAAAGAAATGAATTTATCGTTCTTTACAATTTGCCCTGTATAAACCAATCGCCAGTAGAGGGACAGCTATATTTGCATTACCTGAATAGGCTACGAAAGTTAATAAGCAGGTGACTTTTCAAAAAAAGAAAACTGCTTGAGAATTTCAATATCTATATATCCTTCTTTAGAGTAACTCATGCACAGACACACACACAACCACAGTATACATTATGGAATGAAGAATGAAAATGTTACAGGGAGGGGTATTTCTTAAAATATCTAAAAACCTGGCAGGTTCACAAAACGCTCCTTCCTTTTTTCCACCCCCTGCATCCCCCCCCACCCCCCGCCATTTATCTATCCCAATTTTTAATCAGAAAAAAGCATTTGAGCTATATATAACTACATTTTAAAAGATAATGTATCGAGCCATGCTCTGCTCTAGAGGACCCTCTTAGTTTGGGGTCCCCAGGAAGCAAACCCTGAGACAGGATTTGAGGCAGGTAATCAATTTGGGCAGTAAGAAGAGGGGTAGGAAAGTGAGGTGAAGGGAGGGGAGCCATTCAAGGGCCTGTTATCAAGCCAGTTACAACTGTGGGCAATTGGGGCTTAACTGTGGAGGAACCCTAGGGGCAGGCATAGAACATACCTCTGGGCTCCTCTGCCCGAGGGGCGGGGACCGACTCCCTCATCCACTGACTCAGGCTGCTCCTGGGAGTATCAACTCCCCCGCTCTCCACCCCACTGGAGCACAGAGGCCCTGACAGCCAGGGAGGCCTCAGGCAGAACTGCCCCTGCCGCAGGTGGAGGCTGGGTCCATGTACAGGAAATGCTAATTGGCCAGGGGACATGGGTGGAGCCCCAACACCGTCTGCCACAGGGATGAAAATAAAGGCAACTTTTCTCCACTTTAAATTCTGCTCTATTTTACCTTTACTCCTGAAGATAGCTAGGATATAGTGATTCTGAGACACAGTGTCTGTAACACTGAATAATGAAACTGCAAATCAGTTATAACCTATAGATAAATTTCATCTCCTATGCTTCTCGAGACTTCGTTTACAAACACATTAGCAGCATATGGGAGTATTATGTACAGATAATAAGCAAAAATAACTAATAATAATAATACAGATAAAAAATGAAGAACAAAGAACAGTAGAAGCATTTCAGACATTTTTGTTTGGCAAATATGCTATTCCTGGCTCCTGTTTAGATTATATTTTCATTTGTGGTAACAAGTTCCATGCAGTGTTTCAATGCTGGTACCATAACAAATTAGGCAAGTTGCCTTTTATTTTTAAGGAACAGAAAAGAGTAAACAGAAATTTCAGGAGTAGGAGTTTTGAAGGTAAATATTACCTGAATAAAAAGTATCTAATAATCATGTGAATTCGATGGCTCTTCCCATCTGTATAAACTTAAAAAACAGAAATGGCTTGAACACAGGTCTCAAGGCTGGAAATGGCGCTGGCGCTCAGTGGAAGTTTTCCGCAGGGAATCTCTGGTGTCAGTGCAAGAACAGAACTGGCTTGAGGATGGACCCCAACCAGCCCTTTCCCAGGGGGGCTCCCTGGAGGTGACAGAGAAGACACAAAGTGTCTAACTGCTCTGCTGTGCAAAGCTCTCCTCCCAGGGCTTGACAGAGACTCCACAGCCGAGCCCAGGAATCCATGAGTGAGTGTGAATGGGTCGGGGGGTGGGGGGGAGGGTAACAGAGGGCAGCCTGGGTATCTGTGCCCTCACGGCCAGGCAGCCATCTCCTACCTGTGTCTAAGTCACAGCCTCTACCAAAGCTGCTGGGACTGTCTCCTGAGAGCTCACTGAGAACAACCTGCCCTTCCCTCTCCTTTCAGCCAAAAAATATGAGTGGGTTGCTTTCACAGTGAGCAGCTTCCTGGAGCTCCTTTCCACAGCCTTGGAAAGTTCTCTTTACCACCAGGGATGTAACGGAGCCAACTCTAGTTCCCCTGAGAACCAGTGAGGGCTCTTCCCACCCCCACTCCTTCTCCCACACACCTCCAGACAAGTGGTCAGGCAGTTCTGTCTTTCTTGTTTATACAGATGAGCACAGTCATTAAATATTGTGGCTTAATTATTTTAAGAGAGGGTGGCTGTCTCCCCCTCTCTCCAGCCCCTGGGGTGAATCATAACTGATCTAAGCCCGCCATGTAATCCTAGTCCCCTTGCCAGTGATCAGTCTAGACATGTGGTGTAATTCTGGCCTGGGACATGCGGGGAGGTCTCATGATGGTTTTCTAGGAAAGAAGCTCCTCACTGATAAAAAAGAGAAGCATAGGAGGAGAGTCCCCTTCCTCCGTCTCTGCAATGCTATCATTCGCCTGTGACTCCTTTGACCTCGGCAGCCAGCTGGCGTCCTGAAGGAACTGTCCTGAGACGACAGGCTGGGTGACGGGAAGGCACCAAGGTCCCTGACGACTTCATCACGGGGATCTGCTCTCCCTCTGGACTTTTTGTTAGGGAGATGAGTCTTTCTTATTGTCTAAGCCATCTTGGTGGCCAAAGATATCCTGATACAAACACTTTGCTACAAGAAGAAAGAGGAGGCTTTTAAAGAAGAGATTAGAAGCAGAGGTGGAAGACGTGGTGAACACTACACACATTGGTACGTGCTTCAGGCTGTGAAAACCCAAGGGAAGGGAGTTAGGTTTAGCTGTGCAGTACATAAAGATTAGAACAGAGATAAGCCCCTTGAGAACAGGGGCTACGTCTTATTTCCTTAGAAAGTGCTAAGTCTCCTATTTTACACTGGAAAAGATAACTTGGTTCTTTTCTACTTGGACATTGATACGAATCTCCAAAAAATTATGACAAAGTAAACTACAATGAACTATAAAAAAATGGATGTATAGTGAGAAAAAACTATTTGAATAAAGGACTAGAAATTATTTGTTGTTAGTGAATCTGGAAACTAAGATAACATGGGATTTCTTTAAATAATTTGAAAACAATTTTATTCATTGATTCAAAATTCTCATGTGTCAAAAATTTTAGCAGTTATCAAAAAGTATCAGGATTCAGAAAGATTAAAATTCCACCGTTGTTCCCTTCCTTCCCTTGGGTAGAGATATTAGAGTTGTGATAGCAAACAGGAGGTTTCTAAAATGAGGGACAATGAGGAAAAGAGTGAAGTAAAGGGCACAGATAATACAGCAATCAAAAATAAGGTAAAATATACAAATAAAAAAATACTTCCCACCCCTTCTCCCTCTTCCAGTCAGTAACTCTTCTTGCCTCTTCACTTGATACCAGCCCCCGTATGCCAGCTGTTGTAGTGTACTATTGTACTTTTCAAGGTACTGTACTGTAAGATTAAAAATGTTTTCTTTAAAAAAAAAATACTGGGGCTTCCCTGATGGCGCAGTGGTTGAGAGTCTGCCTGCCAATGCAGGGGACACGGGTTCGAGCCCTGGTCTGGGAGGATCCCACATGCCGCGGAGCGACTGGTCCCGTGAGCCACAATTACTGAGCCTGCGCGTCTGGAGCCTGTGCTCCGCAACAAGAGAGTCCGCGATAGTGACAGGCCCACGCACCGCGATGAAGAATGGCCCCCACTTGCCGCAACTGGAGAAAGCCCTCACACAGAAACAAAGACCCAACACAGCCATAAATAAAAAAAATTAAAAAAAATAAAAAATACTGGATGAAAATGACCAAGAAAAAATGAATTTCTAAAATATTTGGTCTCTCTCCTCTCCTGCTCCCCCCCAATTAAGAAAACATACTTTAATAAATAATAATAAATATACGTTTTTCTATAATTCTCTGGAGATAGAAAAAATTGTTAATATAAGGAATTACTTTGTTTTACATAGTCTGAAGCCTCAAACTTAAGAAATTAAGGATGATGTCATTAGGTGTTAGAGGCACAAGGGTGATCATTATAGTTTTTAGAAGGTAAAACAAAGTTCCAAGAACTGGAGGTGATGTTTATTCACATGGCGGCATTGTGAGAAGCCTCCATCCAAGAGAAGTCTCTCTTGACCCCTCAGGGGTAGGATAGGGGCCCCTCCTCCAGGCTCCCATTGCCCCCTGTGACGTCTATTCACATAGGAGGTCCCGTACTGGCCTGCAGGCACCCAGAGCTAGCTCACAGTCCATTCACTGTGGGATTCCCAGCACCTGGCAGTATGTCTGAATTGAACCAAGCTTGCACACTCATCACCGTTCAAAACTCAGCTCATTCATTACCTTCACCATAGGAACTCTGACAATTATGTCTTTTCATATTTATTTCTTGGTCTCCATCCCCAGACTGAGAACAATTACATTTTGTTCCTTTCTGTATCCTCGGTGTCTAGCACAAGTCTTAGCACATAGTGGATGCACCATCAACGTTTATTGACTATTACATGATCAAAATTAACACCCCACCAAGCACTGTTGTACAGGTGGTGAGAGACACAATCCCTATGTGTGATTCTTCCCCTTATGGAAGCACATCAGCCTACATGCTGGGCATCCTTCAGAAAATGAAAGTTTATAAAAACTGCTTCCTAACATCCTTGCTGGAATGGCCCTTATCAGGAAGTGACTTACCCATGGGAGCTGACAGTAACACTTGCATAGACAGAGAAAAATGGCAAAAAGATATTTCATCCTGGAAAATGGTTCTTCTCAGAGGTTTCCTAACATCTCAGAGATGATAACTCCCACTGGATGACCTGGCCCAATAGAAGCACAAAGCTGCCCAGTTTCTGATCCTGTCCCCTCACTCAACCTCTCTTCCAATCTTGGGATGGATTTTATGTATTTACAGAATTTTAAAGCTAGACAAGACCCTCAAGAGTAGATCCATCAAAGCAGCCCAACCTATTAAGGTCCTGAGGATTGAGTAAATTTTTTTTGGCTGCCATTTTTTAAAAATTTTTATTGGAGTATAGCTGATTTACAATGTTGTCTTAGTTTCAGTTGTACAGTAAAGTGAATCAGTTATACATATACATCTATCCACTCTTTTATAGATTCTTTTCCCATATAGGTCATTACAGAGTATTGAGCAGAGTTCCCTGTGCTAGACAGTAGGTCCTTATTAGCTACCTAATTTATATATAGTAGTGTGTACATGTCAATCTCAATCTCCCAATATATCCCTCCCCCACTTACCCCCTGTAACCATAAGTTTGTATTCTACATCTGTAACTCTATTTCTGTTTTGTAGATAACTTCATTTGTACCATTTTTTTTAGATTCCACATATAAACGATATCATATGGTATTTGTCTTTCTCTGACTTACTTCACTCAGTATGACAATCTCTAGGTCCATCCATGTTGCTGCAAGTGGCATTATTTCATTCTCTTTTATGGTTGAGTAATATCCCACTGTATATATGTACCACATCTTCTTATCCACTCCTCTGTCGATGGACATTTGGATTGCTTCCATGTCTTAGCTATTGTAAATACTGCTGCAATGAACATTGGGGTGCATGTTTCAAATTATGGTTTTCTCCGGATATATGCCCAAGAGTGGGATTGCCAGATCTATGGTAGTTCTATATTTAGTTTTTTAAGGAACCGCCCTACTGTTCTCCATAATGATTGAACCAATTTACATTCTCACCAACAGTGTAGGAGGGTTCCCTTTTCTCCACACCCTTTCCAGCATTTATTGTTTATAGATTTTTTTTGATGATGGCCATTCTGACCAGTGTGAGGTGATACCTCATTGTAGTTTTGATTTGCATTTCTCTAATAATTAGTGATGTTGAGCATCTTTTCATGTGCTTTCTGGCCATCTGTATGTCTTCTTTGGTGAAATGTCTATTTAGATCTTTCACCCATTTTTTGATTGGGTTGTTTGTTTTTTTGATATTGAGATAGCTGCATGAGCTGTTTGAATATTTTTGAGATTAATCCCGTGTCGGTCGCTTTGTTTGCAAATATTTCCTCTCATTCTGTAGGGTGTCTTTTCATTTTGTTTATGGTTTCCTTTGCTGTGCAAAAGCTTTTAAGTTTAATTAGGCCCCATTTGTTTATTTTTGTTTTTATTTTCGTTACTCTAGGAGGTGGATCAAAAAATATATTGCTGCGATTTATGTCAGAGAGTGTCCTCCTGCCTATGTTTTCTTCTAAGAGTTTTATAGTGTCCAGGACTGACTAATGTATCCAAGGTCATAGAGAAGTTACAGCAGAGCCGCTGTTCACCTCTTGAAGGAGGAAACAGACCACAACTCCAAAGAACAGAATTCCGTCTCCAAGTTTAACAGTTTCCCCTCTTTCATTTGTGTATAGGATCTGCAGTGTCTAGCAGCTAAGACAGCCCAAAACTTTCTCATTTTTCAAACCATTTTTCAAAGAACAAAAACACCCATCACCTGCTCTACTCATCCCCTCCTTAGCATCAAAGAAGAGAAAACGAAATGACTAGAATAACGGTCTTGCTCCTGATGAGGCACTGGTGAAGCTATGTCTGTTTTTATTAATTACCATTTGAGTGTTATGGAAAATCTTACCAATAATCAAGAGTTTGTGCCAGTTACAGAGTCCCAGATTTGGAGGTTTGGAATGAGATCACACAAAAGGGTAAGACAATGTTTCCCAGGACTTACCTTTCCTAGCATTAGATTACATTTCTGAGGTTGTCCTGGGTACCACAACCCTGCAGGTGTGACTGTGTGTGTGTGAGGGCCAGTTTTCAAAAAGCTCAATTGTGCAAAACTCACTTGATTCAAAATTGTTCAACAATGCAGTAACATGCCTTGAGAACAAAAATATCGATAAGATTCAATGCAATCAATCACTCATTCACTCTGTCACACTTTGAAAGGTACTGAGTTTAGAGCAAACAAAGATCCTGTTTGTGTCAGCAAGGAAGTTAAGGAGCATGACAATGTCAGTAGGGATGTGAAAGAATAATTTACATAGATAATAGGTTAGCTCTTGTTATGACTGTTCTATGCTCCAAATTTACAATTACTGTTATATTAATATTCAAAATGCAAAATTCTGATACATAATTCATGTCAGGTTTTTATTTTGAACATTACAGAAAAAACCTAGAATTGCGGATTGCAATGAGATAATCAGATGTGATGCAAAGTCTATCATGAAATCAAGACGGGAACAAATTGAGTTTTAAGAAGCAACAAAAACTGATTAGCTCCATTTCCCTGACTAGGTAAAGCCAACAAAGGATAAACCCTGTATAAAGTAAAATTAAATTAAGATCCAGGCAAGAAGAAAGTTGGTGCTCCAAAAAAACAATCTAGGGTTTCAGTGAAATAAAGTCTCCTGATCTTATCTATAGCAGGTGCTGGTTGGCCTCAAGTTAACATGAAGACAGCCAAAATGGAAAAAGGTTTGTATTTACAGATTTCAGTCTCTATTTCATCATCACAGTAATTATAACATAGGGATTTGAGCTACAACTCTCTCTTTAACTATAGCACAAAGCAGTTGTTACTGTATTTAATTTTGAGATAGAAAGGGAGGGAAACGAAGCTCTGGATTAGCATACTCCCAATAGAGGGTTTAAGCAACTGATTCTGGGTCTCATGTTTTTGCTGACTTGTGCTGAGGCTGAAAATAATCTGTTTTTATGACCAGAAAGCCAGGGCTTAACCTACTGACAGAGCTCAAATTAGAATCTACTAGTAGAAAGGATCCAGTTTCCCTGAATGACAGCTTATGGGTTTAGTCAATGATTTGTCACACACGAAAAAGTCACAGTGGGCTATGTAAGGGGAGGAAGGGATGGGGGACATGGGGCTGGCCTGCCTCCTATCACACAAGGCTTCACTTCCCAGAGTCAGGAGGCTGAGGGGAGCCTGGCTAAGCCAAGTGCTCTGGAAACGTCACGGCTGCTGCTTCTCACAGCGGTGACTGTGCCGGGCTGTCCCACTTGCCCAAGGAGTCCGCAGGAGCTCGGCAGGGAGGCCAGCTCCTCAGGAAACCACGCTGAGCAAAGGACACTGCAAAAGAGTCCTGAGCGCGGTTTTCCACCAGCACTGTTTCAGGAGAGTCTGGAACTTATTTGAGGATAAATCAAAGTGTTTTCATGTTCATATAATGAAAGGAAAAAGAACTGTTAGACTCATAAAGCGTGATATCTGAGGAAGCCTCAAAGGAGGACACGGCATCTGAGAGCAGTCCTCAAATTGCGTTGTGCACAGAAATCACAGGGATCTATCCCAATACCGTCCAGGGTGGGCCCAAGACACGTCTCTAACTAGGTCCCAGGCAGCGCCCTGAGCGGCTAAGTCCAGGGAGCACACTTTGAATAGCGAGCTTGGGAGTGGGGAGGGATCAGAGGGCTGCTGGCGCTGCGAACGCTGAAGGGTCCCAGCGCTCTAGAGAGGCTGGGGGGTTGGAGGGGGCTTTGAAGAGCAGCCCAAGCGAGAGGGCCTGTGTGCCCCTCCCACTACAGGAAACATGAGAGCTCCTCCAGCAGCAAAGGTTTGGGACCCGCTGCTGGCCCAGCCCCTCACTTTCCAGATGAGGCCACTAGAAGCCAGAGAGGCTGTGAGACTCGACCACGTGCCCTCCTGAGACCATTCTGCAGCCAACACCCACAGGACCCAGAAACTCCAGTCAGAGTTAAAACACCATAAGGAAAATCACCCTTACACTTTTGGCTCACGTCCTAAAAACTGTGGTTTGCATAGGTTACCTCTTGTTCTGTTCCCAGAAGTGATAAAGTACAGCTGCCCACTGACCCTCTGAACATGTCCTGCTACATAATTTACTACTTGAATGGATTTGTACTCAGCCTCATTCCAGAGAGGATTTGACATAACTTATATAATAAAATAGAAAACTGAGACCAGCAAGGGTAGGTGGAAATAAGAACGAGGAAAAGAAGAACACAGATGTGCTGGTCAAAACTTGTTGCTATGGTTGAGCTTCAAATTCAATTCCCAACTTCTTGGAATGTATGATAATGATTATTACTATTACTATTGTTGCTGTCATTGGTGGTTATGTCGTAGATGTAAGTCTTGCCTATTACAAGGGGGGATCTCAATCTCTGGATCCTTTGTGACATAAAGCAGTTTTCACTCTAGTCACATAGCAGTGGAGGTGTCCCCAAGGAGACATCAGTAATTCTTTTAAATAGAACTCATTCAGAAACAGAATTCCAACTTACAACAACACTTTGATGTTGAACTTATGAGGAAAGCTTCTCAACTCTTACCTCAATTCTAGTCTCTACACTTGGTACCTGTGTACAGAGCACCTGAGCTGTGCAAGACACTCTCCTTGTCCAAGGCACAGCCTCTGCCCATGCAGGCTTTGCAATCCAGAGGGAGCGCAGAGACAAAGCATAACAAGCTATCAGAAAGTGTCATGTACCTTAAAAGGATGAAATGAATATCCTAAAAAGAGAACCAAAACCAAGATATGAGCCAATCCTGAGAAAACATCCAGCCACAAAAACAGTGACACTGGTGTTAACTGTGACAACAGCAGGTGCCGTATGAGGAGCAGTTACCTGGCACCACATCCACTGTGCTAAGAGATTGTTACAATCCTCATTTTTGAAATGAAGAGACTGAGGTACAGACAGGCTAAGATCCTCTCTTAAAGGCACATAGTTGATTGAGTGACCACACCTGGTAATAATGAAACTGAGACCCCCCCCCCCCACTTCTGAACTCTGGGCCCCTCACCACCCTGGGATCCTGCCTTCTGAGTTTATGGAGTCAGAACCAGGTGAGCTGCATGCCAAGAACACAACTTGAAGATACATTCTCTGCACCAAGGTTGATAATCTGAATAATCAGGAAAAAAGGGAGAGGTGCTCTCCTACCTCCCCCTACCAAAAAAGTACTGTTCTGATTTTCAAGAAAAGTGTCTTTCAGAAATTGTAGAGCAGTAAGCCTGACACCAATCTCTGGCCAAGTCGAAGAACTGACAAACAGACGGCTTGTAAGCATTTAGAACATGAAGCAGTGGCCAGCAGAGGCTCACGTGGGCTTACAGAAAACAAGCCATACTAAATTAATCTAATTCCTTTCTGTTAGAGGGTTATTTGATTGGAAGATCAGCGAGAAGCAATTAGTCATGGGATATCATGATTCCAGCCCATCTGATGAAGTCATGTTAACATCTGTCAATGAGAAGAGTCTTGTGACATCCTTTAACATGGATGCAGTCTCCATGTGGACCCATGGCCGGGTGAACAAGCAACCCAAACATCCTGGAGTCTTGGGTCTCAGGCCGTTTTGCAGGTACGCCCTCTTGTAATGCCCTCGGTTCCACCCCTAATGATATCTTCACCAACATTTTACTAATGACTAAGATGAAGATCCCAAAAGACATATTTACCAAGTTTGCAGAAGATGCAAAGCCAGGCAGCAGCATCAATAGACACAGGCTGAGTCAGTTTTCCAAAGTGATGAAAGAAGCTGAAATGTGATCTGGAAGCCACCCAGGTTGGACTTGCAAGGCTAAACCTGAAGTTCTCCAGTCACAGGTCGGAAAATCAAATCCACAAATCAAAGATGAGTGAAATGCGGCTGAAGAGTAGACTATCTCATCTATAAACATTCTGATGGTAGTGTGTGGGGAGGAGAGTAGTTGCCCCCCCAAAGTTCAATACGAGACCGTAATATGATGTGACCTCTAAAAGAGGTCCTGAGACTCTAAGATCATTTTGCAATGTATGAAAGGTTTTAGCATCAATATACTTGGTTCCATCCAGCCCCTTGTGTTCAGGCCTGGGAACCTCATTTCAAGGGGTATATTGTCACCAAGGAATGACAATTATAATGTTCAGGGTTCTTAAAATCAGGTTACCCAAGGAATAGAGGAATGAGAGGGAACAGAGCTAATATATTTTGAGCAGTAACTTATGAGAATGTGCTAGGGATATTTCCTGTGTCATTCGTTTAATACTTATAACCATACAGAGTAGTTATTACTTTCCCCATTTTACAGATGAGAAAACTGAGAGTTTAGGTTGCTGTCCAAAGTATGTGGAGAGACTGAGATACAAACGGAGGGGAATCTGACTTTAAGGCCAAGGCTCTTTCCACTTCAGGATTAATGTAACCTCCAAGCAGCAGTTGAAACATTGATAATATTGAGAAATCAGAGTAAGATAACTACATCATACAGTCCCTGTATATGCCAGGGTTCCATGCTATTTCCTTTGCCTGGGACACCCTCTCTTTACCCTTTTTCTGCCAGATTCATATTCGTCCTGTAAGACTTGGCTCCTACACGCCCTTCTGCAATGTCTTCTCCACCCTATAAAAATAGGGTAAGTGCACCGGCGTCTAGCAGGCCCTGCAAAGGGGATGAAAGTGCCTATTTACAACCTGGTTGGCCTGCTTGGCCTGTAAGCTCTTTAAAGGCAAGAGCCATGTCCAATTTAGTTTTTATTTTTCCTTCCTAACAGCTTTATTGAGATATAAGTCAGGTACCATAAAATCTATTCTTTTGAAGTGTACAGTTCACTGGTTTTTAGTATACTCTCAGAGGTTTGAAACTATCACTGTGTAGTTTCAGAACACTTTCATCATCCCTCTTATGGACTGAATTATGCCCACCCCCACCACAATTCACAGGTTGAAGTCCCAACTCCCAATACCTCAGAAGTTCTTTAAAGAGATGATCAAGCTAAAATGAGGTCATTAAGGTGGGGCCCTAATCCAATATGACCAGTGTCCTTATAAGGAGAGAGAAAGAGAGAGACACCAGGGACATGCTACAGTAGCACGCAGATGAAAGGCCACATGAAGACGATGAGGAGGCTGCCATCTACAAGCCAAGGAGGGAGGTCTAAGAAGAAACCAATCCAACTAGCACCTCGACCTTGGACTTCCAGCCTCTAGAACTGTGAGAGATACATTTCTATTGTTTAAGCCACCCAGTCTGTGATATATTGTTACAGCAGCCCTCAAAAATTAATTCAATCCCCAAAGAAACCCTTCGCCCATTAGCAGTCACTCCCATCCCCACGCCCCATGGTTCCTGGCCACCACTGATCTGTGATTTCTGTCTATATGGATTTGCCTATTCTGGACATTTCATATACATGGAATCATACGACATGTGGTATTTTGTGACTGGCTTCTTTCACTAATGTTTTCAAGGTTCATCCATGTTGTTTCGGTACTTCATTCCTTTGTATGGCTGAATAGTTTTCCATTGTATGGATAGACCACATTTTGTTTACCCATTTGTCAGTTGATGGACATTTAGATTACTTCCACTTTTTGGCTATTACGAATAATGCTGCTATAAACATTCGTGTACTAGTTTTGGTGTGGAGATATGTTTTTCTTTTGGAAAACATATTCTAGGAGTAGAATTGCTGGGTCATGTGGTAATTCTATGTTTAACATTTTGAGGAGCGGGCAGATTTGTTTGCAAAGTGGTTACACCATTTTACATTCCCATCAGCAGTGTATGAGGTTTACAACTTCTCCACATCCTCATGGACACTTTTATTCTAGCCATCCTAGTGGATATGAAGTTATCTCTCATTGTGGTTTTGATTTGCATATCTTTGATGGCTAATGATGTCGAGTATTTTTTCATATGCTTTCTTGGCCATTTGTGCATCTTCTTTGGAAAAATGTATATTCCTATTTGTTTTTACTCCAGCTCCTGGTCCAAACTGGGCATACAGTGGGGACTTAATAAATAGAAGTCACAAACCACTTACAGCAGAATCACCCAGGGCTCCTAGGTCCCAACTGAGACCTACTGGGTCAAACTTTCTGGTCTCAGAATCCACATGTAAACAACGTCCTGGGGAGGTTTCCACCACACACTGAAGTTTGATAACTACTACCCTAACTGAACTAAAGATTCTTTAAACATCTGAAGAGCTGTGATGTATTCAGAGGTAAACATGAGATCTATGCTGTTCTAGACTGCAGGCGTGGGGCTGGTGGGCAACAGTCACAGGCAGAAGGACGTCACCTCATCACGTGGTATCGACTGAGCTTGGCATTTGGCTGGTCTATTTGCTATGAAAGTTGCAGAAGGGAGTCGCAATTGGCTGAGATGTAGAACAGCATGTGGTCCTTGTAGGGAAAGTACCAGGTAGATTCCATTAATTTTAAAATATTCTGCCTTATGATAACATATCCTGGTATTTGCCGTATCTAAAATAGACTGAGTCTCTACTAAAGAAGAATCTGTATGTTTTTCCTCCCTCTGGATGTTTATTCTATGTCTTGCTTTTCTCTGTTTCCCCCAGGCCCACATAAGCTATCTCACTCTAGAGACCATAATACATGTCTACTTATCTTCCTGTTGTCTGCCAGGTTTCTCAGTTCCAAGCAACAAAATAAGACTTGGCTGAGTGAAGCCGAGAAGGAAGGAATTTATTACAAACTTAGTGGGTGGGTCACAGAGTCACCAGGAATTTCAGGAGGACCAGAACAGGGACAACCTCCCTGCTGACATCACCAGCCCTGGGAACTCCATCTTGCTGCCACTGCCACCACCAGAGTGGCCTTCCTGGGCCCCTGATTCTTGATGTCATCGGTGCCTAGTCCCAAGTCCAGGGCATCAGGTTGTAGAGTACACAATGTTCAATTGATGGATGCCTGAGTTGATAATGCGTGAATTTAATGGGCACTGGGAACACTGGCTGCCATGGGACATGTAAAAACACCTCAAGGGCCCAATTCATGTCTTCCAGGAGCTTAGATTTTAGGTGAAGAGCTGCAGTGTACAAAAATTGTTGTTAGGAAATAATTACAAGGTTCTCCATAACTCTGGAGCACAATTTAAGGTGACAGAACATGTGTGCAGCAATGTAACTGCAGTGCTGTGGGGTAATCTGTACATCGCTGTATAACCAAGGAATAGATGGTACCTGGCAGCTCACCATCAGTCTTGGGGCACTCTGGTCACCAAAAAGGACATTTTGTAACCTTGTGATCTGAACCAGAAAACCTTCCAGGTTAAAGGCTAAAATGCCTTTGCACACTCTCTCCTAGGAGTGTGGGGAGGGGAGGTGGACTGGTCATGTTGAGGAATAATGACTAACACAGTTCAGACAGAGAGAGAGGGTCCAATTGACAGAATGCCTTGAATATGAGGCTTAATTTAAATTTTGTCTGACAGGAGGGATTCAAGATCTGTAAGATCTTTAGCAAGAGAGTGACATTATAAAAACAGCATTTTGAAAAAATGGTTATCCCTGAGCTTGAGGAAAGAGTAGAGTCTCCCACCAGCCAGGAAGCTACTACAGATTTAAAATTACAAAGGCTTATAGTAAGGTGACAGTGGAGAATAAAGGTAAATTTTGAAGATTCTTAAGGAAGAACTGGCAGGTGACTGGCCATGTGGTGGGCAGAGAAGGCAGTCACATGTGATGCTATTTACCAGTCTTCAGAATTGGAAGTGGTAACTACCAGAAAAAAAAAAAGGATGCTTTCCATTTCATTTGCTAAATTTCAGACATTGCCTAGATATTCAAACGGAGATTTCATTTAGACCCTAGAAATACGAAACTGCATAACAGGTGAAGGAGCAAAGCTAGAGGTGTAGGCTTTAAGGCCATTTGCTCTCAGGTAACAAGGAAAACAAGGAAAGTAAATGGAGCGAATGTGAAACACCAGCTACGCTTAATCTATCATCCTTCACCCAGAGAACACTGTACCAGATAAACTTCAGCTTAGTTAATCATCAGAAGTCTAGATAAATTGCCTCAATGAGGAAAGCAATGAAAGCCAGTTAACAAGGATAAGACAAAGCATATTTTCTCTCATTAGAAAGTGGCCTCCCAGGCCTTTATGTCTAAGATTTCATGTGAGGTTAAAGATACGTTCAAACAAGATGACTTCACCCTTGCTAATTATCTTTAGACCCCTGGAACCAAAATAGTAACTATTTTGAAGGTATTAAACTATGCCATGGGGTCTGTCATATGGGGGAGACTCTATTTGCTGCTCCTTCCCACATGGCAATCTCCATGCTATCCTGTGCTCAGGGCTGGCTTCCTGGGCATAGGGCCTGTGCAGGCACACAGGGCCCGAAGACTGCAAGGGCCCTACACTTGGCTTAATGCTCTGTTATCAAAGGCTTGAAATTCTTAATAATTTTTTAACAAGGGGCTCTGCATTTTCATTTTGTACTGGGTCCCACAAAGTTTGTAGCCAGTCCCACCTATAATATTCAAACATAAAAGCTATTTATAATTGACTCATGCTAAACTAACCAACCTCATTCTTGGTCACTGGATCAATTTTGCTTTTACACATTTGATAAAGTGAGGCAGGGCTCAAATCTGTCAATTCCCTATGTGTCCGTCGCTGCTGTGAATGTTCTTAACATGGAAGGGCTGTGAGACCATGGTCACAGATGAGGAAGTCAGCAAGCCATAGGAACATCTACAGGAACTGAAACATCTTTATCTGCCGATGCAAATCAGGTACTCGGAGCAACGGTACCACCAGTGGGCTCACTTAAAAATTGACTTTCTAGAGTCTGTAGAAAAGGCCAGTCAAACAGGAATCAACTACGTGCACACTTTGATACAAGCGCTATTAAACACATATACCTCATACCATGTGGATAGATCTTAAGTTGGTTCAGGTCCTAAAGGGGCTATATGGAAGGGTTAAATGCACATTGACAGAGCTCCCATGAATGACGAGACTCTGATGGGATTTTTATTACACTTCAAAATCAGGTTTTATTTCTTGTGGGTTGCACTTCTAAAATTCTAACTTATGTCAGAGAAATATGACTATTAAGTTAGAATAGTTTTACCCTAACTCTTTAAGAATGTAGGTAAAAAGCAAAATTAATGTATATAATAAAATTTCCTCTTGTATATGAATCTCCAGCTTCAGAAAAAGTACCTTGAAATAAAACTGAAGCAATTCATAGTAGTTTCAATGAGGTAAAATCTATTTTCATGAGGACCAAGAATAATAATGCTTCTCCTTAAAATAATCTGAAAACGTATTTTTAGTATTTAAGGGTTCTCCTGAACAAGAGATCAGTAATACCTTGTAGTTTACCCAGAATTTTTTTTAAAAAAACTTTTTATTTGAAGCATCCTCATTGAACTACTGAAAATTCAAATGAAATGATATTGTTGAAGTACTTTGTTTTTTTCAAAAGTAAAAGTAACACTATAATTAATGGGAAACAATATAGAAAGACAAATTTCTGTGATTTTCGGGATCAACTTTGATCAATTTTATATTCATAGAAAGTTAAGACAAAAGAAAATCAAACACTTCATCCTTAATCAATTACAGAGTTTGTTTTCAAAATGTAATGGTTAAATCCTCAGTTACAATATTCTCGGCTCTCTAGCGCACCCTAGAGCTATGCCCACCACCTCTCCTCAGTGACCTCAGCTGTAGTAAGGGAACTGTGATGGAGGCTTCGGGACATTAGGAGATGAGTCCATGTGTTTCATTTATATAGAATACAACAACAAGCAATATCCAGATATATCAGCAGCTTTCAGCCCTCAGCCTGAAGAGGAGATTCTTCATTGTCTAAAAAGCCCTGACCCAGAGCTGGTTTGGCTTTCCCTGAGACTGGGGGCCGAGGACAGAAGGAGGTGCCCACCTGTGGAAGGCATCAGCTCTGACACCCTTGGCTATCCTTTTTCAGGGCAGAGATGGGGACCCACGTCTGGAAGCACAGCAGCGAGGTCAGCACCATGGACAGCACACTGGCCAGCTTTCCCACCGCGAGGGGTTTCGCTCCGAGGGAGCATCAAATTCTGCATGCTTTTCTCACTGCAGGGCACAGCCCATCTTCCGGGAGGGAGGCACCCATATCTCAGGGTGACACTTAAACATAATAAATGGTAGTCACTGAGCATTAGACCCATGTGCTCCCCAAGAGAAACCACTAATGCAAGTGTCTGGAGACTTTCAGGCCCCACATGGAGGACTTCCTGAGGGCCTCCATCACTGTCCCCGATCATGAGAAAACACACAGCATGCTGGCTGTTGCTGGAGGCACCGCATGAAGCTGAATGCCCCTCTGAAAACACCCACCTCCTAACATACCCCCTCCCTACCCAAGGGCGGGGGCGGGGTGGGCTATCTCCTTTGAGATCTCTCCCAACCCAACACCACAGCACCATTCATCCACATGAAATCTCTTCAGCAGAGAAGTACACACAACAAGGCAGAGACGGTGCGAACCAGCCAGAGATTTCATAGACATCTCCACTGAACCTCAAGGCAGTGAAATGAGGTTAAAGCCCTTCAGAGGAAAACTCAAGGGCCATTTCCCCCACCCACAGTCATCCTTCTTCCCCTGTAACATGGCTCCAACCTCCAGAAAAAGGAACTGAATAACACGGTCTCTCTGCGCTATTGCCCAGACTTAGAAACACAAACATATGCAAAAATGTTGTACCCCTCTGCTACTGGGAAAACAAGAGCTTTGGTGACAGGTTTTGCTCCAAAATTCCTTCTGATGGTCTTTTATCTTGGCTTTTTTTTTTTTGTCAGAGTCATTATTGATTACCATTCTAATACCAAACATAATATGAACCATGGACGAGCACACCCAGCACTCCCATCCTCTTCCCCCGTTTTATTCTTTCTATAGCACTTAATCACATTCCAGTGCATTATATAACTTGATTTATCCACTGTCTCTCTCTCTCTCCTTAGCTCCACCAGAATGCACCCCCCTGAGAACAGACTTTGCTGTGTTCACTGCTGTATCCCAGGCCTAGAACAGCACCTGACACAGTGAGCAACCCACCCACTCACACTGCGGGTTACTTAAGGTACACACCGCTTCCTAACTGCACTGAATGAATGACTCTGTGGCATCAAGCATTTGGCTAATGTAAACTGGATCACTGTACTTTTCCTGTGGGACTCGGCGAGATATATCCTCGAATCAAGAGAGTGACCGCCCTCCTCACCCGGAAACAGCAGGGCATCACTGCCTTCCTGTCCCCGGGAGGGACACAGTCCAGGCAGTTAATGAAGACATCAGCCCTGCTCTGCTACATCTGGAAAAAGAGGCAAAGCCTTGAAGCGAGGAGGATGGAGAGACAGGGTGGAAAGGCTGCCCAACTGCACCTCTGAAGGGTCATCAAACTGGTCCCACGTATCAGCAGACACCCGTCAACCTAAGCTATAACCTTTCCCTAGGCTGTCTCAGCAATTCCGCACCCATCAGGTGGGCCAGGTGTCCTTCCCTGGAAGAGCCTCTCTTCCCTGCAGCTCCTCTGGGTTTATCACTTGCATCAACGCTTCTCATCAAAGTGACCAAAATGGCCTTCTGCTCGGGACTGGAGATTCCTCAAGGGCTCTGAATGTTGACTCTTCACCAGAGCTCCAAGACAGATTGTACCCTCTCTGTCACACAGACACACTGACAGCTCTGAAAGATGTCCTCACCCAACTTTAAATGTATTTCCCATTTCTGGGCCACTCCAGCTATAACACACTAGGAGTTAGAATTTATAGTAATTCTATAATTATCTTGTGAGCAGTGCAGTCACATTGCATTGCACTTTTGCATGTTAAATTTTTTGTGTTTAAATTTAAAACATACCCCATTTTTGTTGCCTTGTTTTACAAAGTCTCATATTTAATAGACCTCAAAAGAATGAAGTGGCCCAGATCTCTCTCAACCTCTAAGAGACCCTGATCCCTCCCACCTCATGGCCCTTCTAATAGAGCTATTTGCACTCAAATCCTATTTTCAGCCCAATACCAGTACCTGGAGGACAGTGGCCATAGCGGCTTCATCTCCTTGATAGCCACCAGCTGGATGCTTGCTGGATGAAGCTGCTCTTGGCCATTCTCAAGGACAGTGGAGAGTGACGTTTAGTTAAATATATGGCTTTTTCTTTCGATATAGAGCATGCATACATCTTCGTGTACACCGAAACTAGGAAATGTCCACCTAATACATAGATGGCAAGAAAAAACAAACCTATTTCATGCCAGTTAAAACAGTCTGTGAAGATAAAAAGATTTTTCCAAATTTATTTCTCAGCTGACTTGTGCTTTTCCTATGAAGAAATTAAAAATACGTTAATGACCTATTCTTAGCCTTTTATTCATTTAACCAGTGAAATTAAAATATTGGTAGGCTGTAACCAAATGAAGATGACTTTATGGACCTGAGTTAATCCTGCCAGTAGGGATGTTGCCCCCTCGGGAGTTGGTCTGCATGTCACTTTAGCACCACCTGCTGGTCATGATGGTCAGTATTAAAACAGTGACTTTCATTCCTATTCCTCTTACTGAATCTCTTGTAAATTTAAATACCACATATGCTTGTGACCAATAATTTCAACATGGTGGCACGGTGTCCAACATGGGTAGTAACTCCCAAGCCGGGCTCCTCAGAACACCAGTGCTATTCAGAGGGGCCTGGGGAAGGGAGTTCAGTGGCTGAGCACAGTTGGGAAAAGCTCTTGAAGGGTCACAATTTAGCCAGCAGATTTCAGGCTCTGAAGAGTTCCTCAGCAAACAAACTGGTTTAATTTTGTGGAGCCAAATGTTTTCCAAACTCATTTAATCATGGAACTCCTTTTTACACAGAACATCTATTAACATTTTCAGGTACTCTAGGGCTTAAGGTCAGAGGGCATTGAGGCTGTCCCAAAAAATCACAGCTGTAAATGTTTCATTGTATCGACTGCCTGCCTACCCACAAACTAGACAATTTTACAACATGATTTTTGCTTACAAATAACTTGCCAACAGATTTACACCCTTCACCTCCAAGACACACAGGATGGCAAAGTGACACTGTCATCACTATCACTTCACAGCCAAGTTATTTCAAAAAGTGAAAAATCATCCCACCACGAGGTCTCAATAACAAGTTTCCAGCAGTGCTTCTCAAACTTTTCCAGCAAAACACCCCTAGTAGCAAAGAAGGAAAAACTCATACCCTGGAATAGGACTGCCAAAAGCAGAACATGTCTCTGAAATCTCAAGCTTTATTTTAAAAATTCATGCAAGAAATAGTGACATGTTTGTGAAAGGACAAATGTTCAGGGTTATTCACTGCAGCAGTATTTTTAATAACAAAAGATTAAAAACAATCCAAATATATATCAACCGGAAAGTAGCAGCCATACAATAGAATGTACTATATAGTTGTTAAAACAAAGAATGGGAACATTCTCTTCATACTGATGTGGAAAGCTCTCCCAGATATTTTGGCATATGAAAAAAAACATGAAACAGAAGTGTGTAATACGCTAGTTTTTATCAGAAGGAGACAAAAATAAGAATCTATATTCCAGAGTCGCTTATAGATGCACAAAGCAACTCTGGAAGGATCCATGGGAAACAAACTGGTTACGTCTTGGGGAAGAGAATGGGAACTCAGAAAAAGGGGGACAAGGATGAGAGGAGACTTTTAACAGTACAGCTTTTTATATTTATTGAGCCATATAAATGTGTAACCTATTAAAATTATAGTAAAAATTCAAAAATTATGCAAATTTTTTATTCTACTCCATGACATATTCACACTTGTCCTAAATTTTTTTAAATTACCCATATATTTTCACATTAGTAAAACTAAATGCATATTTAAACTCCTGCTTGGTGGGTCACCTGGGACACCATATGTATGGTCCAGTGTGAAAGGTATGGGTTCAGGCCATTAAATTTTGCGTAAATATTTAGCCTTCATTTCATTTGGAGAACCAACATCAACACAAAAAAATCTGGAAATGCTACTAAAAAATGCTTGCTCAACAGTTTGGGATTTTTATCTACAGGCTGGGGCTTTTAACCAGGGAAAGGTTAACCCCAGCGTCTTAGAACTCTTATGCTCAAAATCAGTACTAACTTACCTTTGGTAAGTAAGAAAGTGACACCACACTGAGATGGTGCCCAGAGTGTGAAGCTCACAGACTTCTGCCCATTCTTCAATGCCAGTGAGTCCAGGGGCAGCCAAACCCCAAAGGCAAACCTCTGCTTTACAGCCAAAGTAACTGGAATTTCAAACTCTCCAACTATTTTCAACACATTTTTAAAAGCTTGGTGATTATTTTTTAAATTAATCAGTCTGGCTTAAGTCAAACAATTTCCTATTATATTTCCTTAATAGAAAAAATAATTAGGCTTCTTTTGGTTACACTTTCACAACACTTTTTAAAAAAATTTATTTATTTTTAATTTATTTATTTTTAATTTATTTATTTTTGTCTGCGTTGGGTCTTCGTTGCTGCGCGGGTTTTCTCTAGTTGCAGCGAGCAGGGGCTGTTCTTCATTGCGGTGCACGGGCTTCTCATTGTGGTGGCTTCTCTTGTTGTGGAGCACAGGCTCTAGGCGCGTGGGCTTCAGTAGTTGTGGCACACGGGCTTAGTTGCTCCGCGGCATGTGGGATCTTCCCAGACCAGGGCTCGAATCCATGTCCCCTGCACTGGCAGGCAGATTCTTAACCACTGCACCACCAGGGAAGTCCCACACTTTTATTAAAATGCTTTTTATATAACATACGTGAAAAACATATGGCATTTCTTTATATGAAAGATATGGGCTAAAAATAAAACACAACTCAGATATAACTCTGATGCAACAAGCAAATGTAGCATGACTAATGTCAATAAAATGTACTATAGGTACCTAGTGCATTTTATCCCAGAAAGGATATTCTAAGGACAAGTTTTGCATCCTTGTTTACCTCCTAGGAGTGGTTTAATAAACCAACAGTGCTATAAATGTCTCCTAAATTCTCTCAAACTGAAATTTTATTTCTAGGTGTAAATAAGGCCAGAATTAAAAAGACAAACAGTGTGAAGAGATGAAGCAGTGCAGCACAACCAGAAGGGAGTCATCTGCTACTGCTTTCATCCACCCTTGTTCCATTTCAGAAGGCTGTTCTCTCTGGGATCCCTTCAGAGAAACAAATAGGCAGTGGGGACCATAAGGACTTAAAACTACTGCAATCTCCTGATGATCTGTTGGATATTCATGAGGTGCAGAATGATTCCACCTTTAGGTTTTATTTCAGCTGTAATAATGAGTTATGAATAATTGATCTCTAGGTAATAAATTATTCAGGTAGGCACACAGTTTCCAAGGAATCCTGGGGAGAGTCTAGCTAATGGCGTAAGATGAGTCAGAGGCAGCTGCCGAGGGGACATCCCATAATCACCCCACACAGCAGAGGCAGGGTAGTCAGGGCCTCCCAGCGGGGGCTTTTCAATGAGTGGGCCATATTAATGCCTTTTGAATTAGTATAAAGTGGAAATCCCCACAGGGCACTCCACTGTCTCTCCAATGTATGAAACACTGAGCCCTGGATCGCTTCATTCATCAGACCAGGATATTTGTTATCAGCTGAGTACTACCTCTGCTGCTGAAAGTAGTGCCGAACTGAAAAACTGTGTACGTGTGTGAACACACACACACATACACATATATACACTTGTGTGTTTATGTGTATATATACACATATACGTTTATGTGTATATATACACATATACATAGTTTTTGTGTTGATGTACATATATACAAAGACAAACATACACACAGGGAGTTTTTATGATTGTGCAGGGCTAGCAAAATAATGCTAAAATAAACTTTACCTGGAGGAAATTATCTACTGTTCTTGGTCTTCAAAACCTGTTGAATACACCTTACCCCTTCTGAGCTCAAAACTCAACCTCAAAGATAGTAAGGCTTACTTCAGGTTTGTGTCAAGTCCAATCCTTATCAAATATCCAAATGCTTTACTTCCTAAGGAATGTTAAACTGCCTTGCAAATAACATCTGTCACTGGACCTTCTATAATTTAATTTTCATTTCTAAAACAATTCTAAAAATAACAGAAATTATTAAGTTAGAGCTCAATAATCATTGTACTGAAATATCTTTCAAAGAGCACATGAAATAAAAGCAGCTGATCAACAAACTGCAAATCTAATTATTGTAAAAACTGCATTGGCTGATCTTGCCCCCAGACCCACAATATCTATACTTGTGTGAGGCCCATGAGATGGAAGATGTAGGGAGACAAGGGAGAGAAGAAATGAAGGGCTGCGGATCTTCCTCAAATCTCTCCTGAGGGAAGGCAGATATAGCTACATTAGGTTTTAAGAGGTTTCTCCAAACTCAAACTAATAGAGAAGTGGAAACATCAATCAAACTTTAATTAAAATGTTGAGTGCCAACTGCATATGGGAAGTTGAGAAAACTAACACCCAAACACATTCTAATCAAAGCTGCAATATTCCAAATTTTCTACTCTTAGAAATTTGTAAACCTAGAATATATGAATTTAACCTTCCTTCCTCACTTGCTCAATAAAGGTCATGAAAAACAAAGCCTATGATTCTTCTCTGATCTAAAAACAAGAAGATTGATTGGTCTGAACCCAAAGATTAAAAAGCAACATTAAGCTTAAGCTACCAAATTTCATAATGATTATCACTAGCAACTACAAAATCAACCAGTTTAACAACCTTAGAGGTTTCATATATCACGGTCCAAGGTTCACCTTCCCTAAACACATTTATTAAGGTATAATTGGCAATGATACACTGCATATATTTAAGGTATGTAATCTGATAAATTTTGACCTATGGATATGCCCAGGAAACCATCTCCACAGTCATGACAATGAGCATGCACATCAGCTGCAAAAGTTTCCTCATGCCCAGGGTTTGCTTTTTCAGTAACTAAAATTTGGGGTGGATTTTTCACATGATTACTAAATAGTAGCACTGCCGTCCTATTAAGTATGTTCTACAACATGTCAAAGGTTTCATAACTGTTCATTCATACTTACAATTATCAGGTAACAGGGGCTATGAAAGCAGCTGAGAAATAAAAAGTGATTGTAAAAAAAAAAAAAAGGGATTATATCCCTGTTAAACTATGGAACAGAAATTCAATTTCATAGTATTTTAAAGCAATGAGGTCACATAATATTAACTGCTTATTTTTAATACTATATGAAATTATTTATACAATGCACAATTAGTGTAGTACACAAGCTACTTTAGAAATCTTTGGTATTAACTATATCTATTGATACTTCCCATATAAATTTACAAATCACTCGTTCTAAAAATGAAGCTTAGGAATAACTGACCAAGAAGCTAATAGTAACATAAGTGTTATTGTTTTTCTCCCCTGTTGACTTTTAAGTCACCTACATCATGCTAAGTTCACTATTTAGATATGGATGTCATGGCAACCAAACTTTTTCCCCAGGAAAATCTGCTCAAGAGTAATAAAGTAAGCCAGAATTTTAACCTGAGGGTTTTCTGCCTTCTCATTTCTTTGATGATTAAGTTATAGATGAATCTCATTTTCCAAGTTATTTAAAGGTAGATGGTATCACAACTCAAATTTTCAGCTCAAAATATTAGAAAGGTGGGTACTAGCCAAAACTGCCCATACCTCCTCCCAGGTCAATGCACGTGTCCAAAAAGGAAGTGGACCAGTTCAGAAGGGAAAGGACTGGGAAAAGAAGATGCCCCTCAGATGGTCCTGCAGGAACAAGTGACAGTACAGGGAACTGCCCGCTGTGTGGCAGGCCCAGCACTGGTTGGCTTGTCCCACCAAAAGCTGTTGGAGGAAAGGATCTGACAAGAAGGCCGCTTGAATAGAACCAAGAACAAGAAGGGCTAGTTACAAATTATACTCAACGGTGTCATGCTTGCTTTGGCATCAGGAAACTAAAGTTAGCCCAAAAAATATTGGATTTGGTCATCGAGGTTCCTCTGGCATCTATCAAAAATCACCTCAGTCTTTGCTATAACACGTCTTGCCGGAAAAAACATCCTTTATTTGTTAGGGGATAAAAACTTGAACTGTCCTATGCCCATAAGGTTTTGTTCTTGCATTTTGTACATTCATCCTTAAAGTATTTTGTTTTATTTATTGAATAAATGAGACAAAAATCACATTTAAAGTAATAGGCTTACACAAATCTCCTGTTTTTAAAACTTGGGGTAGTCAACAATGACAATGTAAAGGGACCAGCATATCCAATTACATTTAAAAATTATTATTTACTAAAATAGCTTAGATATTCCTCCCCCCATCTCATACACTTATGAAGAATAACATTCCTTATTTCCTGGGGGTATTATTCAGTGTTAGCAAAACCATTAGCTTCCCTACTCACAAATCCACCAAAACAATACATTGGAAGAATAGAGTAGGATAAGGAAAGAATTTAAACAACCAGTCTGAAAATCTAATAAATACAGTATAGTAATTTATCTACACTCTTTTCCTGTCAACAGTCGTATTTTAAATAAATCACTTTTGTTTTCTTTCAAACAATAGTAATGTAAGAAAAAAGCATTTTAAAAAAGGCTTTTTGTGTGCTGGTGTCTTCCTTCTAAATGCTTCTTGGTGATTCAGTCTTCAAGCAGGCTTGTTTGGCCCCCTGCCCAAGCCAAAATGAAATGGAGGGTTTCCCTGCATCTTACTCATCCTAAAATATTTTATTTATTAGTCATCGCTCATCCGTAAATATTAAAAACTAGATAAAAAGCTAGAGAAAAAGGACATGCAGCAATCATGCAGCAAAGCAGCCTCAGGAAGATGTAAATCATTTACCCCAGAATGTCAACCTCATTACCATGATTGAGGTAAGTCAGTGTGCACCCCGCCTTCTCTTCTCTCCTTTTCCCTTCCAGCTCCCAACCCTTACATGTTGCAAAATTGCCAGAAGCTCAGAGGCTTGAGTTACTGTAGACCAAGAACTGGCAAAGCCCAAAGTGAAGTCTAAGTTCAAACTTACTCTGTCCGGATTTACCTAGGTGGAACCTACACACAATATCCTCCAGAACATGAACTATTTTAAAAGAGATTTTAAGATGCACTCATAAGCTCTATTAAAAGACTGAAGATTTTAAGGGGAAAAAGACATGATCACTACAATAAAAAAACAAAGAAAACTGTATTTTCTGGTAGGGAAAAATAGAAAGAAATCATTAGTTTCCTCCAAATTGCTTTCATAACTCTCCACTGCATAAACCACTGAATCCTATTAAATTAACTCAGCCCACTCAATAACACAATTCTACCATCACAGATACCCACTGGGGAGAACTCCTGGTCATACTATAGAAATAACAGCTTTAATAAGAGTGCAGAGAACAGGCTCAAAGCTGGACTCATTAAATCTACTGTTTTATTTAGAATGACTCAAAACTGAAAGTAAGGATATGTTAAAATAATTAAGTAAATCAGACAGAAAATCCATAAATAGGTGTTAGTAGGTGCATAGGTGTTAGCAGGTACAAAATATAAACAGTAGCTTTGCTGAAGGCTATCTGCTATTAAATAGCAGAAATTACTGTCACATTCTGAGTCACTGAAAGCTGTTTCAAATATTATAAAATCTATGCATTCTAGTTAAGAACTATTACTCATTTTTAATTATTTTTGACACTGGCAGGCTACTATAATCAATTTATTAATTCTCTAAGAGGAAATAATGTCCTTTTGTGTAAACAGTGAAAACCTATACACAGAAAGGGAGGCTTTTTAGTTCATTCCTTATAATATGAAAACTGATTTCTCCATTTCTCAATGTGTCAGAAATAAACTTGAAAATGGATGAAGTACTTTTTCTCTAATTACAAGTGAGCATCTGAGCAAATGTGGCCATAATCCATAACTGGCTCAAATATTCTTCAACTGAATGCACAGAATGCCCATCACTTCTCAGTGATTGAAGCTCAGTTATTCATTAGTTTCCCAGACTTAAACCATTGACAGAAAGGATATGATGAAACAATCATTACATCAAATCTCTGAGGATGCAAAAAGGCACAATAGTTTTTTACTTCTACTTCAAAGAGAGTACCAGAATTTACATATCCAACAAGAAGGAGCTAAACGATATTAAAGCCATATGGTGGACTATTATGCAGGCATTTTATATGATGCTTTTCAGAATATTCGATAAGATGGGAAAATACTTATATTTTAATGTTTCCAAAAAAAGATGCAAAATTATATATACACTGAATGGAAATGTTCTCCCATCCTTTTGCCTAGTTCAGTGGTCCTCAAACTGCAGTCCTCAGGCCAGCAACAGCTGTTAGAAATGCAAATTCTCAGGCCCCACCGAGACTTGCTAAACCAGGAAGTTTGGGAGTAGAGCCCAGCAATCTGTGTTTTAAGCTGCCTTCCAGTTCTGATGCCCAATAACATGTGAAAACCACTGGCTAGTTCTTAATCATTCTTGAGGTCTCAGCTGAAACGACATGTTCTCAGGGAAGCCTTGCCTCACCAAAGCTCATCCTGCCAACTTAGACAGGTCTGTTGTACCTACAGCAACCAAGACTTTTCTTTCACAATACTTAATGGCAGTTTGTAATTATTTACTTTTATGATCATACAATTAGTGTTTTTCTCTCCCACTAGACCAGATACTCTCAAGCCTAGCTATACATTCAAATCACCTGGAAGCTCTCAAAAATCCAGATGCCTGGCGTGTGGCCCAGTTAAAACAGAATGTATTGGGGTGTGACTCAAAGGTGTATTTTTAATATTGTTATTTTACTGTTCAGCCGCAATTGAGAACCACCCAACTCAAGCTCCTTAGAGAGCAAGTGACCAGAAAATGGGGACCAGATTTGTTGAATGAATATGTAAAGTTTCTTTTACTTTTATTTATTATGTGGATTTTTTTCAAGCTTGCACATGGTATAAAATTCCAAATGTACAAAATGGTTCAATGAAAAGCAAGTCTCCTTCACTCCTCGTCCTCAATCTCTGAGGCAACCACCATGACCAATGCCATATGTTTCCTTGAAGATTAAATGTCTGTCTGTCAGTGCTTACAGAAAAGACCAGAAGTTGGAGGGCAGGATTACAGATCATTTTCCTGCTTTACGCACACCTGCACTTTTTGTAAAACATGTGCACATTACCTTCAATATTGGAAAAGGAGGTAGCCTAGGGTTACCTGTATGTACGTGCCTCTGGAGCTGTTCAGCAGACACACACTGGCACTGAGGGTCCCCAGGAAAACAGTCACCTGGAACGATGTTCTCTATTATGAAGAAGAGACCCTTTATCTGGCTAATCAAATAACTGTCTAAATTGTTCCACCTATTTTGTTTTAGGTATATTTTCACTTCTGATTAGATATTCAGCTTCTCCAGACTCACATCAGAAAACGGTGGAAAGGTACATGAAAGGAGATACTTATTCATTCTAGGCCCAGAATTAAGAAGCAGCATCATGATTTATAGATTCATCTTAACTGAATTTGGTTAACATAAGCCCCTCACCAAGACCGACCATCTCAAAGTATATTAAGATGAAAAGCTGAGGAATGGATCCTCATGTGGTGGCTTAACCGTGGCTGTGTCCTTCAAAAGCCCTGACTCCCACCGGCCCACCCCTGTTGGTGGCTACTGCTCAACACAACACTTTGGAAATGGGCTGTGGGCCTGAGATGTCCTCAGAAGGAACTGGGCTAAGGAGAGCCATTTAGCTTTACAATAAAGGACCCAGACTGTTGTGGGGTTTTTTATTACCTCTTTATAACTTTTCACCTCCTTCACTCTTAAGGTGTAAGGCCACTCCTCTCTTGCTGTCAGTGTGACTAATTCTATCAGCAGCCCCCAAACCCCTCTCTTCCATATTGTCTCCATGGCTGGCTGGGAAATCTGCTTGTTAGGACTTTTAAAAATCCACTCTAATACAGGCCCAAGAGCTCTCCTGGGAGGCAGGGTCCTAGGCCTCAGTGTGTGGGCTTGAGGACACTTCTCTAAGGAATTGGTGGCCTTTCCTATTTAAGATCCTCATACTGGGAAGAAATGTCCTGTGGAGAGAGAAAGCATTTTCATGTTAACCATGTCGACCATATGCAGGCAAAGACCAAAGTGTAGGTGCACAGTTAAGGGGGGAAATATTTAGATATTACATGGACAGAACCAAGGGGGGAAAAGAATGAAAGCTCTTACATAATGTACAGATACCAGTAAGATAATGACCATATGTAGCTACAAGGGAGCTGGGCAGTGGCCATACCAACATCTCTAAGAGCAACCTGCCACACAGATGCTAAAGCACTGCACTGGCTGCTGGTTGTTTTATGTATGTTAATTCTGCCTCTCTTCTAGACTGGAAGTTCCTAAGGGCCAAGCCTTGTATCCTATTGTTTCAGTTTCCTCTCTGGTACTCAGTCCAAAGCAAAGGTTTATTACATAAATTGTATTAAATACTTGAGTTGACAAACTAAAAGACTAGAGCAGAAAATCAACTTCACATAATAAAGTCACTGTATCTTAAGTGTGATGAAACTTTTTTTAAAACCAGCATCCTATGCTGATAAGATTAATGTTGAAATTCACCAACTGTGGCCATGACTAATTGTGTATTTTAATCATGGACAAATAATCATATAATTCAGGGTAAGCCTATTTCCTTAACATCTCTTTTCTATTAAATTACACACAGTATGCTAAGGGCCAAAGTAACTTCCTAGCTTATCAAAATCTTGTAGGTTTGCTTAATAAAAAATTGACAGCTTATATATATATGGAATCTAAAAAAAAAAAAAAATGGTCATGAAGAACCTAGGGGCAAGACGAGAATAAAGACGCAGACCTACTAGAGAATGGACTTGAGGACACGGGGAGGGGGAAGGGTAAGCTGGGACAAAGTGAGAGAGTGATAGTGTATATATGGACATATATACACTACCAAATGTAAAACAGATAGCTAGTGGGAAGCAGTCGCATAGCACAGGGAGATCAGCTCGGTGCTTTGTGACCAGCTAGAAGGGTGGGATAGGGAGGGTGGGAGGGACGGAGATGCAAGAGGGAAGAGATATGGGGATATATGTATATGTATAACTGATACACTTTGGTATAAAGCAGAAACTAACACACCATTGTAAAGCAATTATACGCCAATAAAAATGTTAAAAAAAAAACTGACAGCTTAACAAAAATATAAAATTATGAGCTAGAATTAGAATAATCTTTAGGAATATGCGTTAACATTATCACACCTTCACATCCATTAGTCCAGAGTTTCCATAATTATGAAAGAAAATATTCCCAAATACTGTTTTATGAATTCCATGACACAGAATATAATAAAGTAAAAACCTCTATCTCATTCACTAATCATTTTAAGCTTAATTTTATTCTACTGTGATAACTAAAAAAAGAATAACAGATATTTTTATGCCAAAAAAACCCTCTCTTGAAACATACATTAATCAAGTGTAATGCCTGTGGCCTTTTTTTTAAATTCCATAGCAAATGCAGAAAGTCAATAAAAATGTAAAGGAATGTGGTATTTACGTTGTAATTAAAATTCACAACATCATAGTATATGAAAATGTCGATGGTAGAGTGGTGCCCTCAAGTGGCACAGTGATAAATTGCAACTGTTTAACGGGAAAGTTCTTTGAAAGTTCTTTGATTAATTAAATCTAAAGTGCATATCGCCTGGACCTAGAGTTCACAGGGGCTGGTAACAAGTGTCCTACAGACCAGCTGGGGCTCACGGTCTACCTAAGTCCCTCCTTTAACAAGGGTACCACGGGGTAGTCTGGCATGTAAAGGTACCATACACTTTCCTTATTATCTCAGAAGGTTAGGGGTGTGTCTGCAAAACGTGAAGAGAGTCAGATCTACTCTGATCTGTTAAGGGAGCAGCATTCATAACATTACAGAAATCTTTTTAGAAGGTATCTTCTATCCAGCCCTTAACCAATTTCCTATGTTTATGGCCTAGTATGTAAAGCAGAATTTAAAACCTTATCTAACCAAATTGCTTGAAGAATGGGTGGTGCTTGTTGATGTGCTTTGATCACAAACCAAAGGTTCACCTGTCAACACTCTCAGGAAAGGATCCTAAAAATATGAGTTTAGTTTTCTGCCTCCGTATATGCATTAAACACAACAATCGCTGATGAGCTGCTGCCTTACACAGCTAAAAGGTCAACATTCTGAGGACCAGTTTTCTTCCGACAGCCATAGAGATATGAAAGAAGAGATATGAAAGAAGAGATGGCAACAGAAGGGTTACAATCTCAAGAAAGATACTAGAAGAAGGTTTTAAAATCACATACCTGACATCACATTGCTTTGCTTGGGAGACTTTCCTCTCTTAAAAGTGGAATGTAAAAAGAAAGGCTTCCATTTAGTAGAGAGTTCCAGTTGCAGTTATTGGGTGGTGTCTAAGAAAACTGAAGCTCAGATTAGGAACCTGCATAACCTTAATCTCAGTTAAGAACAAGACTGGCTTTACTTCCTGACCTGTTCACCTTCAAAGCCTGTGGTCTTAACCCGTGACACTGTACTGCCTTCCTTTGAGCATTCTAAGATTTTGTGAGCAGCCATATCCATGATTCTTCATGATTTCAGCAGTTCTAAAAGTCAAACGTCTACAAAAGTAGGCAGGTAGTGGAAAGGTGTAAGAAACGGTGAGGAGTGGCAGGAACGTGGTGAATCGGAGAGGAGTCCAGGGTCTGCTTAAAGAGGGCCACTGCCTGCAGCTCCAGCCCACACTGGCTACACAGGCGGCAGTGTTAGCAAATATTTTGATTTTTTTCAAGAGAAGATGAAAAGCTCAATTTTATGAAAGCAACCCATTTTTAAATACTGGCAACTAATTTAGATTTAAAAAGAAACAACTCTGCAAGCCAAACAAAAGACATCTGAATGCTGAATGTGACCAGTACGTAATATGTTGTAGAGTTTCTGATGATGAATGATTCCTGTCCAAGAGATTCTAGACTAGACCTTTGGTATCAAATGATTTGTCAATTATCCTCACTATTGAATTTACTCTACACACCTAGGCTTCTTCTGCCATCTTCAGCTCAACTCATACGTCCTAAGATGAGTTCAGGTACAGTGAAGGTCACTAACAAATCACTTCCCATTCAACTGGCCCCAGCCCCCTCATCTCTCTCATTCTCTTCCCCTCCTCCCTACACACATACACACCCACCCATCACCTCAAGTCTGAAACTTTCAAGTTTGGTCTTCATACATCTTATGTTACATCCCTTTAATCAACTTTTTTTTTCCTATTCTCTTAAATTCTTCACATTCCTCATTAGTTGAAGAAACCAAAATTGGATACATTCTTTACATTATGATTTTTATAACTCTTGGGTCAGATTTAGGCCTTACTCTTAATGTTTCCATAAAGGGTCTCTAGTAATTTTCATAAATTTATCATCCTGTTCTAAACAGCTGGAAGAGTACCTCTAGGATTTAAGGTAAAAAATTATTTTTTGGTAGAAGTCATAAAGCATGTTCTAATGACACCAGAAAAGTGCCAGCATTATTCCCATTCTTCACATAGGAATTTATCAAAAATTATGAAGTCTAGATAACTACTTTTTAAAATTCTGGACACAGAGACCATTTAAAAGGCTGATTTTTAAATAAAATAGTAGCATCAGTAACATTTGCTTTTATAGTTCCTATGACATATTAAGAAATAGAAAAGTTTATCACACTGATTTTAAATCCACAGTCCTATGGGCAAAAGCTGGAAGCATTTAGAGTAGCCTCAAAACCTCTGAATAAAAGAGTAGATTATGGGATGGAAATCTGTTCTTCTCAAGGGCTGATTTCTTGGATCACTCTTCCTTCTCCTTTCTCTTCCTCCTGTGTTTGATGTACAAGTTTCTTATCCTAACTTCAGTTCCAACTAACTTTTCACTGCAGCAAATTCAAGCAACTTTAAGCTAAAAATGAAGATTCATCCTTATTTGTAAGAGATGTACTGTCCAACAACATTAGAGTTTTTCTCTGCCATGAAAGTTTATAGGGTTTGATTAAAATCAAAGGAAAGGGAGAGGAACCAAGATGGCGGAGTAGAAGGACGTGCTCTCACTCCCTCTTGTGAGAACACCAGAATCAGAACTAGCTGCTGGACAATCATCGACAGGAAGACACTGGAACTCACCAAAAAAAGATACCCCACATCCAAAGACAAATGAGAAGCCACAATGAGACGGTAGGAGGGGCGCAATCAGAGTAAAATCAAATCCCATAACTGGTGGGTGGGTGACTCACAGACTGGCAAACACTTATACCACAGAAGTCAACCCACTGGAGTGAAGGTTCTAAGCCCCACATCAGGCTTCCCAACCTGGGGTTCCGGCAACAGGAGGAGGAATTCATAGAGAATCAGACTTTGAAGCCTAGTAGAATTGATTGCAGGACTTCGACAGGACTGGGGGAAACAGAGACCCCACTCTTGGAGGGCGCACACAAAATAGTGTGCGCATCAGGACCCAGGGGAAGGAGCAGTGACCCCGGGGGAGACTGAACCAGACCTACCTGCTAGTGTTGGACGGTCTCCTGCAGAGGCGAGGGGTGGCTCTGTTTCACTATGGGGACAAGGACACTGGCGGCAGAAGTTCTGGGAAGTGCTCTTTGGCGTGAGCCCTCCCAGAGTCTGTCATTAGCCCCACCGAAGAGCCCAGGTAGGCTCCAGTGTTGGCTTGCCTCAGGCAAAACAACCAACAGGGAGGGAACCCAGCCCCACCCATCAGCAGACAAGTGGATTAAAGTTTTACTGAGCTCTGACCACCACAGCAACAGCCAGCTCTACCCACCACCAGAGTCTCCCATCAAGCCTCTCAGATAGCCTCAACCACCAGAGGGCAGACAGCAGAAGCAAGAAAAACTATAATCTTGCAGCCTGTGGAACAAAAACCACATTCACAGAAAGATAGACAAGATGAAAAGGCAGAGGGCTATATACCAGATGAAGGAACAAGATAAAATCCCAGAAAAACAACTAAACGAAGTGGAGATAGGCAACCTTCCAGAAAAAGAATTCAGAATAATGATAGTGAAGATGATCCAGGACCTCGGAATAAGAATGGAGGCAAAGATCGAGAAGATGCACGAAATGTTTAACAAAGACCTAGAAGAATTAAAGAACAAACAAACAGAGATGACCAACACAATAACTGAAATGAAAACTACACTAGAATGAATCAATAGCAGAATAACTGAGGCAGAAGAACGGATAAGTGACCTGGAAAACAGAATGGTGGAATTCACTGCTGTGGAACAGACTAAAGAAAAAAGAATGAAAAGAAATTAAGACAGCCTAAGAGACCTCTGGGACAACATTAAACGCAACAACATTTGCATTATAGGGGTCCCAGAAGAAGAGAGAGAGAAAGGACCAGAGAAAATATTTGAAGAGATTATAGTCGAAAACTTCCCTAACATGGGAAAGGAAATAGCCATCCAAGTCCAGGAAGCGCAGCGAGTCCCATACAGGATAAATCCAAGGAGAAACACACCGAAATACACAGTAATCAAATTGGCAAAAATTAAAGACAAAGAAAAATTATTGAAAGCAGCAAGGGAAAAATGACAAATAACATACAAGGGAACTCCCATAAGGTTAACAGCTGATTTCTCAGCAGAAACTCTACAAGCCAGAAGGGAGTGGCATGATATACTTAAAGTGATGAAAAGGAAGAACCTACAACCAAGATTACTCTACCCAGCAAGGATCTCATTTAGATTTGATGGAGAAATCAAAAGCTTTACAGACAAGCAACAGCTAAGAGAATTCAGCACCACCAAACCAGCTCTACAACAAATGCTAAAGGAACTTCTCTAAGTGGGAAACACAAGAGAAGTAAAGGACCTACAAAAACAAAACCAAAACAATACAGAAAATGGTAATAGGAACATACATATCGATAATTACCTTCAACGTGAATGGATTAAATTCTCCAACCAAAAGACACAGGCTCATTGAATGGATACAAAAGCAAGACCCATATATATGCTGTCTACAAGAGACCCACTTCAGACCTAGGGACACATATAGACTGAAAGTGAGGGGATGGAAAAAGATATTCCATGCAAATGGAAATCAAAAGAAAGCTGGAGCAGCAATACTCATATCAGATAAAATAGACTTTAAAATAAAGAATGTTACAAGAGACAAAGAAGGACACTACATAATGATCAAGGGATCAATCCAAGAAGAAGATACAACAATTATAAATATATATGTACCCAACATAGGAGCACCTCAATACATAAGGCAACTGCTAACAGCTATAAAAGAGGAAATCGACAGTAACACAATAATAGTGGGGGACTTTAACACCTCACTTACACCAATGGACAGATCATCCAAAATGAAAATAAATAAGGAAACAGTAGCTTTAAATGACACAACAGACCAGATAGATTTAATTGATATTTATAGGACATTCCATCCAAAAACAGCAGATTACACTGTCTTTTCAAGTGCACACGGAACATTCTCCAGGATAGATCACATCTTGGGTCACAAATCAAGCCTCAGGAAATTTAAGAAAATTGAAATCATATCAAGCATCTTTTCTGACCACAACGCTATGAGATTAGAAATGAATTACAGGGAAAAAAACGTAAAAAACACAAACACATGGAGGCTAAACAATATGTTACTAAATAACCAAGAGATCACTGAAGAAATCAAAAAATACCTAGAGACAAATGACAATGAAAACACCACGATCCAAAACCTATGGGATGCAGCAAAAGCAGTTCTAAGAGGGAAGTTTACAGCTATACAAGCCTACCTCAAGAAAGAAGAAAAATCTCAAGTAAAAAATCTAACCTTACACCTAAAGGAACTACAGAAAGAAGAACAAACAAAACCCAAAGTTAGCAGAAGGAAAGAAATCATAAAGATCAGAGCAGAAATAAATGAAATAGAAACAAAGAAAACAGTAGGAAAGATCAATAAAACTAAAAGCTGGTTCTTTGAGAAGATAAACAAAATTGATAAGCCATTAGCCAGACTCATCAAGAAGAAGAGGTAGAGGACTCAAATCAATAAAATTAGAAATGAAAACGGAGAAGTTACAACAGACACCGCAGAAATACAAAGCATCATTAGAGACTACTACAAGCAACTCTATGCCAATAAAATGGACAACCTGGAAGAAATTGACAAATTCTTAGAAAGGTACAACCTTCCAAGACTGGACCAGGAAGAAACAGAAAATATGAACAGACCAATCACAAGTAATGAAATTGAAACTGTGATTAAAAATCTTCCAACAAACAAAAGTCCAGGACCAGATGGCTTCACAGGTGAATTCTATCAAACATTTAGAGAAGAGCTAACACCCATCCTTCTCAAACTCTTCCAAAAAATTCCAGAGGGAGGAACACTCCCAAACTCATTCTATGAGGGAACCACCACCCTGATACCAAAACCAGACAAAAATACTTCAAAAAAATAAAATTACAGACCAATATCACTGATGAATATAGATGCAAAAATCCTCAACAAAATACTAGCAAACAGAATCCAAAAACGCATTAAAAGGATCATACACCACGATCAAGTGGGATTTATCCCAGGGATGCAAGGATTCTTCAATATACGCAAATCAATCAATGTGATACACCATATTAACAAACTGAAGAATAAAAACCATATGATCATCTCAATAGATGCAGAAAAAGCTTTTGACAAAATTCAACACCCATTTATGATAAAAACTCTCCAGAAAGTGGGCACAGAGGGAACCTACCTCAACATAATAAAGGCCATATACGACAAACCCACAGCAAACATCATTCTCAATGATGGAAAACTGAAAGCATTTCCTCTAAGATCAGGAACGAAGCAAGGATGTCCACTCTCACCATTATTATTCAACATAGTTTTGGAAGTCCTAGCCACAGCAATCAGAGAAGAAAAAGAAATAAAAGGAATACAAATTGGAAAAGAAGAAGGAAAACTGTCACTGTTTGCAGATGACATGATACTATACATAGAGAATCCTAAAGATGCCACCAGAAAACTACTAGAGCTAATCAATGAATTTGGTAAAGTAGCAGGATACAAAATTAATGCACAGATATCTCTTGCATTCCTATACACTAATGGTGAAAAATCAGAAAGCGAAATTAAGAAAACACTCCCATTTACCATTGCAACAAAAAGAATAAAATATCTAGGAATAAACCTACCTAAGGAGACAAAAGACATGTATGCAGAAAATTGTAAGACGCTGATGAAAGAAATTAAAGATGATACAAATAGATGGAGAGATATACCATGTTCTTGGATTGGAAGAATCAACATTGTGAAAATGACTCTACTACCCAAAGCAATCCACAGATTCAATGCAATCCCTATCAAACTACCACTGGCATTTTTCACAGAACTAGAACAAAAAATGTCACAATTTGTATGGAAACACAAAAGACCCTGAATAGCCAAAGCAATCTTGAGAAAGAAAAATGGAGCTGGAGGAATCAGGCTCCCTGACTTCAGACTATAGTACAAAGCTATAGTAATCAAGACAGTATGGTACTGGCACAAAAACAGAAATATATATCAATGGAACAGGATATAAAGTCCAGAGATAAACCCACACACATATGGTCACCTTATCTTTGATAAAGGAGGCAAGAATATACAGTGGAGAAAAGACAGCCTCTTCAGTAAGTGGTGCTGGGAAAATCGGACAGCTACATGTAAAAGAATGAAATTAGAATACTCCCTAACACCATACACAAAAATAAACTCAAAATGGATTAAAGACCTAAATGTAAGACCAGACACTATAAAGCTCTTAGAGGAAAACATAGGAAGAACACTCTTTGACATAAATCACAGCAATATCTTTTTTGATCCACCTCCTAGAGTAATGGAAATAAAAACAAAAATAAATAAATGGGACCTAATGAAACTTCAAAGCTTTTGCACAGCAAAGGAAACCATACACAAGACGAAAAGACAACCCTCAGAATGGGAGAAAATATTTGCAAACGAATCAACGGACAAAGGATTAATCTCCAAAATATATAAACAGCTCATTTAGCTCAATATTAAAGAAAGAAACAACCCAATCCAAAAATGGGCAGAAGATCTAAATAGACATTTCTCCAAAGCAGACATACAGATGGCCAAGAAGCACACGAAAAGATGCTCAACATCACTAATTATTAGAGAAATGCAAATCAAAACTACAATGAGGTATCACCTCACACCAGTTAGAACGCACATCATCAGAAAATCTACAAACAACAAATGCTGGAGAGGGTGTGGAGAAAAGGGAACCCTCTTGCACTGTTGGTGGGAATGTAAATTGATACAGCCACTATGGAGAACAGTATGGAGGTTCCTTAAAAAACTAAAAATAGATTTACCAAATGATCCAGCAATCCCACTACTGGGCGTATACCCAGAGAAAACCATAATTCAAAAAGACACATGCACCCCAGTGTTCATTGCAGCACTATTTACAATAGCCAGGTCATGGAAGCAACCTAAATGCCCATCAACAGACGAATGGATAAAGAAGTTGTGGTACGTATATACAATGGAATATTACTCAGCCATAAAAAGGAACGAAATTGAGTCATTTGTTGAGACGTGGATGGATCTAGAGACTGTCATACAGAGTGAAGTAAGTCAGAAAGAGAAAAACAAATATCGTATATTAACGCATGTGTGTGGAACCTAGAAAAATGGTACAGATGAGCCAGTTTGCAGGGCAGAAGTTGAGACACAGACGTAGAGAACAGACATATGGACACCAAGGGGGGAAAACTGCGGTGGGGTGGGGATGGTGGTGTGCTGAATTGGGCGATTGGGATTGACATGTATACACTGATGTGTATAAAACTGATGACTAATAAGAACCTGCAGTATGAAAAAACAAACAAACAAAACAACTAATACTAAGGTTTCATTGGGTTATTTGTATGGAACTATGTTAATATAAATGTTTCAGACATTACATGAAATTTCTAAAAATCTTATATGTTCTGGTATAATGTTATAAGTCATAATGCTAGTTATTACTTTAAAATGTACATCTCAGAAATAACTAAATTTCTTTGTCAATTGCATTATTATGAACTTTCATCAAATGTTTAACCGTGGTCATTTCTAAGTCTTTTGTCATTTACAGACAGTTCTGGGTGTACTCTGATGCTTTTGCAAATATGTTCATATAAAAGGGTTTCATCTTCAAGGAATTCATGGAAAAGATTCTGACAAGTACAGGTTTCTGGTAACTGACTGTACTGTTGAACTGAATGAATAAGCATTTTCAGAACTCTAATGAAAAACTGATGAACTCATAAAAGTGCTAACAAAAGATCAAGATGAAAAAAAAAAATTAATTACATGGGACTGAGTGAACTGATGAGGATGATTATAATTTTTGTGACTTTCTGTTTGAATTTAAAAAAAAAAATCCCACAAGGACTCAGAGGCAAAGAATATACAAATCAATTTTCACTGCAAAGTAAAGGAGCTGTTACAGTGGCGGATTACTGGACTGAATGTCAATATTATAACATAGTATGAGTGTGTTTCGTGTTTGGTAAGTGCAATCATTGTTGCTTTTGTTGTGGTCATCCATTTACAATGCTCGGTGTCAGTCTATTTATCTCTTGTAAAAATAAAATACAGTGAGTGTGTGTGAAAAAAAAAAAGAAAAAAAAATCAAAGGAAAGGAAGTAACAAGAGGGTCATCAATATAAGATAATTTTAGATGGGAGCCCCTGTTTGGTTTAAATGTCTAATTTGAGGGCTGTATGACTACAGACTTTGAAAACCTCCTCCATGGGAAAAAGCCAAGCAAAGTCAATACCGTATTTCCTTCAGTACACTCTATTCACCTCAAATGTGAATTACCATCGATTTGCATTTCCTAACATTTCTAAAAATGCAGTCATTATAAACAATTCTTATTTTCTCATTCAAGTCCCAATCAAGTTAAGTGGAAGCAAGGCTGTAATTGAGACTTTGGTACGCATAAAAATCTTACTTTCACATAATCTACCCCATTTCCCTACTCTAGGTCACTTGGGTACTTCACTCACCTGCTGAAATGCCTTTAAAAATCTCATCTGAAGACATCATTCAAGGAGATTTTCTCTCTCTTACTAAATTCTTACTTTAATGCAAAAAGCAAAGTAAACATTACTCCGTGCTTTTAATCAGCTAAGAGCTGCACACACACAGCAGCCAACTCAAGGTTTGCATGAAGTATTTTTTTACTTACAATTCCTCTCCTTGTTTGGCATTCTTGTCTGACACTAGATAGACGGTTCCAAAAGTTCCACTGCCAAGTTTCTGTTGAAGCATGTATCTTCTTGCGATCAAGGGCTTTGGACATGTGGAAGCAGCTATTGATCCACTCACACACTTAGCAGCCTCTCGGAATTTCAGCATTGCTCCAAACAAGAGAGAACTGTTTGTTTGCTTATCGAAACTCAACATGCAAGTCTCCTAGGAGATGGTCAAATGCATCCAAGTAGCATCAGTCAATGCCTTAAAGAGGAAAAATCCAGTGGTCAGGTCTAACGGGTGCTGAACTATTCCTAACAAAGAGTGTAAGTTTCTGACAGTGATACCTGTACCTTGATTGGTGGACTGAACAACCCAATATTGGTTAACTTTAATTGAGAAAATGTTAAAAGGTAGAGATACTGCAGATTCCAATAGAAGGCAGTCTTTCACAAAAACAGAGCCTTCCCTCAGGCATCTAAATTTGGCAGAACTGAATAACAGTCAACTTTCCCCAAAGTTCTGAGATGTATATATGTTTTCCAATCAATAATCTGTTTAAGACTTTATACTCCCCACCTACTTTTTAAAAAACATCCAAGTATTAGCACTTTATAATTTCCTAAAATCTACATATCTGCATCAAGCTTTACGTATTCTTTCTTCCCACCTTATGTCTATTTTGATTAATAAATGGTGAGTTAGGATTAAACCAGAAATTAGCATATTGCTGGTTTCTTTCGATTTTTTTTTCTGTAGACTTTAAACCATGATATTTGCATTTATCAGATGTGAAGAGGGATATGGATTCGAAATGAATTTTTTCCCATCCTAAGCAAATTCTGATCCAGTTTCTGAAGTTTTTTATTATGCACACTGTGTATAGAGTAATCTCCCTGGTTTGGAAACAAGATGTGTCACAAATGCAGTTCAAATCTAAAATTGTATTTTAATGTTAGCTGAACATAAATTTGTTATAGGTAAATCTGTAATTTCTCAAAAAGCTATAAATGTACAGCGGAATTATGAAAGGCAGGACTGTTTCATATGAGTATGTGCATGGTAAAATCATTTTTATTTCATCAAAATGTAAAATGTTTTGTTAGTAATTATGAAAAGTGGGTTTTATTTTAAATCCATAAGAAAAACATGATTTTAATAACTAATGAGAACAGACTGTGTAGTACAGGGAACTCTATTCAATGCTCTGTGGTGGCCTAAATGGGAAGGAAGAGGGGATATATGTACACGTGTGGCTGATTCACTTTGCTGTACAGCAGAAACTAACACGACATTGTAAAGCAACTATACTCCAACAAAAAAAAAAAAAAGGAAAGAAAACATGATTTTAAATTGAAGACTGTGCTCTGGAGTCAGGTCAGTCCATATTCAACAATTCCAAAGCTATAAGACAAAAACCTATTGTGCATAATGACAAAACAAGATGCTATCTGTGTACTTTGGGGTACATGGCCAGCGGGCTTCATCATGGTGGTGGCCAATTACAAATATCCTTGGAACAGAACATAAACAAGGAAATGTCTATTTACAGCATTTCCCTTCTTGAAATAATGTATTAATCAGTTAAGTTTCACCTAATGCCAGTGAGAAGGAAAACTAGTAATCAGAGAAGGAAGGAAGGAAGGGAGGGAGGGAGAAACCAAATCACCTAAGTGGCTACGTGATCACGACAATACTAAAACATCAGCATTGGGTTGGAACTTCAGAGCTGGGGCCCATACCTCAAAATGCCTGAATTATGTGGGATTATCAAGATTACAGAAAATATTAGTGAAATCTACTGCTGAAAAAACAACTGGAGAGCAGGGCTCTCAATGTGTCTTTGTGTGCTTCCTCTGATCACATAAAAGTGATGCTTTCTGGCCAAATTAAGCTGTTAAGAAAAAAGTATGGACTCATAGCCTTTTCAACTGTAAAGGACCCTTTCAGTAATCTTCCTTACTGGAGATAAAGGTCCCTGTCTAGGGAAGGTCAGAATAGTTCTGAGAAGTCCAATTTCCCAGGGGCTCTCATTTGTAAATGAGTGTTTAAGCCCAGCAGTGTCTAAGCAATGTGGCCAGGCTACAGAGTACCTCGGAACTAGGCTCCCTCTGGCCCAGCCTCCCAGTCGCAGCCCGGCCGCCCCCTCCCCAGACCACTCAGTCTCCTCTGTGCGACCACAGAGCCACCCGAGAACTGGTAAGCGTCCACTAGCCCCCACCTCACAGAGGTTGTGAAGGAACCTGAGCGCAAGGAACAAGCCTTATCTCTGTGTCCTCGGTGCCTGGCACACAGTAGGTTTTCAGTAAACTCTGTTAGAGCAGATAAGCGTCCAGCAGACAAGCTTGCTGCCCAAGCGGGGCGGGGGGAAGGAGGGTGTGTGATGGGAAAGGGAGAGACGGTTCACAAAGCTGCACATTGACCCTTAGGGGTGGAACTGTGTGGCTGGGGGCACAGACAGGGAAGGGCAGTGTTTACCAGTCTCCTCCTAGGTAACAACAAACAAGAGGAAGCAGATCTGACACCGGATTCTGCTAAAGTAGGTTTACCTTAAAGGTAAACCTTAACCCTAAGGTTAAAAGAATAATTCCTTGTCTCAAGTATTTTAAATTTACATTTTCGCAAAGCGGGCTAACACAAACGGAGGAGGCACAAGCCACACATCCTCCCGGGACGGGAGCAGGTCCGGGAGGTAAGAGCCGAGGGAAGTGAGGAGGCGCGGGCTTGGAGGCCCGGAGAGGCAGCCCTGAAATCATCACCTTCCCGGCGCCGGGAGCCCGCGAGCCCCGAGGAGCCTCCGCGTACCTTTCCAGGTGAAGGGCGAGGGGCGGCGGCGCCGTGCGCGCCCAAGGGCCAGCCAGTAACCGGGATGCCGGAAGAACCGCCTCACATTCTTGCAGCGGCGCCAGCGAAACTCCGGACCTAAGTTGCGGGGGCCGTTGCCAGGGAGACAGCGCGGGGAGTGCCGGGAAGTCGAGCGCAGCCGCTGGGCGCCGTTGCCAGGGAGACGGCGCGGGGAGTGCCGGGAAGTCGGGGAGGTGGCCCCTAGCGGGTCACCGAGGCGGAAGTGTGCGCTGACCAAGGTGGGCGGGGATAAGGAGGCCGGCCCGGCGGGCCTCGCTGCCCTAACCTAACAGCAGCCGTTCGGAGCGTGCTTTCCAGCCTTCCTGGGCGACCTCGCGCCAGGCCCGGGGGCACCTCACCCCTCCGCGCAGTCGGCGCCGCTAGCTTCCTGGAATCGGGCTCCCCGTGACGTCATACTCGGAGACTTCCGGTTCTGCTCAGGAGGTTGGGTTCACGTGCCGGGATCTCTGGTCTCCCCCGGCTCCTGTGGGCTTGTGGTGGAGTGGCTGGTCTTCTGGGAGGAGGGAGCAGGTGGGCGCTGCCGCTGCGGGCCCGGGGGTCGTGGTTTGAAGGCCTGTATTTGAGGACTTGGAGCAAACCTTTTGCGCGTCCTCCTCCAGTCCAGCGCGCATTTGTTGAACATCTTCTGTAACTAGCTTCGGCTGAGTAGACGCGGTCTCTGCTCGCATTTGCTGTACAAGACAGACTTGAGAGAAGTAGGTACCCTACAGGGTAAGGTACTGAGACAGGGCCAAGCCTAGGGTGAAGTGAGTTGGGCACTAAATGCAAGGGGAAGCCCCAAAACTCTGTGATCAAGATAAATAAATTTTAACACAGTATCTTTAAAAAATCAAAACTAATGAAAAAAAATACATGCTTGACAAAACCTCACGATTTTAAATAAAGACAGTATCAGTAACCGTGCCATGCTGAGCCATATTGGACCCTGAGGCCAAAGGAGAAACCAGTAATACTTATCCTGTGACTTAGCCAGTTGGGGAAGGATATCTTCAGTTACTGGGACGTATATGCCAAGACAGATGAGAAGAGCCTCTGGTTAGCGTGAAACTGGACAGTTCAGTTCCTCCAGGCTTGAAACTCGGAACTATGCTAATTAAGACGGGCCCATAAGCCAAGGCCTCAAAGAAACTCCCAGACTCTGATAATGAAAATAGAAAAACTGGATCCATATCATTGACCCTACACACTTTAGTTAACTGAAGCCTAATGCTTTGTAATTTATTAATTATGTTATTGAGGTTATCATTTTTATAGCTTAGGATCTTTTACGCTGACCCCACAAAACAAATATTCTGTGTTGTAGGATGGTGACTGTCTCAGTATCAAAGTCCGCAGAAGTTCTGTACGTCAGCAGCCTCCGTCCCTGTCCAAAGAGCAAACTCCATGAAGCCATTGAGTTTGTGCCTTGTAACATATGGGGAAAGCGAGAGAGAATGAAAAAGCACTCAGCTAGGTGGTATTGCCTGAGAATCTAGGTAAGGACTAAGATGCTGACACCTAATGTGTTCTATTTAAAGAGCTCTTCATAACATTTGCTGTTGATTTGATGGTGCTAGAAACAGTAGCTTGGTCCCCCATAAGCAACATCAATTAAAAGTGTGTTCTCTTGTTTTAAACAGGCAATTCTTCAGACAGTCATGGGTATCCGAGGACTAATGAGTTTTGTGGAAGATCATAGTAATGAGTTCTTCACAGATTTGAAGTTGCGAGACACAAAAATTATCATTGACGGCTATGCCCTCTTCCACCGGCTTTGCTTCAGTTCAAACTTAGAGCTCCGGTATGGAGGGGACTATGATTCTTTTACAGATGTTGTAGAAAAATTCTTTGAATCACTTTCTGCTTGTAAAATCTGCCCATATGTTGTTTTAGATGGAGGATGTGACATTTCAGATAAAAAGCTTAACACTTTAAAGGATCGAGCTAGGGAGAAGATCCAGATGGCCCATTCCCTTTCTGTTGGCGGGGGTGGGTATGTGTGCCCCTTACTCATCCGGGAAGTATTCATACAGGTTCTGATCAAGCTGCGGGTACGTTTTGTCCAGTGCTTTTCGGAAGCAGATCGGGACATCATGACCCTTGCTAATCACTGGAATTGCCCCGTGTTATCGTCTGATAGTGACTTTTGCATTTTTGACCTGAAAAGTGGGTTTTGCCCATTGAATAGCTTTCAGTGGAGAAACGTGAACACTATCAAGGGTACACGAGACTGCTATATCCCTGCCAAGTGCTTTTCCCTTGATGCACTCTGCTGTCACTTCGGCAATATGAACAAAGTTCTGCTGCCTCTCTTCGCGGTGCTGTGTGGAAATGACCACGTTAATCTGCCCGTCGTGGAGACGTTCTTAAGTAAAGTATGTCTTCCTCTTGGGGCTCCCAGTTCTAAGGGGAGGAGACACCACCGGGTGCTGGGACTTCTGAATTGGTTGTCTCGTTTTGCTGACCCTACCGAAGCATTAGACAACGTTCTGAAACATCTCCCCGGAAAGAGTCGAGGAACCGTGAAGAAGCTTCTTTGTGGCTCCATGGGGGAGTACCTGCAGTCCCAGGGGAGGCTGCAGGACTTCTTCCAGCATGGTGCTTACGCCTGCCCAGACACCTGGAATCCGGGTTTACCGCCATGGGTGCTCGCGGCCTTGGCCAGAGGCCAGCTGTCCCCTTTCATCAGCGATGCTCTGGTGCTGAGACGGACCATTCTCCACACACAGGTAGAAAACATGCAGCGACCAAACGCCCACAGAATCTCTCTGCCCATCCGGCAAGTCATCTATGGGCTCCTTGTGAATACTCCTCCACATCCGGGAAATGTGACCTGGGATGCACTGCCTCCTCAGCCTCCAACTTTCAGCGAAGTGGAAAGGATTAATAAAAATATCAAAACATCAATTGTTGATGCAGTAGAACTGCCCAAGGATCATTCTGACTTAAGCAAATTGACTGAGGTAAGTGTTTGTAATACCACTGCAATTTCTGTAAAGCATTTTACAGGTTACAAAGTGCTTTCATGTGTATTATCTCTCTTAACATAACAAACTGAGGTTGGTTGCTATATTGCCCCTATTTCATAGCTGATAAAACTAAGACTTAGCTAAATCCTTAGCCAGGGAATTATCCGTGCTAGGACTCAAACCTAGATCTTTTAGCTCCAAATCTGCCATTTCCACTGTACTTCAGTAGCATGTGTTATCTTTGCGGTTATTACTACTACTCTGTTGTTAACTAGCTATCAGTAGAATGGGGTTAGTGACTATAAAAAAAGGAAAGGGAAAAAAATTCTGAGCTGCAGAAAAAAGAAAGCTTGCCTTTAGGCCTTGATCAAAGGCACAACTAACATCTCAGACTGCATTGGATTGCAATTAACAGGATTAATACTGATGCTTAGGCCTAATTTTTCATTTTTATTGATGAGGACTTTTTTTTTAGACTTGAGATTTATGGCATCATGGTGATTTGCTTACTTTGATACTGAAAACATGACTCTTAGCCTAACTCAGTGTTAATTAAACCTGAGTAACAGACCAACCCCCTTTTCAAGGTAAAAGAAATTCTCATGGATCCCAGTGTTTACTTAGTTTTTTTATAATGTTACATAAATATATTAAAAATTACAAAATAGATGTGAAGCTGCTTATGCGAACACAATTAAATTTACAAATGAAATGCAGATAAACTCACAATTCCAATTGCATTGGTTATTGGGTTTTTTTAAATTTTTGTTTTTAAATTTATTTATTTATTTTTGGCTACATTGCATCTTTGTTGCTGCACGCAGTCTTTCTCTAGTTGCAGCGAGCGGGGGCTACTCCACTGCAGTGCATGGGCTCCTCATTGTGGTGGCTTCTCTTGTTGCGCAGCACGGGCTTTAGGCACGTGGGCTTCAGTACTTGTGGCACGCAGGCTCAGTAGTTGTGGCTCATGGGTTCTAGAGTGCAGGCTCAGTAGTTGCGGTGCACGGGCTTAGTTGCTCTGTGGCATGTGGGATCTTCCCGGACCAGGGATTGAACCCGTGTCCCCTGCATTGGCAGGCGGATTCTTAACCACTGCGCCACTAGGGAAGTCCCGGTGGGGTTTTGGATCCAACTCAATATTCAGACTCAGGAGTCTCTGTCAGGCCACTCAGGGTGCAAGTCTGCTCCGGGATATAGGGCCGCGTAACAGAGTCCACGAAGGTTTGAATCAAGAGCGGGAGTCCTCCCAACGGTCTACACCATTGATTCTCCTGGGGGTGATTTTGCCCCCCAGGAGACACTTGGTAGTGTCTGGAGACACTTTTGATTGGCAGTACTTGGGGAGGGGTGGCTGTTGCTACTGGCATATAGTCGGGAGAAGCCAAGTATGTTGCTAAATATCTTACAGTTGACAGGACAGCACCCCCAGCCAAGAGTTATCCAGCCCAGAATGCCCACACAGGTGACCAGGAACTAGCCCTTTTAGCCTCCCCATTGGTGACAGCTCAGGCAGGAGGAACAAGATTCACATCGGTGGGTCCAGGAGCCTCCTTGGCAATGGGGAATGACTGCTGTTAGGAACAGAGTTTCTTTCTGGGGTGATGAAATGTTCTGGAATTAGAGATGGTTGCACAGGCTTATAAATAAAACTACTTTAAAAGGGTGAATTTTATGACATGGGAATTATATCTCAATTAAAGAAGGAAAAAGTCCCACTGGCCTCCTTCCCCACGGGATCTACTCTTTCTTGTAACAATTCCATAGACATAGCTTCTGAGGTCCCTGCAAGGGACATGCCTGATTACAAGTCACTGCACTCAGAGAATCCCCAAGATAGGGCGTCCCCATCTGGTTTGTACAGTTCATTTATTGTGTAAGTCTAGATACAATTTTACAAGAGTCATTCTTATCATGCTAAGTAGCACAGCTGACTAACTTCATCACATTTCCAGGTTTAAAGAACTGGAGAGTTGAGCATAGGTCAAATTCCAAACAGGAATTTATTAAAACTTTACCCACACCAGAAAAATTGAAATTAGCAACGGTGTGGCTGTTAGCATAGCTGACGCTGTCCCGAGCCCTTACAGCTCTTCCTATCCTTTCACTGACCCTACCCAGGACTGTACTGTGCCGTCAGTCACTCCTCTGCATCAAGGGCTTTGTGGTTAATAGAGACTGTTTAATAATCATTACAACCAGGTGGCCTCTATGCTCTGTTAGTCCCCAAACAATGAAAACCTTTCCTGACGTACTCACGGCGCCCATGAGACTGGCTAGCTACCCATTCATGAATCTTGACTTAGGAATGCACGCCCTGTTTCCAAGCACCCCCTGCCACAAGGTTAACTATAAATTGTCCCAGTGGCCCCACAGCCGTGCGCAGCGCAGTTGCACATGCTTCCGATTAATCGTTGTCCACCAGATCCCGATCCCACCCTGAGTACGTTACCCGCCGATAAACTGATCCAATGACTGCATGGAGCCGCCTGCCTCGTTTTCCAGTCTCAGGATGCCTGCTCAGTTTGGTGGGCACTTCTCATTCCCTCCACCCTCCAACAGCAACATTCTGAAGGGTGTTGTGCTGAAATTACATTTCTCCTCACAACATAAATGGTGCTATGTTGGAGGGTTTGTTTTTTTTTTTTACTTTTTTTATGGCTTTATTGAGAAGTGTCTTTAAGTGTGCATACTCTGATGAGTTTTGACGTACATTTACATCCATGAATCCATCCTACAATTAAGATAATGAATGTATCCATCAGCCCTAAACATTTCCTCTGCCTCTCTGCCCTTCATCCTTCCCTCAGTGTGTACACATAGCAAAGTGCACAGATAATTTACACCTTGTTGAGTTCTTACCGGCTCAGCGGTTCCATGTAAAGGGCACCCAGATGAAGATGCATTATCAGCACCCCCGCCTTCCCCAGTGTGGTTCCAGTCACTCCCTCCCTTACCTCTTGTACTCACTGTTCTGATCTCTAACAACCTTGAGTACTTTGTGTTTACACTTTATAAATCATCTGGCTTCTTTTATTCAACATGGTGTTCATGAAATTCATTCATATCACTGTGCATAGTTGTAGATCGTTCATTTCTCATTGTTGTATATTTTTACTTTGTGGGAATGTACCACAATTGATTGTTCCATTTTATAGCTGATGGGCATTTGTGCAGTTTGCAGTTTGGGTTATGATGAATACTGCTATGAACATCCGAGTGCACAGCATTTAGTAAAAATACGGTCACATTTCTGTTGCACATATAACTAGGAGTGGAGTTGCTGGGACATAAGACACACGTATGTTCAGCTTAGAAGACACATTGCCAAGTGCTCTTGCACAGTGGTTTTACCAATAAATATTCTGACCAGCAGTTTATGAGAGTTCCTCTTACTTTATACGCTTGCCCTTACTTGGTATCTTCTATCCTTTTAAAAAATTTTAGCTGTTCCCTTTTTTTTTTATTTAAACAGATTTTTTTATTAGCTTTATTCTTTTTTTTTGAATTTCATTTTATTTATTTTTTTATACAGCAGTTTCTTATTAGTTATCCATTTTATACATATTAGTATATATATGTCAATCCCAATTGCCCAATACATCACACCACCACCACCACCCCCTCACCGCTTTCCCCCCTTGGTGTCCATACGTTCTCTACCTCTGTGTCTCAATTTCTGCCCTGCAAACCAGTTCATCTGTACCATTTTTCTAGGTTCCACATATATGCGTTAATATACGGTATTTGTTTTTCTCTTTCAGACTTACTTCACTCTGTATGACAGTCTCCAGATTCATCCACATCTCTACAGATGACCCAATTTCGTTCCTTTTTATGGCTGAGTAATATTCCATAGTATATATGTACCACATCTTCTTTATCCATTCATCTGTTGATGGGCATTTAGGTTGCTTCCATGACCTGGCTATTGTAAATAGTGCTAAAGTGAACATCGGGGTGCAAGTGTCTTTTTGAATTATGGTTTTCTCTGGGTATATGCCCAGTAGTGGGATTCCGGGGTCATATGGTAATTCTATTTTTAGTTTTTTAAGGAACCTCCATACTGTTCTCCATAGTGGCTGTATCAATTTACATCCCACCAACAGTGCAACAGAGTTCCCTTTTCTCCACACCCTCTCCAGCATTTGTTGTTTGTAGATTTTCTGATGATGCCCATTCTAACTGGTGTGAGGTGATGCCTCATTGTAGTTTTGATTTGCACTTCTCTAATAGTTAGTGATGTTGAGTAGCTTTTCATGTGCTTCTTGGACATCTGTATGTCTTCTTTGGAGAAATGTCTATTTAGGTCTTCTGCCCATTTTTGGATTGGGTTGTTTGTTTTTTTAATATTGAGCTGCATGAGCTGTTTATACATTTTGGAGATTAACCCTTTGTCCGTTGATTCATTTGCAAATATTTTCTCCCATTCTGAGGGTTGTCTTTTCATCTTGTTTATGGTTTCCTTTGCTGTGCAAAAACTTTTAAGTTTCATTAGGTCCCATTTGTTTATTTTTGGTTTTATTTCCATTACTCTAGGAGGTGGATCAAAAAAGATCTTGCTGTGATTTATATCAAAGAGTGTTCTTCCTATGTTTTCCTCTAAGAGTTTTATAGTGTTTGGTGTTACATTTAGGTCTCTCATCCATTTTGAGTTTATTTTTGTGTACGGTGTTAGGGAGTGTTCTAATTTCATTCTTTTACATGTAGCTGTACAGTTTTCCCAGCACCACTTATTGAAGAGACTGTCTTCTCTCCATTGTATACCCTTGCCTCCTTTGTCATTGATTAGTTGACCATAGATGCATGGGTTTATCTCTGGGCTTTCTATCCTGTTCCATTGATCTGTATTTCTGTTTTTGTGCCAGTACCATATTGTCTTGATAACTGTAGCTTTGTAGTATAGTCTGAAGTCAGGGAGTCTGATTCCTCCAGCTCCGTTTTTTTCCCTCAAGACTGCTTTGACTATTCGGGGTCTTTTATGTCTCCATACAACTTTTAAGATTTTTTGTTCTAGTTCTGTAAAAAATGCCATTGGTAATTTGATAAGGATTGCATTGAATCTGTAGATGGCTTTGGGTAGTAGAGTCGTTTTCACAATATTGATTCTTCCAATCCAAGAACATGGTATATCTCTCCGTCTGTTGGTATCATCTTTAATTTCTTTCATCAGTGTCTTATAGTTTTCTGCATACAGGTCTTTTGTCTCCCTAGGTAGATTTATTCTTAGGTATTTGATTCTTTTTGTTGCAATGGGAAATGGGAGTGTTCCCATAATTTCTCTTTCAGATATTTGATCATTAGTATATAGGAATGCAAGAGATTTCTGTGCATTAATTTTGTATCCTGCAACTTTATCAAATTCCTTGATTAGCTCTAGTAGTTTTCTGGTGGTATCTTTAGGATTCTCTATGTATTGTATCATGTCATCTGCAAACAGTGACAGTTTTACTTCTTCTTTTCCAATTTGTATTCCTTTTATTTCTTTTTCTTCTCTGATTGCCGTGGCTAGGACTTCCAAAACTATGTTGAATAATAGTGGTGAGAGTGGACATCCTTGTCTTGTTCCTGATCTTAGAGGAAATGCTTTCCATTTTCCACCACTGAGAATGATGTTTGCTGTGGGTTTGTTGTATATGGCCTTTATTATGTTGAGGTAGGTTCCCTCTATGCCCACTTTCTGGAGAGTTTTTATCATAAATTGGTGTTGAATTTTGTCAAAAGCTTTTTCTGCATCTATTGAGATGATCATATGGTTTTTATTCTTCAATTTGTTAATGTGGTGTATCACATTGATTGATTTATGTATATTGAAGAATCCTTGCATCCCTGGGATAAATCCCACCTGATAATGGTGTATGATCCTTTTAATGTGTTTTTGGATTCTGTTTGCTAGCATTTTGTTGAGGATTTTTGCATCTATATTCATCAGTGATATTGGTCTGTAATTTTATTTTTTTGAAGTATTTTTGTCTGGTTTTGGTATCAGGGTGATGGTGGCCTCATAGAATGAGTTTGGGAGTGTTCCTCCCTCTGGAATTTTTTGTAAGAGTTTGAGAAGGATGGGTGTTAGCTATTCTCTAAATGTTTGATAGAATTCACTTGTGAAGCCATCTCATCCTGGACTTTTGTTTGTTGGAAGATTTTTAATCACAGTTTCATTACTTGTGATTGGTCTGTTCATATTTTCTATTTCTTCCTGGTTCAGTCTTGGAAAGTTATACCATACTAAGAATTTGTCCATTTCTTCCAGGTTGTCCATTTTATTGGCATAGAGTTGCTTGTAGTCGTCTCTTAGGATGCTTTGTATTTCTGCGGTGTCTGTTGTAACTTCTCCTTTTTCATTTCTAATTTTATTGATTTGAGTCCTCTCCCTCTTTTTCTTGACGAGTCTGGCTAATGGTTTACCAATTTTGTTTATCTTCTCAAAGAACCAGCTTTTAGTTTTATTGATCCTTGCTATTGTTTTCTTTGTTTCTATTTCATTTATTTCTGCTCTGATCTTTATGATTTCTTTCCTTCTGCTAACTTTGGGTTTTGTTTGTTCTTCTTTCTCTAGTTTCTTTAGGTGTAACGTTAGATTGTTTATTTAAGATTTTTCTTGTTTCTTTAGGTAGGCTTGTATAGCTATAAACTTCCCTCTTAGAACTGCTTTTGCTGCATCCCATAGGTTTTGGGTCGTCGTGTTTTCATTGTCATTTGTCTCTAGGTATTTTTTGATTTCCTCTTTGATTTTTGTCAGTGATCTCTTAGTTATTTAGTAACGTATTGTTTAGCCTCCATGTGTTTGTGTTTTTAACATTTTTTTTCCAGTAATTGATTTCTAATCTCATAGCGTTGTGGTCAGAAAAGATGCTTGATATGATTTCAATTTTCTTAAATTTACTGAGGCTTGATTTGTGACCCAAGATGTGATCTATCCTGGAGAATGTTCCGTGTGCACTTGAGAAGAAAGTGTAATCTGCTGTTTTTGGATGGAATGCCCTATAAATATCAATTAAATCTGTCTGGTCTATTGTGTCATTTAAAGCTTCTGCTCCTTGTTAATTTTCTGTTTCGATGATCTGTCCATTGGTGTAAGTGAGGTGTTAAAGTCCCCCACTATTATTGTGTTACTATTTCCTGTATTATAGCTGTTAGCAGTTGCCTTATGTATTGAGGTGCTCCTGTGTTGGGTGCATATATATTTATAATTGTTGTATTTTCTTCTTGGATTGATCCCTTGATCATTATGTAGTGTTCTTCCTTGTCTCTTGTAACATTCTTTATTTTAAAGTCTATTTTATCTGATATGAGTATTGCTGCTCCAGCTTTCTTTTGATTTCCATTTGCATGGAATATCTTTTTCCATCCCCTCACTTTCAGTCTATATGTGTCCCTAAGTCTGAAGTGGGTCTCTTGTAGACAGCATAAATATGGGTCTTGCTTTTGTATCCATTCAATGAGCCTGTGTCTTTTGGTTGGAGCATTTAATCCATTCACGTTGAAGGTAATTATCGATATGTATGTTCCTATTACCATTTTCTGTATTGTTTTGGGTTTGTTTTTGTAGGTCCTTTACTTCTCTTGTGTTTCCCACTTAGAGAAGTTCCTTTAGCATTTGTTGTAGAGCTGGTTTGGTGGTGCTGAATTCTCTTAGCTTTTGCTTGTTTGTAAAGCTTTTGATTTCTCCATCGAATCTGAATGAGATCCTTGCTGGGTAGAGTAATCTTGGTTGTAGGTTCTTCCCTTTCATCAGTTTAAGTGTATCATGCCACTCCCTTCTGGCTTGTAGAGTTTCTGCTGAGAAATCAGCTGTTAACCTTATGGGAGTTCCCTTGTATGTTATTTGTTGTTTTTCCCTTGCTGCTTTCAGTAATTTTTCTTTGTCTTTAATTTTTGCCTATTTGATTACTATGTGTCTTGGTGTGTTTCTTCTTGGGTTTATCCTTTATGGGACTCTCTGCACTTCCTGGACTTGGGTGGCTATTTCCTTTCCCATGTTAGAGAAGTTTTCGACTATAATCTCTTCAAATATTTTCTCGGGTCCTTTCTCTCTCTCTTCTCCTTCTGGGACCCCTATAATACGAATGTTTTTGCGTTCAGTGTTGTCTCAGAGGTCTCTTAGGCTGTCTTCATTTCTTTTCATTCTTCTTTCTTTATTCTGTTCTGCAGCAGTGAATTCCACCATTCTGTCTTCCAGGTCACTTATCCATTCTTCTGCCTCAGTTATTCTGCTATTGATTCCTTCTAGGATATGTTTCATTTCAGTTATTGTATTGTTCATCGCTGTTTGTTTATTCTTTAATTCTTCTAGGTCTTTGTTAAACATTTCGTGCATCTTCTCGATCTTTGCCTCCATTCTTTTTCCAAGGTCCTGGATCATCTTCACTATCATTATTCTGAATTCTTTTTCTGGAAGGTTGCCTATCTCCACTTCATTTAGTTGTTTTTCTGGGGTTTTATCTTGTTCCTTCATCTGGTATATAGCCCTCTACCTTTTCATCTTGTCTGTCTTTCTGTGAATGTGGTTTTTGTTCCACAGGCTGCAGGATTGTAGTTCTTTTTGCTTCTGCTGTCTGCCCTCTGGTGGATGAGGCTATCTAAGAGGCTTGTGCAAGTTTCCTGATGGGAGGGACTGGTGGTGGGTAGAGCTGGCACTGTTGCTCAGGTGGGCAGAGCTCAGTAAAACTTTAATCAGCTTGTCTGCTGATGAGTGGGGCTGGGTTCCCTCCCTGTTGGTTGTTTGGCTTGAGGCGGCCAACACTGGAGCCTACCCGGGCTCTTCGGTGGGGCTAATGGCAGACTCTGGGAGGGCTTATGCTAAGGAGTACTTCCCAGAACTTCTGCTGCCAGTGTCCTTGTCCTCTCGGTGAGCCACAGCCACCCCCCGCCTCTGCTGGAGACCCTCCAACACTAGCAGGTAGGTCTGGTTTAGTCTCCTATGGGGTCACTGCTCCTTCCCCTGGGTCCCGATGCGCACACTACTTTGTGTGTGCCCTCCAAGAGTGGAATCTCTGTTTCCCCCAGTCCTGTCGAAGTCCTGCAATCAAATCCCGCTAGCCTTCAAAGTCTTGATTCTCTAGGAATTCCTCCTCCCGTTGCCAGACCCCCAGGTTGGGAAGCCTGATGTGGGGCTCAGAACCTTCACTCCAGTGGGTGGACTTCTGTGGTATAAGTGTTTGCCAGTCTGTGAGTCACCCACCCAGCAGTTATGGGATTTGATTTTATTGCGATTTTGCCCCTCCTACCATCTCATTGTGGCTTCTCCTTTGTCTTTGGATGTGGGGTATCTTTTTTGGTGAGTTCCTGTCGATGATTGTTCAGCAGTTAGTTGTGAATCCGGTGCTCTCGCAAGAGGGAGTGAGAACATGTCCTTCTACTCCACCCAATTTTAGCTGTTCTTATGGTTGCCATCATTTTAGCCAATTTGGTGGGTGTTAGTTTGCATTTCTCTGATGACTTATTTGAACACCTTTGCATGTGTTCACTGGCCATTTGCATATTCTGTTAAGTTTCTATTCAAAGTCTTTTGCCCATTTTCCTGTTTTTTGGTTTATTTCTATATACAGGTCCTTTGTCAAATAACATTGTGGGAGCATACTGTGGGTTGTCTTTTCACTCAAGTATGTTTTGCTGAACAAAAGTTCTTAATACACTCTAATCTAAAATTTTATTATTTATGCCTGTCACTTTTGTGACCTACTTAAGAAATTATTGCCTGCTCCAAGGTCATGAAAAATATTTTTGCCTTTTACACTTAGATCTGAAATCTATCTAGAATTGATTTGTTTGTGTGTGTGGTGTGACATAGGGGTCAGGACACTTTTCCCCCACATGAAAATACAGTTGAGTCAATGAGTACAGCAGGTGGATTATACTCCGGGCTCAGTGGAGGTGACAAGTGTTCTCATCACATACTTGTATTCAAGTATGAGATTTTAGTTCAGTGTCTGTGCAGTGACATCATTTGGCTTTCCCTTGGCACCATCAATTCTACATTTTAGCTCAATGTTGTTAGCTCTAATTAGCCCGTGATAATTCTAAAGGGAATCAGGTGCAAATATGATTCCAAAGGTGTGCAGGTACAAGTATGGAGACTTTGTGATAATATCTTCATTTTGTATGCTTAACATGATGTGACAGTAATACTTCATCTGCTCTGTGCCAGCTCTTGTAATAGAAACTTTATACAACCTCTCATTTATTTCCCACAGTAACCACGTAGGGTAGAGTTTCCATTTTGGCTATGTCACCTGCAGTGGACAGAGCACCATTCAGGTTAACCTCTGAGAGGCTAACCGTAAGGAGAGATGGAAGGGATCATTCTTGGGGAGTAAGTCAGTGCCAAGCCCAGCCTCTCTCCGGGTGCCTCTGCCTCTGAGGCAGCTTCTTCTGCAGACTTGTCACACGGGATGAACCCTGACTAGATTTAAGGGCTGTGAGCAGAGTAGTCCCCCTTGGGGAAGGGAACAAGGACTAGTGGGTTCTATGAAACATCTGTGTGACTCATTCTAGTGCCCATTTTACAGATGATCAGACCTGACTGTAGAAAAGCTCAGAAACTCGCTCAAGGCTGCAGAGTTAGTGAGGGCAGAACCTCTCTGAAGTCAAAGCCCAGACTCTGCTTGGTTCATAGAAGTTGTAACTTGGCTAGAGATTTCAATAATTTAAGCATTATATGTCAGAAAAGAATTCATGTATTTTCTTAGCTTTGCATGGTAGGTCTTTCTATCAGTTTAGATTATGAGGAATATATTTAAGTTTAAGTAGTTAATGCTACTTCCCATAGGGGTGATTGACTGTACTGTAAACCACTTTGCGTATTTCTAATTTTTAAATTTTTATCACAGTATCAAATTATTAAAACCAGTACCTATAAATCATTGTATTAAAGTTGTCATACATTGATGATGAACCTATTTTGTCAGTTACAACGTGTTTTACTTCAAGTTAACATCTCTGTTTTCAGCTGTCAACACACTTACTTACTGACTAGGTGTTAGGTGCCAAGAAATGTGCCAGACTGTCTCATCCTTCCAGAAAATTAAGAAGGAAATCTTTTCTGGGTGTGTGCAGACACCAGTAATACAGACTATTTTTTTTCCTTTTAGAGTTTGATTGTGAAGTCGCCCAGAGATGCTCTTTTAATAGTCCTAATTTCCTTATCTGTGAAAGTGTGTGACCTGCAAGGTCCCTTATGGTTCTTAAATCTTAAGATTCACAGTAAATCAACTATACTTCAATTTTTTAAAAAAATGGAATAAAAATCAACAAAAAAAAAGAGGAAGAAAAAAAGATTCATTAAGGCAAAATTATGTCAACCAGAAGCCCGAAGCCCTCATAGCTATTTACTTCCTTTTGTTTGAAGCCTGGAGTGAAAGTTGGTGTGGTATGTTATTACAAGGACAATGCGGGCAGCCCTTAAATATTCCTATTTGCTGGAATATACCTGCCACTAGAAGCGGCCACCCTGGGACAATCCCCGTGTGGGAGAAAACAGACAGTAAGACATTCAGCTGGGTTGGGACATGAGGCAGGACCCAGACAAGCAGAGGGCTGCGTGGGATGCTGCAGAGGGTGCATGTGGTCGAAGTCTGCCTTCCGGAGGTGATTGGTGATGGCATCACAGAGGAGGGGGGCCTGAACAGTCACTGGCAGGTAAGGCTAGGGTTGAGTATAGATCTTTGTTTCTTAAAGCAGAAGAGTTAAAATGCAGATTCCTGGGCTCCCCTCATTTACTGAATCAGTTTAAGGGGTGGGGCCTGAGGATTGTTTTAACAAGCTTCCCAGGTGACAGGCACACTGCAGATGCCCAACAGCCTGCGTGGGGGATGGACTGACGCGAGCAAGGGCTGTGCAGCGGGAAGAGACAGCACGTCCAGCCAGTCACTGTATTTATTACGCCCCTTATGAAGCTTCTAATTTTGAGTGTGGCTGATTTTTTTCCACAGGAAGATAAGAAACTGACCTAGAGAATGAAAAAAAAAGGACATTCTCCAAAGTAACTTACAGAATGTTTGGTGTATATTTTCAGCTCTCCTTGGCTAGACGGCAGATACTTCTGTTAGAAACGCTGAAAGTGAAACAGAGCATCCTGGACCCAATCCCTGCTGCGTTGAAGTTGCCCATCGCCGTCAGCTGCTACTGGGTGCAGCACACGGAGGCCAAGGCCAAGCTGCATCATCTGCAGGCCTTACTGCTGGGGATGCTGATGGGACCCTTGCATGCCATGATCAACAGCCCTGGTAGGTATCTGGAAGTCCCAGGAGTATGTTACTTGCATGTAATCAAACATTTAAACAAACAAACAAAAATTCTCAGATTATTTACTTCCATCAGTTATATCAGAACTTCGAAGTGGGGCACCAAAATGTCACTCATTCCTTGTCGATCTTTCTGAGTGCTCCGTGTACCAGGTCAGTGCTGGAGGGCTTGACCTCAAGGGCACAGCAGTGAAGATGCGCCGATGCTGCCTCAGCCCCCTGTCCTGTGGCACCTGACGCTCAGTCTGTAAAGCGTGACCATGATGTACATTTTGTGCTCCGTGTTCCCTCCCTGTCCTTCTCTTCAGTGCAGCAGCAGCATCTCCCCTGGAGACTTAAGTAAACTTGCCCATTGGTGAAACTTAAGAATACCTACGATTACTGTAAACATTCATGCTTGTGCTGTTTTGTGTTGTTTTTTTTTTACTTTCTTTTTTCTCCACTGTAAGTTTTAATTAGTATATGAGTTGTGATGGTCGAAATGGTAACTTCTCTTTCTATTAGAGAAATACACTTTGAGGCAGTTTCATCTTTATTTAAACATCAGGTGAAATCAATGTTGATGCATTGGAGCACTTCAATCCTCTAATGGGATTATTCTCTTTACAAAATTATGAATTCTTTATCCAAACATGTATAATAGTTGTCACACTCTAGAACAGTACTAACGTGATGGCTACTAGCCACAGGTGGCTATTTAAAATTAAAACTTCAGCTTCTCAATGCACTTGCCACATTGCAAGTGCCCAGTACCCACAGGTGGCTAGAGGCTGCTGGACTGGACAGCACAGATGTAGAACGTTCCCGTCACTGCAGAAAGTTCTGGACAGCACTGCTCTGGCATTTACTGTTTAAAATAAGTTCATGAAAGGGTGAGCCGGCATAGACTCCAGGACACCCCAAAGTGGGAGAGCAGCTGTCAGAAGGGACTGTTGCACAGCAAGTTAAGTTCCGGCCCACTGCTGGTTAGGACACAAGTTTAGGGTGTTTCCTCTCATTGAACATAAATATAGTTTAAGAAAATTCTCAGAGCACCAGTCTATTAAGTCTTTACCTGAGTCCAACAGAAGGGGCATGTCAAGGGTCTGTTTCTTTTCTTTTAGGAATGTGGACCCCACACCCAGGCAGGCTCAGTGCCTTGCTGCTCGCTCATTGGTAAAAGGTGGGCCTCCTTTTCCTTCCTTCCAGGTTGGTCCGGAAGGCAGGCTGCACGTGGAGCCGGGACCAGGCAGGTTTCCCGGGGTGGTTGCCGCATGTCCTCCACCACTGAGGAGGTGGCCGATTTGCCCCATTCTCTATGAGTCATACTCTTATTCTCTTCCCATACAACAGAAGGTAAAGCGTGTTTTGAACACACGGCTGTTTCTTTAAGGAAATGTAGTGAAATAGAACAGTAAAGAGAAGGGGATTTTTCATAGAGACAGATTTAGGGTTTGGAGAGTTCAGATGCAGATGTGTTTAAAGTCAGGTAGTAGATTAAAGGAAGAGATACTATTGTAAGGAAAAAGATAAAGAATTTGGGGTTGAATAAAGTTAGGTTGTCACTAAAAGTGCATCTCAGTATAAATATTTCAGTTTATACATTGAAAGGCTTTTACATTGACATGAAAATAGAAAAGAGTCAAAAAAGAAAAGCATTTTGGTTATTCAGTTTTTTTCTTTATGGAATTTGAAGTTTTATATATGGAGAAAATTACAAGATGATCCAGTGTTTTTGGAAATACTGCCCTTGGGTTGTGTCTTTATCTAGATGAGGAAGCTCTGCAGGGCCGTGGTGCTGAGATGCTGTATGAAGAGCTGCAGAGAGTGAAGGCACAGCCGGGCCTGAGGCTGGACTTAGACACAGCTCACGTCTTCTGTCAGTGGCAGTGCTGCCTGCAGATGGGGCTGTATCTCAACCAACTGCTGTCCGCACCTCTCCCAGAGCCAGACCTAACTCGGTAAGCACCCCGGGAAACTAGTGCAGGTGGCTGCATGTAGAAGTAAATACTTCAGTTTACATTTAATGCAAAGAAGTTCTTTTAAAAAAAATCAAACTTAGTATATATAACTGGTCTTGGATCACTGTTGTAGCTGAAGAGCTGTAATATTAAATTTTTAAAATATTAAATTCCATATTTCCAGAGAAAGTTTCCATGATTTTTTAAAGTTTTCCAAATTTAAAAAAATCTGTTCCTTAAAATAAAAATAAGAGGCAGTTGTTGGTAGATTATAGCTCTTTCCCTCATTTCTTTCAGGTCTTTATTCAAATATCACGTTATAAAGGCTTTTTCTGATCATCTTACTGAAATAATATTCTCTGCTTCCAATTTCTCTAGTCCTATTACTCTTCTGTATTTTTGTATTGATAATTGCATTTCTTAACCACTCAGCATATTGTTTACTCATTCATTCAGATACTAAATGCTTACTCTGTGCTAGGGTGTAGTGAGCAAAACATTTAAAAAGTCTGTGCTCTCACAGAGCTTTTATTTTAGTGAGGTGACTATTAGATGCTTATGTGGATTTTTTTTATTTGGGGCTTTTGTTTTGCCAGGCAAGTGTGAAGAAGGGAGAGACAGCCTGTATGCCAGAAGTGGTTTAACGTTTGACTATGGAGTGTAAGCTGCGTAAGCAGGAAAGGATAGCAGTAGGGGGTGAGCCAGTAAAAAGGGTGGTAGGATCAATGGATTGGACATCAGGGTGACTATCCATTCAAGGGAGTGAGTGAGGAAGATAAAAGGGAGATGGTTAGAAAATGGAGTTGAGATTACGTATGTGCTTTGTCTCTCCACTTGAAGATAAGCTCTGGGTGTGTGCTGGGACTTGCCTGTTTTGTTTACTGTTGTAGCCCCAGTGCCTAGCATTAAGTACTCAAATACTTGTTGAATTAATGAGTGCTATACGGAGGCCTCTCATATATGCTGGTGTGACTTGAAATGTTTCAAGCTGAAAGCTTCCTAGCAGTACATAGTGTTGTTAATGTTACTGAATGCAAGTCTGTGTGTCTGACGCACAGTGAGGCCAAACAGTACCAAAACATTGGAGTTTGGAGCAGAGAAAGGTTTATTGCAGGGCTCTGCAAGGAGATGGGTGGCTCATGCCTTAAAAACCCCAACTCTCCGAGAGCTTTCAGCAAAGCCGTTTTATAGGAAAGGTGAGGGAGGTACATGGTTAGTTGTTGCAGACTTCCTGGTGTCAGATCCTTTGTTCTTGAGGTCAGGTCACCATGTTCCTATAAACCTCTAACAAAACAAATGTTATCCTCCCTTCTAAAGAGAAAGGGAAAGGGAGGCATTTAATTCTGTCTCCATGCCTCCTTGTGGCTTTTAACACTTAACAAATCCCAGAAGCGAAGTTTCAATTGAAGCCTCAAATGAAGCTTCAAAATGAAGCCTTCATTTTACCTGTTCAAAGTCCCAAGGATCGACTTTCGCCCTCCTAGGTCCAGGCCCTGGCTAAGAGGAGGGGGTCCCTGTGGGGGCTGGTTACCCTGCCCCGGAGCGTTCGTTGGTCCGGCACCCAGTCTGGGTCCTCCTGCCAGTGCCCAGGCCCGACAGGAGAGGCAGATCTCAGCTGGCGGCGCCCTCAGGGCCTGGCCCCAGACCCTGCCCAGCCGGCATCACTGAGGGAGCCAGGCGCCCAGGACCCCGCCGGCCCTCAAACTGGCCCCCAGTTCGCCCAGCTCACCCGCTGGCCCCAAGGCCAGCGGGCCTAGGACCCAGGGAGAAGGCTGTGATCCGTCTCTCACTGCACTCGCTGTCCCAGCACGGCTGCGAGCTGACTGCTGCTGGAGGGGGACCGCTGTCCCGGCTGCCGGTCCTGGCTAAGGGCTGCGTGCCCACCCCGCCCCCTGTACTGAGCGCGGCGCCCCCCCGTGGCCCTCGCCACCCGCACGTCGGCCCGCCAGGCCTGCCAGCTGGACACTGGGCAGCACTAGGGCCTCAGCTGCCCCGAGGCCCCCCGCCGGCTACTTGGGAGCCGCCTCCGCACGCAAGTTCCCAGGAACGAGCCGCAGCCACAGGGCGGCGTGGCGTCGCGAGCTGAACCGGTGCTGCAACCTCGGGCGGCCACGCAAACCTGCTGGCCCGGCCCCCTGAGCATGCCCGGCCCCTATTACATTCCTACACCCTAGACCTCTCTACCAAATAAGATTGATTGGCGTCTGACCAATGGATTCTTTATTCCTTTCCTTTACTAATTTTGGTCATCCTTGACTGGATCCTCTCTAGTGACCACAGATCCCTATAAAACAAGACAGCGGAAACAGTTCCCTCAATAGTGATTTCAGCAGGAGAGTTGTTCCTGCATCTCAGCATCACCAAGGCTCTTTAAATGATGATTTTACACTGAGTAAATGATGGTTCTCCATCAGTTGCTAAGGTACCAGTCAGTCAACCCTGGCAGTAAGTTAATATGTTAAATCTGTGGCTTCCAGTTCATCCCAGCTTATATTTGTGGAGTTGGTTTTTAATCCAAGTGAATGAATGACCTCGCAAATGATAAGATTAAATTTTCTCATATTTCAACAAACTGCCTGTTTGTCCTATCAGAGGCATTTTTAACTCCTTGTCTTTGAAGTGTTAAGAGGCCTGCTCAACTTTGGGCTAGTTGGAGAACCAGCAAGCATGCATCATTTAATTTGTTGATAAAAAGTTCTAAGTATCATTAGCCAAGAAGTAATCTCTGTAACAATTCAGTTCCTTCTTTCAAGAAACAGATTATTCTTGAGTAACCTTAATAATGATTTTATAGAAGCAGCGCTCTCAGTGTTTGATGCGTCTGTTGAAGCCACGTTAGTGAGTTGTCCCAGTGCAGGAACCTCTGCTGTAACGACACCCTCTTCTCTCCCCTGAGCAGACTGTACAGCGGGAGCCTGGTGCACGGGCTGTGCCGACAGCTGCTGACGTCGGCCTCGGTGGAGAGCCTCCTGCACGTGTGTCCTGAGGCCCAGCAACTCTATGAGCATATGTTCAATGCCACTAGGTCGTGTGCCCCTGCTGAACTAGGCCTACCAAAGGGTAAATCAAAAAAAAGAAGGCAAAAGAAACGAGGTACCCCCCGGTTAGAGAACAGAGTGGGGACCACCTTGAACGCTAGGAGTTGGCATGAGGGAGGCAATCGGTTTGAGCTGTTGATGGTGGGGACCTTGGAGGAGCACATGGAGGCCCCAGAGCTCAAATAAACTCAGTTGCAACCAGGTTAGAATTCTTACCGAAAATATGTATTACCTCCCTTGAAATGATTGACTTTTTTTTTAGAATTAAATCTGTTAAAGGATAAATATTGCAGTATTTTGAATTCCAAAGTACTTTGTATTCTGCTTTTAATAAATACGTGGTTTAAGTAAACTTTTGTACTTTTTCAATACGTGAAAACATGTTTGCACTTGCCATGTTCCACTTTAGTAAGTTAATAATAGTCTATAACCTTCAAATTGTGGCAACTCAGCCAAGCTCTCTTTTCAAAAAGAACAGAAGTCCTACGTCAGTTACTTCCTATAAGCTGAAGCTGGGTTATCATCATTTAACACAACTTTTTTACAACTGTCTCCTCTTCATCCTTTATTATGAAAGGTCTGGGCCCCGGAAGATAGACATGAGGAAGCCAGACAGAAAAGGAGACTTTTAAGTACTTTGTCAAGGAGCCCATGGCAGGGCTGATGAGCATTTTAGATGTGCTCCAATTTTTATTTTATTTATTTTTTTTAATTTTTTTTTTTTTTTTTTAGTTTATTCATTTTGGGCTTCATTGGGTCTTCATTGCTGCGTGCGGCCTTTCTCTAGTTGCGGCAAGCAGGGGCTACTCTTCGTTGTGGTACGCGGGCTTCTTATCGCGGTGACTTCTCTTGTTGTGGAGCACGGGCTCTAGGTGCACGGGCTTCAGTAGTTGTGGCACACGGGCTCAGTAGTTGTAGCATGCGGGCTCCAGAGCGCAGGCGCAGTAGTTGTGACGCACAGGCTTAGTTGCTCCATGGCATGTGGGATCTTCCTGGACCAGGGCTCGAACCCGTGTCCCCTGCATTGGCAGGCGGATTCTTAACCACTGCGCCACAAGGGAAGCCCTATGTGCTCCAGTTTTTAGAACAGGAATTGAAACTGTAATGGTCCCAACAAAAGAAGAAACAGCATCCCATTAATGGGATGTGCAATTAATGGCATAACCAGCATTTTTAAATGGAATATATCAGATATGCATTTCATAGATTAGATGGTTGTGCTAAGTGTTATTTCTTACTGTGGACTGCAGTCAAGACTTTGAAATGGCACTGCTCTGGAACACACTGGAGGCTACTAACATTACAAACACCTGTTACAGAACTGTGAAGGCGCGGCCAGTTCCAAATAAAGAACTTGAAAATAGAAAAGCAAGTGGAATGAATATATTTGGGCAAGATCTGAAGATCTGAAAGTACACTCCAACCTTCATTTTTTTATGTATTCGTACAAATTGTGTTCCTTTCTTTACTCTCTCACTGATATATTCCATCAGCAGCTAAATGTGGTTTTCAGCTGCTTTTTGAGCAGGCCTGTGTTCAGTTATTAACGTCTGGTAAGCAGTTCTCTGCACTTCCCTAGAGGTACCACACTCTCAGAGGAAGTAAGCCCAGCATCAGCCACACCTAAGCCCACCCCTCCCAAGGGCTAACTGGCTTTAGCCATTTACAAAAGGCAAAAACAAAATCTCACAGGCTCCTAAAGTTTTCAACCCTAAAACTGGCTTCTGTTTCAAATAAGAGTATTTGAAATAAGGAAATTTTTGTTGAAGAGTGCATGGGGCTCCAGAGTAAGGTTGTTTTCGTCTCTAAAGAGATGGTTATTCCCAGAAGAATCAAGAAAAGAGCAGTCATATGCATCGATTTTTAAGAAGACCTGTATTTTTCCAGCAAATAATGGATCTAATGGGAACTATAAGCATGTAAGATCTTTGTAATATCAAAATTGTCTTCCTTGATTCCTGGAGCTGGGGGCCAATCTGGAAATTATACCAGTATGAGTGGCCCATTTCCTGGCTCATCCACACTGCTTTTTAAAATCACCAACCTTGCATGAAAAACTATTCCTTCCCAGTTCCATTTTGCCAAGTGACTGGTTTGATAGGCACCAGACTGAAGAGTGTAGGGCTATAGAATTTAAAGTCAATTGAATTATATCATTCACCTTTTTCTTTCATTAACAGGAAGTATTTCAAGCCAAGGGGCCTTCCTTCAGTAGACATAAGAAAACAGGTTCCTTTCTCTAACTGTTGGAATCAGGCAGGGCCATTCACTTGAAACTACCCAGCTTTGCAGTAAAGGAGTTAAAATCGAATGTCCATTAACTCTTACTCTCTGAGAATTCAGGAAAGTTATCTACCCCGGTATATATCTTCTCCTGTATATATTAAGCGAGAGGTTGCAAGTACTCCACAGGACATCTGAGGGGGTTTACCAAAGAAATAGGACATAGTACCCAACCCCCAAAAGTCATGCTTGTGTAAGCTGTTTGGGGAGGTAAAACAATGAAATAACGAGAGGACATTTTATGATGCAATCTGTCAGGTGCAAATGGCAAACTGCAGACTGAAGGCTACAATCAGGAGACAGCAGTCACAAGGACGAGGAGGCTAAATCCGAGGATTCTCAGACATGGCTTCTGAGCTTGGCTTTAAGAGACAGGGATGTGATTCGGATGAGGTACAAGAGGCAGCAGGGGCACGTGTGTAGAACGTCCCAACTTGGAAAACCTGTTTCATTTTTTAATCAAGTCTTTAAACCTTGTTCTTTCTGATTCAGTTCTAGCTAATGAAATCTCACCTGAGTCTTTGGGGATGTTAAGTCTTCAATTAGCAATTTAAGTAACAAAAAGAACTCTGGACACCGAAGATCAATAAATTTTAGGAATAAAGTTGGAGAGAGAAGAACACTATAATGTAATCTTCTGTGTTTAGCTGTGATTAAACTTTTATTTGTACAAGTCCTTTTTGAGATACCTGGACCTGGAAAGTTGAATATGTATATCCTATAAATATAAATTCTAAAGGCCTTTCATAATAATTATGACACAAAAGAATTCAAATTAATTTCCGTATTTGAATTTGGATTTCTAATTCAAATTAATTAGTTTTAGAAGATAAAGACCTTTATAGCTAGAAAGATCTTACAATTATCTTTTCCTTTGTGCATAAAATAAATGAATCTATCTGTAAAATAGGGATCAGGATAATTCAAGTTGTTGTCTAAGGATAAAATGACATGTATTTTAAGTTACTTAGAACAGTCGCTGGCACTAAAAACATGCCACAGAGGACAGTCGTTGTTACATCCACACATGAAAGCCAAGAGCAAAGCAAGGGATCTGGGAGAAGTGGGGGTGCTGGGCAGAAACATAAGGCACCATGAGACCAGTGGCCGCCAGAGCTCATGGCAGAATTTTGCAGAGGCAAAGCAGGTCAACACAAGTATGGCCGAGATGAGAAGGGCAAGAATGTGAGAACATTAAAGCAGCTTCAGCAGAGTTGCCAGGCTGAAGCCACACTGAAAAGCAGAGAAGTGCCAGGAGAGTGTGAATAGGCAGCCAAGCTCAACCTCAGGAAACAATAAATAAAGACCAGAAGGAACTAGCCCTATGTGAGCACTTTGCCCCTCTTGTCCTTTTTTCTTGTTATCAAGGAATTTTCTGTAGTGTCTTTAAACCCAGTTTGAAAGAGTTTGGGATATGTTTAGAGACAGGAGAAAATTAAGAGCAGGTATTACCTCTTCCTGCAGCTGCAAGGGCTATATCCTGGCCCTACCCCATAACCCTAAGGAAACCAAACACAGTCTCCCCAGTAGTGAGGTTTCCAGAGTTCACCGGGCACTGCTTGCTCTCTAGCACTTGCTGTTTGGCTGGTTGGCACACCATGAACCCAAGCAGCATCCAGCAAGCAGTCACTCCCAAGACGAGGAGAAATAATTCCACTTCTCTAAGAGGACAAACTTGCACTAGTATCTGACTCCAGACATAGTGACCTTGTATTCTTAGTGCAGTGTTTGTGGGGTACTCGGTATTTATCTCATAATGTCTTTCATTGGTGCGTTTCAGTCAAGGCAGCTAGAAATGATTCTGTATTTGTATCACTTTGAAATGAAATACTATTTCTTTTGGACAGATGTATTAAAAAGATGCCTGTCCACTTGAAGCAACAGCTTTCTGAGCCATACAGGATACGTTGCTCTGGCATTTCTTTCCAGGTCTGAATAATGCTAAAATTCAAGCCCATCCAGCTGTAAAAATTCTAAGATGAGAACCTCATGCTGAGGAAGAACGTTTTAAACTTCAAAGGCATGGACTTCCCTCAGGCAGCATACCAGTCTGTTATAATGCGAGAAAGAAATGAAGAGGTAATCATGGAAAAGTGTTCCAGCTAGTTTCAGTGGATTCAGTGTTCAGGGAGAGAAATGTCACATGAACAGTGTTCAGGGAGAGAAATGTCACATGTTGCAATGCACATGCAATCACCTGTTTTGTTTTTGTTTTTTTTTGGCCTTGCTATGCAGCTTGCAGGATCTTAGTTCCCCAACCAGGGACTGAACCCAGGTCACAACAGTAAAAGTGCTTCTTGGATTAACTGAAGTGCTGGTTCTTCTTGAAAAAATTCCATGTGTGTATCCAGCCGTCACTCCCCCCATATCTTCCTGTGTCTGGTTCATGTGTCTTCCTCTTAACAGGGGACTAAATCAAAGGATGTTGACAGGAAATACAAGTCTACTCTTCAGTGTCTCAATGCTTGCTGTCATGGATACACAGTAATGAGCTCTATTTCATAATGGAGGATGTGGATTAATCTACCTATTAAGGTGAACTTGCTCTGACGTGGAAGCCTTTGAGTAAATACATATTAACATTACTCTAAAAAAAATAGGGTTTAGAAACATACCAATGAGAAACACTACAAATTATTGCTAAAATTGCTGTAACAACAGCATTTTATGCTTTCATTAGAAGACTGGAAAGAACCCTCTGTTTTCAGATTTCCTATTCAGTTGTCATTCATTTGTGTAGGATGGGGTGTAGCTGGGAAATGAGGAAACCGGGGGGTTCTGTTGGGGATATGTTAAACACAGCTTTTAGGCGCTTAAGTGCGGAGAAATAGCTGCTAGGCAGCTGGATATATGTCTGGAGCCTAGATTAGTCTTTGGGTGTTGAGATTATGAAATGTTTTCCTTTTCTATTCCTCTATTTACAAATATCTCCAATGAGTATATTGTACTGTTATAGTCAGAGAAATGTTTGTATAGTTGAAGACTCTAGGAAGGATGGCATCAAGGGAGCAATCTTCTGAGGTTCCCTTGTCTTGCCCCCCAAAACTAAGGAAAACGAGGTAAAAATGGTGGGCAGGGGGTCTTTAGTATTGAAATCTGGGAATGGTGACATCCACAAATCCAAGTTCCCAATCACAAAGCACTGTAGCCCTTCAAGCTCCCAGATTTATGCAAGTTGTGTTTGTTTTTTTTTTAAACAAACTAAAGAAACTGACCCTGTTATGTATAATAACCATAATTCATTCTGTAAAGCTATTTTGATAAGTCGGACAGCCAAGGGGAATTCACTAAAAAATACTGTCATAACTTTACCTTAGAAATATAAATACTGTGCAAATATGTTCTGGTTTAGAAGGTTCTGTTCTTCTTCCCTAAGACTGGACTGATAGTAAGTCTGCACAAACGACGACGCCTGTTTCTGTGTGTTAGGAAAAAGCAACTGATGAGAGGGAAGCCCCCACTTCTCCTGTCCATCCGAGGGGGTGGGAGGGGCAGGTGGATCAGAGAAGAGCAGACTCTGCAGTAGAAACTTAGGTGAGTTTGTGCGTGTGGTGTGTGGTGTGTGTTGAGCACAACTCAGATGGGACAACAGATCACAACACCCCACCCACTGTAAGAAGAGGGAGCCTTGGTGATGAGGTGGGACAGACAACAGCTGGCATGTCCTTCGTGTTGATGATGTTCTGAGAACAGACTGAGTCTCCGACAGCTGATCTGGTATCAGTGGCTTCCATCCCAGAGAGAATATCCTGTTGGGAGACTGGACGGTAGAGAAAATTGATGCCACTTCCTTTCTGGTCCACTGAATGCAATGCATAGGCCTATTCTGCTCTTTGTGAATATCTATGAGTAGGCAACTTTTTTCTGTAAAACCCCAGCGTGAACGCAGTGGTAGCAATATGGAAGTGAATGTGTGTACTTGTGTTCCAATAAAACTTGTGGGCAGTAGTCTGTCATCCCCAAAACTAAATCAACAGCCCCACGTGGGTAAGTTAGGAAGGTATTAAAATAAGCTGTTTCCCTAACTTGTAACACCTCCAACTAATTCATGGGCTATCTAGACCTGTTCCACGAAGAAAGATGCTTATAAATTCTAATGCAATCTTATTATGCAACTATATGGATGAATATGAGAAAGGACCATGAAGACATACTCATTTATAACTCCCTAAAATTGATCTAACAATGCTTAAATATAAAGTTTTTCATGTTTTTCCTATCAAGCATACATTTTTCTGCCATTTGGTTGGGGCCTGCTATATACTGCTCACAGACAGTATTTTGTGAGACTCACAAGTTGTTTCATATTGGCTTTTAAGATGCAGACTTGATGAAAAAGAGCAAATGGTCAAGGCATTATGGTATTTTATTTATGACCATAGATGACACCAAACTGTCACTTCTAACTATACTTATCACAGGGAAAGCCTTAATAGAAAATTGCTTTTAATATAGTTGAGTGAATTGGTATTAAAAAAAAAAACCTGTATCAAAGAGCATATTTTGTTTGAGTTCAAAAACTGGAGACACTCAGAAAACAAAAATGGACCTCTATGGTCATGTAGAACAATGTGCCCAATTTCTGGCACTGTGTGCTCTTAATACTGTGAGAGGTGGTTTCTATCTACCTAAGTAGAGCAGTGCAATTACTGCTGAAGAAATACTGGTGTGACCTGGATTGGTGCGTGAAGGCAGTTCAGCCAGGCCGACAGCCATGGGGCCACTGCAGACATGGAGCCTTTGCCAGGGTATCTGTCAATTTGGCTAGACTTGAACACAAAGGGAGCGGAACGGCAGAGCCGGGTGGGCCCCGTGATCTGCACAGGAAACACTGCCTACCTAGACCAGAGCAGACAGAGGAAGGCCCCACACTCACATGTACACGGGAACGCTGGCAGGTCTAGATCAGAGAAGAACTTACAAAGGATCAAAACTAAAGCCTCAAAATATTCTTCCTACCCAAACTTCACCACCTAAACTTATTTTGAATGAAAAGAGAAGATTATAGCAAATTTCTTGTCCAGATTTATCACTTACATGGCTTGGACTTAAAATTTTAATGCTTTCTAAAAAATAAAATCCCACAATTTTATGCCCAAACTTATGGCTGCATTTATTCTTAACAGTATTTACAAGAAACTGCACCACATACACACACCTTTAGAGCTATCTGGAAAGGCCATCCTGGTTGGCTCTTCAGCTGGGCTTTGAAGAACAGGTAAAAACTCTGATTCTCAAATTGAAACAGAGGAAAAAGTATTTCAAGTTGAAGGAATACTGTCCAAAAAGACCAGTAAGTGGATTGTGTTGGAACATCATGTGTGAGATATGAGGCTAGAAAGATCCAAGGAAGAATTATGCGTAAAATGGAAACGAAAAAAAAACATTGTTTTCTACTTGCCTACCATAAATTCTTAATAACTATACTAAAGAAATTACTTTTTTAAAAATCTTACTCTGTCAAAGCTGAGTTTACATTCATTTACTGCTTTACTTTTATCAAAAATAAAAAAAAATCGGTGCTTGTAACAAGAATTATTCATATTTTCTAACTACCTCATAATGAGTCAGCCATGGCTTTAATTCATTCTATGCTAGAAACCTCATCCAACATATCCACTGGGAAAGGACATCACAAACTTCACACTTCAGATTGACCTGTGTCCCACTAAAAGCTGCTTGGCTCTGGTAATTCTCCCAACAGCTCTAGTAGCCAAGCCAGAAAGGCAGAAGCTGCAGTATCTTCCTCTCCTCCCATCGGGTCACGTCAATGCTCTCTCTTAGAAGGCAGAAATTCCAGTTTTTCTCTCCATACTAACTGCCACAACTCAGTTAGTCCCTCTACCTCTTAAGCTTCTACAATTCTCTAATCAGTCTCTCTGTTTTGTCCTTACAGTCCACCCTCTGAGCTTCCACCAGCATGTTACAAGACAAAAATCCAAACTCTTACCACAGTCTGAAATCCTACAGCAGGCTCCAAGCCAAATGTCTTTACCTTCACCACTAGGCTCCTGCCTATCTGTCCAGCCCTCACATTATATATACTCTCCTTGCCCTAGCCCCAGACTCCTGTGGTTTTCACCTGTTCCTTCCAGACCCCACCAACACCTCTGCAGAGGCTATGCTGTTTGGTTACAATATCCTGCTGTTCTCAGCTGGAGATTCTCAACTTAAGGCTTGATTCGGATGCCACTAGTTCTAGGAAATTTGACAACCTCCTCCTATGAAGTTATTTCTCTCCTTTGGCTACTGTAGCACTTGGGGCAGCACTTACCACTGTACCACATATATTTCACTTTGGTTTCCAGAGTTAAGACTGAGAACTTCCCAAATCTAAACCTACCAAAATATTTGCAGACTATTATACCTACATTAATATCAAGGATTGGTTAACCATTATCCATTATTAACAATAACTAACTCTGAAAACCAAACCCCGAAACCCAACAAGAGTTAATAGTCATACCAAGTGCTAACTGATCTCAAGGAAGCTTAATTATCAGGATAATCTGTCTGTCTAGTCCCATACCAGTTAGGATTAACATTTATCCACACCGTGTTTTAGTATGCAAATCAGCTACTGTTCAGATTGCAACTTAATCGAAAAAGGCATTTCAAAGATTTCCAAATGCCAATCTCAAGGGAAACTTCCAGTAAAATGTGTGCTGGATTCATTTTACTGTATGTGTATTTTTAAAATAAATGTGCAAAGACCACTACTAACTTTCAACAGACAGCCTGTTAACAGTTATATCCTCAGCTAACCCAGCCCATGAGCTCTTGAAGGGCAGGGATGCCACCACCTTTCTATTCCTAGTACATTCTAGGTACTAAAGAAAAGTTTACTGAAATGACAATTAATTCATCCATTTAAATTGAGTGAGTCATACGTAGAAGTAAAATGCACATGAATTGCCAAGTGACAAAGGCAGAAAGCAAGGTAAAGTTAACTAAGGTTCTTAGATCTTATATTTATTGTTTGCCACCAATTCATTTCACTGAGAGGCTGTCATATGGCCAGTGCTCACTTTACTTAGGTACTATATGAAAGAGATCAAAACTTGAAATGACTTCACAAAGATTACCCATGTAAAAGATGTACCTTGCATGGGTATGAAAGGTAAAAAATGTGTTTTATCCTTGTGGGTATGGTTACTGCTATTAAATGAAGTCTGTGTCCTGAGGGGGTAGGTTTTTTTAGGTTGCCTGGTTTCAGGCTGTTCCATTTCTGGGTCATGCAATGCCCAGCAAAAATCTGAGAGAACATGCTAAGCCTTGTTCCTCTGCCGCCAGTTTGAATCATTTGAGGGTTATCTACCTAGTTGGTGAATTAAAGCTCCTTTTCTTCCCTGATATTTAATCACTTTGAAGTCAAAAAACTTCATGAGGTAGTCTAACAGGGAAAAATCACATAAGTTAGTATTGTTAGGGACTCTAGCAAGTCCCAGGGCCAGGAAATGGGGAGAAGTTTAAAATTTAGATACTAGTGCATTTGAATTATCCATGCTAATTCTGATAATATGCTATGTAAAATACATACACAGACCCTAATTTGTTGTTTTACTATGGGAAATCTGTTATACAGATGTAGTATATCTGAATCGTACATTTCACTTCTTTTTAAATCACAGATTCAATGTACTGTGAGTACTGCCTAATTTCTGTTATCTTCAACATCCATATGATTTTAATGTTAACAGTCCCAACTGGAAGAACATTAACTTATGAAAATAAATCATTCTGGGGGAAGGTTTAAAATCTGAACAATAAGATAGGCACATTTATTTCATATGAGTCATACTCTGAACGTAAAATGCAAAGCAAAAGATTGACGTGCACTTCATATTTCAAGTCCTTGTAACAGAGAAGAAAACTCATTACAAAACTTAGATATGATACATCACCATCATTAAAGATAAAGTTGATTAGACAATGGTTTCCATGTACATTTGACTAGCCTTAAAGAGTAAAGCAGAATACACTGCAGATATCTCAGGTCCTTATATTAAACTGTTTCAGTAACAAGACTCAAAGAATAGGTATCTTTCCTATCGTTCACAACAGTACTGCAGTGCTAACAGTGCAGTTTAATATTGCTGATAAAAACTAGAGAGCGATTTATCCTCACAGTTTAAAAAATTAAGAATAATTATAAAATGCAAAATTCAGTGACTTCAGGAAGAATTAAACATGTAAGAATTTGAGACCCGTTTCTGTTTCAGAGAGAAATATTCAACAGGAAAATGTATTTCTAATTTTGAATTTCTGGCCCAAATTTGCCACACACTCAAAACAAATTACCTATACCTCATCCAGCTATTACAAAAACTGATGGCATTCCAGGAGAAAATCTATCTATTTCTCTAGCACGCCCAGTGAAGCAGAACAAGGCAGAGGACAATGGTGGAAGCAGGAGAGAGGCAGGCTCCGGGCTGTGCTGCAACCTAGGCCCCAAAGCTGCAGATACACGAAGAGTAAAGGTCAGCACAGAATCTTCCACTTATACTCTGCTTCATAAACCATCTGTTTAGGTTTGGGGCTTTTTTATTCTTTAAGTTTACCACTCTATACTTCATAAGAAAGATTTTTTTAAAGTACACATAAAAAGACATTAAGAAGTAATAAAATTCAGATATTCAGGTGAGGTACTTAGATTTATATTTAGGAGATGACTTTGTCAAGGCGATACTTGACAAAGTATGTATTGATATTTAACTCTAAAAGAAGGCATAACACATTAACATAATCTGCTATAAATATCAGCCCAACCAGTCTTAAATTTTTTTGACTCCATGACTAAGTGTTAATTACAGACATGGCTACCCTACCTAGAATGCCACTCCACAGCCCTGTATTAATTGTGCTAGACCAAAGACTCATACCAAAAACAAAAGAAGAAGAAAAAGGCAACCATTTACACTTACTAAGAAAAGCAAACATTTACTTCAAATTGCAGTATAGGCTTTTCAATCACAAAAAGAAAGAAAAGAACAGTGATCTGACAGTGGTCACATCCTGTGCAAAAAACTTGAGATACAAAAATGGTAACACAAGGTAGCTGAGCTGCTTACACTGCAGGAAAAGGAAATACAGTAGCTGAAATATGGCACTCCTGGGAATCAACTTCTAAACCAAACAGAATGCCTTTGAAATGATTAAATTTATTTGTGTATTAGTAAGAAAGCCCCACCACCATAAATAGTACAATATTTAAAAATTAAAAAAAAATCATATTTATCTAGGATAGATTGTATATTTGAACTGTTAGACCTCTTTAAGTGCAGAAGGTGGTTCAGGTTTTGCTTGTTTTTTAAATTAAATAACTGCCCATACACTTTACGAAGTTCCACTCAATCGCAAAAGCCAATTTCAATCAAGGAATATGTTATCAAAGTTGCATAATTTCATTTGGGACTGTCAGCAGGTTAAAGTCTCAAATCAAGTCTTCAACACTCATTTTTAGTCAATAAAAAGTTCAAAAGTTCTCAAATCTTCATTATCCTCTTGAACTTGCCCTTCTAAATGATCCTCAGACTGCAATTCCTAGTTTGCAAATAAAAGAATGCAATATGCATCATACTTCAAGAAAAGACGATGATGTCGAGCTAACAGGCTTCTGGATCTTCTCCCTGCTCCTTTCAACCTTCTTGATAATTTCTGCCACTATGCACACTGACGAGGTGAGACCCAGAAGAAACAGCAAATCTGCAAGAGAAAGTAAGTTGGGTTTTACAATTCTTTAAACTTACAGTTGCAGAGCGTAATAACTTATGTTTTTCTAGCATTTTACCACAGCTTTTAAAATACATTATTTCTCAACCATTCCACAAAGTAGCCACAATCGGCCTGAAATTAAAATCTTGAAATTAAACTATTTCAACTCTAAGGTAAACTTTAACTTACAGCAAAAAAATACAGTGATTCATAAATATCCAAATTACCTTTAAAAACCCAGGAATTAGAACTAGCATTATCATAAAATGCGTCCGTTCTCACACTTACATAGGAAGATTAACTTTTAAATGTACTGTATGGTGATGCATTTAATGCACAGTCTGTGAAAGAATAATGACTGTCTTCACATCAGCTTAATAAAACTCTTAGGGCTGTTATTTCATAAAATAATGTGCAAATTAGCAAATAAGAATAGGAAAATGTTAGTTTAACAATCAAAATGGTAATTTTAAAGAAGAGCCATTTGGTTTTCAGTGAGCTTAAATCTAGTTTTTTCTTCATACAAGATTAAAAAGTTATAAACTACAATTACTCTGTAACACGTTTTGATTTGCTATCTTTCAGAATCACCAAATATGATTTTGACAAGTGACAACCTACAAAAAATTAACAAGAAAAAAATTACAAAAAAAGTTTAAAACCTAGAGTTGGGAGAGTGACTCCCCTAAACATTTCCAAATGAGAAAACAGAGCACACACATTTTTCAAAGCAAGCCACTTATTTCACTTTTTAAAAGAAAATTCTTCTTAGAACAAATGCATGAGAAAATACAACTCATTTATAATATGTAAATTATAAAGATAACATTTCCCTTACCCAGTATACTTAGGCTCTCGGTCTGAAAAACTTTCTGAAGTGGAGGAAAGTAAATAACTAATAACTGTCCCATGATGGATCCAAGAACTGCGTAGCAAAACATTTTATTACTGCAGAGTCCAATCTCAAACACAGATTTGGTCTGTTGGCAGAGCACAGAGTTCAGTTATTACTCCTTGGTCACAGAAACAACTTCTTTATTATTACACTCACCTCCAGTTTTTAGTAAGCTGGACTGAATTCTACAATAGTAGTACCATGAAATCTCTAAATTTTAACTATTATTTTGGAATAATTTAGATGGAATAGGGTAAATTTTAAAGCAGCGTCTCTTCATCAAGGGCTTTAAGGGTGATGCTATTAAAAAAATAAAGACCACAGAAACTTCCTTTAGTCCTCCAAAGCATAAGAAACTTTATTTGTATATGATAATTTTGCTAAATCATTTCTATCATTCATTAAGGTACATAATCTAAAAACCTTTCTCGAAGAATGGACTTAGTTACGTGTGTAGTGACAAAGTAAAAATGCCTTCCATAAAACAAAAACCAAATACTAAAGCTTCTTCAAAAATTAGTCTAAGTTAATGACAATTCACTGTACTTGGAAAGTTCTAGCATGGTGAACGGTAATAGATATAGTTAAGGATTTATATGGTGCTCTTAAATTGAAATGAACAGTCAGGCCTCAAATGTAGCTAGTTTCCAAGAACAACATGCTCTGAAAAAGTACCATTAGGTTCTAGCCCATTATTTTCTAACAAAGCATTTCAATCAAGAGAAGGTAATCCAGGGCTTCCCTGGTGGCGCAGTGGTTAAGAATCCGCCTGCCAACGCAGGGGACACGGGTTTGAGCCCTGGTCTAGGAGGTTCCCACATGCCACGGAGCAACTAGGCCCATGCGCAACTACTGAGCCTGCGCTCTAGAGCCCGTGAGCCACAACTACTGAGCCCGCGTGCCTAGAGCCTGTGCTCCGCAACGGGAGAAGCCACCGCAGTGAGAAGCCCGCGCACCATAACCGAGAGTAGCCCCCACTCGCCGCAACTAGAGAAAGCCCACGCGCAGCAACGGGGACCCAACTCAGCCAACGATAAATAAATTATTTTTTTTAAAAAAAGAGAGAGAAGGCAATCCACCTTAAGATAAAGCATGGGAAGAAAAGAAAATTTTAAATGTCCTAAGCTTTGACACACTGATGGAAATAATGAGAAAAAGTTAATATGCACAAAACTGTTCCTGGACTTCTAACAATACTTGCTTCTATAATGAGGCTAATAACATCTTAGCAGAAGCCATGAGCTTTGTCCTATCCTCAGATAATGTTAACTTGAACCTATCATAGCTACAGATAATAAGAAAATGAAAAGAAGAAAAATCAGGTGATGACACCTGTGATTTACTTTGATGTCCTAGCCAAAGTTAAGGCTTATTTCCCCAAATGCCCCATCCCTCTTAGGACACATTTTGGAGGCACATGTTTGTAGGAAGGCTATATCCGGGGCTGTAACCATGGCTACAAAAGCAAGCAAAGCTAAAAACCCTGCCCACTTACAATTAGAGAGTACCCTACCCAATTGGATTAGTCAGCTAAGATCACCTAAGCATACCTGGGATCTGGAACTTAGCGCATTGAACATGTCAAAAAACACAAAGCATGTGAAGGTCATTGTTGTATCCCGAGGTGTTATCACATTGTCTCGCAGCTGTCGAGAGGAAAGAAGATTTTCAGCTGGCTGAATTTAATGAACAAATACTACATGCTTTTAAAGGGTTAATATTTTCTTCCTCTCAGAATGAAATAGCTTTAGTTTAAGATATAAAACATATAAGCAACCTAAATTTCCCATACACCATTTAAATAAGTCACCTAATAAATAGCTGTAGTCTACATAAAGTAAAAAGTCTTTTCCCAAACCATAAACTGGATATTAAAAGAACTTTTTTTGATGACATGAAAGTAGCTATATTAAAGACTCAGATTTTCTACCTTCTTCCCAAATTTTCATGTTAATTTTTATTGTATCTGATACTTCTCTGCAGATTTAAATAACTCTAATATATAAATCAGGAATTCTATTAACCCATAAATACTGAAATCAAGCTATTTTTAAATGTTTTTATTCTATTTTTGAAAGAGCTCTCCTAACTTCCAGCCTTCTGCTTAATACACAAAAATAACCGAGTCCTACTGTACAGAATGAATATTAATAAAGCAGCTTATCCAGTGAGTATACCTCCCTCCAGAAGACAAACAAAGTCCCACAAACAATGATTATTGAGGAAACAAGTATTTTAAGTATCAGGTTTTTGGTCAAAATGCTGTCCTTCCAGTTGCGTGGAGGTTTACGAATGACATCTTTATCCACTGGTTCTACTCCAAGGCTTCAAAACAAACAGAAAAGTGAATTAAAGTTTTAAGTAAGATTTGGATTTATTACATTCACAACTTCATTGACCTCAATTATCCCGGAAACGAAATGTCTTCTTTTGGAAACAGAATGTTGAATCATGAAGAAAACCTTGGCTATGATCACTTGAAAATAACCAAAGATTTTATCACTCTTTCCTTTTTTGTTTATTTGGCACAGTTTGGGAGGGGACTGATAATCAAATTCAAAAAATTGCCCAATTTCATTTACATATAGCTTTACTTATTCCAAATATGGCCTGAAATATATGACCTACCAACTGGACTTTGAACTATCTTTCATGCAAGGAAGTTTCAACTAGGATAATTTGTTGTAATGGTCACTGACATGTATCACTCTGTGTTGGGAAAGCAACATCTAGGGCCCCATTATTATACAAGAAGATACTTAGATGCTTAGGTCCTTCAATACTTTCCCAAAGTCTCTAAGACTGACAACAGAACCTTGGTAACAGCACTAAAGCCAGAGATTTCTCCATTACAACCTATTCTAAGAAACAAAAAGCTTACTTCGAGGACGGGGACTGCAACTGTTCCCTCCTCTGTTCTCAACTTAAGGCTGGGCATCTAACAGCCTAAAAGCTCAGATCATAATGCATGAATGAGCACTCCAAGAGAATAAATGATATGCTCACATCACACAATTTATAACAAACACAATGCTGCAGAGATTTCCAACGCTATCCGTGATGAAGTCTTAGAGCTTAATTATCAGGATAGCATGCCATCCTTGTCTTTCTAATTTACATGAGAAAACTCTCACCTCTGAGCTGGAGGTCCATCCATAATAATATTGATCCACAAAATCTGCATGGCATTGAGAGGATTGGGAAAGTTCATTAATGTAGCCAGTGAGATTAAAGTTAACGCTGCTATACTCCTATCGAAAGAAAGAGTCATTTTAAAAAATGTGTCAGCATAGTATATAGTTCTTGCTAATTTTATGAAATCACTTTCTTAGCATTTAAAACTCTCATGTTACTACTGTTCTTTTAAAGGAAGCCCGTATTTCCAAGTAATCTACTGCTTCATTAGTGTGAATATTTTGAAGCTAAGAGTTAACCCTTATGATCTACAGCATTTTAATAAAGGACTTCCAAATAGAGGAAGAATTTTTTTAAATTGAGTTCAGATAACAGTTAACAGTTTCAATGATATTTTTGTAACTGTTTTTTGACTACAGAAAAGCCCTTCTACTTTTGGAAAAATATACCAAGAAGAAACATTAAAATTTGACACCCCTTTCTTAGTTATTTCAGGGCTATTAAATAAGCCACAAAGGTTTATATATTTTGATGATGATACAGACAAATAATTATCACATTTAGAACCTCTTTATCATGCCATTTTTAGATTTAGGACAGAATTCAATTTTCACACTGGAAAACTTTTACATATGAACAACCCTCAGAAACAGAGCCCAGAAGCCTGTAGGCATTCTGCTTGAATTCTACTTTGCAAATAATTTATCTGTAAGACCCATAAGTTTGTCACAACTTCTTACAACTTACGTGCTCAGCTGGAATCTAACAAAATTTTTAATGTTATTATAAATCCCTTTACCCTCCTCAATTGCAGACCTGAAAGTTAAAAATAAAATTAGGTGAGAAAATATTATCACAGAAAAATGAGGATACATCAATACTGTGGAACTAATTTTGAAAACAAATTTCCAACTGATAAAACACATACATCAATAAGAGAATCTATTATTTTCTTCACATAATTAAAACTAGAAAAAAAAAAGGAAACACTACTGTGGCAAGGAATTGAAGTCTGGCCTGCTACACTCTACCCGAACGAATTTCACAACACAGTAATTTTTATTCTTAAAAAGGCATTTCAACATTAAAATCACATCTTGTGTTTCTACACAAGAGACAATAATACACATTTATAATACTAAAATAATGATCTTCTTTACCCCTCCAAGTTTATTTTTCTTCAAGATACAAGATGCATGCATGGTAAGGGGTTAATTTAATGTAGGTCAGAAATTAAATGGCAATGAGACATATAAAACTTATAGAATTTAAGCCATCTGTTGCTCCTACACACAATTAGATACATGTTGTACCAGAATTATAAAAAGAATATGGTTTACAAAGATTCATGTAAATTCTCTCATTCATTTTGCTCAACCTAGGAAAATATGTGTTTTATAAACATATTGCCCTATCTTCCAAGATTTTTATACAATTCTAAGAATGGAAATTAAGTATCTTATATCTTTTTAAGAGCCTAGCAATTCTGGGTCCTGAGGGCCCACATGCTCCACTTGAGGCCACAATGGGTTAATGAGGCACACAGGGCATCACTGAACTAAGACTTAGATCATTCAAGAGGTGATTATCAAGTGACCTCCACCTGAACACTGTGAAACAACCAGCAGGTACTGCAGAAGAATCTTAAAGCAATTAGAAACTGTGGATGAAACAAATCTATTCAAATGATAAATTGCATCATTAGTAACATGAACAATTCCTGACATAAGGAAACAGATATGGATGGGATCTTTATTTATAATACTTACTGTAAGGCCAGGCATATGCTTATTCCTGTGAGCCTGAATTTAACTAGAATAAAGGCCACATGAAGGTTCACTGCTGTATTTGTCACAACACTAGTGGCCAGGAAATGTGACACTTGGCTGGTACTCAGTAATATTTCTTAAATGAATAGCCCTGCCATTTATTATGTCCATTCCATACAAATAATTTTCCCCCAAACTACACACTAGTACACAAAATAAGATTAATTAATCTAGTAAAAAAGTTTAGTTTATCCAATGTCTAAAACTGCTAAACTCTTTTCTATGAATGGGGTGCAAGAAAGGATGGGAGGAGACTCTGTGATGTGCATTCATTGAAGGAAAACTTACATGATGGTTTGGAAATCATCATCCACCAGGATCATGTCTGCTGCCTCTTTGCAAACATCTGTGCCAGTCTGACCCATTGCAACTCCAATGTCTGCAGCCTTCAGAGCGACTGCATCATTTACTCCATCTCCTGTCATGGCCACAACCGACCCGTTCTTCTGCAGAGACTGGGGGCGGGAGGGGAGAAGCGGGAGGGAGGAATTCTGATTAAAATGTTGCTTCCACACAGATAAGGGGATAAACAAATCCTCTCTCTTTTTCTTTCTCACATAATTAAAGACTGGAAATAAAACAATCACTTTTTCAATAAACTTCAATAAATATATGGAGGTCTTAAGATAAAGCTTAGAAAAAGCTGCCATTAATATTTCCATGTGTGAAAATTCTGTGTGTAAAGCCTGATGAAGAGTCAATTACACAGTTGTTCTCAGGGAAATTTTGTCTCCCAGGGGACATCTGGCAATGTCTGGAGACATTTCTGATTGTCATGACTTCAGGGACGCTACTGGCATCTAAAGGACAGGAGCCGGGGATGCTGCTAAACTTACAACACACAGGACAGCCCCTCACAACGAAGAATTATCCAGCCCACAGTGTCTCAGTGCCAAGGCCGAGAAACCGTGACCTCAGTACCATGGAGCACTACTGTGATGAGTAAGTCCATGAACTGATGGTACCATGTCAGCTGCTTTGTATGTATTTGACTAACATAAATAATCACAGCCCTTTAAACACTGTTCACACTCTCAAAACATTTTTTTCTTGCTGTGTTTATTCAGTTTCTAAGTAATTATTCCTATTCACACCGGGATGATTTGGCTATAGCCTCCTGTCAGAACATATTTCTACATTATTCAAATGTTTAAAGAAGGTTGTATTTGCAGATATTTCCTTAAAGTTTTCTTCTACATCTTCCTTTGCAAACTAAATTCTCTATTAATGTTTCCATCTCAGGCTTTAAAAAACCACCTGTTTTGCTTCACAATACTTCTGACTTTAATGCTCTACCAATATTTGCAGTAGTAATGCAAACATAATGAAAGACAAGCAGTAGCATTTTGGATACAGAGATAAAACAGTGTGATTCTTAGACACCCACCTTAATAATTTTCATCTTGTGCCTTGGACTAGCTCTGTAAAATACTGCAACCTGTTAAAACACGGGACACACTAAAAATCTTCAACATTAAGAAATATCAGAATAACCTATGCACTTATAACTAAGAATATATTTTAAATTATCAATTTAAACTGTCTGTATTTTGCCACAGAGATCAAACTTAAGAATATGCCATACATTTGTTAGGACACTCATTTGACAGGGTCATTTCAAATTTTTAGGTACTATAAGAAATACACAATCTAAACAATTTACCCAGTTTATCCCATTATGTTTAAGCTCTGAAGAGAAAACAGCCTTATTCTTGAAACGTTCAGAGACAGACAAAGGAAAAACTCTCCTGCCTGCATCGGCTTCCTCAACACTGACACAACTAAAATGGCCTCTTCCCTTTGTCCTGTCTTCAGGAGATTTAAAGAACAGCTGCTTCTCAACGTCCCTCGAGCCTTTTTTTGTTAAGCACTATGAAGTGTCTGCGCATGCTCTTCTACTCAGGTTAATCCATCAGGCTCTCTCTCCTCCACTGTGTCTCCACCTGCTTATACCATCTTCTCTCTCCAAAGAATATATTTAATCCCTTTTCCTGATCCCATCTCCTGGTCTCCTGAAACCCTCCCACTGTGCCCCAGTCATCGACAAATCCCCTGGCCCTCCACTCTTACCCACACTGCTCTAACCTAATTTATCCACAAGACAGGGACTGTTCCCACAGTCCTCTCCAATAGCACCACCAGCAGAGCACAGAGGGGGCAGGTGCCCTCCATTCCCTTCTTCAGTCACACATCCTCGGTTCTGAATGTCACAGAAGACTGTACCTTCACTCCCTGTGGTCAGTCACTGCTCCCGAGGCCACCCTCCATGTTTCACAGGAATCTGTAACCACTGCCTCCCATCAGTCTTTCCAACACCCCCGAGCCAGGTGACCTTAATACCCACGTAACCCACCGTTCTCTTTCCTACTCTCCTAGAGGACGGGTCCACACTAGTTTTCTCTCCTCATGCTTCCAATTTATCCCCTTCCCCAGCCTCACTCTCAGCTGACAACCTTGTTTTCTGCTTCAAAGAAAACAGAGTCAGGAGAAAACTTCCACAACTCCCACCATCCAATAGCTGTATCCAGACAGTATCCCTCCTTCTCTCCTTTTACTACAAATGAACAAGGTGAATATGTTTCTAGTGCAGGTCAAATATCCCACCTTCTTACCAATCAGAAATTTTCCCCCCCTTGTATCAAAATTTTTCCCTTGCTGCTGCACCTTTACCATCATTATACAAACATGTTGTTATTCCTTCCATTTAAAGAAAAACAAAACCAAAAACTTCCCTTCCTATCTCAGCTGTTACCCTCCTTTCCCCTTCTCTTTATAAGCGAAACTCCTCTAGGGAGCTGCCTGTACTGCTGTCTCCCATCTCTCTCTTCCACTCTCTCCTGAATCCCTCCTAATTAGGCTGCTACCCCCACCCCTGCACTGAAAGCTCTAATCAAGAGCACCAAAGACTCCCCGCATTGCTGACACCAGTGCCATCTCTCACGTGACTTAATCCCGCACGCAGCCGATTACTCCCTCCTCCTGAGGCGCCCTCTTCTCCTGGCTTCAGGACCACCCTACACTCTCCTGCTCCTCCTCCTACCTCTCCAGCGGCTCCTCTTGTGCAGGTTCCCCCAGGCCTCCCTGAAGTCTACACGTTGGAGTGTTCTAGAACTCAGTTCTTGGGCTCTTTATAATATAAGAGGTCTCTCCCTAGGGGATCTCATCCCACCTTAGAAATCTGGCTTTTATTTATATGCCTTTTTGTCTCTTCTGAAATCCAGATTGATAAAACTAATCCACCTACCTACTCCACATTTGCTCTTGGACATCCCATCTCAGACTTAAACATCCCACACAGAACCCCTGTTACTTCCCCAAACACATGCTCCCTCACATCCTCTGCCAATGGCAAGTGCACTCTTGCAATGGCTCAGGCTCTAAATCTGGGGAGCCACCCTGATTCCTCCTCTTCTCCCACATGCCACACGCAGTTTGGCCCCATCCTCAAATATATCCACACTTCAACCTCCTTACTCAAACATCGAAACCCACTGCCAACACGCTGGGTTAAAAACATAAGTCAAACCACACTGTCCTGTGCTGAAAGCCCTCCAAAAACCTCCTGTCCCTCTCAGGACAACTGAATGGTGCCCAAGTCTTTTACTGTCCACCAAGCCCCACATGAAGTGCATGCTCCCCGGTTAGTCTTCTCTCCCCGCTGCACTACACTGGCCGCCTCACAGTTCCTGAAACATGCCAAGCACACTTCCCTTGAGGCCTCTGCCCTTGTGTTCCCTCGGATATTACACAGCCTGCCCCTTTCATCACACAGGACCTTCTCAGTGATGCCTTTCCTAGGCATGCTGTCTAAAGATCTCATCCTCTCTCTTCCCTGCTTTTGTCAGTGCTCTCCCCTCCTGCTCCCATACTACAGTGATTGTATTGTGTGCTTATCTTAAACCAGTATATTCCCCCCTTTTTAGGTGGAGAAAGACATAAAGATGAAAAGATTATTAACAGAAGAATTTTCAGTTACCCCCAAGTTTAGTCCCAGCTCTGTGATAAAATGATATAGTTCAATTTTTAGACACTTCTGTGTTTTTTTCTAATACCTAATTTCTTCAGGCCATAATTTTGTGTCACTAAATTTCAATATTTTTACTCAACCAAAAAGAATGACCTGCTAATCCTGGTGCTTTAAGTAGAATTTTTACTCTGTGCAATGTCATACTCCACATGAGTCTTATCTTAGACTATAAGCTCCATGAGGCAGAGATTTTGGCCCTGTACCTCCAGTGCTCTATAAACACATGTAAAATGAATCAATAAATGACTGAATCTTAGGACCATCATAAAGACTATTCCCAGGTTCTCTCCCAATTTTAATAGAGGTCTAAAACAAAGAGGATTTTTTTCTTAGGTAAAAAAATTCAGTTTAACTGTACTATCACATTACTGATTACCCTTAGTTCCTCTACGTACCATGAATCACATAACTCATATGTGGAAAGCATTCTTCCTTTAAAAAGGTTCAAACTCCATTTGTAAACTCTTTAGCGTGTCTTTAAAAAGTACTAAACATACAGATGGTCAAAAGGCACATGAAAAGATGCTCAACATTGCTAATTATTAGAGAAATGCAAATCAAAACTACAACGAGGTATCATCTCACACCAGTCAGGATGGCCATCATTAGGAAGTCTACAAATAATAAATGCCAGAGAGGGTGTGGAGAGAAAGGAACCCTCCTACACTGTTGGGGGGAATGTAAATCGGTGCAGCCACTATGGAGAACAGTATGAAGATTCCTTAAAAAACTAAAAACAGAGCTACCATATGATCCTGTAATCCCACTCCTGGGCACGTATCCAGAGAAAACTGTAATTCGGAAAGATACATGTACCCTAATGTTCACTGCAGCACTATTCGTAATAGCCAAGGCATGGAAGCAACCTAAATGTCCAGTGACAAATGAATGGATAAAGAAGATGCGGTATATATATATAATGGAACATTATCAACCATAAGAAAGAATGAAATCATGCCATTTGCAGCCACATGGATGGACCTAGAGATTATCATACTAAGTGAAATCAGGCAGAGGAAGACAAATATCACATGATATTGCTTATATGTGGAATCTAAAAAACAAACAAAAAAACCCATCAAAGTGATACAAATGAACTTATATACAAAAGAACTTATATGCAAAACAGAAATAGACCCACTGACATAAAAACCAAACTTATGGTTACCAAAGGGGAAAGAGGGGGAGGGTAAATTAGGAGTTTGGGATTAACAAATACACACTACTATATATAAAATAGATAAGCAACAAGGACCTACTATATATTGATAACACAGGTAACTATACTCAATATTTTGTAATAACCTATAAGGGAAAATAATCTGAAAAAAATGATATATATAGGGACTTCCCTGGTGGTCCAGTGGTTAAGAATCCACCTTCCAATGCAGGGGACGCAGGTTTGATCCCTGGTCAGGGAACTAAGATCCCACATGCCGCAGGGCAACTAAGCCCACATGCTGCAACTACAGAGCCCACACGCTCTGGAGCCCATGCGCTGCAACTAGAGAGGAGCCCGCACACTGCAACAAAGAGCTCATGCGCCGCAACGAAAGATCCCATGGGCTGCAACTAAGACCTGACACAGCCAAAAATAAATAAATAAATTAAAAAGTGTTCACTTAAAAAAGATATACATGTATGTATAAATGAATCACTTTGCTATACACCTGAAACAAACAACATTGTAAATCTACACTTGAATTAAACAAAATTTTTTAAATAAAATAAAAAGGACTAAGCTGCATACATATTTAAAATGTACTGGTTACCTTCTAAGTGAAAATTCTACATTACTGCAGAAATTAATCCTGTAGCACACAGCACTGAGCATCTAGCAAAGACTGTGGATTTTACAGAATTTTTTACAAGAGCATCTAGCGAAGAGTGTGGATTTTACAGAATTTTTAAATAAACGGCTAATTACTAATTACAAATACTCAGGTTGTACAGAGTAAAATTTTGCCTTTGTTCCACTACAAATCATTCAAACCACTGCAAATCACTCCTTTGCAGCCAATGCAGCTTATCACTGACAATGGCAGTAAGGATAACAAACCAACTGTTGGGCTGAAAACATACCTCTTTTGTATAGTAACAAATTACTTTGGCATGCATCCAGTATACCTATTACTTGATATAGATTTCAGCATTTCAAAGCTTTGATGGCAACTCAAAAATAAAAGCAGTTTCTTTGAGACTAAGCAGATCTCAATGCAAAGCTGAAGAATCATGTAGAATATAATATTGCACGGAGTAACAATTCTCCTTAAAGCATCAGGACTAGCAGGTCAATCTTTTTGGTTGAGAAAAAATATTGAAATTTAGTGACACAAAATTATGGCCTGAAGAAATAAGGTATTAAAAAAAAAAAAAACACAGAGAGAAGTGACTAAAAACTGAACTATATCATTTTATCACAGAGCTAGGATTAAACTTGGGGGTAACTGAAATTCCTCTATTAATTATCTTCTCACCTTTACGTCTGTTTCTCTACCTAAAAGGTGGGGGAATATACTGACTTAAGATAAGCACACAATATAATCACTGTAGTATGGGAGCAGGAGGGGAGAAGACAGAATGAGGACAACAGGATGGTAAAAGGACAATGGGAAAGAAGTAGAACTCTGTCAGCAAAGAGAGAGTTCAGGGAATATTATGGAGGGAAAGGGAGAAAGGCTGTGTATTTTCAGAAGGAACCTGAAAGAGAAATTTTCTCTTCTCATGGGTCCATCTTTTCAGTGTCATATTGGTGGTCAGCACTCACGGTTCTTTTGATCAACATTAACAGAAAGTAAGTTATGAAGAGAAGAAAGTAGGTAAATATGAAAAGGAGAGGCTAATGGAAAAAAATTATTCCTGGCATTAAAATAACCTCCCAAAGGTCCCCAAATCTTCCAGAACAGATTAAAACATATCTGATGCATTGAAATAAGTATTGACAACATACCAAAAATTAAACAGCACACGAATTGGGATTTTATTATAGGGACTTGGTTAATAGGTTTGGTAAAAACAAAAATGGAGGCAGTGCTATAAAAAACAAACAAGAAAAGAGAATGTCCATTTTTATCAACAGGAAATGTAGAACACACTCAAGAAATCATAAACAAAAAACACTGAGAATTCCCAGATGGACTTTATAAATAATTAAGCAAAATTCAGTTTCCATACTACTTTCTAACTGGCTCTAGGTCAAAAGGACAGAGAAATGTTGAGGGATTTGGAATGTGTGACAGAATTATGGAAACAGGAAAGCCAAAAAACGTTTTAATGAGGAACAGAATTCATTAATATGATTTTTAATACATGTGGGAAAACCTCAGTGAGCTGGCAATTTAGAAGGAAAGTTTTGTTTTGTTCAAACACTAATAAAAGAAAAACTTTTCAAAATGATCTGAAGTAAAAGCAATAAGACCAAGATTTAAGAGTTACATCAACACAAGATAAAAATAGGAAAAAAGACAAAGTAGGGGTTGGGGGGACTAAAGGACCTAAAGGAAAGAAAAGACTTGGGTTTTCAAAAGACATGATAAACCTGAAAAAAGTGCTGGTATTTATGGAATTCCTCCTCAGAGCAGGATGACTCTAAGCAATTCAATGAGCTTTCCTCTTTGAACAGCATCAGAGCATCTGCCATAATTGATGCACAAAAACTCTTATTTGAAAATGACCAATGATGTAATTTGTCCGGGCTGATGATGCAATTTGTAACTTACTTCTTCCTTCCCTAACTGCCTTTACATTGGTTTTCAGAGTTCATTAGCATTTTTATCAGAGAGCTGGAGAGTGAACTGAAGAAAGCAAATAAAATGAAATTTCAAATCTGTCCAATGTCACTACTTGTTAGCATCTCTGGGAAAAGGTTTGGAAGAAAAGGTTGAACAAAGGTTAATGGGAAAATGTTTACTAAATGTACATTCTGTCTCAATACCCCCAGGGAACTTAATACAGGAATTATTCTTTCAGAAATAAATGTCAGGAAGAAACTATCAGGGTAGGACACACACACACACACACACACACACACACACACAGAGTCCTGTTCAAATATGGAAACACCTACCCCAATAAATCTAAAACAAATCAGACACCCACACTGCTCTCAGAGGCTCTGAAAGGGCATTTCAATGAAAAAAAAAGGACAGTCTTTTCAACAACCAGTACTGGAACAACTGAACACCCATACATAAAACAAATGAACCTTAACCCACTTCTCACACATAGACAAAAATAATTCAAAAAGGATCACAGATGTTAGGTAAAACCGAAAAAGTATGAGACTTCTATTAAAAAACAAAAACAAAAAACAAAAACAGGAAAAAATCTTTGTGACCTTGGGTTAGGCAAAGAGTCCTTAGATAACATATCAAAAGCATGATCCATAAAAGAAAAAAACGATAAACTGGACTTCACCAAAATTTAAAACTTCTGTTCTTTAAAAGACAATGTTAATAGAATAAAAAAATAAAACCACAGACTGGGAAAAAATATTTTCCAATCAAATATCTGATAAAGGACTTTTATCCATAATATATAAGTAACTTTCAAAATTCAAAAATAAAACATTTTTTAAAAATAGGCAGGGTAGACTGTTCACTAAAGAATATATATGGATGGCAAATAAGCACATGAAAAGGATACACAAAATCATTAGTTGTGAGGGAAATGCAAATTAAAACCACAATAAGATACCATGATACACCTATTAGAATGGGAATGGGGAAACTGACAATGCCATGTGCTGGTGAGGATATGAGCAATTAGACCTTTCAAACATTGCTGGTGGGAATGCAAAACAATAAAACCACCTTGTAAAACAATTTGGCACTTTCTTACAAAGTTAAACATACATAACCATATGACTCAGCAATTAATCTTAGGTATTTATCTAAGAGAAATGAATATTTATTTTCATACAAAACCTATATACAAATGTTTAGAGTAGTTGTAATCATAATCAGCAATAACTGAAAATAATCCAAATACCTTTAAACTGGTGCATAGGTAACACACACCCAATACAGTGGAATACTACTCAGCAATTAAAAATGCATTATGCTAAGTCAAAAAAGCAGATTCAAAGCCCTCATACTACATGCCTCCATTTTTAGAGCATTCTGGAAAAGGCAAAACTATAGGGACAGAAAACAAATCGACGGTTGCCAAGCAGTGGAAGCAGAGGGAGGAGCGGGCCACAACAAGAGGATGTGGGGTGGGAGGAATCTGTACCCGACTGTGTGGTGGTTACGAGGACCACACACATTTGTCAAAACTTAGGGCTGCACATTAAAAAGGAAGACGTTTACTGTTTGCAAATGATACCTCAATTTTTTTAAAAGCATTATATATGCATTCAATTAAAATAGAACACAAGGGTAAGAAGTATGAAGTGATGGTCTCTCTCCACTCTGTACTTTATAAATACAAAACACCACTGTTAATTTCCACAGTACCTTCCTCAGAGGAAACTTGGCTCTTGCTAAAGTACTGATATTCCTAACAATCACATCATAAATACTCTCAATGATAAGACCGATTTCAATGATAAGATTTCATCTCATGATTTGGACCAACGAATCTGGGGGTCATGTCCCAACTGTTTTCAAATGTTTCAAACAGCTTCATTAACACAGCAGCAGAAGTGGTCTAACACCTAGAATAAGGCCTTTCAGTCTGAAAGGCTCTGGTTTAGGCCTACCTTTGGCACCATCTGCGAAAGCTGCTGGACATCCATTGCATCTATTTCTTCTCCTGAGACTGACTGGGAGGTTTTGGAATATAATCCCAGACGACTAGCTGAAGTGAAATGGGAAAGAAAACATAATTAATCAAATTGGTTTTGCTTGATAGGCTAGTCAACATAATGCTCACTTAATATGATTTGTTATCAACTCACTTTCTCTTTAAGTATAAAATGTCTTTGTATCAAGGGATCACAAGACAGACTACGATAAGACAAACAGAACTGAATTAGTAAAAAGTGTGGGGTTTTCTGTTTGACTTCTTGATTTTTGTTTAAATTTAAGAATAAAGAGTTTTCACAATTTAACCCACCACACCTAAGAACTGGAACAAGGCCAAGCAGGTTCTGCTTGGGAGCTCAATTTTAATGAAGATCAGAGTGCATTTTAAATAAAGTAAACAAAGCCAGGCAAAATGGTGGCTCATCTGTGGTATCATGTAGTTGTATGTAAATGAAAATAAATGTTGAGAAGTTTCTCTAGAAACAATCTTCCCAACAATATTATGTTTCCAGTGACATATTTTTCTTAGATCACATAAAGTGTGAAATTCCTGTCTCAGTCTCTTTCCATATTAATAAGATAAGAATTAATGAACTTTAACAAATTTTAAATTTATAAGTATGAATTATAGTTTACAGGTTCTGGGAGATTAACTTCCATGTCCATTTTATTTCCTTATACTTGTTAAGTAATCTTAAACAGCATTCAAACAACATAGGCATATATGTATTAGACAACAGAAATACAGACACAAGTTATTTTCTTTCAAATTAGGTACAAAGACAGCTTTTAAAAAATTATACTCAAGTTGAAAGAAAAAACTAAATTTCATATTTTCTTTCACATTCATGATCTAGTGCTTTTATCTGTCAGCATAGTGGACTATGAGGTTAAAAATAATCAACTATTCTTTTGTAAATAAAATGTGATTTCACAAGCTTTAGTTATTTTCGACTAATAGTATTATTTTTTTTAACTAAAATAAAATTTTGCCCACAATTTTATAGAGTATGAGCAAACAAAAGCATCAATTTTAACCATATAACTCAGTATTATGTAAACACACTTCATGTCAAATGATTCACAGAACTATGCACTGCAGTAATTTAAGAAAAACTATGGAAAACAAAGGAAGCAGCCTAGTTATACCGATTGCAATTGCAGTCTCCTGTGAGTCTCCAGTAATCATTTTTATTGACACTCCCGAGGCAATGAGTGTTGTAACTGCTTCTTTCACACCAGTTCTAGGAGGATCAATGATTCCCACCAGGCCAAGGAACGTCAGTTGTCCCAATTCAGGACCAGAAGCCAAAGCAAGAACTTGGGAAATAATAATAAAATCCGAAAAAGAAAATGTGAATCACAAAACCATTAGAATTTACTTTACGAAAGCTGGAGACCATAACACTTCTCAGGTAAATGACTTAAGACTACAATGTCATTGTGGTAATTACAGAAACTCTAAATATCAAAATTACTACATGCAAAGATATTCTAGTTTAATGGTTCTCAATATGGGGTTGCTTTAACTTATTAAAAATTAAAAAGAATACGACTAAAGAACTGTTAAGCAGAGAAGGCAAGCGAGGAGCAAATGAGAAATGTTTTCACATAGCAAACACATGCAGCTCCTTTCAGCAGAAACTACTGACTCTTAAGAAAAATACAATTAATTATTTGGAAAACTATAGGTTTGCTGAGCTTTTTTTTTAATTTTTTAAAAAATAGATTTGTTTTATTTATTTATTTATTTTTTGGCCGCGTTGGGTCTTCCGTGGCTGTGCACGGGCTTAGTTGCCGAGGGCTTCTCACTGCGGTGGCTTCTCTTGTTGCGGAGCACAGGCTCCAGGCGCACGGGCTTCAGTAGTTGTGGCGCACGGGCTTAGGTACTCCGCGGCATGTGGGATCTCCCCGGACCAGGGCTCGAACCTGTGTCCCCTGCATTGGCAGGCAGATTCTTAACCACTGCGCCACCAGGGAAGCCCCAGTTTGTTGAGCTTTGAAGTCAATTTTAAACAGACACCTTTGAAGGTGGCTTCTCCTAATGTATTTTCATCTTTCCATCTTATAGGCCTCCAGAACAATTCAATAGCTTGAAGAGAAGGCTATGTTAATTATATACAACATGTAATAATTTTGTACCCAAGAAACCCTGGGAGGTAAAGTTAATTTGTAAAGTGATTGTAAAACCACTAATACCAACAATAGTTTATATTCTTTCACTCTTTCTGTAACATTAATAGGATTTTCTTATTTGTTACTTTGATTCTCTTAAAACTATATAAATAATACCACCATACCATCATTTATAGTTAGTTTCCTGTCATCCTTGGGAACTTAAGATATAGCACAAAGCACCATTCATTTCCAAATACCATTTAGCTTTTTCTCAGAATTCTGGAACCTCTGGTAGCTACCTTATGAGCCAGAGGGATGTGTCTCCATCCGGGAAATTATAAGACTGAACAAGTTACCAAAGAAAACACACCAAAAAAAGCACACAAACTAAACATATGTATCTCACAGGGAAACTGAAAAGTCCCAGAGAGATCACGGGAAGTATCCATTCTTATTCAAACAGAAGGTATGAAGGATGAGATACATTTGGAAAACCATGGTTAGAGGCAAATGGCTTCTATTTGTCCAATGTATGAGTCACACCTAACTATTTACGTAGATGTGAGCCCCAAACGCTTTCACTCTGGAGAGAATGAGCCACTTGACAGTCCCTGGTGTTGGAACAGAGGCAGATGGCAACAGAAGGGGGGAACTGAGTATCAATCTGTGTGTCAGCAAATCCTAAGAAAGGGACACCAACCAGCTCCTGGCACTCTCAGTGAAGGGGTGGTATTAGCCCAGACGGCAGTATCCTGTATTTATTTGTTTGCTTCTTTAGCACAAATGAAGATCTACTGTTACTGTTTGGGACAAAGGTATGTAGACCTTTTCTGTGTGGAGGGTCCCCAACTTCCTCCTTTATATTTAAAACATAAAAACGAAACGTACTCCCAATTTTAAAATTAACATGTATTTTAAGAAACTTGAGTTTTATAAAGTATAAAATAAGTTCATATCAAGTTAAACTTAAAATCTTTATTCATTTATTCTTTACTCTTCATTATGGTAACTTGAGCGGGAGGAGGAAAATGGAGCATAGGAAGAGAAGAGGAAAAGATGTGAAGCAAGGGACAAATGCCCAGAACGTTTCCCAAAGCCCTGTGAAACAAAGATGTTCTCCTCCACCAAGTCTTGTCTATTTCACAATGTTACCACACCAAACCACACATACACAAAGCTCCACAATCTTTCAGATGAAGAGAATTAGTCAAAAAAAAAAAAAAAAAATGTGTGAAACCTCTGTTACAAAAATTAAGGAAAACAGGGAGCACATACCAGACCTTTAAGACTCTCTAAATGCAAGCCAACTTTGAAACCCTTTTGCTGTGAGCTGCTAAGAATAACAAAACACTGCCCTCAAATGAAGCCACAAGACAACCTTTCTAAACCTATCTTATTATAAGAGCAGAAGTCCTGTAAATCTATCCAAAAGTTCTATCCCACAGAAAGCCCTTGCTTAAGTGAGCCATGAATAAGAAGAATACTTTTTATATACTTGTTTCCTGCTCCCAGGAACTGTGGTGCTTGACTTCCATTTTGTAAATAACAATAAAATTAAGGAAGCCAACTCTTCCAATTTCCTTGAGAAAGACTACATAAGTGCACGGGTGGGTGTGTGTGTGTGTGTATTCCCCACAAGCCAGAAGGTAAAAACCAGGTACGGCCCCAAGCCCTGCTCTTCAACCCTATGTACACACGACGTCCCTAGAAGAAGCGGCCGATGTGTGTTTGCACAGCAGGCCCCCTTTCCCTGTCACCGTCCAGTCAGCAGCATTTCACAAGGCAGAGTCTGGGCACCTCTTTCCTCGCTGGTGATCGGCAAGGGAAGGAGTCAGCAGATGAGGAACAAGTAAGTAACCACCTCGGTTTAAAGAGTTAGAGGCCTAAGTCTTTTAATATTTAGGAAAGTATTTTAGATTAACAAACAAGACCCAGTGATAACATAAGGAAGGAGTAACATCACCTTACTTCTATCTATCACCCTTCCCACAAGATAAACGTATCTAAAATAAAATTTCTATCACCTGCTCAGAGACCACTGCAGGTCTGTAAGAACTAGAGATTTCATATTTTGCTACATTCCCAACTTTTTATGTTTTGGGAACATAGAAACAATTAGCCAACTAAAACCTAACACTTCAGAAATGGCAGGCTTCTACGAACCCTGGAATAGAGCTGTGCAGCTCAGATGTGAAGCATGAATTCATCTGCAATTAAAAGAAGGCATTACCTCTCCACCTAGGGGACTGTGCTGAAATGGCCTTACCTCTGAGCCCTGCAGAGCCCATCTGGGCCTTCTCTTGTTGGTACAGATCTCTCTGCTGCTGGGTGAGTGTCAAGGTCTGCCCTTTGCTGTGATATGTAGTACAATACTTAATCACCTGTTCATAAGCACCCTTCATAAAACAAATCTCTGGTCTGTCCTAAGAAGAAAAAACACAGCAAATAAATTCAAGTTAATTTCAATTTGTATATATCTGCCATTGGAATCAAAAACAAGTGGCATGCATTCCCATAATCCCCAGGGAAGTTACTCAAGCCTAAGGCTTTGAACAGCACTTGAACTCTGAAGATTAAAAGCTCACATGGGAGTTTTCTGCATCCTCTTTAGAACACAGCATCTACTCCACACCCTCAGCCCCACACTGAAGGCAAGGCTACACTCAGCTCCGCACTAGGCACTCTGAGCTCACGATTTAACAGGAAAGGGAAAAAGATCTAACGTCAGCCCACAAGCAATGGTTCAGGCTTTCTACTACTGCTATTATATGTATACATGTGACCCCATTTAATTCTCACAACCACCTTGCAATTATGGGTATTATCAGACTTTTTATTTTTTATTTTTTACCCTAATAAAGTAATAAACAAAAACTTACAATGAAAACCCACAGTCCCCTGCCCAAACCTCCTCACCTCCAGTCCTACTCCACAGAGGCAAACCAATTTTATTTTATTTTTTTATAAATTTATTTATTTATTTTATTTATTTTTTGGCTGGGTTGGGTCTTCGTTGCTGCGCATGGGCTTTCTCTAGTTGCAGCAAGCAGGGGCTACTCTTCGTTGCGGTGCACGGGCTTCTCATTGTGGTGGCTTCTCTTGTTGCGGAGCACGGGCTCTAGGCACGTGGGCTTCAGTAGTTGTGGCACACGGGCTCAGTAGTTGTGGCACATGGGCTTAGCTGCTCCGCGGCATGTGGGATCTTCCTGGACCAGGGGTCTTGAACCCATGTCCCTTGCATTGGCAGGCGGATTCTTAACCACTGTGCCACCACAGAAGTCCGAGGCAAACCACTTTTAACTCTCTTGGTTGTTGTTTTCTTTGGTATTTATCTTCATGTTTTTAATTTTTTTATATATATTATTTATTTATTTCTGGCTGCATTGGGTCTTTGTTGCTGCACGCAGGCTCAGTAGTTGTGGTGCACGGGCTTAGTTGCTCCACGGCATGTGGGATCTTCCCGGACCAGGGCTTGAATCCGTGTCCCCTGCACTGGCAGGCAGATTCTTAACCACTGCATCACCAGGGAAGCCCTTAATTATGTTTTTATTGCTACTTGTTCATGTACCAATTTTATACTCTGTCTACTGTGACAGGTGATCGTCTGGCCACCCCCACTATCTATTCCTTCTCCTCACTGTTATAATACATGCAGAGCAAAACTCACCGGTATTCTGCTCACTTTCTAACTCCTCACTGCTGAGCCAAGTGGCCACCAGAGCAGTTCACAAACATCCCAGCTCTCCTTGGAGGCACACGGTAGAAATGTATTTCCCTGCACCTCTTACCACTTTGAAGTCAGATGTGATTTGCTTTGGCCAATAAACATGAGCAGTACTTGTGTTACTTCTAAATGGCAATTTAGGAACCAGTGCATAACGTGGTCCTCCTCTGCCTTGGTACGACAGTGTGAGCTCACATTGAGAGGAGTGTCCATCTCTGTGGTCCCCAAGTGATGAGCAGTAACCAGATGTTACGGGGAAATAGGCAGCAGAAAGGTATGATGTTGTTTCCATGGCCTACAGAAGCCCAATATATTTCTTCCTGTTCAAGTTTTATCTTTCATAAAGTTAATAACTATCTTTTTTTATTTGCTTAGTTTTCTTTACATCTATTACTCATTATTCCCAAGCTCCTCTATGTCATATAAAGCCCTTCTCAATGTATTTTTCACATGATCCAATAAGCAGGTAAGCCATTACTCCCGTATTAGGACTGAGACCTCCCTCCTCGGGCTGTGCTCTCCTTTCCTTTTCTAGTGTGAGCTGGCTCATCTCCAGGCTTGCTGCATGACTGGCATCCAGGAGCTTCCCTTCACCCCTCTGCTGGTTAGAACTCACGAGGTTCTAAGTCTCCCTGTTCCTTGATTTATACTCTTACCTTGGAATAACACATCCATCAGTATCTAAGAAAAGCTGTGTGGGCTATACACTTTGAGGCTTGTGTGGAAACATTTTTATTTTACCCCCACATATGTAAGCTCAGCTGGGAAGAGATCTCCTCTCAGTTGAAGGCTTTCCTCTATCATCTTCCAGCCTCCAGTGTGCAGTGCCGCATTTGGAAAGTCCTAAACTTTGGTGTAGGACCTCCCCCCTCCTTGCCCTTCCTCCCACCCCACAATCTCTGGAAGCTTTTAGAGTGCTAAGTGCCCTCAAATTACTTGATCGTGGGCCTTGGTGTGTTTATTCTCTCACCCCCACCCCTCTTTAACATACATATTGTGCTGAGCAGCTGGCGGGCAATTTTATCCTAGAAACTGAAGTTCTTCCTCTAGAAAATTTCCTGATGTTATTTGCTAAAATCTTCCCATTTTCTGTCACCATTATTAGGTGGATATTGGATCTCCTACATCAATTTTCTGATTTTTACACCTTACCTTTTATATTGTCCACCTCTTTGACTTTTCTACTTTCTGATAGATTCTTTGACTTTATTTGAAAAACATTCTATTTAAAGTATCCTGGTGTCATTTTTTATGGTCTTTGGAAATTTTCTTCAGCATCCAGCACTATCTTTGTTTCTCTGAGACCCTTTTCTCTGTTGGCTTGGTCTGTGTCTTTCATACTGAAGGCTTTCCCCAAGTATCTCACAATCCCTGTCTGTCCACTTACATTCAAGACCAAAGCAAATAAAGGTCTAGAAACTCCATGGGCACTGCAGGGTTTATCAACTGGTGGCCCTCACAGTAGAGTGACAAGACGAAGGCCAGGAGCAGGTAAACTCTACCAATGAACGAAGAGCTAGCTTAGTTAGGACTACTCCATACTGTAGGGATCTCCCTGGGACCAGTCAGCTTCTCTAAAACTCTTGGATCTTCTGACTTGGAGAATGAGGATATGGGGATACCTACCTGCAAGCATTCTGAGAAAGTGGAGTTAGGACCTAGGACAACGGCTTGCCCTTAATCACCCTGTGTTTAGTCTTAAACCTTAATTCTGCCTTCCACTCTTGTCCCCAAGATGACATTTCTGGTCTGGCCTCAAGAAACAGAAAAGTAAGTGGGGGAGTTCTAGTGGTTCCTTATCAGAATTTTAACCTGATTTCCTCTTTTTAGCCCCATGTCTTAGGCCCCACCTTCAAAGATACCTGTCCCCCTAAGTCTTTCCCATACTTTCTCTTTTTTAGTTTACCTTTTATTCGTTGGTTGTCATTTTGGTAGGTTCCAGGGAGAGAGCAGAGATGAATGCAGATTGTCATGTTCAAATGAAAGTCCTCTAAAGACAAACTATTTGAGCCTGGGGCTGTTTTTTGTTTGTTTGTTTGTTTATGGCTGCGTTGGGTCTTTGTTGCTGCGCGCGGGCTTTCTCTAGTTGCAGCGAGCAGGGCTACTCTTCTTTGCAGTGTGCAGGCTTCTCATTGCGGTGGCTTCTCATTGCAGAGCAGGGCTCTAGGCACGCGGGCTTCAGCAGTTGCAGCGCACGGGCTTAGCTGTTCCGTGGCATGTGGGATCTTCCTGGACCAGGGCTCAAACCCCTGTCCCCTGCGTTAGCAGGTGGATTCTTAACCACTGTGCCACCAGGGAAGTCCCGTGGGGCTGTTTTTAAATTGGTACATTTTTCATATCTGTGCCAGGCTGACCTCTTCTAAATCCTGAGTCAGGTCAGCGGGTTTGGGTTTTGTTAGTTACATCGGTTGATTTTGTCTTCTAAGAGAAACTCTTCAAGTCAGCAAATGGAAAGAATAATCACGCCCTTTCTATACTTATATCCCGCCACTCCCTACCTCTACCCCCAACTGAAAAGAGTCAATGTACAACTATGGTGAGGTTAGATTCAAAACTGCTGAAGTCAAATCTTCAAACTTACATGAGCCACATTATCTTGAAGTAGTGTGTGACCATATATAAAATGTAAAGAAATACACCTTCCAAATAAACTCATATACATATTCTTGCTATGTAACTATATAGACAAGGGACATCAGCTAAAAATTACCTAACTCTGATGCAATTTTTGAAAGCTTTACATTACAAGGTTTAAAGTAACAGGCATTTTATTTTTATAGTTTTGTTTCCAACTGTCTCCCTTCCCTGAAGTTTATAAAAGTTCCTTTAAAGACTAAACAGAAATCTTTTTTCCCCTCATCATCAGAGTTCCTGGCACAAGTTCAATGTAGAGCAATTTAAAACCAATGTTTCCTACTTATTATGGGCAAGGGGGAATCCTCTCACTAATTCTCATCTACAGAGATGTAACTGGTTTCTAATGTTTGCTCACAGGTAAAAACACATAACCGTTTATTAATTCCTAATAAAGAAAATGTAAAAACAGCTATATATTTTTAAGGCCAAAGTAAGTGTAAGCATCAAGCTGGTAATAGCAACTATGAGTGATATGATTATATACTGTAGATAACTATTGTACATAACTCTTACTGCACTGTGTAAAAATTCTAAAGCACCCAGAGATAAGGTAGTAGCTTGAAATATCAGTGCATTTCGTTTGCCAGTTTGTTAGCTGGATCAACTAACATGAATTATACACATTTGGTAACCACGTTTCCACAAAATAATGTAGTTTTTGTTCAGTCTGAAGACAAGACATTCTTCAGTGGAAAAACACAGACAACAGACAGCAGAAACCTGTCATCAAGAACAAAAAAGATGTCGAAAGACTGATGTCACAAGCTCCAGGAGACTGAGAGCAGGCTCCAGCTCATTTGAGTTGTTTGCTCACGCAGCAAAACTGACATGTCTATGCATAAATTCAAAGAGAACATGAAAACAACCAGGGATGAGTGTACTATGAATCACACACACTTCAGAGCTGGTCTGTGTTATGCTCACTGACTGCTTAAATCTAAAGGTGAATAATAAATGAAAAACAGTAATCTAGTTAAACAATACAGAGTAAGTTTTCTATAAATGGAAGGATACCTGCTGTGTTCGGTGCACACACTTAACAGCCATCCACTTCTGCTCAGAGCTAAAAGGGTATTCAGCTTTTCTGATATAATCCTGTTGAAGTCCATCAAGACCCATCTATATGGCACAAAAGGAAAGTTAATTCTCACCAACACGTGACTACTTTTTCCTTTAACAAAGAAACAAGGGTCACAACTTGTAGGGAGGGTGGCTAGAGATACCTGGATTATTTTTCAAACAGCTGTGCTTCATCTATACCTACCGTATTTCTCTGAACAGCAGCACACATGTTCAACATGAAAGCCTAGGTGTTTGATAAAGTCTAGGGCATGCTATTGAACTACATACAGAGCAAAACTTCAACACTGACTATATTAAAATCTCAACTGGCTCAAACTCTGGAACGAAGCAGGATAACAAATAAAGGTGCCCAGCCAATGCATACTTTATAATCAACAGAAGCTTCAGATTCAACTCCTCGCTTCTCAGGGATTCGAATTTACCCTGCCTGCTGCTGCCATGCTACTCCCTTTCACCCCACCCCTTGACATGCTGACTACGACCAATGCCATGTCGCTCTTCTCCTTCCTTACCCTTTGCATTTCCCACCAAATATTCAAAAATATTCTTTAAACTGTTCAAAAACCTGGCTTATTGCTTTTTACTGTCTACCGAAACGTGTTCAGACTCGCCTTCCTAGCTTTCAAAAATCCTCCAGTAACCCACCACACAGCCTACTTAACCACCCTCGGAGCCACTCAAACTGTTCATTTCATCCAGGTTAACCAACTCATAAGCCACAATCCAGTCCATGCTTTTTTATTTCTCTGTGCTTTTATTCTTGCTCTTTCCCTAGCTTATCCCCCCACCCCCATCTAAGTCCTTCCTCCCCTTCAAAGTCCAGGTCCCAAGTCCAAATGTGCACTCTTCTTACATACGGCTCGATGTTAAGACTGTCTACTACCTTGGTCTGCCTTTTATTTGTTCCAAGCACGTCATTATTAACTCCCTACCTAAATTGTGAGGTCCCCACCCATAAAGAGGTGGTTTCAAACACTTTATTTCTCAAAGAGAGAAAGTTAAATATAACACAATAAATACTTGTTAAGTTATTTAACTTTTGAATACCTTTTAAAAAGCTATACTATGCTGTTTTAGTTACAAGGCGAACAGATGATAAAGGAATGTGACTTTCTGTTAAGGAAACAAAAATAATGTATATATTATAGAAATATCAATTTTACTTTATCAAATTAAATGTTACAACAACCTACATTTCTATACTGAATCTCAATTCAAGCAACCTCATTTAGAGGCATCCTGTTTTATGTAAGTCTCGAAGTTTCCTATGACTGCTCTTAAAAGTAGTTTTATTTTTGTTATGGGAATGCCAGGTTGGACTTTTAGGTTTCTCATTTAATCAACTGTAGGACTTAGAAGAGGAGATCAACTGGGACAGATAAAAGGGTCACTGAGAGCAGCACTCCTTCTCCCCAACACAAACTCTAACTCTACACTCATTGTAAGAAATTGATAATGAGGATGGGGAAGGAAAGGAAATGGAAGACTGGAAAAAGAAAAGCTGACTTCTCATGCTGGCCTTAATACCTTCATGTGGAAATACTAAAGAATGTTGCCTCTTACGCATTTGAAAATTGGCATTTATCAGCAATTACACACATTTATACAGCTTTTCACACTACACTCTGAGTATTATGGAAGACAAGAACATTACTTCATAAGAACAAATCCGTCACTGGTCATTAGTTTGTATGCTGCATGTAGGAGATATAAAGTTATAGTGAAAAACCTCTATGCTCTGTATTTCCAGGAAGAATAAAACTGGTTCCCAAAAGGCAATAAAAACTATGAAATAATGTGAATCTTCTTCACTCTAATGTGAATCTTCTTCACTCTACACCTAAAAGCCAGTAATACTGAAATTTATGGCTTCACATTCTCTTGTGAGGGTGATATTTTCACATGTCAAAGAAGAGAGACCAGGCACATACCTTCATTGCAAGAGCAATTAAGGCTCCTTCTGTTGGTTTCCCCATTAGAGTGTTGTTTCTAATTACAGCATCATTGCACACACAGCCCGCCTAAGAGAAATACACATAAACTATGAACCCATCACTGCATCCTAAGTCATTATGAAGAGAGCCACTTTCTTAGAGAATGCAGTATTTACCTCGACAATTCTGCTAACAGATGGGTTATAGAATCCATGAACAACATCACCATCAACAATCACTTCCCCAAATGGATTGTAGCCAACTCCAGTAACCTAAGGAACATAAAGTAGAGTCAATAATACCAGCAGACAGTGACAATACTTATGAAAACCAAAAACTATGAGTTGCGTTCATTTCATTTTATACATCATGACACTGTTAGTGCATACACCTAGAAAAGCATTTAAATTTGTCTAAAACAACACTTAATAAAAGAATATAGATAGTAATTTTCACCACAATGGTAAACCTACAGTTAATTATACTAATAATTAACTACTAATTATGCTAATTAATAATTATAATGCATAGTATATTGTAAATAGAAATAATGTAATTGTTAATATAATTAATATAATCTTATATTGCTTCTACTTACAATATACTATAAAAAGGATAAATAAACCATGAAAATCTCTATATATAAGTGAGCTTAAATTTATATAACACTACATTTATGTAACACTACAATTTGCAAAGAATTCAAATCTATTACCACATCTAACATTCATGACAAACCTGTGACCTAGACAAAAGTAGAATTCTTTTTGCAAATATGCAGGCTCAGAGACAAGTGATTTACCCTAGCACTTACAAACTACTTTAACATAGTATATATTACATGCAAATTTTTAAAATCAGAGACAAGTCAGATACTTATCCTATACAGCTAGAACAAACCAAGCCAAATAAAAGTTATATATCACAATAAAAACAGGACAGTTTAGAGGAATTAACAAACAGTTAATGCTTGACATATAAAATTATGGGCTTAAAACAAAAGAGAAACCTGTATCTTACCTTTCATACCTGGACCATATAATATAAGCACATGTAACCCCAATGACCCTTCTGAGTCATCCAGAAAAGGCACATTCAACATAGCACTGGGTATCCTTAACCAAATCTAACACCCTAAATATCAATAGTCTCATTTTAAGACCTAGTAAAATGGAATTAAATAGACCTAAGTACAACTTCCGTCAATTTGTGAAATACTTCCTTTGCTCAGAGAACTGGCTATAAATACATTTTAAAATACTGTTCCCATCATGAATAGTGTTAATGAAAATTCCAGCCAGAAATCCCACAAGGTCCAATCCCAATCCAGAGATTGGAACGTGTCCTCACACAGCTTCAAAATTAACCAATGCACGTACACTGACATGCACTTCAGGGGCTGCCAATATATAATTTTTAAAGTAGATTAATTCATCCATTCATTTATTCTTTCAACAAGTATTTACTAGTATGAGGCAGACCCTGTGCTGGGCAACAGAGTTCCTGCTCTATTATATGGGGTTGGCCAAAAGGTTCGTTCAGTTTTTTCCCTAAGATGGCTCTAGTAGCACTTAGTTGTCTTTAACTTCATTTGTTAGATTGTATGTGACAGCTGTTATATCAGCGTGCATTTAAAATAAGGCTTATCAAAATTGGTGAATTTTTGTGTAGCCATTTTAATACTGAAGATTGAAGGAAAAAAGCAACATTTTCAGTATATCATGCTTTATTATTTCAAGAAAGGTAAAAACGCAACCGAAATGCAAAAACAGATTTGTGCAGTGTATGGAGAAGGTGCTGTGACTGATCGAACATGTCAAAAGTGGTTTGCAAAGTTTTGTGCTGGAGATTTTTCGCTGGACGATGCTCCACGGTCAGGTAGACCAGTTGAAGTTGATAGCGATCAAAACGAGACATTAACTGAGAACAATCAACATTATACCACGCAGGAGATAGCTGACATACTCAAAATATCCAAATCGAGTACTGAAAATCATTTGCACCAGCTTGGTTATGTTAATTGCTTTGATGTTTGGGTTCCACACGGGTTAAGCGAAAAAAACCTTCTTGAACGTATTTTCACAGGTGATTCTCTACTTATAATGAAAACGTTCCATTTTTAAAACAAACTGTGATGGGCAATGAAAAGTGGATACTGTACAATACTGTGGAATGGAAAAGATTGTGGGGCAAGTGAAATGAACCACCACCAACCACACCAAAGGCCACTTCATCCAAAGAAGGTGATGTTGTATATATGGTGGGAATGGAAGGGAATCCTCTACCATGAGCTCCTTCCGGAAAACCAAACGATTAATTTCAACAAGTACTGCTCCCAATTAGACCAACTGAAAGCAGCACTCGACGAAAAGCGTCCAGAATTAGTCAACAGAAAATGCATTATCTTCCATCAGGATAATGCAAGACCTCATGTTTCTTTGATGACCAGGCAAAAACTGTTACAGCTTGGCTGGGAAGTTCTGATTCATCCGCCATATTCACCAGACATTGCACCTTCAGATTTCCATTGATTAAGGTCTTTACAAAATTATCTTAATGGAAAAAAATCTCAATTCCCTGGAAGACTGTAAAAGGCACCTGGAACAGTTCTTTGCTCAAAAAGATAAAAAGTTTTGGGCAGGTGGAATTACGAAGTTGCCTGAAAAATGGCAGAAGGTAGTGGAGCAACAGGGCAAACACGCTGTTCAATAAAGTTCTTGGTGAAAATGAAAAATATGTCTTTTATTTTTACTTAATAACCGAAGGCACTTTTTGGCCAACCCAATACTTAGAGTATCATGGGAAGAGGGACAGAGGATTTCACCTGAACTAAGAGGTATGGAACTAGGAAAACATGTAACACAGGGCAAGTTCTGGGTGGTCAGCAAAGCTTTTCTGAAGAAATGGGTTGGAAATGAGGTGCAAAGGTTGAAGAGGCATTAGACTGTCCTAAGTAGTGACAACAGCAGCAAAGGTCCTTCAGTAAGACGGATTTTGTCACACTGAAAGAACCATAAAGTCAATGTATTTGGTGTATGGAGAGCAAAGGAGAGATACAGGCTGAGGAAGGAAACAAGGGACAGAACACGTAGGGCTGTGAGCAGCCCCATTTCAGGACCCTGGTCACAATGGGAAGGCACTGAAACATCTTCATTTAGGCATCCAGAGTCTGGTAACAGATGGATGTAGGGGAGACTGAAAGAGAGGTGTCGAGGGGGATCAACGTTTCTGGACTGCACAACTGGAGCGGGATCAAGACTTGGGAGAACCACAAGGGACAGAAAATGCTCAGCTGCTAACTTGCAGCCCTTCTAAAGACACTAGAATGGTTAGCAACACTAAACACCAAAACTTCTGAAAAGGAATTCTGTTAAAAAAAAAAAATCTATAGAGTACCTCAGCACGCAGGCCATCCGAAGTAAATACGTGGGTAACAGTCATTTCATTCTTCGTCAGGGTTCCAGTTTTATCTGAACAAATCACATTACAGCACCCTAAAGAATAAATTGCTACAAGTCACCAAAAGTCAGGGAAAAATGCAAGTTCACATTAAAAACAAATCAAAGACTCTGGAAGCCTGCTCTGCTTCTCTGAATTTTGTACAAATCAAGCTCATGGATAATTTTAGGTTGTTTTCTCTCCTGTGCTTACTTCATCATAAGGTATGAACAGTTTCTAGAATTAAAATTAATTAGATACTGATAAATGTTGACTTTTTCTTTATTTCCAGTTGAATTTCTACAAAGCTACTTGATATTAGCTTTATATAGTGACTTTATATAATACATTTTCTAGAAAGTTTCAAGGTTACCTTACTATAAACCCATATAATTTTTTCAGTCATTATTTTAAGGAATTTTTGCCTTCTCAATATTAAAATGCAAACTAGAAGTTAAATTCAACATTTTTGAATTCCTAAATAAAAAGAAGTTTCATAACATACATAAAGTTACCACAGTTTTCATATCACACATAAAATTATGTTACAGCAATGTAACTACTGTATGCTTACTGTTCTTAATAAATTCAACTCAAGAATAACATTTTAGGATCTATAATTATCAGTTATCTTCCTTGAGATGTCAAAAGAAAACATTTCTCTGTCACTCTATGGTTTCATTTGTTACTTTTTTTTTTTTTTTACCATGATTTAAGCATTAGAACAGTCCATGATGCAGAAAGATTTAAAGCTCCCTGACGTGAGTAATATGAATTTTTAATGACCTTTTTTGGTTGTTAAAACCATACTCAACATTGCTACAAGCCAAACACCACCATGTAAACCTCTAAGACAGGGGTCCCCAACCCCCGGGCCGCAGACCAGTACCGGCCCGCGGCCTGTTAAGAACGGGGCCGCACAGCAGGAGGTGAGCGGCGGGTGAACGAGTGAAGCTTTGCCTGTTGCTCCCCATTGCTCCCCATCACTCGCGTTACCGCCTGAACCACCACCACCCTTCCCCCGTCTGTGGAAAAACTTCCATGAAACTGGTCTCTGGTGCCAAAAAGGCTGGGGACTGCTCTAAGACAAAATCTGTAAAACCCAAAGACCCCTGTTGATGTAAACTATCATGTCAATGGATAAGCATGCTCTAACCAGAGACTTACCCAGAGTTTCAACAATAGGTAGCTTTTTCACAATGGCCCTTTTCTTCACCATTCTCATAACACCAAGGGCTAGAGTCACTGTGACCACAATGGGAAGACCTTCAGGAATTGCTGCTACAGCCAAACTGTAACCAGTAAAGATATAGCACTGAAGTATAAATTCAGTAGTACCCATAGCAATAATTTCAATTGGCTGTTACTTAAAGTAGAGGTTAAAAATGTAAAATTGTTGCTGTCAAACCCAAAAAAGGCCTCAAAATGAGGGAAAACTGATTAACATTTATTGGCCACCTACTAGCTACCAGGTTAAGCACAGTGGTTAAAGAATATAAGTTCTGACATCAGACTGCCTAGATTTGTACCCCCAGCTTCAATTTTCACCTGTGTGACCTCAAGCTATTATGCCTCCACCTCTGTAGTTTAGTTTCTCATCTATAAATATAGATAATAACAGGTGTTCAGACAAAAACTTGTACGTGAATGTTCACAGCAGCATTATTCACAATAGCCAAAAGATGGAAAGAGCCCAAATGTTCATCAACTGATGAATGGGAAACTGTGGTGTGCCCATACAAGGGAGCCATTAAATTAATTCAGCCATTAAAAAGAATGAAGTACTGATTCATGCTACAAATGAAAAAGCCTTGAAAACATCATGCTAACTGAAAGCAGCAGGACACATGTTGCATGATTTCACTTATATGAGATATCAAGAATAAGCAGATCCAAAGAGACAGAAAGCAGTTTAGTGGTCGTCAGCTGGTAGGGAGAGGGAAGAATGGGGAATGACTGTGAAATGGGCACAGGGTTTTCTTTCGGGGGTGATGAAAAAGTTCTGACACTAGATGGTGGTGATGGTGGTAACATTATGAATGTATTTAACTCCACTGAACTGTATATTTTAAAATGGAAAATTTTATGGTATGTGCATTTTATCACAACAAAAAATTAATTACTTTACTATTTCCCTTCGTAATACTAAAAAAGAAAAACCACCTCAAATTAAATCTCTACTTTTGTCCCATTCCATATCTCCTGATTCTGCTACAGATAAGGACAGGTGCATGCCTATCCTTCATTCTAACAATGCTCCCTGAACTCCCTCTACTGCCCAGTTTCTACAATATAATCTAGATCCAATGGACCTTTTCATTCCTTTACATTTAAATCATTTTATAAATAATTTACAGAGGAATAAAATGGATTGTGAAAAACTTCAATAGAAATTTTCATTTGAATTTTAACCCCAAACTATATTCCCGGATATGAAAGTATATATATCTGAAATGGACAACGTCCTTCGAATGCAACTGCTCAACTGTCATGAATAAACCTGGAACATATTCACCTTTTAAAACAGTGATTTCAAATTCAAAAACCATTTCTAACAGGTTTTAGGTTTATCAATTCTGGTTCTTCTTTTTGCATTTGTCTCTTCAAAATGCAACACTTCTAAAAATGTTAATGGTCCATAATTTTTAGGACAGTCATCTTCTCAGTAATACAATACTGCATGATGAATTCCTTGCTGTAGAATGACTAACTATAAGAGAATGCCTGTCCTTCCCCTTTCATCCTTAAAAATAAACAGTTCAGGGTATTCCCTGGTGGTCCAATGGTTAGGACTCGGCGCTTTCACTGCCAAAGGCCCGGGTTCAATCCCTGGTCAGGGAACTAAGATCCCACAAGCCACGCAGCACAGGTAAAAAAAATAAAAGAAAAAACCCAGTTCACTCATTAAAATTCAGGAGTTTGAGAAAATCTGGAGTACCATCATCCAAGGATTCAGTGTTGAGATTACACTTATATGATTCAATTTCACCTTCATCATTAGAGCCTACAGTGGTTGTCTCTTTGCATTCATCTTCTGGTTTGTCTAATAATTATGAAAATTCTTCTGTCAATTCTTCTTTGCCATTATGGTAAAAAAAATTAAAAATTCTCAATTTCTCAATTTTGTTTAATGAATGCAAAAAAAAAAAAAAAAAAAAAGAAAAACTACCAAGATTTTGTCTCCAGACTTTTTTTATACCTTTTTAAATGATAATGTAATGCTTTGGGCAACATAATAAGAAAATTAAAGGATAACAGAATAATAATGATTTATTTATTATTACAGTAGCCTTATAAGCTACTTATCCTTCTGCTTTCTCATTGTTTTACTCATTTTTAGCACAGTTGGAAATAATTGTTAAAATACTTGCTAGGGGAATAAAATAGCCAAGATGTTTCAACACGCAGGAAAAATAAGTTCACTAAAGATCCCACATGTATTTTAGCACATATAAATGTACAGTAGACCCACATGGTTACTGCAAAATAGAATGAGTTTTATTTTATTAAAAAATTCTTAAATGTTTGGTCCTTTGGAAGATCCTGAGGTAGGAATAAAAGTCATGAGGTATTAATCTTCACAAATAGTCAGAACTGCTCCAAAAAAAATACTCAAAAACATGAGTCCAATAGATAATAATATGCCAATGGTTAATAAAATTCATGCCCCATTTTAAATTCATTTCATATTTAACCCAAGGCTCCTTTACACATATTTAAGCCAAGAGTTTCAAGTTGTATTTTTGCTCCTCCAAGGAAAAACTATAGTCCTTCACTATATCTCAAATATCTTTTAACTTCTTATTCATCCTACTTATTCCTTGTACTCCACTTGACTTTTTTTTAATCCATTGGTTTTTATTCTGAAACTTGAACTATTACTTGCTAGGCCTATTACAGAGCTGTCATCCAGGATTTCTCTTCCTTAGAGGACTAGGTGAGTTCCACTTTTTCTTACACCCTACACAACATCATCTTCCTTTCTTTCACCTTTGTTTTGCTGGAATTCATACAAGAAGAGGTAAGGGATAACTTTCCTGATTACTTGCTTATCCATTTGTAATTACCTAAATTGATACTTTGGCTAGACCTAGATTTATAGATTTAAAATCATTTCCCCCCATACTTTAATTGTACTGCCCCACTGTCTTCTAATTTAATCTAATGTTGCTGTGGATGAAGGTTTAATAAAATCCTTTTTCCCTTCTGTATTTGGTTAAATAAATCTCCAGCTCTGTTCTCTTAGTGACGACAGTATAGCAACTATGTTGCTAGGCAACACTGCTTATGATAAAAGGATCTCCTGACCGATAAATTACCCATGGACTGGGAGAATTATAATTATCTTACAGGAAGCTACAGCTTTGGGTTTCCTCAGTGTGGTGACTCTCATAACTGGGCATGTTTCTTGCAGGCATCCTGGAAAGTGTACGTTTCCAGAGATGCTGGCTCCTGCGGATTATGAGGCATTTTAACCCAGGACAGCTCCTGCCTTTACATGGTCATCTCATCTGCCTGTACCTAAGCTGAACTGCTACAGGGACTGCTGTAGGAACTCTCTCAGAAGAGGACGTTGCCCTGTGGTGTTCAGGACACAGGTACCAAGTATGACCTATGAAAGTCTCGTGAGTTGAAAATCTTAGTAGAGCCTAAAAAGACCCTGCGGTGGAAATTGTAGTTGCTAATGAGAAGTATGATACCAGTCTAATTTTCCTTCCTGTACAGATGACCTGACCTGTTTTCTTTAGTTTCACAATGATGTATCTGAGTTGGAGTTTTTTTCATCCTGCTTGGCATTTGGAGAATCCTTTCAATCTATAAAGATTCATGTCTTGCTTCATTTCTTATATAATTTCTTCTTATCTCTTTTTAAATCTTCTGTTACTTAGATATGGCATTTATTGAATTATCCTTTGTCACTTTTATCTCATTCTCTGTTTTAGACTTTTTATTCTATTTTTGGGGAGACCACTTCGACTTTATATTATAGCCTTTAAACTGAATCTTTAATTTCAGCAATCATAACCTTAATATCTTAAAAAAATATATTTTGGTTCTGTGATCCTTTTCTACAGCAATCTGTCTGTCTATCATGAATGCAGTTTCTTCACAAATCTCTGAAAATACTAATGCTTTCTATTTTTAATTTTTTGTCAATTCTTGCATATTTGGTTTTCCTCTGAGATGGATTATTCAATTTCTATATTGTGGTCTTTCTCTCTCATGCTCCTAGTTTTCAGTTTGGCAATCCTTAATTGTTTATTTAAGTATAAAAATGCAATATTGGGTTGATAACACCAGACATCTAGTGTGGGGTTTCTCCATTGCATATACATAGGTTTTCATTTTCCTGGAGCTCATTTCAACATATGAATTCTGAACTATTTAAGTAGAGTTAATATACTCTAATGTGCTCGTACAATACCTCCATAATGGAACATAAGCTATGACTAACAAAGAAATAAGAGAGCCAAAAGAGACTTCAAATTATAAACAAACTATCAGAACTTACCTTACACTAATAGTAAACATTTCCAGGATATCTTTTCCTAGTAACCAGCCAACCAACATGATGATACCTGTAACAGAATCAAACAGCTATTTTTCCCTTTTATATAAAATCACCTGGGCATGGAAGGGATAGAACAGAAAGCTGAGGGCAGCAAAAGTCCCTTGATATAAAAGGGAAAGTTTATCAGATCACAATTATAAGATTTTACAAAAATCCATTAAGCAGGTGAGATTAAATTAATCTTAAGGTTAAAACTGTGTATGCATGCACACACCTACAGTTTTACCTTTTGTTGCCACTGTTGCCCCCCATCCCTTAAAGTAATAATATCTGAGAGTTCCCAATGTAAGAGGACAGTATTTTCATACAATTGGGGAAAAAAAAGAAGGCAGCATATACATATAGGTTTTCTCTCAACTATGAGGTTTGCAAAAATAAACCCTGGAACTTTACTTCTCATAACTCAATATCCAGACACTGCACATTAAGTTTGTACTACAAACCAAGGAGTACTTAGGACTTGGCTCAAAGAATGATATAAGACATTGTAAGACAGCCAAAACTGCAATTAACATTTAAAAATTACTACCTTTACAGCGTCTAAAAGTTAAAAACGAATTAACATAAACCAAACAGCTGATTCTTTACTCTCTTCTTTAATCTTTATCTTTGAAAAGAAGGGCGGGGGGGGGGGGGGTGGGGCACAAGGGATGTACCACTGGTTTTGTGAGGAAAAACACCGTATCAGAGTTTTAATAAAATAACTTCGAGACTGTATTCTAGATCAATATGGACATTGAAAACAAGGTCTTCTTCATCTTTCTGCAACTACAAAATAATGATCCAGATCCCATCCCAAATACTATCCTGATAAAAGAAATTTTGTCCAGTGAATTATACCAGAGTCCAGCAAACTATACAATCTATGGCCCTCTTACGTGTTTTTGTAAATCATTTGTTGGAACACAGCCACACCCATTGTTTGTAAATTGTCTGTGGTTGCTTTTGTGCTGATGGCAAAGTTGAGTATTTCCAACACAGAACGTACGAATCAAAGGCTAAAACATTTACTATCTGGCACTTTACCAAAATGTCTGCTGACCCTTGATTTTGATCTTGATCCTTCTCCTATTCCATATACTATCCTAACAAGAAAAATTATGTCCAATGCATTTAAAACCAGGTAACCATAAAGTTGAAAAATTTTTATCACTAAATTTGATGTGGTTTAATGGTACAGTGTTAATATAAACTGGAAAGATTTAATTGGTTAAACTGCCCTTCAATTTACCAAATTCACTATAAATTCTAAAAAATAAACAGCAATAACCAAATGAAGGGAGCTATAAGAACATACACACCATTTAAACAAAAAGAATGAAATACCTTCCCAGCTTCTACTTTATGTTTATGATACTGAGAAATGGATCAACAGGATTAATATTTAAGAAGTTATTTCACTGAAACTGTACAGCAGAAATGTTGTCTTAAAATTTCACTGTTATCTTAAAAGCTAGCAAGAAAAATTAAAATAACATCATGGAAGAATTAAACAGAGAAGGACTCTCTCGCAGAGTTCATCCATGCATCTTTCCGCATGTGCTCTGCTTTTCCAATAAACATTTTACTTTTCTCTTTAAAAAAAAAAAGAAAGAAAGAAACAGAGAAAAGACTCCAAAATTGATGTGTTTAATGTTATGATAAAGATGTTGTTTCAACTCAGTGAATTAAGAATGGACTATGGAATTGATGGTACTAGGATAATTAACTTTTAAGTAAAAAAGTAATAATTCTACCTTAAGTCTTATACTAAAATAAATTCTAAATAAAATAGTAAAATTAAGTGTCAAAAGTAAAAACTAAAATAGTATAGTGATGTTTAAATAACTATAAACAAAAAACATTCTCCCACATGGGGTTGGGAGAGCCTTTATGAATAGAACACAGACAGAAACTTAACTGCACTAATTATCAACAGGAGGGTGATAAGAATCTCAGGCAAGAGACTGTTCCATTACACACATCTCTCCCCTCTCTACCAAGTTTATTATACAGCCCTCAAAAGCAATTTAAAAATCAGGAGAAAAAAATACTTGTAACTTAAACAACAAAAGGATTAATATCCTAATTATACAAAGAGCTGTGACCAATCTAAGACTTATACCACAAGAGAAGAGGGACAAAAGAAATAAACTGGCAGGTCATAAAATAAAAAGGACTAACACACATATGACAAAGTGTTCAGTTTCTCAAATAATGAATTTTGAAATAAAATAATGAGAAGACTTTTCTTCACCTATTAAGTTAATGACAAAAAAGCTGGCAAGGGTGCTGGAAGAGAGACTTTTATCTTGTTGATGGAGGATATTATTTGGCAATATGAAACAAAAGCCTTTAAAAAGATGCCAAAAATTTTAAAATCACACAGATACTCTTTGACCCAATAATTTCACTTTCAGGAATTTATCCTAAGGAAATGAGAGGTGTTTATAATAAGATACCTGCACTGAAGAATCACTTACACAATTCTTTAAAACTTTAAAAACCTACACAAATGTCTAAAAGAGCACTGGCTTTTTATATATGTATACACACACATATTCACACAATGGAATACTATACAACCTTTAAATTTGTTTTAGATGAGTATCTATTTAATGACAAGATGTTTATGATGGGATACATAAAACAAAAAAAGAAAAGTAGTCATAACACAATACTATCGTATTTTATTGAAGACTAGAAAGACAAATACTAAAATGTTTATAGAAATGCTCTTTGATTACAGGAATTACAGAGTTCTATTTTATCTTTGTAGAAAAGGACAACAGCTGGGGATTAGTTTTATAGTTCAAAAAAAGTAATAGTAGCCGAATAAGTGAATACATGAATGGAATTTTTCTATGTATGTATCTAACTCCCCCTTCCCACTCAAAAAATAAACCTAAGTAAATATAGGAGATATACATACTCACTCTTCTCTTACCTATTATACCAAAGGAGTAAAAGGAAAGTTGTTTTCCTAAGAGGTCCATGCTCTTCTGCAGAGGGGTTTTTGGTGCCTTGACAAATAGGAGAAGAGTGTCACCACAATTACCCAATTACCTAAATTTAGTGAGCTTTACTAGGTGCCAGGGACTCTTAAGTGTTTGACACATACATGCTCGTGCTTAACACACCCATGACATACACAACTCTCCCTTGAGGTAAGTTTTAGCTCCTTCACTGAGAAAACTGTGAGGCCTATACTGTTAAAAACCCGTTTATTTGAAAACGTTCATGCCCTCTATGCCTCTTTGAGGAAAAATCTACTCCCCCTAGCAGCTTCCCCAGGACTTCATTATCATCAGCTGCCCCTCATTTTTCTACTCTTTCTCGTTACAGAGATGCTTGTAACCCAAGTCTTTTCACCCTGTTGGCTCCCTGATCTCTGGCGATCCCTTCACCCCCAAGCTTGGGACGGTTTTACACACTGCATCACATATGGGAGTCTTGGCAGGCTACCTGAGAAATCCAGATAATTTGAGAAGAAAATGATATTTGTAGAATGCAACTTCTTTTTTAAATATAAGAAGATATTTTAAATGAGAGAACTAATCTTCAATATCCTTCAACAAGGGTATCTTCCAAGTTATTTCACTTTGCAATCTTTTTTTCTCCAGATACTTGGAATTATGTAAAGTTGGGAATTTTGGTAGAAGACATGTTCTAAAGTACAAATATACTATTTAGTAATCTTTAAATTTAATATGATAAAGCTAATTTCTAAAAATAATAAACCTTATAAATAACTGGCTAAACCTTCTTCTCCTATGAACAATGAATAAACATCAGAATATTTCAGAATATTAAGTGTTAATTCAAACCCTTCCAATTACAGGCTTTCCACTTATGATTTTAAGCACAGACAACTGAGTGATATTCTGAATAAAATATTACTTCCAAAATTAACAAAATAATCCTCCAATATTCTCTTTTTCTCTACTTACAATGGAAGATATTTCGGATTTCAAACTAAAACATCATTAACAAACTAAGTTTGTTACTCACTTCCTCTGCTTGCATCATTTTAAAAACCTCTCCAAATTCAGAATTTTCTCCTGTTCCAATGACAATACCCTAAAGGGAAAAACAAGAAAACATATTTACATTCAGATGGAATCACCTCTCTCAACCAAAAAACAAAACCCCTTCATTCCCTTTCTCCAAAGCCACCCACAGTCAAGATGCCTGACATACGTATCCAAGGTTCCCTCAGCAAATTTACTTTTGATGTTACTATAGATCCTAGAAAACAAACATCTCATTAAACTTATTACTGACTCAATTCTGTGGCCCATTTTTTTGTCTATATTAATATTTCTGAAATTTGAACCTTTCTTATACTCAGTAGAGACATTTAATGTAGTTTCCCTCTCAAATGCTATTGAATGATGCCTTTTATATTTGTGTAATATTAAAATCCAGGAAATAAAATATTTGAAATCAATCAGTAGGAGAGTGATATGTAGTCCGAATATTATAGCCAGTATCATATCAACTAAATTGAAATTTTATTTAACCAATGGTGAACATATCCACAAGCCACTGTTTCTATCTAAAAAAAAAGAACATGTACTGAGGACTATGCTTTTACAGGATCCATGACCTGGTAAATGGCAGAACTATGGATGTATTATACCTCAGGGACACGGCTTCTCCTTAGTCTCACAAATATCTGCCAAGGATTAGGTTCAATTCTGCCATTTCTTCGTCATATATTTTTAAAAGCTCCACATAAAACTAGCCAAAAAAGAACTGAGGAAATGGTTGAAAACAAAGGAACTGCTATCTTGAAAACGAGAAAGAAAACTTACCTTTGCTTTGCCACATCTGACCAGTGTTCCCATGAAGGCAATGTTACTTCTTGATGCAAGATCTCCATTAGTGGCAGCCGGCTGAGGAGCTGTCACCTTAGAACAAGGTGTTGTCTCTCCTGTCAAGCTGGACTCATCAATGGAAAGATCCACAGCCTTGGGGAACATAAAGCACTCCACTAAGTTCAAGTTTGAAGACTCTCTCTGCTAAACTTAACATCTAAGGAGTTTGTAACCATCACTCCTTCCACAAATATCCTCCCTTCTATAAATTAACCAAATCTTTTATCATATCCATCACTTTAAGACAGTAGGCTAGAATAGGTACAACCATATTTAAAAACGAAGCTAGGGACTTCCCTGGTGGTGCAGTGGTTAAGTGGTTAAGTGCCTGACAGTGCAGGGGACATGGGTTCAAGCCCTGGTCCGGGAAGATCTCACATGCCGCGGAGCAACTAGGCCCGTGTGCCACAACTACTGAAGCCCATGCGCCTAGAGCCTGTGCTCCACAACAAGAGAAGCCTGTGCACCGCAAGGAAGAGTAACCCCCCTCCCCCTCACTACAACTAGAGAAAGCCCGCAGGCAGCAACGAAGACCCAATGCAGCCAAAAAAAGAAAAAAAAAAAAAAAAAAGAAGCTAAGTCAACAAAATCTACATGCAAAGTAGACAGAACCATGAGACAAAATTAGCCTAAACTTCCAAATACAACTAGGGAAAGGAGACACTAGCTGAGACAATCTTTATTTAGAGAAAACTCGACTCTCATGAGTTTTCTAAAATTATTTCCTAATTTTGCCCTATCCTAAAGTCCTGAAAATGGGTTTGACAGATTTAAACCAACTATAACAGAAGAGAAATACGACTGAAAGATATAAAAGATACTGAGAAATAAATAATTTCATCATTTTGGGTTTAATTTTCATGAAATTGTTCTTGCTATACATCCCTACATTTATTCTAAATTTATGTCAGCAAGAATCAAAAATGTATATAAATGTTTCCATGCAGATCATGAATATCACATCACCATCCAACTCTGCAATGGGGTTCAATACTGAAGGCTGCACTCCTAACACAATTAAGAATTCACCTACCCAAGCATGAAAAAAAAAAATCATAATTTTATACGTGGAAAATACTGCAGATGTGACCTGGCTCTGTTTCTAAGTATGGCCCACAGAACAACAGTTCCAAGGATGTTAATAAGCATTGTGTATAGTGTTATAGATGGATGATCATTGATAAACCGACACACACATATATACACATACATACAAGGGAGGAGTACGCTGGTCAAGGAAGTTTTAGAAACACTGTGTTAAGAATTAAACAGCTTCCCCTACCATAGTGCTTCTCAAAACTTACAATGCACCGGTGTGAGGCACCTCAACAGGAATACAGATACAGCAGGGGTTGTGGAAGTGTGGTCTTAGCAGAACCAGCATCACCTCTAACACGTCAGAGCTTGTGAAGGAATTCACTGCCCTACCGCAAACAAGGAGGTGGGGAGAGTGAACCTAACAGACTGCATTTTCAAGCCCTCCAGGTAATTCTGATGTTGCACTCAGGTTTCAGAATCAACAGAAGAGTGTTTTCCAAACATCTTGGACCCATTTTATTCCAGAAGCTCTAATTCAAGGATCATTAGGAGGTTCTTCGGGAAACTAGAAACTAGTTCATGATTTTACTCATTTTATAGGTTCATTCACTCACCTAAGCAACATTTACTGACTACCTTAACTATGTACCAGGCACTGGGTTAGATCCTAGAAAGAAAACAAGATAAGAAAATGATCCCAGAGCAGTTAAATGTGCAGTCTCACTGCTCTTATAAACTGAGCTGGTGTTCTGAATTGGGCCTCCTGATTGACAATTCCTACTATGTACCAAATACTCTAAATTTAAATCCTGTTTTTTCTTTTTTGTGGGGTGGGGAAGGGGAATAAATCTCATCTATTTAAATGATTATTTTGTTATGACCATAAATACCTTAAAAAAATCTCACAGAAAATAATTATTAAAAATTGAGTTCATGAATTCTTTCTCCCCATCTACATAATAAAACTTTTGATTTGATCAACGCCATTGATTCACATTCACTTAAAAAGTATTTATTAATACTTATAATATGCCAGGCCCTGTAATGTATCACACAGAGTGAGAATCAGCAGTAAACAAAGTTTACTGCTGCCCTCAGCTTTTATTCTAATGGGAAATTGATTTGAAAAAATAAACAAGAGTGGATAATATAATGCTTGATAGTGGGGGAAAAAACATGGTAAGAATGGAGAGTGACATAAGTGATAGAGAACATCTCTCAAAAGCAGATGACCCTTTTGCAGAGCCCTGACTGGCGTGAGGGCCCCAAGGTTGGGCCATAATGAGGGAGGAAGGGTTCTAGGGAAAAGGAGCACAAAGTACAAAGCCTGTAGGGGCAGGAACATGCTAGGTGCGTTCCTGTGCTAGGCAGGCATATAACACTGCAAATATAATCAAAAGTTTATAACATTAGATCATAAAGTTTAAGAATGTTCAGAATAAAAATAAATTATATCATACAACTCCAGAGAGACCAAACTGTGGTAGCATTTCCTGAAAGTTTAGTACCATGTAAATGTGATAGATTTTAGTATCAAAATAGGCTTATAAAAAGTATTCCTTAAAACACAGATCTGACAGTCCTTTAGTCTTTAAAAGGCTTCCCATTTTATATAATTATGTATGCAAAGACAAGCCAGGTAAATTTGGGTTCATTACTTCACCACAACTACAGATTCAAAAAAAACACCTGCCATGTTCAAAAGCAATGATTTTTTTTTTTATTAAAAGAACACATTTGACTCTTCTTCCCAAATTAATCTTAGGTCTATATAATTTTTCACACTAACACATTTATTACCAAGTAAGAAAAAAGTTAGATCTTTCTTCAAAGATGATGCTAATACTAAAAACAGTTGACACTTCCTTGCTCACTATCTGCTAGGCACCATGCTACACACCTATACTAAGTTATCTACTAACAGCTACTTAGCTACTAGCAACTCCAATGAGGCACTAGTAGTATTATCCCTATTTTACAGACATACTGAAGGATTAAGTGCCTCACCCAACATCACACAGCTTATAAGGCATGGAGATGAAACCCAAACGTTGACAAATTAACTCTTATTCTTCTAAATTACAAAAGTCAACAAATAGTTTATTTTGTTTAGCAAGTTCCTCTTTAATGCTTGTTACAAAAATCAGAACTGCTTGTAATTTTCTAAGCTCTTAATAAGAAAAATCTGCTAATATTTAAAAACAAACAAATACTTGTATACAAGCTATAGAACTCCTTTCTCTGTGACAAAGTTGAAATTTATGTTTTCCCACTGAAGAATTTTTACTTCAAATGTAAATCTTAAACAGGGATAAATACTAACACTAGGTGGTTGTCAAGGAATACAAATATAATCTGACTTTTAAAAAAGAGGGGGGAAGCATGGCTTTTCTTGACTCTGTCAGGGACCCAGCTCTTCAGTGTCAGCCTCAGCAGTGCAACAACCATTTAAGGGAATAAGAATTTTTGTTCAAATCAGGTGTTTCTACAGAAAAGACGCATGTAATTTTTTGTACAACAACAATCAGCCCTGTGTTAGTATACAAACTAATTTGGAAGGAAAGGGAGCTTTGGGTCCTTATCTTTTTTCCTATATAATTATAAATCTGTTAAAATTAACAATACATTATTAATGAAATTTGTCTAAATCATACAATGTAGCATAGCTCTCAACTGTCCGTTGAACAAGAGTATTTTCTAAGTGACAAGTTAGTTTCTCTTAATGGTGACTGCAAGTTTTCGCAGGAAGCAGTTTTGAGAGAGTAAGGGGAAGGAAGTCATTTCTAAGAAGGGTGGTACTTTAATAAAGTAGGCAAGCCTAACTATTACACTTTAACAAAGTCACAATTTAATTCACCTGAGAAGAAAGACATTAGAGTCATTTATCCATTGCATTCATGAAAGAGAGAAAGGTTAGGATAAAATGAAGTCAAAGAATCAGCCAGCTCCATGCCTTCCAGCCAAGTTTAAACATAAAACCTTCAGAAAAGCTGTTAATAAGGAAACTGATTATGTTCCACTTTCTCTTCATTCTTCCTCAGGCACTATGGTGGAGGTGTTAAGTAAGACACAACACAGTTCAAAAGCAGAATGTAAATAAGAATCAAGATGCATACATAATCCCACAATCTGAATATTTAACACCTACAGAATTTAAATGGTTGAAAATAATTCACAGGATTATTCCTATAAAACATTAGGCAGAAATAAGGTAAATGCCAAAGTCACAAAGGTTTCCTGGAAAGCAAAAAGTGACTGCTTAAAAAAATTACAGTTAATATGGTACAACTGGTAACTAAAAATAAGTTCATAAACTAAAGAACATCTTAGTATCCTGTATGCTGCTAGGTTAATCACCTCTAGTCCAGAATTAAAAGCAAATCAGAAATGGATTTCTTTCCCCAGAAATGAATCTTCCAAAATATTCATCTGCAACTGCCTGATCATGATAAAATTTCTTACTTATGCTCTCAAAAATTAAGATTCCTCTTACTGTTTATTCAAATGAAGGAAAATATAATTAAAAATTCTTCATGAGCTCTAGCTTATTAATCAAAGCCCAACCAACCAGTGTTACCTGAAATGAATTTTATCCCATGGTAAATGCTTGCAAACTTGACTTAAGAGTATGGATTCAGGGACTTCCCTGGTGGTGCAGGGGTTACGAATCTGCCTGCCAATGCAGGGGACACGGGTTCGATCCCTGGTCCAAGAAGATCCCACATGCCGTGGAGCAACTAAGCCCATGCGCCACAACTACTGCGCCTGCACTCTACAGCCCCCGAGCCACAACTACTGAGCCCGTGTGCCACAACTACTGAAGCCCGTGCGCCTAGAGCCCGTGCTCCACAACAAGAGAAGCCACTGCAATGAGAAGCCCGCGCACACAAAGAGTAGCCCCCACTCACCGCAACTAGAGAAAGCCCACGTGCATCAACACAAAGTGTACATTCAGTGGTTCTTATTTAAAAAAAAAAAAAAAGAGTACAGGTTGAACTTGATCAAGTTGTCAATAATTTAAAGACAATAATTTAAATTCGGTTAACAATGATTTATAAGATATTTCAGTAAGACTATTAAAAGGAACAAAATTTCAAAAGGGGACCTATTTTTGCAACAGTCCTTTCCTATCAATGTAAAATGATACTCTTAAAACAAAGACACTAAGTCTCACTTCTAACCCACCCATATTGTCTTTTTAAATTCTAGTGACTTACTGAGGAAAAAATGAGTTCTTTCCCTTCAGCATTTTAAAATGAATAGCATTTCTCAGCTCACAACAGTTTTTAACCACTGAACTATAAAAATCAGACAACAAAACACTAAGCAGAGCTCCAGCTTATACAGTCTTAGAGAATTAACACTCCTATTGCTCTAAGTATGGAATGGTTTTCTCAGTTGTATGATACTATTAAAGAAAAATACATCTTTTCCAAAGTCAAACACAAGTGATTATATCAAATAGCTTTTAGTGAATATGAATGTTTCCACATTCCACAAATACAACATACACCTTTTCCAACATTCTAGTCAATTTCTTTTGACAGCTAATTTAAAATCTCTACTTCCTAAGATGTTTGTAAATTGCTTTTTTACAAGTATGTATATAAGTTTAATAATTCAGAAATTTAAAAGCGAAGTTTCAGTGATAAATCACAATAAGGAGAGAGCAACATACTATAAATCAATTTATCAAATTTACCTGCCAAAAAAATACACTGAAGTCTATATAAAAACTTACAACTCAGGAGTAACATCACAGAAAATAGTGGAGCACAGCACTCAAACAACTGGTCCCTCCACTAAAAAATCATAAGCTGGCAAAAACTGACAGAATAAACTCTGGAATAAAAAAGCAACCAGGGAAATGCTTGAGAAGAAAAAGGCATTTTTATTTGCCTGTCTGCTATGCCCCATTCCCAAGAGAAGCAGCAATAGCTGTGGGGATGGAAGCTTCTGTTCCTGGACCCTGCTCCTAAAATACTATAGTTGTGTGTTTTGACCTGTCTGGCAGTTCTCTGAAGGACTGGTGCAGAGGCTGACCTTTACTTCACATCCCAACTCCAGCTAGAGTAGCTTTCCAGGTATCTGCCAAAAGATTAAAGACATATACTAGCAGGCAAAGCACAGAACAGGGCAAGCAGCAGACACAACCAAAAGACTGAAAAGGAAGAGACTAAGGTGGAAGTTTTTGAAGAAATAAACGCTTGGAAGGGCTACCACATGTACCAGGGAAGACGAAGTGTAAAATGCATACCAATTTAAGCATTATAAGTGTCCTAGAAAAAAAAAACTAGAAATGGGCAGAAAGAATATTTGAAGAAATATTGGATGAAAACTTCCCAAATTTAATGAAAGACAGGAATCTATACATCAAAGAAGACAAATACACTCCAAACAGGATAAACTCATAAACATCTACACTGAGAGATATTATAACCAAACTGCTGAAAGACAAAGACAGAATCTTGAAAACAGCAAGAGCAAAGCAACTTATCATGTACAAGGGATTCTCAATAAGATTAGCATCCCATTTCTTATCAGAAACCATGGCAGCTAGAACCAGTAGAATAACATATTTAAAGTGCTTAAAAAAAAAATCAAAGAGAATTCTATATCCAGCAAAACTATCTTTCAAAAATGAAAAATTAAGACATTCCCATTTAAACAAAAACTGGGTTTGAAAAAAAAAGTGGCAACTGTACCCTGTGTGTAGATCTTGAAGACAGTTTCGAAGAATGATATGGGCTAATAACCCTAACACATGAGCCACAAAAAAAAGTGTCAATAGAATTAATCATTCAGTACTCCAGGTGAAGGAAAATCGTGCTACATTTCAGGCAATATTTTGGGTTTAGTTAAAAACTTGTAGCTAAGAGGTAAAATATTTTCAACAGCCAAAAGAAATCCTCTTTTCCTCTGACTCTTACATTGTTTTCTCTTACAAAGAATTCTTTGTTCAAATTTTGATATAGACTTTACCTGGAACATTATGGAAAATATGTTATGTTTCCAAAAAGGCAAAATGTACTGTTATGCAGATATGTATAGTCTATAAGATTGCTTCATCTAAAGTCACTGTCTGACCAATCCCCTGGCTGCCCCCGATTAACTAGCCAGAGGTATCTCTTCTCAACTACTACTAAAAAATTAAAATAAAAATCCTAAGGGAAAAAATTGGAGAACATGCCCATAGCTCAATTCCTCTAAGTTTTACTATCCCAGCTCCACAAATAATTCTAAGGTTCCTATGCTGGTAAGGTTACTGCCACCAACACATATTCACTCATTCCTTGGCCATGTAAAACTGACTCAGGCAAGAAAACCAAACACAGAAATCCTTAAGTTATCAACATTAATCTTCTTTAAAAAGGGTTTTACAAAAGATAGACTCAGCCTGCTATGGACTGAATTCTGTCCCCCCAAAATTCATGCTGAAGCCCTAAACTCCAATGCAATGTGATGATAACTGGAGACAGGGTCTTGGGAGGTAATCAGAGTTAAAGAAGGTAATGTGGGTGAGGCCCACATAATGGGATCAGTGGCTTTGTAAGAGGAAGAGAGATCACTCTCTCTACCATATGAAGACATAGCAAAAAGACTGCAAGACAAAAGAGTGCCCTCACCAACAACCCAATTCCGCCAAACCCTGATTGTGGACTTCCCAGCACCCAGAACCGTAAGATACAAACATCTGTTGTTTAAGCCACCCAGTCTATTGTATTTTATTACAGCAGCCTGAATTGACTTAAGACACAGCCAGAAAATACCAGATAAAAGTTATATAGCAGGGGCTTCCCTGGTGGTGCAGTGGTTGAGAATCTGCCTGCCAATGCAGGGGACACAGGTTCGAGCCCTGGTCTGGGAAGATCCCACATGCCGCGGAGCAACTAGGCCCATGAGCCACAACTACTGAGCCTGCGCGTCTGGAGCCTGTGCTCCGCAACAAGAGAGGCCGCGACAGTGAGAGGCCCGCGCGCCGCGATGAAGAGTGGCCCCCGCTTGCCACAACTAGAGAAAGCCCTCGCACAGAAACGAAGACCCAACACGGCCAAAAATAAATAAATAAATAAATAAATAAAATTAAAAAAAAAAAAGTTATATAGCAGTGAGTCACTGAACTTGCTGACAAGATGCTACTACAGGCCCATGCAAGAATTACAGCCAAAGTCTGAACCACTGAAATTATGACAGGAACCCTAGAGTTGCAGCAATGACAATGCCGAAGTGGCAACCTTGGCCATGGGCCATGTCCACACGAAAAGAACTATACTGCAAAAGTCCTACGCTTGCTTTTTCCAAAGTGAAATCCATGTGCTTTATTTGTGAAAAATTAATAACATCCCAAGGATAACTGAGGAGTCTTCTGTTTCCTTTATACTCTAACAAAGAGCTTGTTTCATGTAGGAACATCGAATAACCAGCTAGCCTTACATAATCATTCACCACAACCAAATTCAGCAAACAACACTCCAATAAGCCAATTTAATTACAAAAAGTTAGTAACCTGTGTCCAGAAGAGAATTTCACCTATCAGCTTTCTTACGTCTTTGGTCAGTACATTTAAATCTAGAAGCAGCAGGAAAGGCTCAATTCTTTTAGGAATGTTGTCTCAATCTACTATTAAAGTAGTTGCAAAAACGTGCCTCTGGTACCAGGTAGGGGAGAGAAGTGACAGAAGGAATTAAAGACGTTCAACTATATATGTAAAGTGGATTAACTGGAACAAAATCAACCTAAGCACAGCACTGCCAAATAAAACGTGCTGATGAAGTGTCTGAAAAGTTAACAAGTAGGGGGAAAACAATCACAGCTAATCAATTACTCCACAAAGCATACACTTCTAATTTTTACAGCATCAAGCTTTAAAATGTCAAAAATCCCTCTTATTAAACTCACAGTAAGTCTTCGATATATATTTGCTGAATGGATAAAATATGTACTAATCCATATTCTGACAAGTATTTTTCTATACGAGAAAATTAATTTTATTAATTATCTGAGATAATTCTCAATTAACCCTTGTTTAAATGAAACCCTTAAACACTTTACCAAGTCAAATGGTGTTTTGAAGTTTCTACGTCGTTATGCTGCTCAAATTGTTCAAACAATGGGAAAATCATCTTCTAACTATCCCACTGAGGAGGTCTGCTTCTGAATTAGAAGAGAAGCACTCCAGAATAAATGGTGACAAAAACTTCATGGATTCAAATTAGAGTTCTCTGGGGGAGGGGAAGATGATTTATATCAAGTGACAGGCCTACTGCATCTCTAAGGAAGAATAATTCAAGGTCTTGTCATGAACCAAATATTAGGGATAGGAGGAAGGGACAAGAAATGAGTAAAAAAGATATAAAAAGACCTACTAAGGGGAGAAAGAAGGTAATAAAGTAAAATTAACATTCCCAATACTTGCTGTATTGTATTATTTGCACTCAACAATTAAAGCAATCTGATATCTTTCTAAGGATAAATTTTAAGTATTTGGAAGAAAGACCTTTCTTTATTTCAAGATTAAATGAAGCTTGTACTTATAATTCCAAATGTTCTTCAGGCTTTCCATAACCTCCACATGAGAACGCTCATGTTTTGGGACATACCAGGTATTCAAAGAATGACAGCTCTGTACATGTCAATTCCAATAACAGATGAGACTGGCGTTCTCATGGGCTATGAGGGCTTCTTATACTAGGTGCCTTACTCCATCCCTTCAACATATTCTACACACGGTGGCAGGATTAAACGTTAACATCATTGCCAGCTAGGTATGACCTTCAAAGCTAAATCCCAACCAATAAAATCTGAAGTGGAGTTTCACATCCAAGGCCCCCTGATTCTACCACGCATTTTCTACCTTTAACATACTGCAGCTCTAATCACACACCAGAACACTCACGGGGATCTAAATACCGCTGCTGCTCCATCTCGGTTCAGTACTACCCTTCGATTACGACCACCAGAGCAATGCTGTCTGAGGCATTCTCATTTCACTCAAATGGGAAGTAACCTCTCCCTTCTCTAAATTTTCTACTCCATTCTTTGTAGTTCTCTTGCATTTACCCAGTTCTAGCTTATCTTATGGTGATTTGTGTATACCAACAGTCTGCTCCCTGAGGGCAAGAACTCTATCACATCATCTTTGTGTCTCCCACAATGCCTAACACTCATTTCCATAAAGATCTGCTGATTTACTACATGGATACCTCAAAAGACTCTATGGGAAAAACAGATATATTTTAAGGGAAAAAAAAAAAATGTTTAGATATGTCACTGTTTTAAATTGCATTTGCTTTTTATATCACTTTGATAATCTCAGTGTTTTAAGTGAATATTTAATCCATCTACAATTAAAATAAGCACTAATACAGTGGGGTTCTATAGCTCTTCCTACTATTTGTTCTCTAATTGACCCATCTATTTATTCTATGTTCCTATTTCTGTTCTTTTCTTATTTTTTGCCTTCTTTTAGATTAGAAAAGTTGTTTCCTTTATTAAATTAGTTATACATCTGTTACTATTAACTTTTTTATTTTTATTGAAGTATAGTTGATTTACAATGTTGTGTTAATTTCTGCTGTACAACAAAGCAATTCAGTTATACACATATATACATTATTTTGCCAAATTGTTTTCCATTATAGTTTATTACAGGATACTGAATATAGTTCTCTGTGCTATACAGGACCCTGTTGTTTATCCATTGCTATATGTAATAGTTTGTGTCTTCTAACCCCAAACTCCCAATCCATCCCTCCCCCACCCACCCCTACCTTGGCAACCACAAGCCTTTTCTCTATGTCTGTGAGTCTGTTTCTGTTGTGTAGATAAGTTCATTTGTGTCCTATTTTAGATTCCACATATAAGTGATATCATATAATATTTGTCTTTTTCTTTCTGACTTACTCACTTAGCATGATAATCTCTAGGTCCATTGCTGCAAATGGCATTATTTCATTCTCTTTATGGCTGAGTAATATTCCACTGTATATATGTACCACATCTTCTTTAGCCATTCCTCTGTCAGTGGTCATTTAGGTTGTTTCTATGTCTTGGCTATTGTGAATAGTGCTGCTATGAACATAGAGGTGCATGTAACTTTTTGAATTAAGAGTTTTGTCTGGATATATTCTCTAGCCCCTTCCACCATGTGAGGACATAGCAAGAAGACACCAGCTATGAACCAGAAAAAGGGTCCTCACCAGGATGCGACCATGCTGGTGCCTTGATCCTGGACTTCGAGCCACTGGGACTGTGAGAAGTACATTTATGTGTTATTTTGTTACAGCTGCTCAAACAGACTAAGACATCAAACTCACCTCAAACAAGCGCAAGTCAGCAGGAACTCTGTCCCCAACAGAAAGGCAAACTGTATCACCTGGAACCAAGTCTCGTGCAAGTGTATGTTCCAATTTTCCTTCACGCACACTGTAACATGAAACAGAAACAACCACAGCTGAAGAAAGCAAGCCAGGCCACTTATTTTAAGAAATTCCTGGGGCTTCCCTGGTGGTGCAGTGGTTGAGAATCTGCCTGCCAATGCAGGGGACACGGGTTCGAGCCCTGGTCTGGGAGGATCCCACATGCCGCGGAGCGACTGGGCCCGTGAGCCACAACTACTGAGCCTGCGCGTCTGGAGCCTGTGCTCCGCAACACGAGAGGCCGCAATAGTGAGAGGCCCGCACACCGCGATGAAGAGTGGCCCCCACTTGTCGCAACTGGAGGAAGCCCTCGCACGGAAATGAAGACCCAACACAGCCAAAAAAAAAAATAATAATTAATTAATTAATTTAAAAAAAAAAAACAAAAAATCAAAAAACAAGGTCTGAATCTTAGTTTAAAAAAAAAAAAAAAAATTCCTTACAGGGGGCTTGCCTGGGGGAAAACATATTGCATTATCACCACTTCTAAGGAGATAAGTCAAATACAGAAACCAAGAAAAGACTTACTCTTGTGCTCTTGGTAATTAAGATGCTCAGATGAATTAAAAGAAAAAAAACAAAGCACTGGAAAAGCGGACCAGTTGCTCAAATGTAAAATGTGAGAACTGTAGCAACCTTCTCAATCACCAGGGTCTGATTATACATCACTGCACCCACAACAGTGCTTGGCACGCAGTCACACACAGAAAGTATCTGTTGAATAAATCCATGTCTCAAGAATCTCAAAATTAGAAGTAACAAAAGTTTTAATAGTACTACTTGCTATACTGAATAGGGCATGAATTTTTCATGTCAGATTAATGGTTTCTACCTTATGTTTAAACAAATATTGGGCCACAATGTACACTGTACTAGTCACATTTAATTTGTACTTTTAAGAGTAGAAATCCATATCAGAAACAAGGATCATACCAATGGCATTCTGGTGGCATAAGTTTACTCAGTTCTTCAAGAGATTTTTCTGAACGATATTCCTATTAAAAAAAAAAATTAAGAAAAAATATTTATAAAGAAATGCAAATATGTACATTCTTAAGAACATATATTATGTTAGACTTAAATATTGACCCCAATCATTATTTTAACATTTCTCCCAATTTTTATCTTTTTCTTTACTTGCATTTATATTCCTACCCATAAAAGCTTGTCCCTTATGTTAAATTATAGTGACCAATTTTTGATAATTAAGTATTCTCAATTTTTTATATATATATATATTTATATTTTTGGGGGGGGGTCGCACCACGCAGTATGTGGGATCTTAGTTCCCCAACCAGGGATCGAACCCACGTCCCCTGCATTGCAAGTGCGAGTCTTAACCACTGGGCCGCCAGGGAAGTCCCTCAATTTTATATTTCAATATTCAATGTGCAAACCTAAGGTCAAGTTACTTATAAGAAAGTGAAGAAAACTGATTTGTGTGTCCAAAGAGTATAGAGTTTTCAGTCATTAAAAGTTAAGACCATTGAGCCTCATAATTAAGATAACTTTACTTTTAATGTTTAATGACCAAGGAAGTCAAAGACAATTAACTGCAAACAACACTGGCGTTGAGGATTAAAGCCCAAGGCAACTGTAAAGGTTTGTGAAACAAATCTGCCTGGGAAGAACATACGTTAAACAAGGAGAGAGATGTGGCTGCCCTACCCTGACAGACACCTTTCCCATGACTGAATTACCTGGAAGGAGAAATTCTCAGGGGCCCTAACTCTGTGAGGCTCCAGCCTTCCTCCAACCATACAATCATAGCTGAGAGTCAGAGACACCCTTCACCTCAGTAACATGGGCTGTCTTGCTTCACACAAACATCACTGCTATTTTTGTCTCATGTCTGCACTAAGTACACCAATCTTTTGATCTAAGGTTAAAAAGGAGAAGAAGGGGTAGGGAGAGTAGTGGGAGTGAAAGTCGGGGGGTGTTCTGAAATGACTGCAGTGCTAGCACTAATCAAAACTGCATACCCATCACAAACGTTTTCAAATAGAAAATGCAAAGCTGTATATGAATAACTTAGAATTAAATCTGTCTTTACTACTTAGGCAAGAGGAACAAATGTGAGAGTAAGGTAAATCTGTAAATATAAAACTCACAAGACACCCAGTGTAATATACAGTATAAGGAACATTATAATAATTCTGTATGGGGACAGACGGTTACTAGGCTTATGGTGATCATTTCATAAGGCATGCAAATATCAAATCACTGTATAGTGCACCTGAAACAATACTGCACCTCAACTATACCTCAATTTAAAAAAAAATTACAAAGACATACCTCCCCCAATCATACCAAGGATATTAAGGAATTTGGAAGTTTTACCCAAAAATTCCATAAAAGGCTAGAAAACACTCACTACTCCTAGATCCTACTAATAAATGACACAGAAGCTGCCCAATCTTCACCTCCCTCTTCAGACTTCTTAGCCTTTACTCCCTACAACTACAAAGATACCTCTATATCAAGATGATCCTTCAACACACCACAAAAAACTTGACAGCCGTCTCAAATGAACACTTAAAAGTTAAATTTTAAATTTATTGTAAGGTGGCCTCAATATATGACTATACAAAACAATTAGCTATTTTTATGACTGCAAGGGTGTACAATGAAGATGGGAAACAGATTAGAAAGGGGGGAAGGCAGATGTAAATAATAAAAGACTATAAAAAGCATTCTCCTCCTAAAACACAGGTAAAAACACAAATATAAATAATGAACCTATCAAATGAACCTATCATAAAGATATTTGGCAGATGGTTTCAGCCACTACATTTAAGGTGTGTAACACACTATCTTTGTGTAAAAGTCCACACTGAGTATGTTAAAATACAAATTTTGTGGGATTTTTTTGAGAGTAGGGGCTATTACCAAGCTACTGACGTTCTTCCATACAAAGTGATAATACTGTAAGAATACTTCTGAAGCAAGCCACTCCATACATCTGTAGCATTATTAAAGATGCAAAAGGGTTCCAGTTACTGGTCCAGTGGGTCGTGCCACCCACATGACCAAATGAATAGCTGTGTCCAATGAGGCTCAGCCTGGAATAACCTCTGCTAAACTAAGCCCGCCACCTGCCCTAAGGCAACTTTTATCTGTTCTAAGCAAAAGGATTCCCTAGATACAGGATCCCTGATGGTGTACTAACGCAACTCACAAACTTGCTGCAGATAATCTGATTAAAACCGGCTTTTCTACACTGGGTGACTATAAAACAAATTACTAAATTAGAGATTACCACAGGAAAACTGGATCATGACAGGAAATACCCAAGGAATAAATCATAGATGTGAAAATAACCACAGCCACTTAAAATATAGTCTTATGATTCAAAATAACATGAATTTCAAATGACATATTAATTTTTCCCTAAACTAGAATAATTCTTCTAGTCTTATTAACCATGCTTTAAAACTTTTAGCTAATCAAATGACACCTGCCAACACTGTTCTAAAACCTGAGGAAGTTATCAGATATTTAAATAAATATAAAACTAAGCCCATGTTTTTATTTATATCTATACTTGTCAACAGAAGTCCAGACATTATCTCCACATTATTCACATTAATTTTTTAAAGGGGGTTCCTTTTCATATATTTTCTTTACTGTTTCAATGTCTATGCTGAACAGGGAGTTCGATCCAGATCAGAACATCCCTTCCATGGAGGAATGAGGAATTTGAACTCTGGCCCAATTTTTTAACTGGAAAAAATTTAAAAGCCTACTGCTGGATTTTATTTCTATTACTGTAGTTTTTGTTTCCATCTGCTTCAGTTACCTTTAACATCATCAAATAAAAAACTAGATTTTCTTCATGCCACTGCCTAAACCAAAGCAGTCAAGTTGGTTCCACAAACTTCCTTGGAGAGTTATTGTTTTTGAAATTATTTCAAAAACAAAGAATAAATTGTTCTGACCAACATACCCATTAACTATACATTTTAACATAAGCCACCTTGATTTTTTTAAGCAATTAACTAAAATACTATTTTTATGTTGTCAAAATAGGCTACTTACTCACCTGAACAAAGGCGACTGTAACGACGATAAGTATTGCCTAAACAAAACAAACAACCTTTTTAAATAAGACATTGTAACTTCTGAAATAACTGTTAATCATATCTTATTTTTCTGACTCTATCTGCAGCCCCAAGACACCAGACAATAAGCACAAAACAGTCAGGGAAGGAATCACAACTCCGCCTTGAGGCCTGTGGGGAAAAACGGACAGCTGACAGGGACCTGCCTCCCCAGGAAGGCTTCTCAAACTCTTTGATCTCAGGATCCCTTTATGCTCTTACAAACGGAGGACCAGCTTTTGTTTATGTGACTTCCAGCTATTGATATTTACCATATTAAATACTTTTTCAATCACTCAGTTTTAATTTCTACTTAGTATCTAAAAAAAAGTAAGCCCATTACATGTTAACACATACAACATTTTTTATGAAAAATATATTCCCCCCCAAAAATTGTGGGAAAAGTGGCAGTGCTTTCAATTTTTCTATCTTTAATGTCTCCTTTAATACAAAGCCAGATTCTCGTATCTGCTTCTGCATTCAATCTATTGATATATGTTGATTAGGCTGAAGTATATGAACAAAATTCAGCCTCATTCAGATATTGTTGAAAAAGGGAGGAGTATTTTAAAAGCCTTTTCAGATGATTGTGGATATTATTCTTAGCTACTACACCGAAATTAGACAACTGTTACTTTAAAAGTAATTTGCAATATAGAACCTAAAACTATATCAATGAACTTTTCATAATCTGTTATATTAAAATCTATTGATCTCTTTTGCATGTTGAATGGCTCTTTTGTCACCGAGTATTTTATATCGTCATGCACTGGTCATTTAGAAAAGACTGATTCACTTGGTTATTCAAATCTTTCAAGTGTTGACACATTTCATAATAGTTAAAAAAAAAAATCACATTCACTAAAATCACTACTGATCTCATTAGAATAAGGTCTTAAATACTGGGAAGCTGTCCACCATAAAATAATGCATAAAATTTTTGAAAAATTCTAATTATCACTGAAAGCTTGAATTTTACCATTGGCAACAAATTCTGTCAGTTGTTTTTCTTGTAGTGATAGGTTCATGTCACTCACTTTCAAAAAAAGTATGCCAGTTATCCAAGTCTTAATAACCATAGTTTGTCTCAGTCATTCTTTCGAGTAAAAGGCTAGTTCAGCTCAGCACACAGCCTTTCCTTGAGACAACCATCATACTTCAATGCGTACTTCCCATTTCATCACACAGAACATTAAAAAGGTATATACTTAAGGATCAAGACTTAATCAAATTAAGTTTTACTGTTTTATCAAAAACACTGCTAAGAGAAACAGTGAAAGAAAACAATGACTACTAGACAGTTTGTTGCCATTATTTTGATTCAAGCCAAAGCTCTAACAGTTTTACCCACCATCACTTTTGCACCACTGATGCAAATGTCTATAGCAAAAAGACAAATAATGTTTTTAGTTTTATGAAAGTAGTTTTGACCTCATATGCTCCCTTAAAAGAATCTCAGAGACTCCTGGGAGTCCACAAGCAAGAGCTGGTGAATCACAGCTCTACGTTCATTTCTACTGTGTTCTTAAGCCTAACACACTTGCTTTAATCAATGCTTATACTTACTATAAATTTTTATACTACAATGAAACAGAAGGGCAAGAAAAAAAAAAAAAAAGATGAAAGCCAGAATAACCTAACTGGAAAGAATAAAAATACAGAGTACACTGTTAAATAATACTTTTAATTTTTAAAATGTCAGGCTTCAGTTCACGATTACTGAAACGTATTCTCAATTGGAAAGTAAAATAAATATTTAACTGGAAAATTATTATAAAATATTTCATATCTGTTAAATTATCGGATTGTTAAATAATTCTAGGGTGCCAATCATAGACCCTTGAACATTACTTGAGATCACTGCAACTAAAACCAGAATTTGGATTTTAACAAAAAAACCTGAAGAAGCATTAAGGCATGTCTCAATTCATTTTCTAAAATAAAAGCCAATCCTAATTTATATGATTAACAATTTTTAAAAATATATATTTTTTCTTACCACAGTGATACTGACAGCATCATCAAACTGATGCATTAAAACACTGATGACTGCAGAAGCCAGAAGCAGCATAATAAGGGGATTTTTAAACTGAAAGTGAAAAAAAAAACAGCAATTCAACAGTTTTGTATGAAAGACAGTTGTGTACCAGCACAGCAAAAGCCTAAAAAAAAAAACTATCAGGGCATTATTGCTTAAAACTAAGAATTTACCAATTCCTTATAGTACACATGTATTTTTAGTATGCTATAAGCTGTTCTGAATTTCTACCAGGGCTAGAATGGAAAATAACTTTTAAGCTAAAGGTTTACATTAAGCACTGGGTAGAACACCTAAATTATAAATTCCAAACATTCCTCAGCATTCCTATACTGTAAGTAAATGGGTGTAGATTACAATTCTGTGGTTGACCCACCCACCAAAGGAATAACCATCCCCCACCAGGGGAGGGGCAGGGCAGCTAAGAGCAGACAGTAAGATCCTCACCACAGAAGAAGCTGAAGATTTTCCCAACACTGGTTTTCCTAACATCTAGCTAGCAGAGACAAAAGTATCTAAAGAAACAAACCACAGCACCAACTCAATTGGGCAGCTCTTAAATGACCAAGCACCAGAGCCACCCCAAATTCTTCCAGTTGGACATCCTAGTTAAACGTCAGAGCTCTGCTGCCAGAGTGCCTTCCTATGATGAAACAGTGCCAATCGCCATCAAAGTTGCAAAGTAACTTTGCAAAGAATCCATCCCAGCAGAGAGCCTCAGCCCCTGGATATCATAACTCTGAAGTTAGATGCCACCACCTCCCACTCCCTTTATGGCTCCGTTCCTTGGCACAGTGGTTGCAACCCTGCTTCACATCAGAATCACGTGAAGAGTTTCCAACAAATGCCCAGGTTCACACCAGAGCAATCAAATCAGAATCTCTGGGCACAGGGCACAGGCTTCAGCATTTTTAAAGCACTCCCCAAGTGATTCTAATGCACAGAGGATTGAAAATCACTGCTCCAGCAAAATAAAAGTACAACTGCAATGTGGTTCAGGGTTGACAAACTACACACAAACTGAGCCAGAGTACCTGGGTTTGAATCCAGCTCCAATTTTTGTGTGACCTTAATTTTTTAAGCCCCGGGGGTGCTTCCCTACCTTGTACCAAAAACTGTGGTAAGGATTAACCAAGAATGTATATTAAATCACTGTGTAAACTACAAACCCCTCAAACATTAGCTGCTATCACCACACTTTGAGAGCAAGGCCCATGATCATTCTATTTCACCCTAAAACAGCTGTGCCATGGTACTAAGGAAACCACCTGACAGATGGCAGGCTCCAAATGTTTGCAGAACAACAAATTCAGTGTTCTCTGTAGAGGAGTGAGGAGTCGTCCAGTGCTTTATGATTAACAATTGATATTTACTGTTAATTACTGCTTGCACTTAACTACATTACAGGCACTATTTCATTTCATTCTCACAGCAATCTCATGATGCAGGTTCTCTAGCTTTGAAACAGGATCAAGAAAGCAAAACATTAAAAATCATATTGCCTAGTGATAAGTCAAATCACTGTAATTTATAAATCCAGAGTAAACCTCTGAAGTTTTAGGTAATGTGGAAATGTGGTAAATGTGAGAATACAAATATACATATAAAAAATATTCCAATAAAAACAAGACAGATACAAGGTTCTTCTCTAAAAATTCAGTTTTCCTACTTTAGACAAATTAATTTAAATAAGTTAAAACAGATAGATTTTGGTTCATTAACAGGCAAGGCCCTTTAGAAAAGTTAAAGATTTTTTTTAAAAAGAACCTGCAGGTTAGAAGGCATTAGAAAGTTTCTTCACTAAAAAGAATTTATTTGTTTGGCAAACTAATCCTACTACTTGAAAACTGGCCATAGGAGTTTTTTAGCTTTTCACTAATATACTTGTCATAAAGATAAGAAAAATCTTACAGTAAATTTTTCTGAAAAGATTAGGACATTAATAAAATATAATTAAAAATAGCTATCATCTATTGATAGCTTACTAACTCCTAAGATTATTATCCCCATTTTACAGATAAGGCTCAGAAGATAATAAAGAGCACACAGCTAGTAAGAAATAAAGGAGGAACTTGTACCCAGGCAGTCCAATGACCTAACTTTTACTAATTTTCTAAGCTAGCCATATTACTTTAAAAAAAAATTAGCATTTCTACAATAAAAAATATTTAAGTTAAGACACCTGCAAAGGAAACTACTGTTAATAGTATCACCTCCATGTAATATAAGTCCTTAAAGATTTGCACACTAAAATCATAGAAATTCCAATGTAACAATAAACTCTAACAAATGACAAAATTTAGGTAAAAAACACTTAAAAAAATTATTTCCTTTCTCCAAAAATCACTTCACAAAGGTAAACAACTACATTTACAAAAATACATGTAAGTTACACAACAGGAGAAAATAAAAATATCTCACCTGAGAAATATACTTCTTCCATAGTGGCTCATCTTCACTGATATCAAATTCATTCCAGCCATGGAAGGCTCTCCGATGACTTACTTCACATTTGTTTAGACCGTTCTGAAGATCAGCCTATGAGATTTTACCCATAAAAGTCATTGAGAATATTAGCAGAGAAAAAAAAGAAAACACAAAAAAAGTACATACATATGATCACACTTACAGGAACTTCTATGACAGTCAAAACTAATCTATGGGGACAGAAAGCATATCAAGTGGTTGCCTGGGGCCAGAGCACTGGGAGGGATTAGCTGCAAAAAACATGTGGAAGCTTTTCAGAGTGATGAAAATTTTCTACATCTTAATTGTGGTGATGGTTACATCTGTCAAAATGCAAACTGTACATTTAATATGAGTACACTGTATTTTATATAAATTATACCTCAATAAAAAAATTTTTAATGTAAGCAACAAGATAGAGTTTAATAAACAAAAAAATTATGATTTTCTTTGGAGAAAGAGAAATAACACAAACCAGTCAGGATGTACAGAAAGCAAAATACCAGTACATTTTAACTAGTTTTCTTCATTTTCACTGTTGTCTTGTTGTTTTCTAAAATTAGTTTCTCCAAAAGATCACGCATCTTTCTTGTTCTCTGAGCCTATCAAAATTCTGAGATTGGTGTTACTTTTTGTTCTTGGACTGAATATTTATTCCAAGCAGAAAATCTGTGGTTCCTAAATTACTCAAAATAATGAAGTTAACATGAACTGGTTCTTGGGACATTTTATGCCCTATGAACACCACCTACATTCTTCAGTCACTGCCTCTCATGATTTATTACTTTAACTATCATTAAAGAATAAATTACTTGCATCTCTAAAATAATTAAGTTTCTCTGGCCAAAAGCTTTATAATAGAGTTCACTAATAGAGTCTTGCGACACAAATATATTTAGAGTAAGTAGTTTTAAAACAGAGTATAAATACAACTCGCCCCCCAAAAAAAACCTCAAAAAAAGGATACCCGATGTTTTTAATGCCATTGTTAAAATATGTGAATTCTGAAGGTAGAATTTTAAATATTCTTTTCCTCATGTTTCATTAGATTGTGCTTTTTAAAACTAGGAAGAGATTAAATTACATAAGCAAAGTTTATTTGCAGTTCTGAACTTGTACTTAGCTTTTACATTAGAAAACACATAAAAAAAAGATAAACTCCTAACTCTACTTATGTTAATAATTAAATTATTTTCCTAATCCAACTAATCCTCACACAGCACAAATAGTCCCTAGCAATACTAATGATCTAGAGCTGCACCGTCCAATCAGGTGATCACTAGCCTCATGAACCTATTTAAATTTCAATGAATAAAAACTAAATTAAATTAATTTCAGTTCCTCCCCTAAACTATCCGTACTTTAAATCCTCAACTGTCATGTTTAACTAGTGGCTACTGCACTGGACAGTGCAGAACAGAATATTTCTGTCATCACAGAAAATTCTACCAGATAGCACTTATCTATAGAGTCTAAGTGACTCATTCTACTATCCACTCCCTTCCTCCCCACCAAGCACTTACTTGGAGAATGCTTGCAACTTCAGTGACTGGTAATTCACTTGCTTTTTTTGATGTCAATACAGGAATCATTGTCTCATTTTCAGCATTAGGAATTTTTTGAAAACGTGCAACCTAGGAAATAAAACCAAAGGAAAAATATTTGAATATACTAAACAATTCTAATGCGGTCTAGAATAAATGAAAATTCAAACGTTCCCAGAAACCTTTTTTCACAGTTAGAAAACAAATATTTTCAGACTAATAATGAGTTTCCAGTCCTATTAAGATAATTTTATACTAATCATGTGCTATTCCAGAAAGCACATTTCAAAAATTAAGTCACCAGTGCTAGCTAGAACACAAAATAATTTTCACATTAAAAAAAAAAAAAAGATGCTATTTATACACCAGTGTAATGAGTAAAAAGTAAAACAGATGTCCTGTCTAGCAGATCCCAATGATTACATGGAGTCATAATCCTCTAAACTCATTACGTTTAACACGAGGGACAAGGAACAGCTAAGCTTGCTCCATTTTAACTATTCCTGTTGACCAGCTCATTTCTTAACTATACAGAAAGGACACCGGGCTACTCTACCGAAGCACCATGACAGAACATCAGACTTACAAACCCATTCTCAAACGAGGGGAAACAGAAAGCAGAGAAACCAGACAAGCAGAGGACACACAGGTGAGTGAAGGGGCTGTGAACAAGCAGAGTCACAGAGATGATGGTAACCATGGCACCTACTTGATGCAGCTTCATAAGCAAATATCTACAGAAAAGTGTTTAACACACTTCTAGAAATAAATCCCCAATCCAGACTTGAATCTTTATAGACAAAAAGTTTTGAAAAAGTATGAGAAAGGGAGACAAAAGCTCCACGCTGAAACTTTAGAGAAGAAAACATTTCAGCTGCCACACATCCACTGATTTAAACAATACTGAAACTGAAGTGATCATCTTATTGCCAAGATACAAATCTTTAAGCTTCCAGGTGAAATGTTTTCAACCTTGGATAATCAACATATTTAGGATAAAATATTTCCCTAAAAATTGTTTTTGAGGCAGCACTTCTTTAAGACAACAAATAAGGTCAAAAAAATAATAATTTAAGTTTCTATTATTATTAAAGTATTATTATAGAGACCTGTATCCATTAAAAAAAAAAAAAACTTTGTACTTACTCCAAAAAAACAGTAAATAGCTATGGAAAAAAGAAAAGTATTTCCCAATGTATCCAAGTTCTGGAACAATCATATACACATTTTCTAATCTCATCTATTACAAAGGCATTGTTAAATATTTAAGTATTTTAAAGAAAAGAGCATAAAGTATTTTTCTTTTAATGAGAAGATACTAGTGCCCAAAAATTCTGAGGAAATTGGAAACAGATTACCTTTCTTGACATGGTTATTTTACCTTCTGAGATCATTAAGAAGGATCAAATATGTTTACACTGCCTGCAGTGACAATGAGATTAAGAAAATCTTCTATTTCTAAGATTCACATACATCAGTTTCTTCATATATAATATGAGGATAGTGCCTAAGGTTGTTTGAGGATTACATCCATTAATACAGTATTTGACCCACTAGTAATAAACACTGAAATAGCTATTTTCTCCCAAAACTATTTAATATTTATACGCACATACTCAATAATATAATGAGCTCAATAAATTATTAAGGTTAGTAATGCTAGATTTGCAGTAATTCTTCTATTAGACATACTTCTATTAAACATATCATTAATATATTGGAAACTGCCCCCTCCGGTACAAGAGCCTTACTCACAAAAGTCTTTTTTAAAAGTTACCCTTTGGTAGTTGGTATATAAATAGGGTCTATGTTGGAACACACTTTAGATAAAATCCCTCAGGAGCATTACATGGGCCCAAAAGAGCTCAAAAATCTCAACAGAATGAAGTGAGACTATATTTGATTTAATAAAGGATAAGATAACTCTCTACATATATGAAGGGCAAGAGGGCAACCCCAAACCCAAAGGGTGAGTTTACAGCAGACCAACTTCAGGACTTAGAATGAAGAGTGCCAGATGCTGGGGGTGGTGGCAGAGGCTGGATGGCCATCCACGATAAGGACCGGTTTCCACAACAGAGGGAGGCCACATCCCAGTAAATTCTTGGCCAAAGGCAGTGATGTTAACTGTATTTATGCTTACTAGACTCTGTATCAACGTAAAATTATGAAATCATTAAATTTTAATCCTATTTTCTTTTTAAGCAAATGTTACAGAGATTTACCAACTCAAATGGGTTGTGAGTTATATAAATCATAAGAATATTTTGATTTGTTCATTTACTCTTTTAACAAACACCTGCCATTTATTGAGAATCTGACTCTGTGCTAGGCCCTTAGAATTTAAGAGAGAGCAAAATAAGGGGGAGGGCAAGTGGAGGGAAACAGAAGACAGGTATTAACAAAGAACAGCACAAATGAATGGAAACTGAAATGATCACTACTATGAAGGAGTCCACGGCTAAGGGCGCTTGCAATCAGAGACTACAATCAGGACAGGAAAGGTCTGATGAGGAAGTGATGCTGATGGAAGTGAGAGGCAAGAAGCTGCCTGAGGGAGGGGATGGAAGAACAGAAGGAACTGAATGTGTGAGGAAGGGGGAGCACGGCGAGAGTGAAGCACTAAAGATGGCCAACATTCATCCACTCACTCACTCAGTCCTTTGACACATAATCGATGCTTATTATTCTTGGTACTGGGGACACAAAAGTGACCAAACAGGTAAGAACTCTATCCTCATGGAGCTACATACCAACAGGAAGCAAAAGACCATAAATAATACACGATAAATGCTCTAGAAAACAATTAAGAAAAGGATAAGCAAGGGAGGAGTTACTTCATTTTATATGGTGGGGGGTGGTGGGCACCGCAAGGAGGACCTCTCCAGTAAGGTGACATTTGGGCAGAGACCTGAAAGAAGCAAGGGAACCAGCTATTAGACATCTAGGTAGAAACGTCCAGGAGGAAGGTGGGTACGTGTGCACCTAGGAGAGGTCCAGGCTGAAGCAAGCACGTGTCGTCATGAGCATATAAATGGTATTAAATCTGAGGATAAACATACACACCAGCACAGAAGAAAGGGAAGAGATCTGCAGGCTGACCCTAGGGCATCCTCCCAACAGACAGAAATCCAAGATGAGCTGTGACCAAGAGAAAAGACCAAGAAGGAGCAACCATTGAGGTAAAAGGAGAACCAAGAGAGAAGCAAGTATTTCAAGGACAGTGTAACGGGCTGGGCCAAATGTTACTGAAAAGTTAAGATAAGAACTGAGAGCTGACCACAGGACTTGGTGACAAGGAGATAAATAAATGAGTTCAGTGTAGTATAGTGGGACCCAAAAATCAGGAGTGGGTTCAGCAGAAACAGCAGGAGAGAAGTTAAGAGACAGCAAGTATAAGTAATTCCCATTCTGATGCAAAAGAGGAGCAGGGAAATGGGATCATAGACAGAATGAAATGTAGGGTCATTGTTGGGTTTTTTTTTTTTTAAGATGGAAGAAATAACATCATGTTTGTATGTTGATTAGAATGATAACTGACAACACAGAAGAGAGACAGGAAAACTGATAAAGCAATGTTCTGGACTAAATGAGAGGGGTGGAATCTGGCCAATTTTGAATAGGGCTGGTCTTAGATAAAGGGATGGACAGTTCATTCAGTTACAGATGGGAAGGCAGAGTAACACAAGTAGGATGCAGGCACATTGGTAGCTATGGTGGAGGGAGCATATTGAAACACTCCTCTGAGAAGTAACTGGATTGAAGAAATCAAGACAACATACAAAGCAAAAACAGGCTGAAGAAGTGGGTGGGGATCCTACAGGGTCCTATGGGCCATACTGTAGAATTTCTATATTGATCTTAAGAGCAAAAGGAAGACCTTGAACTGTGGTCTGAAAAATAATAATAATAAATAAAGGCTACAAGTTAGAAAATAAAAGGAGTGGAGAGTAAGAGTGGTGAGAATATGACCAGTCTGGAACCTATTACATAAGTCTAAACAACAGCTAAATGTAGCTTGGACAGGGTGATAAGGTGCAGAAATAGTAGAAGTAGAGGTAAAAATGACAGGACATGATGATGAACTAGATTTCTAGCTTGTCTTGTATGCTAAATAGTAACACTATTCACCCTGGTAAAGAATACTTGGAGACTCTTTTCAACAAATGGTGCTGGGACAACTGTATAACCACACAGAAAAGATTAAAGCTATACCCCTCCCTCACACCATATATAAAAATTAATTCAAAATGGATCAAAGACCTAAATGTAAGAGCTGAAACTATAAAACTCTTACAAGACACGGGCTTAAATCTTCTTGACCATGGCATCCTAGACATAATGCCAAAAGTACAAGAAACAAAAGAAAAAGACTGCACATCATCAAAATTTTAAAATTTTGTGCTGCAAAGGACACTATCAAGAAAGTTAAAAAGATAACCCATGGAATGGGAAAAAATATCTGCAAGTCATTTATCTGATAAGGGGCTTATATCTACAATATATAAACTCTTACAATTCAACAATAAAAGAAAAAAGGACCAATAACCCAATTAAAAATGAGTAAAAGATCTGAACATATATTCCTACAAAGAAGATATACAAATGAGCAATAAGCACAAGAGAAGCTCCTCAACATCATTAGTCATGAGGCAAATACATATTAAAACCACAATGAGATAATACCTCACACCCACTAGGATGGCTAAACTTAAAAAGACTGCCAATAAGAAGTGTTGGAGAGAATGCAGAGAAACTGGAACCCTCATATGCTGTTGGTGAACTGTTAAAAGGTGCAACCACTATGGAAAAGTTTGGCAGCTATTACGTATTATTATGCTATTATGCAAACATTTCAGCTTAAAAACAATCTCTAAGTGATTTAGTAATGCTTCAATTTTGAGAATTATAAAATACAAGTAAGTTCACAGAAGTTAAGTTGAAGGTAACCATCTTAACCACCTGAAATAAACCATTTTAAGAGATAATGTGTCTTTCACATGTTATTTAGAAGTTCACTGTCTACAGATTCAGGTTTCAGGGAAAACTTCCCTGAGCTAAGCCATGAAGAACGGACAGCAGAGAATAGCTAAAATATGCCAAGGAAGTATTCCAAACAAGAGATGAACACTACTAAAAGTCACAGCAATAGAAATTTAATATGTAAGTAGGCCAATCTGGCTAAAATGAAAGAACTGTTTTATTATGTACCTCTACCTCTACTAAATGACTCAGATCTACCCAGACAGTAAGACAAGCTATAAGTTTTTAATTGGATGCATTTAAAAACTGCAGAAACTTTCAGATCTTTAGGATGTTATAATTCAGTCAAATATGGGTCCTATATACATAGGCCCCATAACAGACCTACTGAACGCATATGTCCATTTTACCAGGATTCCCAGGTGTTTCACTCATATTTTTGAGTCTAAGCACCATTATCCATCAGTTTCCAATTCTTATACACATCAGAATTACATGAGGGTTGCTACAGACTGAACTGTGTTCCTCTCTATTCATAAGTTGAAATCCTAACCCCGCAATGTAATGGTATTCAGACATGGGGCCTCTGGGAGATAATTAGGTTATAAGGGTGGAACCCTCATGATAGGATCAGGGCCCTTAAAACAAACACCAGAGAGAGCCTGCATGTGCATGAGCGGGGCAGGCAGGCAGGCTCTCCCCCCGATCCCCACCCTGCCCCGCTCCCACCATGTGAGGACACAACAAAAAGATGACCAGCTGCAGGCCAGGAGAGGACCCTCACCAGCACCCTGATCTTCGACTCCCAGCCTCCAGAACAATGAGCAATAAATGTCTGTTGTTTAAGCCACCCAGTCTATGATAGCAGTCAGAGCAGACTAAGACAGGGGTCTTCTGTTTCTGTTTTAATCCAAGTGTCCAGGCCCCATCCTAGAGAGTGTGAATTATTAGGTCTGGGGTGAAGCCAAGACATTTATTTTTAAAAGCTCCCCAGGGCAGGTCTAATGTGCAGCCAATGTTGATAATCACTGGCCTAGACAATAGGGCTGAAAGGCACGGTTAGATTAAATATGAACATTATAATATTTTATTTTTAAAAGGTAAATACCTTCTAAAATGAGCTACCACCAGAAGTTTATACACTATCCCTGAGGAAAAATTAGTTTTACAAATTCTGTTACTTCACTCAGCACATGAGCAGAAATCTGATTTTTAAAAGAAAGTCAGCAAAGGTAGCCCAAATTACCCAAAAGAAGTCAAGCCATGGGGGAAAACTGAAAATACTTCATCCCTGCCAAGTTGGGGAGTTATTAAACAGAGTTATTAAAATTTTTCAGGTCAACTCTTTGACAGTAAGTTTTCCAAGTTTCACTTGCAAGTAATCAGAAAGACCTCTAACGCCCAAGAAAATCAAGTCTACCAGGCATTGAACTTGAACGAACCAGGCACCTCTCCACAGTTGTTTAATAACTATAGCATAGGAAAGCAGGGCTATCCTGGGAACTCTAAAGGCCAAACCATACAATGCTATTATAAAAATGTGAAGAAGGCATACACAGGCAGAAGAAAACAACAGTGACAAAGCAGTTCCAACAACACTGAGGACAGCAGTTCCAAGAACTGCAGGTTCACAGTGATTTACAGAAATCAAGTAGACCTGCTCAACTGCTTGCTGATTAAAGCCAAAAGTGAATGACACTAAACAATCCCACCTAGATGTGGTTGTAATTACTAACACAGAGAAGCTTACGTGCATAAAACACACTCCAGGTAGAAGGGAGAATTTGGACTTTTGGTACCTGCAAGTCATAATTGTAAGAAAGGCCCATGGCACTATCATTAGAAATATTAGTGAATTTTGGTCCCAAAGGTATTGACCAAATGACTCCACATTTCTTTAACTGACCTTCTGGTTGAGAACAAGGCGGCCAATATTTTTCTGTAACCCTGTATAAGTGTTCATACCCACACCATACCACACTCAGCTGGCGGGGGTGGGGGGCAGATAACAGTAGAGTACAGCAGGTATCAAACCAAACATCCCCTTCAGAATGGGAAGACAGGACAAGGTCCCATGCCCACGCCAACTTCAAACAATAGTTTTGTTTTTATGTATTCTATGTTTTAGCTTTGGGGGAAAAATAGTATTTAAACAAAGAGTTTTACAGCTTTAAAGGGGGGGGGGTTGGGAGAGGGGGTGAAACACTCTAGTATAGTGATTTTTCAAACTTACTAGTTTCAGGTCAACTCTTGACAATAAAAATTTTTCAAGGTTCACTTGCAAGTAAACAGAAAGACACTAGTAATCAGAAAGATTACTAGTGAACCTCAGAATCACCTGGAGGGCTTGTTAAAACACAGGTCACTGGGCCCCAGCCCGAGTTTCTGAATCAGCTGGTCTTGGGTAGGTCCAGAAAGTACATTTCTAACAAGTTCTCAGGGAATGTTGATGATGCTGGTCCAGGGACCACTGCTCTGGTCAAGGTCAGACTTGACTAGATCCCAATTTATAATCCCAATTCTATGTCTTGCCATCTCTGTGTCCCAGAACAAGTTACTAACTTCTCCGTGTCTTTTTTTCTCAGTGGAAAATCAAAATATTACCTATTTTCATTTCAACAAGAGCTAAAAGAAACACCATTTATAAAAGTGTGTAGCATGTTGCCTAGCGTGTGGTTCCCTTCCCCTAAGGTTAACACTAGTGATGTAACATTTATGCATCTGTCTCGCCCCCACTCTAGATCTTCACATGAGTATGACATGGCTTTTGTCATCTTGGTACCCTCTGCGAAGCTCTTAACAATATCCAGCATCAGAAGTACTATTTGAAAAAAAAGAAAATACTGGGATTTTTCTTAATGGACAATTACACAGCAATAGAATAGTGTTACCCTGAGACATACCTATGCCTCTTAAATGATCTTTCACTGAAAGTACAAAAAGGTGACAGGACTGATCAGAAAGAGTGTATGTAATCATCCACAAATTTAGTCTACTATCTTCTACAAGGACTAGCAAGTCCATGTATTTCACCTTTGAAAGTGTTGAGATTAAGGTTTCCAATTGCCAGACACTATTTTATTGGCAAATGTAGCAGCCATGCAAGCAGGAAAAGTCAGCCTGTCCCTGATGAAGCTCTCCAAGGATCAGACTGCTGGCATGGAGCAGAGCAGAAGCTGGCAAGTGTCTCGTAGTGGGCAAGTCTTATTAATAAGTGAGGTGTTTATCAAGAATACAGGTTCTGTAAGTATTCTTGGCAAAAAAATTAAAGTTGCACCCTGACCAGTGGTAACTAGGTCTAGAACAATGGTTCTCAACCCCAACTGTATGTTAAAATCACCTGGGGAGCTTTTAAAAATCCCTACAACAGCAAGAACTCCAGACCAATTAAATCAGAATCCACAGGAACGGTGCGTCCCAAGGATGGGTGGGTACCAGGGATAGTTCTTTTTTAAAAAAACTCCCGAAGTGATAACATACAGTAAGTGCTCTTAACCCATCCATCAATTTACAAGAAATACAGGAGATAGAGAAGCACATTAAATTACCTCAAAAGAATGTACTCAGCAAATTCCAGGCTGTGGGAAATTCTACAGAACAAACAACCTGATTTTGTAAACAAACTACAAGGAAAAGAAAAGAAGGAACATTTTTAGACTAAGAGATATTTAAGAGATATTTACGGCCCAATTACAGTGTGTGGGCTGTATTTCAATCTTGATTCGAATAAATAAACTTAGGGGAAAAAAAAAATCAATCCGAGATCACAGTTGCATTTAACTGTTTTATCTCTTTCCTTAAATCTGGAACAGTTCCTCACTCTTTTTGTCTTTCATGACCTTGACACTTTGGAAAAGTACAAGCAGGGAGTACTGTAGTGATATTCTACAAACTACAACTTGGGTTTGATTTTTCTAAATGGGTGCAAGTGATGCATTTTGGGGGAAAGGGAAACACCACAGAAGTAATGTTGTATCCTCCTCAAAGCATCATTATCAAGAGGCATATGATGTTTGTGAGAAATGGAATACTGCCATATCAGTAAACAAAGGATTTCACAGTCATCATTGATTGCAGCCACCAGCCTACGGTGAGCTGGTGAGCACTGAGGAAACTCCAGCTATGAAAGCACAGGATACTGGCCCCAGATAGCTGAGGTGCGTATCAAAGGAATGATTTCAGTGCGCCCAGACTCATATCTTCCCATACAAAGAAAGGCGTTAAATTCCTTAATTTGGGATATCTGGTTTTCTTTAATTAATAATAATCTTTTGATGTCCAGACTACCTGCCCTTTGTTGCAAAACTCCTATATATCCTGGATCCCCCCTCCTCCTCCTCGGAGCAGTTCTCTCAGGGTTACTTGAGATGCTGCCTCCCGGGCTTGAAGTCCTAAAAATTCCCACTGAATAAAACATAACCCTCAACTTTTAGGCTGTGAATAATTTTCAGTTGACATTTATTATAGATTTGTCTCCCCAGAATTCATATGTTGAAGCCCTAACCCCGACGATGTGACTATATTTGAGACAGGGCCTTTAAGGAGGTAATTAAGGTTAAATAAAGTGGTAAGAGTGGGGCCCTAATCCAAGAGGACTGGTGTCTTTGTAAGAAAAGGAAGACCAGAAGCAGGCACACACAGAGGAAGGGCCACACGAGGTGAGAAGGCAGCTGCCTGCCGCCAGGAGGCCTCACCAGAAACCAATCCTGCCAACACCTTGATTTTAGACTTCCAGTCTCTAGAACTGTGAGAAAATGAATTTCTGTTAAGCCACCTAGTCTGTGGTATTTTTGAGTACTTCCTAACTTTCTGGCACCAAAAGATGTTCAAGCTTATCTTTGCATCTTCCTTGCCCCTACATTAGAATCAGTCCCTTCTCCAGGGAGCCTTAGTTCCTTTCATTGACAAACATTATTCGGAAGTGTCATGGCTTTAAGGCCTTCACCACAGGCTGAGTTAAGGAATATATACATATATGCACAAACACATATCTATATCAATTTTTATGTTTATCTGTAAATATGTTAAAAACCATGAGTCCATACTGAAGCTGCCAATGCCAATCTAACTCTACAGAAGTTCATTACAGCCTTTTCCCTTTCCTTATCTGGAACACTTTTCTCTTACAGTGAAAAACCTGACTTTCATTATTTCATTATCACCATTATATATATTTACTTGCTCTACTCTAGAATACACAGAGTAGTTTTGGAGTTCTAACCATATCACTGTAAAAAAAAAAAAATCTAACTCAAGTACAGTATTTGTGTACAGTTCTGTCTTTAGTCTCAAGTTTGTTTATAGTTCTTTTGTCAACAGCCTTATAGAGTCAAAACCCTGTATTCCTAAATTACTTAGGTTAGTTCTTCCCATGCCCACCCTTCAGTGTGGTTATGTTATTCATTTGAAATATAGTTAGGTTCATTTGTTTCTGTTTGTATTATTCCATTTGGGATTTGGGGCGTATTTTTTTCCCATCCTCTCCCCAATCCTTGTTAATCTTGTTTATTTGAGTATATAAAACATTAGTTTAGTTCTAACAGTTAAAACTACCCAAAACAGGTAAAATCAGTGAAGTGTCAAGCCCTCTCCATCCTTTCAATCTCTCTGTACCCCACCCTCTTTATGAAACCAATCTCATTTCTAGTGTATCTTTCCTATGTTTCCTTCTGTTCAAATGAGCATATGTGTGTATATTTTCTTATTTCCTCTTCTTTTGCTTAGAGTAACATAACCTATATATTCTCTCTTTCACTTAACAGTATATCCTGGAGATCAATTTATCAGTCAGAGTTCAGTTCAGATATCTTCCTCATTCTTCCCATAGCTGCGTAACACTCTGTTTTACACACACACACACACACACACACACACACACACTACATACACCATAGTTTATTCAACCACTCTCCTACAAAGGAGATTGCACACAATGACCCATAAATAACCCTGCATATGGAATTTCATATCTTTGGAGTTGTACCTTCAGGGAAAATTCCTACAGTTGAAACTGACAGGTCAAAAGGCAAATGCATATGTAGGGCTTTGTTGCATATTGCCAAATTCTCAAAGAGAGTTGTACCAGTTTGCCTTATCAGGAATGTACAATATGTGTCTGTTTCCTCATACCCCTGCCAATAGGATGGACTGTTATACTTTAATTTTTGTCAATCTGACAGCTAAAACATGGTATCTCAGTGCACTTAAATTTGCATTTCTCTAATTATGAATTTAAAATCATTTCATATGTTAGGGGCCATTTTCATATGCTGGGGCGGGGGAGGATTATCCTTAACGTATTTTGATCATTTTTCTATCAGGTTACTGTAGTATATTCTCTCAATTTTTAAGACTTATTTATATATTAGAGATCTCAGCCCTTTATCTTGATATAGTGCAGACATTTTCTTCTAATCTATCAGCTATCTTCACTATATGTTTTTTGCCATGCAAAAAAAATTTCATTTTAATGTAATAAAATTTATCAATCCTGTCTCTTACTTTCTTTGTATCCTGAGTCATTCTTGAAGACTCAATATTAAGAACATATTTTAAGAGCTAAAATGCCCAGTTCCATGAACTATCTGGTACTCAATAACTAAGGGCATAATGACTAAATATTACACGAGGTAGAACTTAGAAAGTAACTGCCAAACTTAACAATACAGAATCTTTAAAGAAAAAAAAAACAGTATGTCTTGGTCATAATTATAAAATTCAATGATCTACCTCACACAATATACAAATATTAGATCAAAATGGATCAGCTACCTAAATATAAGTACTAAAAGCCATAAAACTCTCAGAAGAAAACAGAGGATCAATCTTCATGACCTTGGATTCTTGACAATGGACTCTTAAATAAGACACCAAAAGCACAAGTAACAAAAAGAGAAAAAATAGATAAACTGGACTTCATCAAATTTTAAAACTTTTGTGTATCAAGACATTATCAAAAAAATGAAAAGACAACCTATAGAATAGGGGAAGTTATTACAGATTATTTATCAATAAGGGTTTAATATCCAGAATATATAAAGAACTCCTGAAACTAAACAACAAAAATACAAAAACCCAATTAGAAAATGGTCAAAGGACCTGAATAGACATTTCTCCATTTGTGTAGGTATAAATGGCCAATAAGCACATGAAAAGATGTTCAACATCATTAATCATAATGGAATGCAAATCAAAATCATAATGACATACTACTTCATATATAGTATGGTGGCCAGAATTTTTTTCTTAATTTAAAAAAAAAGGAAAATGAGAAGTGCTGGTGAGGATGCAGAGAAACTGAAACTCTTGTTTGTTGCTGATGGGACTGTAAAATGGTGCAGTTAATGTGGAAAACAGTTTGATGGTTTCTCAAAAAGCTAAACATAGAAAAATCATATGACCCAGCAATTCTACTCTCAGGTATAAACCCAATATATAATTAAAAACAGAGACTCATATTTGTAGACCAATGTCTAACGCAATATTATTCACAACAGCCAAAAGGTGGAAACAACCCCAGTATCCATCCACAGATAAACAGATAAACAAAATGAGGTATATACATACAATGGATTACTATTCAGCCACAAAAAGAAATGAAATTCTGATACATATACAACATGGATAAAACTTGAAAATATGCTAAGTGAAATAAGCCAGAAACAAAAGTACAAATACTGTATGAGTCCACTTACGTGAAATATCTAGAATAGGCAAATTCATAGAGGCAGAAAGTAGATTAGTGGTAACCAGGGGTAGGAAAAAAGAGAAAATGGGAAGTTATTATTTAATAGGTACAAGAGTTTCTGTTTAAGGTGAGGAAAAAGTTTTGGAAATACACAGTGGTGATGACTGTAAAACGCTGTGAATGTAATTAATGCCACTGAATTGTAGACTTAAAAATGGTTAAAATACCAAACTTTATATTAAATATATTTCACAATTTAAAAAATGCTTCGCACATAAAAATATTCCAATGATGTTACCATCCCTTCGAATCTAAAGAACTAGGTTATGACATTTACAAATTAACCAAGTGAATCTAGTTTATTACTCTGGCACACATTACTACAAATGTATGCAAGCAACAGAGAACGTTGATGGTTTGGTCAACTCCCTGTAGCTGAAACCTGCAATGCAGACTACACACACCATGGTCACTGTAACATCCTCAAATACCTAAGAGCCTAAAGGTAAAGGTTTGTTCTTCATGCATTCCTAAGACCTGAGTCAAAATGCAAAGGTGAAGGCTGTTCAAAATGAAAGCACAATCTGAAACAGTGGTTTCCATCAAAGTCCTGGTATTTCCTCCCCTAGTTCTATTCTTTCCAATTAAGTGTTTTATTGATAATTTAAATCTATCCACTCAATCTCAGTTTTTGCCTCACATATTACAACTTTCTCCCTCTTCCAAGGGAGACATTTTCATTGCCATGCTTATCTACTAATTCATCGTTACCAGATGGCTACGTACTTTCTTAAAATAAAAAATGTAAAAATAGTAAAGAATATGACAGCTACAATCCCACCAACCTCCCTTTCTATATATCTAGTTCATTATACATTCAATAATGTTTTACATGGTGGCAACTGTACTTTTTTCTAAGCCATTTAGTCAATGTTTAACTCTGGTATTAATGCTGGCAGCCCTCTGGCAATTCCTCTAACCCACGAGACAGAATTCTTCTTGGTTCTTTCCTCCTTTCTTTGACAGATATTTCTTATCCCATAATGACACATAGCGGTAAAGAACAGGATCACTGACCCTTTTCAAGTTTACCTGTATTAGCCATATTACCTCCAAGTTAAAAAAAACCTCCAAAATGTACACTTCTTTGAACAAAAGTGCGTCTTAAAGTGCTTTATAACGCATATTTGTAGCTTTTTTCCTGCAACAATGCCGTTAAAAAAAAAAATCATACAGATTCTCCTGCCAACTTTCATCCATCTGATCCCAAGTTTTAGTAGACTTTTTTTAAGTGTCCAAGTAAAATAAAAGAAATGTTTCATTTTAATTTTCAGCACACAGAACTCTTTTTTTTCTTTAGTATCGTATTTGACATAATCATAATACAAATAAACAACAATGAATATGCTGTACTATTCTATATAACAAAGTTATCCTGTTGTAGGAGAGAGACTATAGAAATAATTTACTGTTTATAAGTTCAAACTGGGTTCAATACACACAGAAATATTTTTCTGGCCCTGTCCATTTAATAATCAAAAATTCTTGCCTTCAAAACTATGTGGTATAAAAGCAACTATACTCCAATAAAAATTAATTTAAAAAAATTAAAAGGAACGTGAATTCAAGAAAAAAAAAACCCAACTATGTGGTATACAGAGATTTTAGATAGCAAAAGAGAAGTGAGAAGACTCAAGCTTTTGTCTTGCTACTGAGAACTAATTCACCTTAGAGCCATATACTCGCCTGTTTCCATCTCAGTTATCTAATTCTCAAACCCTTCTCAAAAAAGAAGCAAAAAGGAAAAAAAAAAAACAAAAAACAGGATAAAGGATTAAAAGCTCTTTCAGAAGGTGTAGGTAGATACACTCCCCTTTCCACTGCTTTTTCACCACTTAGGTAGGCTATTTAGTTCTCTTAAGATTTAGCATTGGATCATTATTTTTAAAAATATTTTTCATATTCATAATAAAAATTTCAGCAGTAAAATAATGCATGCACGTCTTATAAATATGCAGTTGTTTTCCATGCCATAAAAGTTGTTTTTTTTTTTTAACATCTTTATTGGAGTATAATTGGTTTACAGTGTTGTGTTAGTTTCTGCTGTATAAGTAAGTGAATCAGCTATATGCATATGTATATCCCCATATCCCCTCCCTCTTGCGTCTCCCTCCCACCCTCCTTATCCTACCCCTCTAGGTGGTCACAAAGCACTGCGCTGCTCTCCCTGTCAGCACAAAGAACTCTTTAAGCAAGATTCAGAAATAGACTCTGGCATTCATTCCCAACTGTTGTCTGTTGAATACTGTTGTAAACCATCTGTAATCCAACAGAGACTAAAGTCTTACATAAAATGAACCAATCCAAAAAAAGAGCTCACATTTTTAATATGCTGTCTCCAAAAAAAAAAAAAAAGCCCTCTTACCTAGTTAGGTTTTTTTTGTTTTGTAAAATCTACTACTCAATACTTTGCTTCTGCTAACCATGATGGTAGCTGCTTCCAAGGACACAATTAGGGGAATGAATTCCTAATCAGTACACACTAACAACAGCCATGTTTTGAAAAACCAATCCCCAACATGAACGAGAAGAGCAGGCAAGAAAACACCACTTTTGTATATGGATAATAAAAGATAAAGAGAACTGGGGGATCAAGTTACACAGAAAAGCTAAGACATCATAGATTCAGTCTCCCACTTCATTAGCCAGACAACTTGATTTCTGCACTGTTATCAGCTGTTTCTTTTCCAAGCCAAAAGAAACTGGTACTGTAGTAATGTACAGTAGTTTTGAAAAACAAAAATAATAATAATAATAATACAAGTCTAAGCTTTGACTAACTCCATTAAACAATCACATTCTAAGCCCAACCCCCAAGGAAATCAAAGTTCCTACCTCACTTTAAACACTCACAACCCATGAGTATCTCTAAAAGGAATGTTACCCAATAGGAGACCATAAGAATCCTATTGGCTATACTTAAATATTTCATTGCTTGACACAATTAAGTTTGCTTTACATGCCCTAATAACGCTGCCTAACAGAGGATACAAGAATGGTGTATCCTCTATTATTAGTAAGATATATAACTGATACATTTAGTGACAAATGAATTTGGACTGACTCAGAAAGCCTCAGAGATGGCTAAATAAAAAGTCCAAACCCACACCTCTGTAAGTGGCCTACGTAGGCCAAGAAGTCTACCACTTAGTCCCCCTGCCTGAGATACTTGCAGCATATCTCTACAGACAAGAGGAACCAGGTCCAGCCTGCATGCTCGACACCCCACTAAGCTTCAGACCCCATTCATTCCATGAGACTTTTTGTGACAACTCCTCACAACACTGAACTAAATTACTCACCCCCTAGTATCCTACTTAGCTACCACAGCTCCTCCAAATGTCTTTATCCCTCCACTACAATGTAAATCCAATGGCTTCAAGAACTGCAGGCCACACAAACCAGTGTTGGCCATGCCTGGCACATACCTGGTTCTCAGTAACTGTTAAAAGGACAAATGAAAAATTAACAGACTTCTTTCCTAACCATTTCAACTAACACTATGTCCCTAAACAAAAACTGGACACTCCTATAATTAAGAATTAATTAATCCCTTTAAGTTCATACTTAAACTTTCTCTTTCCTGATCTATACTGGGGGGAAACCCTCTTGTCATCCAAAGTAACTAATGAGTCAAAGGAAGATTCAGTGATCTAACTGCTTTCACTTAAGTGTCAATGCTCTATTTGCTCCGTATTATAAATAGCTGCAGAATATTTAGATGGTTTTTACATTTGTTTATGTATAACTGGGCTTCCTTCTATTGAAATTCATGTTCCCATGCTAAAAATATGCCCTGGAGAAGAAAGGTGAAAGATACAAGAAGAATCAAAATTCTCTTAAGTTCCTCAGCATCTCCTTGCATAAACCTTTTATAAATTCATCAGTAACTCACATGTATGTTTTTAATTCCTTGCTTCAATTTTCATTCTTTTATTAAGGTATACTCAAAGACACTCCAAAATGATACCACTGAACCCAACCCAAAGTGGCAGAAAGTAACTTCAGAAAGTAATTTGAATGAATTTTTAGTTGTAAACCTAATGGCTTTAGCCCTAAATTATAAAGAACAAAAATCTCCAGTTACGAGACTTTCTCAATGCACTTTCACGTTAAAAGATGAATTATTTGTCCTTAAAAGATCCACAAGAAATACGGTGTTTTTATTATTTTGAAGTTTTGAGTTTAAAAAAGTCTAAAATTCCTGATTCAGTATAATAGTTCATAAATGTTATCACAGTAGTAGTTGGAAGAGATATAACAGAAAAAGAGCTAGTAGTAGTAAGAGTAAGGTGATACAAAACATAGAAAGAAACCAAAAGGTAATCCTGGAGCTCAAAAGTACAATAATTGAAATTAAAAATTCATTAAGGGGACTCAAAAGCTGATTTGAACTGGCAGAAGGAACCAGCAAACTTGAAGATATGACAATGGAAATTTAGAATTTGAGGAACAGAAAGAAAAAAGATCGAAGTGAACAGAGCATTAAGGACCTGTAGGACACCAATAAGAAGGAAAAGACAGAGAGAAAGAGCAGAGAAAATATCTGAAGATATAATGGTCAAAAACTTCCCAAATTTGATGAAACATGTCAAGATAAACATCCAAGAAGCTCAACAACCTCCAAGTAGAATGAACCCAAAGGGACACACACCAAGACACATTATAATCAAAAGATAAGACAAAGAATCTTGAAATCAGCAAGACAGAAGTGATTCATTACATACAAGGGATCATTAATGATATAAACAGATTTCTCATCACAAACTATGCAGACCAGAAGAAGGCAGACTGATATATTTAAAGTGTTAAAGAAAAAAACTAAACTAAGAATTCTGTATCTGGAAAAACTGTCCTTCAAAGTGAGGAAGAAATTAAGACACTCCTAGATAAACAAAAGTTGAGCGAGTTCATTACCACTAGACTTGCCCTACAAGAAACGCTAAAGAGAGTCCTGCAGATTGAAATAAAATGACACATGACAGTAACTTGAAGTCATATGAAGAAATAAAGATTTCAGTAAAGGTAAATACACAGAAAATTATAAACCCTAGTATTGTTGAAACTTTGGTTTGTAACTCCACATTTTGTTTTCTACATGATTTAAAACACTAACTTTTTTTTTTCACACACACACACACACACACACACACACACACACACACACACACTGTATTTTATTTTTACAAGAGATAGACTGACACCAAGCATTGTAAATGGATGACCACAACAAAAGCAACAATGATTGCAATTACCAAACATGAAACACACTCATACTATGTCATAATATTGACATTCAGTCCAGTAATCCTCCACTGTAACAGCTCCCTTACTTTGCAGTGAAAATTGATTTGTATATTCTTTGCCTCTGAGTCCTTGTGGGATTTTTTTTTTAAATTGAAACAGAAAGTCACAAAAATTATAATCCTCCTCATCAGTTCACTCAGTCCCGTGTAATTAATTTTTTTTTTCATCTTGATCTTTTGTTAGCATTTTTATGAGTTCATCAGTTTTTCATTAGAGTTCTGAAAATGCTTATTCATTCAGTTCAGCAGTACAGTTACCAGAAACCTGTACTTGTCAGAGTCTTTTCCATGAATTCCTTGAAGATGAAACCCTTTTATAAGAACATATTTGCAAAAGCATCAGGGTACATCCAGAACTGTCTGTAAATGACAAAAGACTTAAAAATGACCACGGTTAAAGATTTGATGAAAGTTCATAATAATGCAATTGACAAGGAAATTTAGTATTTCTGAGATATACATTTTAAAGTAATAACTAGAATTATGACTTATAACATTATGCCAGAACATATAAGATTTTTAGAAATTTCATGTAATGTCTGAAACATTTATATTAACATATTTCCATACAAATAACCCAATGAAACTTTAGTATTAGTTGTTTTGTTTGTTTTTTTATACTGCAGGTTCTTATTAGTCATCAATTTTATACACATCAGTGTATACATATCAATCCCAATCGCCCAATTCAGCACACCACCATCCCCACCCCACCACAGCTTTTCCCCCTTGGTGTCCATATGTCTGTTCTCTACGTCTGTGTCTCAACTTCTGCCCTGCAAACCGGCTCATCTGTACCATTTTTCTAGGTTCCACATATATACGTTAATATACGATATTTGTTTTTCTCTTTCTGACTTACTTCACTCTGTATGACCGTCTCTAGATCCATCCACGTCTCAACAAATGACTCAATTTCGTTCCTTTTTATGGCTGAGTAATATTCCATTGTATACATGTACCACAACTTCTTTATCCATTCGTCTGTCGATGGGCATCTAGGTTGCTTCCATGACCTGGCTATTGTAAATAGAGCTACAGTGAACATTGGGGTGCATGTGTCTTTTTGAATTACGGTTTTCTCTGGGTATACGCCCAGTAGTGGGATTGCTGGATCATATGGTAAATCTACTTTTAGTTTTTTAAGGAACCTCCATACTGTTCTCCATAGTGGCTGTATCAATTTACATTCCCACCAACAGTGCAAGAGGGTTCCCTTTTCTCCACACCCTCTCCAGCATTTGTTGTTTGTAGATTTTCTGATGATGCCCATTCTAACTGGTGTGAGGTGATACCTCATTGTAGTTTTGATTTACATTTCTCTAATAATTAGCGATGTTGAGCATCTTTTCATGTGCTTCTTGGCCATCTGTATGTCTTCTTTGGAGAAATGTCTATTTAGGTCTTCTGCCCATTTTTGGATTGGGTTGTTTGTTTCTTTAATATTGAGCTGAATGAGCTGTTTATATATTTTGGAGATTAATCCTTTGTCTGTTGATTCGTTTGCAAATATTTTCTCTGAGGGTTGTCTTTTCATCTTGTTTATGGTTTCCTTTGTTGTGCAAAAGCTTTGAAGTTTCATTAGGTCGCATTTGTTTATTTTTGTTTTTATTTCCATTACTCTAGGAGGTGGATCAAAAAAGATCTTGCTGTGATTTATGTCAAGGAGTGTTCTTCCTATGTTTTCCTCTAAGAGTTTTATAGTGAAAAACACTAACGTATTTTTTCATTAGGTTTTTGGACACACAATGTATAAAAATGTAATTTGGGTACATCAACAACTGAAAGGAGTGAGGGTGGAGATGTAGAGGAGCAGAGTTTGTATATGTTATTGAAATTACACTGGTATAAATCCAAATAACGGTGTTTTAACTTTACAATTATGTAACGCTCACAATAACCACAAAGAAAATAGCTAAAAATATACACAAGAATCAGGAATTTCAATGTTTCACTACAAAAAAATCAACTAAACACAGGCAATAGTGCAGGAAATAATAAGGGACAGAAAAGCTATACGGCATACAGAAAACAAATAGGAAAATAACAGAAGTCCCTCATCAGTCAGCCTTAAAAAGGAAGGAAGTTCTGAACTATGCTACAATACAGACAAACTCTGAAGATGTTATGCTAAGTGGAGTAAGCCAGTCACAATACATGACTCCACTTATATGATGTACCTAAAATAAACAAATTCATAGTGACAAAAAGTACAGGTTACCAGTGGCTGGAAGGAGTGGGGAATAGGGAGTTACTATTTAAAGGGTACAGAGTTTCAGGCTGGGGTGATGAAAAAGTTTTGGAAATAGTGGTGATGGCTGCACAACACTGTGAATGTACTTAATGCCACTGAACTGCACACTTAAAATGGTTAAAATAGCAAATTTTGTTATTACTTACCTTACAATTTAAAAGAAATAATGTAATAATACCAAAAACCATTGACTTGTACATTTTCTTTTTATAAATTTATTTTATTTCTTTATTTTTGGTTGTGTTGGGTCTTCATTGCTGCACATGGACTTTCTCTAGTTGCCGCGAGTGGGGCTACTCTTCACTGCAGTGCGCAGGCTTCTCATGCTGGTGGCCTCTCTTGTCGCGGAGCACACGCTCTAGGCACACGGGCTCCAGTAGTTGCAACACGTGGGCTCAGTACTTGTGGCTCACGGGCTCCAGAGCACAGGCTCAGTAGTTGTAGAGCATGCGACTTAGTTGCTCTGCTGCATGTGGGAGCTTCCCAGACCAAGGATCGAACCCGTGTCCCCTGCATTGGCAGGCGGATTCTCAACCACTGTGCCACCAGAGAAGCCCGACTTGTATATTTTAAGTGGGTGAATTTGTATCTGAATTTACAGCTCAATAAAGCTGTTTTTAAAAAAACCTAGGGCTTCCCTAGATTTTAGGCTCTATCCGTTTAATAGTCTATCAACAACTCAAATACCTAAATAACATGCTTATCCAAGATGACATCAACTCAAAAGCCAGAGAGGGGCAGCCACCTTGCCTCATAACTCAAACAAGCTTATCAGGCTAAACCAATGGGTAGAGACCATATACCACTATCTTCACATTTACAAAAGCATATATATACTTTACTAAAGATAAATGTAAAAACCAAAACTCAAAAACCAACTACTAGAGCACCAGATGCTAAGGCTCTATACTGCTGAAAAGGTAAATAACATCTTAAACAGCATTATGAGAAGTACAACTTTTAAGCCAAGGGAGTAACAGCCCCAGAGTTCTATCCGATCCAACCACACCCTGAGGATTCTATATTCAGTACAGAGCAACATTAGGGTCTGCCCCAAAGTGTGGCACACTATGGTGACATACTATGGAAGTGAGGTCTTAAGAAGACTGGTGGAATAAGTTAGGAATATTTGGCCTAGAGAAGAGAATTATGAAGGGCAGTGCATGACCATTAACTGGACATCAATAAAAGTTTCTAAGTAAATAAAGGATATGGCAGGCACCTTCAAATATTTTAAGGCTGTTAAATGAAATACAACATTCTGCTGAGATTAAGGAAAGAACTAGTGTCAACAGACAAAAGTGTAGAGTTTCCAATCACCAAAAACTTTCTAGGAGAGAATATTGGTGATTTTTATATGGGGTGGGAAGTTGGTACCCCCGAACTCTAAAATTCGACAATTTGGAAAAGTGCAGGGAGATACCACTGCCTCCTATCGTCTGTGGTACTAAGGTTTCCGACAATGAACCGAGGTTACTACCTCGGTTAAGGAAGATACTGTGAAATGGCTACCTTCCACACTGAACTTTAAGTTCCAGAACATGGACCCAAAGAACAGTGGCACAATCAGGCTCCAATGTAGACCAACACTTAAATATTCTTCATTTGACAAAATAAAAACTAGCACAATCGCAAATCCTATTTTTCTCCCATACTTAGAATATTTGGGAATGAAACAGTAGGTTCTAAATGCTATTAAATATTTGTATCCAAGAGCTAATTCTAATCCATTTTCAGTAAAGCAATACAAATCACACACCAAAAAAAAAATCCATTTACCTCTGCAGAGCAACAGGGATCATATACAAAATAATCAACTTGAGAGAAAAGGACAAATCTTTTACTCCTAAACTAGTATAAGTTCTTAATTATATTACTAAGTCATTTTTAATGATTTTTTAAAAAAAAATAAAAACCTGCTCATTGTTTTTTAGAGTCAAGTAATAAGAAAGGGTTTAAAATAACAAGTGCATCTCCCCAGTTCTACTGCCCGTAAGTAACCTCTGTTAACTCTGTGTATACTGCCAGCCATTTCTATGCCAATATGTTACAAGTTTTGTTCTGTTTTGTTTTAATTACAAATGGAACCACATAACCACAACTTGCTTTTTTCACTCAGTACATCTTGGACCTCTTTCTATTTCACCACACATACTGATCTGCCCCATTTTTGTGTAATGGCTCACAAAGCATTTCATTATATGGGACTGCCCCAGTCCTCCTGATGACAGACATTTGGGTTATTCCCATTTTTGCTATTATAAATGCTGCTATTATATTTATGTTATAAATATACTATATCTTTATACAAATCTCTTTATATGCTTATCCAAGTACAGATACAAGATACATTCCTGAATGTGGAATTGTTGGATGTTATTTTTTATTTTGACAGCTATCACTAAGATGCTCTCCAAAGGAATTGTGTCAAATGAACTCCCAATATCTGTCAGGAGCTTCTATTTTCCCTGCAATCTAGCCAAGATTAAGCATAACCACATTTTTTCATCTTTGCCAGTCTGATGAGTGGAAAATGTTATTTTAATTCTCATTTCTTCATTACTGAAGTTGGGGACCTTTTCATATCTTTTGGCCTTCTGCAACCTTTTTCAGTGAAACATTTGTTCATGTCCTTGGGCCATCTGCCCCTACAAGTTACTGGCTATTTCTTATAGATATAAAAAGCATTCTGTAGGAAGTAGACTTTTGTCATTTGTTTCAAGTGTTTTTATCATTGGTTTACAGTTTAGCTACTTATTTTTTTTTCTTTCTTTTTAAAATTTTATAAGATCAATGTTTTGCATTATGGTTTTGGGGTTTCATCTCATGCTTAGTTTTTATAAAAAGCCTTTCTCATTCCAGCTTTACATTTTTTTTTTTTAACCAGAAGTTAGCTAACTGTTCCTCCACCACTTATTGAATGATTGATACAGCTCCCCCCAACCCTGCCTGCCAACCACTAAGTAAGTTATTCTCTGGAGAAGAGGGCAAAGAACGGAGGAATAAAACATTACTAACTCAAACTTTTAAAGCCATTTTGTACAGTTACCTAGAATAAAATGACACCCAAATGTTCAAGAAGATCTTCTCATGTCTGTACCTATGTAAGAACATTACATCTTTAAAGTAAAGGGCAAGTCAGCGCAATGCCTATGAAAATTCCAACTGCCTTTTTTATAGAAATGGACAAGCCGACTGATGTGGAAATACAAGGGGCTCAGAATAGACAAAACAATCTTTAAAAAAGAAGAACAAAGTTGGCAGACTCATAATCCCTACGTTCAAAACTTACTACAAAAGCTACACTAATCCAAACAGTGTGGTACAGGCATCAAAACAGACATAGATCAATGCAACAGGATTGAGAGTCTAGAAATAGATCCATACATTCATGGTCAATTGATTTTTAACAAGGGTGCCAAGACAATTCAATGGAGAAAAAAACAGTCTTCAACAAATAGTGCAGGGATAACTGGATATTCCATGCAAAAGAATGAAGTAGGACCCTCACCTAACACCATACATGAAAATTAACTCAAAATGAATCAAGTGAAAGCTATAAACTATAAAATTCCTAGAAGAAAACACAGATCTTTATCACCTTGAAGCAGGCAGTGGTTTCTTAGCTGTAACATCTAAAGCACAAACAGCAAAAGAAGAAAATAGATAAATTGGACTTCATCAAAATTTTAAAAGTTTGTGCTGCAAGACACAAAAGAAAGCGAAAAGACAATCTAAAATGAGAGAAATATTTGCAAATCCTATGTCTGATAAGGGTCTTATAACTGCTGCAGTAAACATCTCTGCACAAACCTGTTTGTATGCCTGTGCAAGTCCAGGTATAGTACATACTGTTACGCAGGATCCAGAATACAGAGAGAATCTTTACAACTCAATAAAAAACCAAATAACAAAATCAAAGGGGCAAAGGATTTGAATAAACATTTCCCCAAAGGTATGCAAATAGCCAAAAAAGCACATGAAAGGATGCTTGATACCATTAGTCATTAAGGAAATACAAATCAAAACCACAATATGATACCATTTCATACCCCATGGAATGGCAATTTTTTAAAAAAAGAAAGAAAATAACAAGTGTTGGAGAGGATGTGGAGAAATTAATCAGAGCCCTCAACACACTGCTGGTGGGAATGAAAAAAATGATACAACCTCTGTAGGGGTTCCTCGATAAATTAAACATAGAATTACCATATAAGCCAGCACTTCCACTCCCAAGTATACACCCAAAAGACTGAAAACATATTCACACAAAAACCTGTACAAGAATGTTCACAGCATTGTTATTCATATTAGCCAAAAAAGTAGAAACAACCCAAATGTCCATCAACTGATAAATGTATAAACAAAATGTAGCATAAACCATACAATAGAATATTATTTAACCAAAAAAAAAAAAATAGAATGAAATGATATATGCTATAACATGGCTGAATACTGGAAACACGCTAAAATGAAAAGAGTCAGACACAAAAGGTCACATATTGTATGAATCCATTTACATGAAATATTCAGAATAGGCAAATCCAGAAACAAAAAGTGGATTAGTAGCTGCCAGGGTTGGGGAAAGGAGAGAACAGGAAGTGATTGCTAATGGGTAAGGGGTTTCTTTCGGGGGTGATGGGAATGTTCTGTAATTAGATGAATGCATAATCTTGTGAATATACTAAAAAACACTGAACTGTGTACTTTAAAATGCAGATTTTACAGTACATGAATTATATCTTAAAAAAGAAAAACAGTAAAGGACAGGATCCACAAAATAATTTAAGTCATGATTTACCCCAGCAGTAAAAGAATTAGTATTCAGTCTGTAGGTGACTTTGGGTCTAAAACTATGCATCCAGAATAAAGAAGGTTAATTGGGGGACTGATTTCAAGCACTTATAGTCATGGTACCATACACAGAACAACTTTCCAAGTGCAGATGTAGAAATGAGAGCTGTAACTAAGGAACCAGATGAGCAAGCCCAAGAGAATGATCCCCAGAGTACAGTTCCTTTCAAGTAAACTGCTATGAGCCAAAGCACACTACAGCTGTACCTAATTTAATCAAATCCAGCCCTTTTAGGAAGGTATATTCATTACAGATATGGAGGAGGGATATGATCACCATTTACTTCAAAAGATTTAAAAAATTAAAAATCAAACAGGATGTGGAAAGAAACTAAAAGAGAATACAAACAGTTAATAAACATAATTTTATTACAAATGAGTAACACAACCTTACAGAAGTAGGTCGGGAAGAAAAGAACTAGCCTAAGTAACTTTGGAAAACAGATTTAGACTGTGTACTGTAAAGCTGAAGACAAATACTGTATTCTAGTTTAAAAACGTGTTTCTCAGACATCAGCAACATGGCAGAGTGAAAAGCTCCCTTTGTCTCTCCCTTTCAATCTACAACCAGTAAAACAGCCACAACGCAACAAAAGGTGCCTCTGCCCAACACAGCAGGACGCCAGAGAATTCCACACATTAGTACATATAAAGGTGAGTGGACTGGAACACACAGGGCAGGTGCTGCCTGCAGTGCCCTCTCTACCACCTCAGCAGCTGAGCCCTCAGCCCCAGAGAAGCCAGTAGTAGCAGGGGAGGCAGTACACACAATACAATTCCAGCCTCCCAGCCTCAGCAGTCCCCAGATTAACTGGGCAGCAGCAGCTGTGGGGCCTGAGACGACACCCCTCCAGCCACTGAAGCACCCATATCTCCACGCCCCACACCCTACCTGCAGTAGCTGAGCTCTCACACCTTACAACACCCGACACAGCAGAGGCGTCTGTGCAACCCTAACTCCCCCCACCCCCTTCCTTCCCCCTCCCACAGCAGCGTAGCCTGCAACTCAGGGGATCCCAGATGCAAACGACGAGCCCACCATTGGGGCGCACCACCAGGTAGCAACACCGTAACACCAGTGACACTGGCAAAAGCAAGGTACCAACAACTCCGGAGGCACAAGAGGAAATAATGAGGGCACTGGAGCCACACCTCCGACGGAGGTGGTGGAGGATGGAAAGTGCTCAGAATCCAGCAGAAAGGCGGTCACCACTTCAAATGCACTGGCAGAGGAACAACTCATCAAGCACCGTGCACAACCACAGTAACGCTGTACCACAAAAAAAGAAAGGACAATTCTCTAGAAACCAAAATTAAAGTCACAGAATATTGCAATCTGGTAGAGAATTCCAAATAGCTGTCATGAAAAAACTCAATGAGCTACAGGAAAACTCAAAGCACTTCAATGAGCTCAGGAATAAAATTAATGAACAGAAGGAACACTTTACCAAAGAGACTGAAACTCTAAAAAGGAACCAAACAGAAATTCTGGAGCTGAAGAACTCAAACAAGATGAAGAATGAATTATAAAGCACTGGAAATAGAGCAGACCATATGGAAGAGAGAATTTCTGTCTCAAAGACAGAAATCTAGAAATGATACAACTAGAAGAGGAAAGAGAAATAAGATACTTTAAAAATGAGGAAATTCTACAAGAGCTATCAGACTCTTTTAGGAAGGGCAACATTAGGGTAACAGGTATCCCAGGAGAAGAGAAGGAGAAGAAAACAGAGAGTTTATTTAAAGAAATAATAACTGAGAAATTCCCAGACCTGGGGAAAGGAACCAGATATACAAGCCCATGAAGCTAAGAGAACACCTAATTACCTCAATGCAAAAAGACCTTCTCCAAGACATATTATACTAAAATTGTCAAAAATCAATGACAAAAAAAGAATTTTAAAGGTAACCTAGAAAGGGACCCCACTCAGGCTGCCAGCAGATTTCTCCGCAGAAACTCTACAACCAGGAGGGAATGGAATGACATTCTCAAAACACTGAAAGAGGGCTTCCCTGGTGGCGCAGTGGTTGAGAATCTGCCTGCCAATGCAGGGGACACGGGTTCGAGCCCTGGTCTGGGAAGATCCCACATGCCGCGGAGCAACTAAGCCCGTGAGCCACAATTACTGAGCCTGCGCTCCACAACAAGAGAGTCTGCGACAGTGAGAGGCCCGCGCACTGCGATGAAGAGTGGCCCCCGCTCGCGGCAACTGGAGAAAGCCCTCACACAGAAACGAAGACCCAACACAGCCATAAATTAATTAATTAATTAATTTAAAAAAAAAAAAACACTGAAAGATAAAAACTGTCACTCAAGAGTACTCTAGCCAGCAAACTTATCACTCACATATGAAGGACAAATACTTTCCCAGACAAACAAAAGCTGAGGGAGTTAATCAACACTAGACCTGCCATCTACCAGAAACAAAAAGGCAGAAGTACACAGAACTTTCAGTAAGGTGACAGACTCAGAAAATTGCAACTCTTTACCAGAATAGGTTCTTAAACACTTTATTATAGCATAAAGGTTAAAGGGAGAAAAAAAGTAGAAAAAATAACTATAGCAACTTCAATTTGGTAACAAACTCAACATAAAAAGGGAAAATTAATTTGAGACAACAAGAACACATAAAAAAATGATGAAAACTATATAGGTAATTACTTCATCTTACTAGAAAAAAAAATGTTTTTAATGTGTTTCTCACAGGGGAAAAGGTTAGCAATTCTGAAACTACTTTTGTGTGTGTGCACAAAGATTGAACAAATAAGTAAATATACTGTGGATGAGAACAGATTTCTTACCTCTGGAGAAGAAAGGAAAAGGAAAGGGAAAAAGCTGGAGCGGGGGGAACTGGAATGAACCCTGAGGTATGGGATTGGAACTGGCAGCATCAGTATGAACTCATGGTTTTTAATTTACATGTAGATGGACAGATAACGAAATAAAAATATATTTTTATGTAAATTACAAATGAGTATTACTATACATGTATTTGCTAGTTCTGTCTACTAAGAAGACTCAGAAACAGTAACACCCCAACAGTAGTGAGCACACCTGGCACCCAAATCTTGGTTTCTAGATACCATTCTCCAATAAAGTGAATCTGCCTCCTTTGGAAAAATGGTTGATTCCATGGCTGGTGCAAACAGGAAAAACATGAGACACATGGGGAACGCACTGTGGTACCAGAAAGTGAATTAGTTCTCACAAAATGATGGGTACGCTGTAGAAAGGACACAGCAGGCAAATTTGAATGTGTTCTCAATAACCAAAGCTGGAACAATTTGAGCAACAAAGCACTGGATTTTAACCCATATGGTAAAATAAATATCCACAGATCCATGTAAATAAATAATTGGACCATTGGTAAATGGAGGAAAAAGGACAATTCTTCCTTAACAGTAGAACTGCAATTAATAAATATAGAAGGAATGAGAGTGTAGGAGTTCTAACAGGTCTCCCCAAGATGTGCCACTTTGGCATGTGGATTATTTTAAGCTGAAGGCAATAGAGGGACTTCCCTGGTGGTGCAGTGGTTAGGAATCCACCTGCCAGTGCAGGTGACACAGGTTTGAGCCCTGGTCCGGGAAGATCCCACATGCCACGGAGCAACTAAGCCTGTGCACCACAACTACTGAGCCTGCGCTCTAGAGCCCACGAGCCATGGCTACTGAAGCCCGCATGCCACAACTACTGAAGTCCACGTGCCCTAGAGCCCGTGCTCTGCGACAAGAGAAGCCACCAAGATGGGAAGCCCTCGCAACACAACGAAGAATAGCCCCCACTCGCCACAACTAGAGAAAGCCCGCGCACAGCAACGAGGACCCAACGCAGCCAAAGATAAATAAATTAATTTATTTATTTATTTTTAAAAAAAAAGTATGATGAGGTGCAGGATGTTTGCAGTTTCAAAGTACCTCCTCACAAGAGGAAGGTATTAATTACAAATGAATTATTACAAGTGAAAAATTACATTTATTATTAAACATACAACTACTGTTTTTTAAAGCCTTCAGCTAGCAACAATTATTTTACCAGTAATACCAGAATTTAAAAGACTGTGGTCCTCGTTTGTTAAAGGAATCACTGTCCTTGAAATCTACGGACTAGCCAGTAATTCAACCATACAAACAAATGGTAGATTCCTTAATTCCTTCCCCTACTACCTCCTACACCAATGGCATTCATTTCAGGCAGCAGTTAACTGATGGACTTAACTTTACAGGCTATGGCAAACCAACCCCTTATGAAATCAAAGACATGACTGTGGCCTTCTTCACACCCTGTACTTACCTGACCTAGAGGGCTACAGGTACAACAGGGAGCTGTGTAAGCCCTTCCAGCAATTTGTGGTCAGATACAACTTAATGGCATCAAAAGCTACCACTTTGAATCCTATAGATTTAAGTTGAATGAGAATTTCTTTGCTGCCACAAAATCAGCTTTACTTTATTAATCTCATGTGACAGATGGGAAAATTAATGCATGGGAGACAGAACTGATTTTTTTCCTAAAGGAAAGACTCCTCAAAGTACCAGCAAAGGACTCCTCAAAAATGAGAATGCCACACAACTACGTACATGTAAATAAACATTAAAACACAGTGAGGCTATGATTAGAATGCATTTCCAAGGGAATGGTCTCTTGTATTAGAATTGAAAATACATGTGTCCTGTCCCTAACATGAGTGGAACAGACGGTGGTAATGTCCACACTTCACAAAAGAGAATAAAAAGGTACTTGACAAGCAAAAGAAAGCCACCTATCCACACCCTAAATAAGTAAATCTGAAGGAAAGTGCTGACTTCTGAGAGGAGCCTACTTGAAATTTTGTAAATGGATAAAAAGGAAAAGGACATCACAGATATACGAGGTCTGGCATTTTCCAAAACAAGTAACTCAGGACACTTCAGTCTTAATTTCAAAGAACAATAATACTGCTTTCAAATAGTAAAAGTTCTGAAAGCGAGTAAAATAATGAATTTAACCTACATGATTAGTAGGTAAAAACTTTTAATCCAGATTTTAACATTTTTGCCTACTGATAGAAACAAATCATGAAATACTCAAACCCCAAGCCAAAGTAGAGTCAAAAATATAATTTGATGAAACCATGAGAAAAGCATTAAGATAATAAACGCAACTATAGTTTTGCTAGGCGTCCCACGCATCTCAGAAAAATATGTGAAGCCTTGAAATCAGAAGTTGTTTAAAAGACCAATGACAAAAATAATTTCCTCAAATCTATTCATCAACCAAGGTAAAGGAAATTAGTATTTCCTGAGCAGCTTTTTCATGCCAGGCACTTACACATCTTGCCCTATTTGATCCCAAAAAGCCTGAAGTAGAGTCATTATTATCTATTTATAAGTGAGGAAATCATTGCTTAGAGGAGCTAACTTCCTTGCCTTTGGCTAGAACAATGTTTCTCAATCTCAGCACCACTGACATTTGGCCAGGTAATTCTTTGTTTTGGTGAGGACAGGGGACTGTCTTGTCAATCACAGGATGTTTACCAGAATCACTGGCCCCTACCCACTGGATGGCAGAAGCATCCTCCCACAGTTGTGATTAACAAAAACCTCTCTAGACACTGGAAATGCCTCATGGAGGGCAAAACTGTCCCCAGCTGAGAACGACTGAGTTAGAGTGAAGAAGGCAGTATTTTCATTCAATGGACAAGGGCTACGTGCCAGACCCTTTTCAAACTGAATTAGGGACAACTGAGGGTCTCTGTCCTCAAGAGCTTGCTTTGAACCCTGGTCTTCTAGCCCAAGTGGTGTTTGATTTTAAAACAAACCTCTCTCCACATACAGACAGTGTGACCTCCAACACCCTCCCTCTGGCCAGCGCCCACGTGAGCTCACTCCTTCAGCCAGTCAGCAGCACCTCCACTCACCCGTCTGCACTGGCTCAACAGCCTGCAGCCACTTCTGACTCAACCCTCCCCTTCATTCCCTGTCATCAAGATACTGCCCACGCTCCGCCAGTTTTGCCTAGGCATAAAATGTCTCTCTCATCCATCCTTACCCTCCATTCCCATCATTCTAATGTAGACACAAGGCCAACTCCCTGCCTTTTTTCTACTACCCGTAGAAATCAGAAGAAATTCACCTCTCTTGGTCCCTCAAATGAATTAATAATGAATAATACATCAAGATATCATAACTGAACTACCAACCTCTAGGGTAGGGGGCTGGCAGATACCAAAGAGTAGTCGGCAAAGACCACATCCTCTTTTTCTGGAGTGGGAAAGGAAACTGAAATTTCCCGTCCCATCGCAGACACTTTCACTCAGATGTTAACTCGCAGTAAGGAGCAGCCCTGACAAGCATTAAGAAAAGGACACATGAGAGATTAGTTCACGTGCCATTAAAAAGTGGCTCACATGCTATTTCTGGCACTTGTGCCATGCACCACTCTTGCCTGCTCCAAGGGAATGGAGAACTGACACTCAAGAGGGAAGTGAGGTAAGATTCCCAAAGAAAGCTTGAACCAACTAGCATTTCTGCCCCTCCCAATGTTTAGACCCAGAGATAGGTACAGCAAACATTCCACTAGGGAAACTCTAAAACAGATGGTCAAACAAAATCTAGTGAAATAACTGCACACAAACATATATATTTACATATATATACAACACATTCATAACATAATATACAGCACAAAAACGTTAATTTATTTATACTGTAAATGAAAGGCTTTAAGATGAGAAAAAAATCCAGGATCTGTTTTAAAACTGATCTCTCGGGACTTCCCTGCTGGTCCAGAGGTTAAGACTACACACTCCCAATGCAGGGGGCCCAGGTTCAATCCCTGGTCAAGGAATTAGATCCCGCATGCCGCAACTAAAATCCCACACACCACAACTAAAGATCCCGCACACAGCAACGAAGATCACACGTGCAGCAACTAAATCCCAGCGCAGCCAAATAAATAAATAAATATTTTTTTAAAAAAATAAAGTTGATCTCTCTCCTAGGCAGAGAACAGAACTTCATTATATTAATGGTTCTTAGGAAATGCTTTGTCCTTTTTGACTTTAAGACATCACAATCAAAATAACTGTAAATCCACTATCTGAAATTCACAACCTAATCAAAAGTTTTAATTTATACTTCACAGTTTCAAAAAAATAATGATCAAGAAAAGTATTATGGGTAACATCCTAAATACTTCTACCTTATTATTTCTGAGTTTTCCTGTAAAGAACTGAAATCAAACACCAGTACACAGTAGCAAATATATTCAGTGTCAGGGTCCTACTGCTATTCCAACTTTATCAGGTTATTCGTTTTATGTAACTAAATAAATAAATGAAAATAATTTCTACAAGGATTCTTCAACGTCTCAGAGTTTTCTGAAAGAATAAAGAATGTGTTGTGCGGGCTTCCCTGGTGGCGCAGTGGTTGGGAGTCTGCCTGCCAATGCAGGGGACACAGGTTTGAGCCCTGGTCTGGGAAGATCCCACATGCCGCGGAGCAACTAGGCCCGTGAGCCACAACTACTGAGCCTGCACGTCTGGAGCCTGTGCTCCGCAACAAGAGAGGCCACGATAGTGAGAGGCCCGCGCACCGCGATGAAGAGTGGCCCCCGCTTGCCGCAACTAGAGAAAGCCCTCGCACAGAAATGAAAACCCAACACAGTCAAATAAATAAATAAATAAATAATTTTAAAAAAAAGAATGTGTTGTGCTAAATTTCTGTTATTTCCTCTTGGGGGACACAAGTTTAGGTCAGTAACTTGATGAAATGATCAAAAGTCAAGCCAAAAGACCTCCCTTTACCAAGAAATTATCATTAACAGGAATATTAAAGACATAATTCCAATTCACACATTCTCTAACATCTGATGCAGGAAGAAAGAGATTGAAATTGAATTAGATGCCCAGTTACAACCTTAAAATGATGTTTCTGACCCCTGCTATTACTGTCTTTCTCTGTCCATAACCTATGATAGCCTTGTAACATTTCATTCCATTTTTTTCTAAATGTATCCAATAAGCTTAGTCTAAACTAATCTAACTGATCACAATTTGAGTAACTCGGCCCTCCTTATCCACAGGTTCTGTGTGGCAGATTCAACCAACTGCAGATCAAAAACACTAAAAGAAAATTCCAGAAAGTTTCAAAAAGCAAAACTTGAATTTGTTGCATGCTAGCAACTATTTACATTGTTTTTTACAACTATTTATATAGCATTTAGATTGCATTAGGTATTATAAGTAATCTAAGGATGATTTAAAGTGTAAGGGAGGATGTGCACAGGCCATATGTAAATTACTACACCATTCTGTATAAGGGACTTGAGCATCCTCAGATTTTGATATGTGTGGGGTTCCTGGAACCAATCCCCTGATACTAAGGAATGACTGTAATTCTAAGATGTATACCTTTGTCAATATTAACTTAAAACCTTGAAGACTGAAAACATATTAACCAATGCATATAAATACCAGCCATATAAAGGAAATTGCATTGATGGCCTGACATTTTTTTTTTCTGAGAAATCCTTTCCTGTATGAAATGATGGCATTAACCCAGAGTTCATCTAACCAGTTTTTACTTTACCGCCTTTTACTAACACTTGTCCATATGAAAACTGTAAAAATAATCTTGTCACAACTGATGCCTGAAATCATTATAAAAAGAACCTGTTATTTAACAAAGTAAACATGGGAGGAACTTTTGAACTTACAAAGAGATCTTTAAGATGTTACATGTAACAACGGTGTAATTTAAAATTTTCCCAGCTAACTTTACCATCAAGCTAAGGTGTTCTTTCCAGCTTTAAAATGAAATTTAACCTTGTTAATAAACAGATTAAGGTTAACCAAGATCTCAAAAGAAAATCAGCCTTGAGCTCCAAGGGGAATGTTCCCTAGGAGACTATTCTGATTGATACTGCTTCAGTTAACAGAGTTGAGTTCTACTGACATTAAATGAATAATAAAAACATTAAGACAAATCATGTATTTAGGACTCAACTGTCAGGAGACTACTACTTACAAATATTCTCTGCAGCATCCTTCCTCTGGGTTAAATTACTACAGTTTATCAAATGCTATCACATAATCTTTTAGTTTCAACTCTTTTCCAGAAATACTGATTAAGAATATTATTTTATCAACAAAACTGCAAACATTATAAATATTTTCCACACCTAAAGATATAAAATATTTTTATAACCGGGTTTCTTATTCTTAGTTAAAGAAATACAATTAATATGGTTTCCCATCCTTTTTTCCTTACAGTTTCTCCAACTATCCTAACATAATCTTTTCTTAACATATTTCTAGTGACTAACAATTTGAACTTGAATAATAAACTATTTTAAAAAGTAAAGTGTAAAGAAACATACTATCATTTTCAAATGCTATCCAAAAAGATCAGGGGAATTTATTCTAGATGGATTAGCCATGCTTCTAACCTTAAATTAAGCATGTCCTAAAATCTTGAAGATTATTATATTTCTATATTTAAGGCTGTGTTAAATAGTTTCATGTACATTAAATTTATAGTGGTTTTTCTATGAAACAGACCAAATTTATTCCAAAGAAAATAATCCATTACTGGGAAGGAGAAATTATTTGCAAATTTCTCCAGCTAGAAATATCTTTTCTAATAAGCCATCCCTTTAAACATACAAATGATTAATTTTTTAAAAATCAGAAAAAGAGCCATTTACTTGTGCATCTCCAATTCCTAAATGGTATCTGTTTAGATCTGTGATAAACATGCAAAAAGGAGTTCCAAAGGATGTGGATAAAATCCTAACCCATGAATGGAAGTCTAGAACCAGTCCCTGAAATTCCAGGAAACTAATACTTCAGATACTTCTAGTGACTGACTCTAAGTATTCATGATGCATCCTGGAGGCTAAGGCTAAAAATTGATCAAGGTTTGCCGAGAAAGTTTAAATGGGCCATGGGAGAAAGGTCCAGAAGAACTGAAACTGAAGCACCAAAAGAAATAAGCACCGTGGCTGAAAGGAGCCACATGGACGAAGTTGTAGACACGGCACACTCCCTAAGGACCTCCAGGCTCCCACTCCCAGGGCCACTAGCAATTCCATCCTATGCACACCTAGAGGTAGGCGGAACTTACCTACACACCTACTGGAGGAGTCTCTATTTCTGGGGAACAGCAACAATCACTCAGTCACTCAGCAGGCTAACTGTGCATCAACCATCCTTCTCAGCACTTTACATACCAGGCTTCATTCTTTCCTCACACCCACCCTCCAAAAGAGGCCACTATCCCATTTCCAGATGGGAAAACTCAGCAGCTAAAAAAGCTTAGAAACATAGTAACTCATGAGATATTTAGGAGAGGAAAAAAATTACCTATTCAGATTCAAATCCAAGCCTGTCTCTTTCTACACTGTCCTCTGGTTTGTTGGTAGAGCCCCAACTTCTCTATGGGCTTAAAGCCTTACACTACAGAAAATTCTGTACTTAACTCCACCCACTCCCTAACTAATAATGAAAACTTCACACAGAGCATTTTGGCCACTACTGTACCCCCTTTCAACATTCAATGTCATGGGCTTCCCTGGTGGCGCAGTGGTTAAGAATCTACCTCCCAATGCAGGAGACACGGCTTCAAGCCCTGGTCCGGGAAGATCCCACATGCCACGGAGCAACTAAGCCCATGCGCCACAACTAGTGAGCCTGTGCTCTAGAGCCCGCAAGCCACAGCTACTGAAGCCCGTGCGCCTAGAGCCCGTGCTCCGCAACAAGAGAAGCCACCGCAACGAAAAGCCCATGCACCGCAACGAAGAGCAGCCCCCACTCACTGCAACTAGAAAGCCCACGCACCGCAACGAAGAGCAGCCCCCACTCACTGCAACTAGAGAAAAGCCCGCGCAGCAACAAAGACCCAATGCAGCCCTAAATAAATAAATAAATAAATTTATTAACCAAAAAAAACATTCAATGTCATAACAACATTAATGGCAGGTGGCATATTAGTATGCAAACACTGGGCTAGGCTATTTACAATTAACATTTATTGAGCACTACTATATATGCCAGATACTATTCTAAATGCTAACAACCTAAATGCTACTAATAAGGTAGGTTCTACCAGTATCTTTATTTCACAGATAAAGAAACTGAAGCACAAAACGCTTTACTAATGTGCCCAAGGCCAAATGATGGTAAGTGGGGATCCAGCATTCAAATCAAGTTGCCTGGTTCCACAGTTCATGCTCTTAAATGCTAGCCATCTTCTCTCCCAAGAGAATTTATACAGTTTCTCATTTAACCCTCCTAACTATGTAAGCTAAGTATTATCAATCCCGATTTATAGATGAGGAAACAGAGGCTTAGAAAGGTTAATTTGCTTAAAATCACACAACTTTTAGTGGTTAAGGTGTAATTCCAGTCTGTTTTTGTTTCACACCCCTAAGATGTTACTATATCTCATATAAAAGAGAATACTAACTGTAAAAAGGAAAGCGACAGTAATCTATGTATTTCAAAATGGCCAATTGGTTTTGAAAATTTCTAGGCTATATACAAGTTCTTAAAAATGTTTAAGAAAAGAAAAAGAAGTGTTATGGTAATGAGAAACTGACAAAAATGGCCTCGATCATTATGAGGCAGAAAACCTCCACTCGTTTTTAAGAATTGTATAATCTTTTACTATGAGGCCAAATCATTATTTGGCCATAGAGTACAGAGACTCAGACATAAGCGTGCACCATGCTCCCATCTCACAACCACTCCCTCCCACCTGAACAGACAATGACAGTCAGCTTTATTAGTCATGCTCCTTTTCCTAAGAGATCAAGAAACAGAAAAGCAACATCTAACAATCCACTGACTTTAGGCTACACTCTTAAATCTGGTAACATTCTAAAATCCGAAGCTCAAGTTTAACATGTTATTTAAGATTCAACTACCAAGAAACAGGTATATGAAGGCATTTAATATCCTTTGTCTCTTTTACAGAAAGGATCTGCCTTCCTTAAATCTATAAGCTAAAAGACAAAGTAGAAAAAACCTCAGAAAACTGATTTTCCATACCACCAGACAAAAATCATTGCTTTCGAATGCTGTTTGTAAAGATCCAGTTAGACAGTAAAAGTCCGCTGCAGTTATATACATGAGTATTTCAGAAAATGTCTTCCACAAATTATCCATCCAGAGTAAAATTAAGCAAGATAATCATGCCTCTCATCATATTTCCCTCATATCCCAGGGGTCTCAGATAGCAAAACAGATTATCGCATATAAGAAAAGTCTAGTTTAAAATAACTAGTCCTACTTAGGACAATCAAGCTTACATTTTCAACAACAGAAAAACAAATTAGAAAGCAGCCAGCAAGCCCAACTGCAGCTCCTTTGTACCAGATATAGATTTTAAAAACCAAAGATTCATGAAAACAAAATGTAATTTGTAAATATCTTTCATAGCAACTTACAGGCCCACTCAAAAAAAAAAAAAAAAAAAAAAAAAGAATAAATGAAAAAAGATTATCACACACAAGTCAGAAGTCAGTCCAAAGAATAAGTGTGCTTGTTTCAGGAGGGGAAAAACAACAACATTGATTCAGAGTTGTTCAATGCTTTTAAAAAATAATCAGTGTATGAAAAGCATTAAATTTTTGATAAGGCCAAAGGAATCAAGTAACATGTGAATGATAATCCAGTGCACGTGCAGCATACAGTGGACAAACAGGTTCCACTGTCAACCTCCCAAAGCATGTTTTGAAATGAGGAGGAACTTTAAGAAAGGAAATCACCTCATAATATTTCGTTAAAATCAGAATTGATCTTTGTGAACTGGAAAACAACGAATTTTTTTTCCCCAAAGCTGCATTTAATAAAAAATCGTTTTCTTTCTTATAAACGAATCCAGTTACACCAAATCAAGGCTTGATATGCAAATATACAGGGATGCAATGCAGAGCCTTCCCTCCCCATCTCCGCTTCCCCTGGAGTGATTCCTCTCTCAGAGACTATGGAAACACGCAGAGATGCCATCTGAAATGAAAACTTCCCTTCCATCCCCTGAGCTAAAGAAGCAGGTTCCTCGGGAAAGCAGAATCAAGCTCAGTCACCCTACGGAACCTTAATTTCCGAAACGCCCTATGTTACCAAAATAAAAGCTAGATATCCTAGGAAAGCAATTCCTTGGACACTTCACAAAGGAAAAAATAAAATCAGAGAATTAAAAAGGTGGCGAAAGACAGACAACTTAAAAGCCAACCACCACACCCTCAACTCCGCGCTGCAACCCGCCTGCCGGGGGCCTTTACCTTCATCTTCCATCGAAACTGCACTTGGGTTGATGGCTACAAAGTCTTTAGTGTCAGCCACGGCCACACTGGGAAGAGAGAGGAGAGGAGGGCAAGAAGAGAGGCCCCCGGAATCCCAGGCCGTCACCCCCGCTCCCGGCCACACGACCCGCGGCTGCGCCCACCACCCCTAGCAGCAGCATCTGCAAAAGAAACCGGAGAAGCGGCGCTGACGGGTGCGGGGAAGGACCGCCGCCCACCGCCCCCCAGGCCCCGCGCCCGCCCCCCTGGCTGCCCGCATCCCCCGACTCACGCCGGTGGGGCGGGGCAGCGCCCCGGAGACGCCCCCAGCCGGGTACCCCGGACGCCCCCAAGACCTGGAAGTTTCTAGAAACGGGGGACAAGAGGTAATCCGGGCGCCCCCCAAAGCCCCAGACCCATTTTCTGGGCTGCGGGGGACTCACCCGCGGGCTCGCGGGAGCGGCTCGTCGAGCGGCGGCACCAGACGGGCGCCTCTCCCGGCGTGGGGGCGGCAACCGGGAGGGCGGGCAGGGCGGGCGGGGCGGGAAGGGCAGCAGGTGAGGGGACTGGTCTCGGGCGGCTCGGTGCGACTGTGCTGGTCTGCTCCCGCCTTCGCCTCCTGGGCTCCGCCCTCCCCACCGCCCGCCGCCCCGGCGCGCCCCGCACCCCGGGCCCGCCCCGCACTCCCGGGCCCAGGCGGACCGAGCTTTGTCGCCACCACTTCCGCCGCAAGGGGCGCGCGCGCAGGCGCACATGCACGCCCGGGCACGGACGGCGGAAATGAGCGGAACCTGACCGCCCGCCCCGAGGTCCTCTGGCTGGGGGCGCTGGCCCCGGCCCCACCTGCCCTACGGCGGCCCCTTGGCCACCCCGGAGACATGACCGGCGTTTCTACCCACCCGCCGGGCGCAAGCGTGGGAGAGCTGCCAGCTCCCCCGCGCCGGCCGCGCGCCCTCAGGAAGCAGCCGCTGGCCCGGACCGAGCGGGCAGGCGCAGCCATGTTCTGGGCCCCCGAGGTGTCTGAGCGCCCCGACGATGCGGTGGGAAGCCGCTCCCGCTGGGCGGCCGTCACAATCTGGGCAGGCGACGCGGGGACCCCGCGGCTTCACTTGCAAGCCAGTCACGGCTGCTCTGCGCTGACCGCGGGGCGGGGCCCCGCGGGGCCACTTCCCAAAGTTCCATCACGATGGGGGTTTGCCTCAGCGCCCGCGTGCAAAGAGAGCCAAGAGCTCCGAGAGCTCAGGGGAGGGCTTCGCATCCGTTCAAGTGTGCAACCCGAGAGGCTGGAACAATTGAAAGCCTCGTGTCCCCAGATGGAAGCTGAAGAACGGGCATTACCTTCAGCCGCAGGTTCTCTTTTGCCACTTGAACTTTTCACTTGCTCAGCACCTAATCCAGACCCCCAACAGGTCACTTTTGATGGACGATTGAGTTTAATAATCCTTGTCAAGCCAGACACAGCAGTCGTTGAACCTAAGTCGTCGCGCACCCAGATCCACTAGAGGGCAGGTCTACACCTGCTGAGTTCCAGCGCATCCTGCAAAGAACTCAGGGGACAGGATAACAAACGGACCGGGTTACCTGTTCTCTTTGGCCCAGGTTAAGTGGAACTAGTCTAGGATCAAAAATCCTGGGCAGGTTTCTTGATTGAAGAAACATTGAGATTTTATTCGGCAAGGTCACTTTTAAATTTCAGAAGTGAAACCATAAAAATCAAGATGAAACATTTCAAGTCTCGGAGTTACTATGTATATGACCACCTTTGGCTTTCATGCTTAATGATTTTTGTCTACTTAGTGGTGACACACATAAGGCTATGATTGGTACAACAGTGAATGTGCTATCTCTTGCTCAGTGTTGTAATCAGTTTGTAATGATTATTACTATACTTACTGGACCTTGACACCACCACAGCATCACATTAAAAACACAAGAAAGCATCTAAAGTAGGAAATGTATAGATATAGACGTTATTTGTTATTAACATATGATCTTACAAAATAGAGGGTAATTTTCTATTGGATTGCTTTAATGAGCTCAAACATTTTATCTCCGGCAACTTTTCAGAATTATCTGTTGTGAACTGCAATACTCCTGCATTGACACTGAATTCCTAATTACCCACCCCCCAAGATTTATCATTCCATTGCTTATATCTAAAGTAACTTACACTAGAATTTTACTCTTTGGTTGCCTAAATTGTGAAAGTCATTATTCCTATTGCCAAGCCAAAAAAGAAACTGGACAACACCAGCTTTGTTAAGAAGAATTGTTACATACTTCATGCGTCATCTCACAAATTCCAAGGCACTGGAGCAGCAAAACCCGTAAAGGATAGCTTTCAACCACTTAGCTGAACCTTAAGCTTCATCAACATATCTCTGCAGAGTGGTCTTCTGTTCTATGCCTGTACCAAGCTAGCTCCTCCACCAAGCTAGCCAATATCAGTAGCACCAACTTTGACTTCCTATGTATATGAAAGGCAGCATTTATTAACAATATTCAAGCCAGAGCAGTGAGGAATGCTTGGGCCACAAGCTTCAGAAATCTTCCTTCTCCCAGCATTTCCTTCTCTGACCAGCTGACCCACCATGAAACTTTTGTGTAGCAATCTCCACTTCCTCATCTCAGGGAAAGAGGACTAAAATATAGGTACACTGCATTACATACACATACAAACATATGTGTGTACACACATTCACATATATACATACACATATATTATGAGAATATATATAGATCTGGGCATAACAACTACCCTTTCTCCCTCAAAAGATCGTTGTGAGGACCTGATAAAATGAAGACAGGTTGTGAATTATAAGTGCTATAAAAGTGTAAGATTATCATACGGAGAAATAAGCAAAAGCATGGACTATTACGAGGTAGAATGAGATTGATGGCAACGAAATGTATTATGTTCAAGTTTCCTCTTAATTCCTTAGAAATCAATGCTCTAAAAATCTTTACTCCCATTTTGTTCTGAATATTTAACCTGCAAAATTAAATATATCTGATGCGAAAAGTGGACACACGTGAGCAATAGAGGGGAAATTTGTCAGGCATCTCTGCTTAGGGAAATATTACAAATAGGGAAGATTAAGGAAGGACAGACGTGATGTTCTAATTTTATTTATACTGTGCCTTATTACACAAAAGTTGTGAGGCATCCTGTTTTAATATCAAATTTGATAGCTGGCATTTTTAGAAACCTGGACGATAAAGATATATGTGGCCTTTAGGATTTAAAAATTAACTTAGAAAAGGTTATTTTAAATCTTTCCTCAATGTCTTAAAGACTCTTTTAACATTGTTTTAAGTACCAAAGGTTAATAATTAAGGAATTTTACATAGCTGCTAGAAGAAAAAAAGTCATATTTTAAGTGGAATATTCTAAAAAAAGTTGTCATATTTTAAGTGGACTATTTTAAGTAGAATATTCTAAAAGCATATAAAGACAATTCTTCATTTTGTAAGTCAACCTACTCCAACAGAACAAAAGTATTTTTCTTCTTATAAGATAAGGGACCTGCTACGGGTCAAGTCTGGGGAAATACAGTCTTATTGCAAGAAGTGTCCTATGAAATGAGTGTCATAACAACCACCTGCCAGAATTGCTATACATCTTCTTGGTTCTATGTCTTAGCAGTAGTGGAAGAGTAAAAACTGTAAGCAAGAATAAAAATCAGATGGGCTCAAAAATGAGCAGAAGAAACTAGGAAATTTAAAGTATATTCTTTTTATTTTTAAAGAAGTTTATTCCAAGTATGACTCAGTTTCCCCGTTCAAGGGTTCTGAGCATGCAGTGATATTTGGGATCTTTGGTATGTAGTACTACCAATCTTCTGGGTTGGAGATGTGGGCAGGTCAGGGGTTCAGGTGAGCGAGGGTAAGAAAGGGAAGGAGGAAAAGTGAGTGTGAGTTCATGTCCAAGAGCCAACTCTGTACTTCATTATTTCCATGGAAAATAGACATAGAATATTCCATATTACATATACCCCAAGATTTGAGATAAAAATGAACCCATTTAAAAGCTATTCTGTCCAGTTTCCAAATTGGCATAATTCATCTCTGGTCCCAAAATATTTTGTCTATAGTAAATATATAAGACCTATTGAATAAATGTGTAATCTGGAAAATGGTCATCATAAAAAAAAATCTGTTGTTGAATGAATAAACATAATCCCAACTTTGCTTCTTGCTTTCTATGATCAAACTAAAATATGAGCTGCTACTTTCCTATAAAGCAAAGAAAAATTAAGGGATTTTCAAAGGTTTAAAAATGAACTCACATCTCCAAAGGGGTTAGCTAGGACAACTCGATCTGAACGGGAATAAGTACTAATCATTGCAAGAAGTGTTAAATACTGAGCACTGCCCAGAACAGATGAAATTTCAGACTTGGATTTTGAACTCAGGTAACCATTTGAAATTAAAAGTTAACAATGTTGAGGTGGCTGCTTCTATGCAAGTAGGAAATTTCAGCTGAGCTTGTGCTTTGGATTTTGATAGCATGCATATCAATGCCTGACAAAGTCAAAAACTGTAATTCCCAGCACAGTCTTGACTTATTTCCTTAGGGACCACGGCATCTACTCTTAATTCTTAGACAAGACGACTAAGGTCTTAATGTTAAGACCTCATAATGGCTTTAGATAGTAGGGAGGACATAACAACTATTATACCTTTTTTATATTCCATAATTTAAATCAACAATTAAAATTGTCAGTTGCTGCATCAGTTTAATCAGTAAACAGCTACAAAAGAACTAAAAAAATAAGAACATTTTCAGTTATATTCTTATAGCAAAGACACTTTAATGATTTCTTGCATTACTAAGCATTGTGTCATGCTACTAGGGCTGGGGCAGCTGTGGGCAGGAAATGGTCGATAAGGACCTGTGAAGCTGTAAGTCATCATCACTATCCCCCTGGCTTTAGCAACGACTCTCCATCTTCTAAAGGGCACATGCGCTATTCTTGAGAAGGTACAGCAAACCCTGTCAGCTTTGATTTTGAAAATATGCATCATCAAATGATCTTCATCAGTAGTTCTCAAACTATGATCCCTGCCACCTTGGTACTTTTTAGAAATGCAGATTTGGGGCTCCACCTCAAACCTACTGAATTAGCAACTCTGCGGGTAGGGCCCTGCATTCTGTAGTTTCGTACTTCAGGTGCTAAAGTTTAAGCGCTGATCTACAAGAAACATAAAACTTTCATGTAAAAATATTTTGATTGTGCTAATAGTCCTCAATTCTGAAGAATGACTGAGAACGTATATCAGAATTTTAAAGCTCCCAGCGTTCTTAAATCATAAAGGGTTTTGAACTTTGAGTAGTCACCTGTTGGCTTAAGACCAGTTATTTTAAAAGACCCAGGGAAAGGGCATTAAGACCATAAAGAGATCATACTTCTCCCCTCTTAAGTGACTCTGAGCATCACATCCACATAGCCATGCTGGAAGAGAAGAGAACAAAAGTGCAGTGGCAGTGGAGCTATGGTTATGTTCCCAGCTATGAAGTCAGCCTTTGTTTTCCTATATCAGCTCAGGACCTTTGGAACAATGCTTCTTTGATCAGGTGTATCAGGCTTTAGCAGCACCAGTTAGATGAAAGAAGGGGGGGGGGGGAAGCTTCATAAATAAAAACTGCCATTCTCTTGAAACAGTGTATTCCTCAGAGAAACAGTTTCATCCCTCAAAAACAAAACAACAAGCTGTGTAACGTTTCAGAGGGTATAAAAAAAATTTTAAGTGCGTTATACAAAAATTATATGTCGGGCAGAGGGTAGTATTTCAACATTAGTGAAATAGGATTTTACACTAATCAATCACTTTAAACAATTTGATTACGCACTCATTATATAAGACCAAAATACTTCTATAATATGCTTTACTTATTTTGAGATGTACATATAGGCCATAGTCCAGTTTAGTGGTAAATATTATAGTAGGGTAAACGGTACAGGACACAATTATAAGGACAGTTACTCATAGAACAAAGGAAGACGAGTAAGATGAATCACGAGTTTCCACTAAAAGGAAAATGTACACAAGAAATCTGGGTATTCAAATACATTACCAGTGAGAACAATTCAGTAAAGAAATCCAATATAAAGGTGATTTTATCCAGAGACAAGTTATAGTAACTATGTTATAATTGCTAATAACAGATGAGTTTACAAAAGCTTGATTACATCTCAATGAAATCTTAAAGTCTTTAGTGCTGCTATAATTTTTCTACTGTGTAGTCTTTAACAGCATTAACATGCTCTTTCTCTCTGTGTGTTAACTGGCCTGCTTGGAAGGATAGTAAATGGTGTATTTAATATTAATTAGACCAATATAGGAGTTTTGAGATCTATTGTATTTGCAAATAATCCCATTACAAATAATGTCTTTTGTAAATATAAATGGGAATGGGGGTGGCGGACCTTTGAGTTTTAGCAGTACCAGAACATCTTCATCTCCATGGTACTATTTACTATAGAACAAAATACACTGAAAGAATATCCTCTGCTTCATTCAATGGGTTTGGGAGCTCAAGCTGCTCAGAACAGGATCTCATTCATTACTTTGGAAGCCACCCTATGGCATGGACTCTTGCATATTGTAGCAAAACACCTTTCTGTTTGTTTGTTGTTTGTTTGTTATACCATTCTTCCAGAGCTGGATTTTCTTGGAAACCAAGGAAAATTAAGTTTCAGGGCCCCTCACTTGCAGATGCCCCTTTTAAGGTCCTAAAAGAGACCCTAGCAATGGTCTCATGGTTTGGTAAAATTTGCAAAAGATATTTTAACTGCAGTTGATTATAGAGTACTCTTTTTTGCTGACTTTTCCCCCTTCACACTTCTCCTATTATGTAGCACTGGAACAGCCAAGGGCAAAATTCTGGATCTGGCTTAAAGGAAGTTGAGATGGGGATACATTTAGATTTTATTTGTATTTAGTGATATATAAAGGTGATTTGTAGTCATGTCTGTGTATGGTTAGGTCAATGCTAGCTGTCCTCGTAGAGAAAGGACATCCAGGAATATTCCCACTACCTACTGTACTAAATCACAAGGCCTGAAATCTTTATATAAATGTGTCCAGTGGTGCCCAGCACCTGAAGTGTATGGCTGGTAAAGGAGAAACAGCCAGAAGCTAGTCTATAGAAATTTTCTAGATGCTAATAAAAACCCAGTATAAATTAACTATGCTAGGAGTATCTGAATTATCTTTCAATTATCGCTTTAGAAAATATTAGAAAGTCATTTTCACATAAAGTGGTGATTAAAGACTCTGAAGTCCAAAAATGTAGGAACAAGACACCTTAGGATGCATCCGTGAATTAGTAAAAATGCTTATTTTTTTTTTAGATTTTGTGATATTTATTGTATTTGTCACCCAAATTTGTAATTTATTGTGATTTCATTCTAAGTCTTCACTTTGTATCCAATTTAATATTTATAATTTTGCATTCTTTTTCTTAAAAGAAGTTTCCCCAAATTGAATAACCTTCAAACCTTTCAAAAACGTGGATCTCCACCTAAAAGGATTTAAGGTGTCTTTCCTGCACAGTAGTTATGGTGGTTTTATTTTTAAAACCCCTTTATCCTTAATTAATGAGAACACACCAAGGAAAAAGGGAGGAAAAGAAGGGAGGAGGCAAGGGAAAGAAGGGGAGAAAGGGACCCTACCTATGGGAGATATCTCAGTATGAGGCAATGAATCAGGCTGTAGAGTCAGACAGGCAAACCTGGAGCTAAAATCTTACTGCCATCACGTATAAGCTATGTACCAAGTTACCTTACATCTTGAGACTTCAGTTTTCTCATCCATGAAGTGGAGATAATACCACCAATTTTGTAAGGTTATTATGAAGATTAAATGACAATGTATATAAAGGACATTGCCAAGTGCCTGGCACATACAAGACATTTAGTAAAAATTTTAAATTCCTTATTCTTGAATGTATAATCCAAGTTGTATTACTTGAAATAACCTTACTAATATGCTGCCTTTAGGATGAATAGGAAAGAGATAATTCCAGCATCTTTCCTGCTCTCTTCACAGCAAATTTTGAGCAGCACAACATATGTGGGAAGTTCATTCCTTTTTCTGTTAAGACGTGGAACTATTTGTACAAGGTGAGAAAATATGTCATCTTCCATTCTGAACAAAAGTTAGCAAATAAAATGTTACAGACAAACTGTGTAAGAAATAGGATAGGATAGCAAATTTAGAAATCTGCATAAAAAGCTACACCATGGTTCACAAAAAAGGGTTTTACATTTGAGTTAATGTAGTTAATTATTTCAGAGACAAAGGTTTTGGTGTTCATCCAATTCATCCTGTGTTTCAAAGACATCTGAGCACAGTAGATTAGGAAAGTTTAGAAGCAGATAACAAGATTAGAGGTAGCTCAGAAGTTAACTCAGGGTCCAGGTGTCTCCCAGGAGTGTCTAACAGTTCACAGCTGTGACAATATGGACAAGAACGGGGGAATACCTTCAAAAGGGACCGTAATAAGCAACTAGTTGTCAGCACTAAATGCAGGAAAAAAGAAAGTAAAAGAGGTTTTTGATATTAAGGGGAAAAAAGCAATTACAATGCCACAAAATAACCTGAAATTTCTCCGTGTACCTGTTCATCAATGACTGCATAAGTATACTTAGTTATTTACCTTTATACTGGAGAGGGTTATAAAACCTATAAAACTATGGGTACAGGTAGTTCAGTGGTGGATCAGGAGCAGAAAAGCTAGTCATTGGTGCATAAGCTTTTCACCTGAGGTGTTTTCTGGATGCAGCTGTATTTCCCTTCCTTGATGGAGGATTACATATGCTACCTGAATCTCCAAAGACGTTTGATTCTGTCTTCTTTGGCCTTAGATTCCAGAGCAACATGCTCAGATTGTGGAGTATTTACCACTAACTGAATAAAACAAGTGAACTCTAGCTGCTGCAACTGTGCCCGCTCTTTTTCCTAAGGTGTCTGAATCGCCCATCTTTCTATTGCTCACTGCACCAGAATCTTGGGGCTGAAAGGGGTCTTGTGAGTCATCCAGTCTTCTCTTTCATGACGCAGAAACTGTCACTACAACATCCCCTGAGGAAGGTCACATACCCCGCCCTCTGCAAAAGGTGGCCCATCTCTTTACCTCTCCTTTTTAGAAAGTCCATCCTTATTACTGTATCACAACCTCCCCCTGCAGTTCTGCCCATTAGTTATGGTTATTTCCTCTGGAACCTCCCAAATGCACCTCCATTTTTCTCTACAAATTAGCCCTGTGTGTCTTGTGAAACACACAAAAAACAAATGCATACACAAAAAAATCACCCCTTAAATTTCTTCCTCACAGAGCCTAACATTCAGGATTCCTTCAAACACCTCTGTCTCAGAATAACATTCATTACCCCCTAGTCCCCTCGCCACTGCCACCTACAGCACCCGGCCCCTGAGAGCTAACTCCACAAACTTGTTCTCAGTGCCTTCCATCCAACAGGTACTTTGCTTATCCTCCAGGACATTCTGGGAATCAAATAGTCCCACAAATAGGTGCACAATTGCTACTGGGATAAGTACAGCAACAGAGAGGCATAAGGTGCCTCCAAAGTACCATTGAGAGAGAGGACCAAGGTGGGAAAGTCAGAAAAGGCTGCCCTCAGTGACCTCATACTGAATTAAGATCAGAAGGAAGAGTAGGTATTAACTAGGGGAGGATAGTGAGGGGGCAGTGGGACAAAGGCCCTGACCAGGATGCGGCAGGGAAGCAGGGAGAGGAGAAGGGTATTGTATTTGGGGCGCAGAGAGCAGAGGGAGGCCAGGCAAGTGTGCAGCAGGAGAGCACATCAGGCCGGACTGCACACTGCACAGCGCTTTGTGATGGGGAACTCTGTCTTTATCCTAAAAACAAGTAGAAGCCAGTGAAAGATCAGAAGCGTGGGTCTGGGGAGTTTCATGGTCAGGTTTGTCTCTAGAAGACCCCCCTGCCCCGCCGGCTGCAGTGTGAAGAACCCATTAGACAGGACAGCAGTGGCTGGAGAGAGACCAACGAGAAGGCTATCACAGTACTTCAGACAAGAAGGGAGATGGCCTATTGGGCTAGGGTGGCAAGAGGGAGAAGTAGACTGAATGATTGGAGGCATATTTCGGGATAAAATTGAAAGGATTTGCTGATAAATTAGATGTTGACCGAGGGAGCAGAAAGTGCCAAAGATGACTCGAGTTCTCTGCCCGAGTAACAGGATGGATGGTGGTGCAAAAGGGTTCTATCTGAACCCTTTCTCAGATAGAGAAGAGGTTTGGGAGAGGGGATGAGTATGAAGAGTGGGTGCTGTGACCAGAAAGCCATTCATCTTCATGAAAGCCACCAGTTACAATCCTTGGGCATTTACAGGCTATGGAGTGCTGCAGACTGAATGTTTGTGTCCCCCAGGTTCGTATGTTGATATCCTAATCCCCGGTGTGATGGTATTAGGAGAGGGGCCTTTGGTAGGTGACAGGTCATGAGGACAGAGCCCTCATGAGTGGCATTAGTGACCTTGTAAATGAGAAGCCGGAGAGCTCCCTCCTCCCCTTCTGCCATGTGAGGACACAGCCTAGACGTCAGCATCTGAAACCAGGAAGTGGGTCTCACCAGGCATCAAATCTGCCGGCACCTTGATCTTGGGCTTTCAGCCCCCAGAACTGTGAGAGATAAATTTCTGTTGTTTCTAAGCCACCCAGTCTATGATATTTTGTTACAGCAGCCCGAACAGACTCAGGCATGAAGAAAACTGTTGGAGACCTTTTTTGGTGAAAAAATAGCTTTTTTGTTTTTTTAATTTCTCCCTTCAGATAGAGTAGACCGTTGCATTTACCATGATAAAATAGTTCAACTTTTGTATCATATTTAATGGTCACAAATATTAAGGTTCAGCTTCGTGTTACCACAACAATTTAACTGTCAGTGTTACCTATATATAATCACGCAAATTCCTCCACAGAAATGGGGTAGAATCTCTTCTATCTTAAATTATACAAGGATCATCTTTTTCCTTCTGCTTCTAAAGAAACAAAGCTTTTTCTCTACCCAAGCACATAGGGCAAAGGCCTTTAGTTTTCCCCTGAGATGTCATTTGAGCATTTCATGACTTTTTTTAGAGGCTTTTAAAAATGGATAACTTCGGTATACTCTCAAGATATAACCAACACACTTACTTTAAGGAGCTGAAAACTCAACATTTCTTTAACCAAGCTGTAGTAAAATTTCTATCATTTTACCTAGAGAGGAAAGCCTGCAACAGCAACCCAACACCCTATGCAGTATTCCAAATCTCAACATAGCTTTTTGGGGGTGTGTGAGGGGAGTCCTTAACTTTTAAATTTTTATTCAGAGCAGGTATAAGAGCCAAAATGAAGAACTAAGTTTCTAAGTTTCAAATTAAATCCAAATACGTATTTAACAACCCAGCACTGAGGTTAGCATTCACTAAGAAACAAAGCAAGAAATCAAACTTCAGTGATCCTGTTTGAACTGGAAAACTCTTCTTAAGCCATTGAAGGGAAACTTTAGAACAGCCTCCAAAACAAAATCTGGTTCTAATCCTTAATTAAAGTATAGCTACTAAACATAACCCCTGACCCCCAAAGACCACTCTCCTCATTTTAAACTATCAGGGCAGGTCTTGAGCCAGAAATACCTGCTACGACTGCAGTGCATGGTTTTTGCCTCATATTATAAACACTTGAGTACAGCTCTTTCTACTAATTAAGACTGTAAGCATCACAGAGGGGTTACACTACACCTGATCCATTTTTACATCTTCATCACCTATAAAAATGCGCCACACACAATATACACACAAAAAACTTGCTTAATCATCAAAGGAATTTCACAAAACAAGATGACAAAGCAGAGCCCTGTTAGCGCAGTATTCAGTCCTAGCTAGGTCAACATTTGTATCCATATTTATATACAAGGACATCAATGGTGACATGATTGCATTTTCAGATAACAAGAATATGGAGAGATAGTAAAAAAAATTATGTGTATTAATTTTGTTGGAAGATGACATTATACTAGTTCAAAGGTCTAATTCCAAAAATATATCTTTATATATAGCTATTGTACGTGCCCTCTGGCCCCCAAGACCACTCTCCTCCTTCTGAGCAGATTTACCATTAAATAGGCAAGACATGCCAGGTCAGGTCTTAGATCTTATTTCTTGTTCAGAAAGAAGTTTTCTATTCAAGAGAGAGCAAGGCACCAGATCATCCCAAGTTCTTGTCTATTAATTAGTCATCCTATACTTTCTGATCCCTCATCTGTGGGACACGTGGAAGAAGAGATTTAAGTTGATGAAGCCATAGCAGGGCAGTATAAGCTCTGTTGCTGTCACTAGATTGTTAAGAGATCAAGCGTGGTAAAATGGGTCCAGTTTAAAGCCAGGCAGACGGGAGTTCAAATTTGCCTTCAGTACTTTCTGGCTGGGTGGCCTTGGGCAAGGCCTCTTACAGTCTCAAAGTCTGCCTTCCCGGTACCTTTGTAATGAGGATCCATCCCATGGGAATGTAAGGATTAAAGACAGCCAGTGCAGGTCCTAAAACTATAGGCATTACTAACCTCCTTTCTAACTTTCCAACAAGCTTCCCAAGGTTAGCCATGATTGACTCTGACCTCATTTCTCTAATTCTGTGAGACGTTATGCTGCAGAGCTGTTAACCGGTTTCAGAAAGGAATTGAATATGTTATTTTTCTGATTTTGTCCATTAGTTGTCAACTGGGGAGGGGACCACCCATTCAGTCCAAGTCAGAGGATCCTGTTAAACTCTAATAGTCTTTGGTATGAATTTTGTGACACTTAAAAAATAAACTTAAAAAAATAAACTGTACAGGCAATATAGTCACATCTCTGAAAATTTATAATACCGAGAAAAGGGGGAAAAAATCACTTAATCCATATTCCACAGTTCCAGCCCCATCATTTTAGCCTCTTCTCCCTCCCTGTTACTCCCTCCCCTCCCCCCATCATGAGGCCTGAAGGAGCCTGTGGATATGGACTTAGCCAGCCTGGCCAATCCAGAACAAGCACCTGGGTCTCTGGCTTTCCACCTCAAAAGCAAGCACGCGCTGAGACTTGGAAACCAGGAGATCTCCTTGTAATCTCGACACCTTGCCTAAGTAAGAGATAATCTGGACCAGCTTAGCTCCCTTAGTGAGCACAGTCTGAATTTCCATCACTTGTAAAATCATTAAAGCACTGAGTAAGAGCAGTTTCCCCTCAAACAGTAATATTAATTCTCATTTTCCAAATTATGCATCAACTTTTTGGGAAACCTCTCATTAGAGGATTTTCTGTCTGCTGACCTTTGCTTTCACATCTTATAAGTGTTTTATTAAGTAGGGCATCTTGTTCAAATACAGGACACTGCTACTGTCTCCCATGAGGTTTTGCAGTTCTAGTTACAAGCATGATACACACGCAATTTATGACTCTTTGGGTCTTCGATGTAGCTACACATTTGTCCTTTACCACTGCCATCCTTTTTCCTAAGTGAACCACCAGATTTAAGTGAATCAGATACAGCTACTTCTTCTTACAATTTGGTACAATTCAGAAAAGCAGTTTTTAGAAATGCTTTTTTCATAGATTGTAAGGGATAGAATGATATAAATCTCAAAACAATGAAATGAATGCATGGTTTTTAAAAAGAAGTGATCAAACATTTTAGCAGGTTTTTTAATATTTAAACTCCCACTTGCTAGTCTACTACTAGAAATTCTAACTTTTGATTGGCTAAAAAGACTAAAATCAGCAGTGCTCCATCCCCTAACTTCCACCAAAAAAAGTGACTAATTACTTCTGAAAGATCTTCACAGCTCATTAGTGATCTGTTTAAGGCTATCACACTTACAGTCTACACAATGTTTTTTTGTTTGGCAAATCCTGGTGATATTAACATAGCCATAAATATATACAAAAAGACAAGTGTATTTCTAGGGCCTGCTATTATTCTTTGTCGAGATATTAATAGTTTAAAAATTTGTATTTGATGCCCGAGAAAATTTTCAAGGAATCCACACAGTTTTACTCTGATAGTTTAGTCCAGCTATTCAGAGGAAAGGAAAGCAAGAGGTTGCTGTTTTGGTTTTTTTTGGCTTGTTTTTTTTTTAACTGAATTTGAGCTTAATCTCAGGATCCAAATGTTCCAAGTTCAAATAAATCCCCCACATGCCTGCTTGCTCCTCTGCCAAATCTGAACAGCTGAAAGCAAGTGCCGACTTGTGCCTACAAACAGGTACACTAGCAGAAAATAAATCACCAAGTGACATAAAGGCAACACCCAGAATCCAACCCCCATTAACCTTAAAGGTAATGTAAACAAAATGGTACCTGTTCTTCGTCTCTTTGGTTTCTCAGCATCGATAAATATTTTCTAATTGCATGGAGGGGATATTTTTTGAAATAAGAGAATCTTGACTGAGGCAACATATTATCCATGGTGAGGAAAGCACGAAGAGCCTTATTTGCCCCTCCCTGTCAGAAACCACATGAAATCTAGAAGCTGCACAATTCCTTAGATGCCTAGAGATTTGCTTGTAGCTTGACCACTTTCCTGCAAACAAAGCAGACCTTCTCCGCGCTGCTTCCTCTTTTGGGTAGAGTTCTTGGTGAAAGCAGACAGCCACGTCCCAATGCCGCCCTAAAAGCATCCAGAAATGCAATGCCCAGAGGGCAGCAGGAGCCAGGAGGAATCCAGGGGCTGGTCCGCCGAATGCAAATTGCTTAGTGGTAGTGATGCGACTGTCCTATTTCTAGCAACAGCATTCTGTTGCAAGCTATGTTAATATTAGGTAGCTGGTGACTTTCCACACCCACAGACTCTCATGAGGTTTAATCTAATTCTTCCGACAGCTTTTCTAGCTCTTAAAGAGGACATGACATGTGTTTTTTTCCTGTTTCCTTCCAGAATTCTTATCAGCATGAGCACACACAGACAACCCTCAGCGGCATCTCAGCTCTAAAGTGTTGAATCATTCAGCCCTGAGAAGCATTGTTTCAGGGGATTTCTAAAAAAATTAACAAATTACTTCACTCTTCATTGTTACCAAGGAGTTCAATGTCAGCACTTAAAACGGTCGGTTTACACTGTCATGCATTATGCAACATGCCCAGTAACCAGATACTTTACGTCAATTGAACAATAGCTGCAAACAGATTCTGTTCTGAGTTAAAAGGCTTCTCTCCAAGAATCCTTATCTCAAAGTCACAGGCTGAATCCAGGAATATTAAATTTCCCCAGGCTTTATTCTGAGTTTAAGGAAGAAAAAATGTTATACGTGTACTTTCTAACTGTTATAAAAAGGATTCATGCTTAAAAAAGAGAACATGATAAGAGGTCTGTGGTCTTAGAGGACATGAAATCATAAAATTTGAAAGTTCAATATTTTCTTAATACTCCATAGAAGTCGCAGGGTTTCTGAACAAAGTCCCCAAGTAGGCTTTGCTATTTTATTACCCTTTTTAACTTTGCAGTAGCTGGTTTATTTGATGAAACATTTGGCCACTTCTGTGAGGGGCTGTCATGTAGAGTCCAGGTGTACATCAGCCAAAAATCATGAGGCCCAGAGATTTTCTTTCAAGTGGAAAAGGGGAGCTGGTCTTTTCCCCTTCAGAGCTAGCACTGCAGGCTTGGGTGTAGGGGGCAAGCAGAGCTTGGGGAACCAATGTTGCAGCCTGTGCCATCCCCCTGGACAGCTTCCCTGACACCCTGGCTGGGCCACTTGCCTTCAGGGAACACACTTGATCAGCTAGCATGGGCTGTGCTGTGAGCAGCCCAGGCCAGCTGTCAGGCTGGCGTCAGCCCACTTGCAAGGTGATCTTCCAGTCTCATCAGGGCCAGGCTGGAAATTCCGAGAAGTACTTTGCATAATGCTGCTGGGGCTGGCTCCTCAGAGGAGGCCCTGCCCTCCTGCCCCCTCTCCAGGCACACAGCCACATGCTGACTGACAGAGGCCCTTGCAGGCTTGCTCCTCCGTAGGCTGAGGACAGCCAGCTCTAATGAGGGTCCCAGAGAAGCACCGTGCTTTCAAGCCACCAGAATGCTAAGGGCATGTGTTGTGCCCTCCCTGCCGGCTCTGGCCCTGGGAAGAGGGGTGGTCCTCAGGGCATTGGGAACAGGCAGAGATCCATTTATACACACGCTCCAGGAAGCCACAAGCTGCCCTTTTGATTCTCTTTTTGAAAATATCTAAAACTTCAGAGCCGACTGTTATCATGGGCAGAGCCACACCCTCACAGCACGGCTGGTGATCAAAGCTTCTTCCCAATGGAGCAGCGCAAAGCAGACCTCATTTCAAATCGTTGTTTCACGGTCACCTTTTCCTGGGTTGAGGAGAGTGATGAAAAGAGATGACAAGGGAGGAAAAAAAAAACCTAAACCAAAAACTCTATCCTGACTAGCATAAAATGCATAAAAAGAAAAACTGGTGAAACAAATGCAACTAAAATTCCCTTCGGGGTTTAGTTGGTAATAAATACAAATCGTATCTAATATTTACTGGGCCTTTGGGCCAGGCACTGTGCTAGATTCCTTACATGTATTATCTCATGTAATCCTATGGCACCCTCTGGGGCAACTGAGGCTCAGAGAGGGTAAACAACTTGCCAAGGTCACACAGCTACAAAGCAGAGAAGGGATTCCAACCAAACAGCCCTACCCCAGAGTCTCGGTTCCTGATCAGTACAATGCACAGCCCCTCAGCCCACATCCAGAAATGGATTCCTGAGGACCCCACTAAGGATTAACCTGAAGAAGGAAAGGTGTGGATATGGCCTGTTAAAAGAAAATACAAATGTTGATGATGGGAATTTACAGACCAAGATGATTAGGTTAGAGGCCAGGTGCATCTTCACGAAAAATCATGCAACTTCCTATCCTGGATTCTCTATAAGTAAGGCTAATACTCATTATTTACCTCTTAAAGATTCCTTTATGAAATGATTCTAGTGATCTTGAAGAGTTTGTATCCATAAACATAGGTTTTCTGCTTCCCAAACTTGGAAAACTGCTGTAATCTCAGTTTCTGTTTGACATAGGTTGCAGTGGTCCATTTCTCTCAATATTTAACACAAACATGATGTGGGATTTTATACACCCGGTTTCTCAGGCGAGTGTCATCATCCCTTTGTTTTCACAGTGTGGCCACCTCTGCACCCCCGCCTGGAGGGGTGCCATGTTGATTGCCACTGTGACTCAGCTGCCTTGGCAAAAGGCAGTCAGCCAGAGCGCTGGTATCTACAGTGTGTGTCTGCAAGGACCAGAAGAGCTCAGTGTAGCTGCCTCAAGCAATAAGAGGTTTATCCTGCCCCCTGCAAAGTACACAGTAAAGAACGGAATGATGACCTGTTATTTGTACAACTCCCTCCCACCCCTTGTCCTCTATTCAATAGAAAAATAACCAGCAGAAACCACAAACCCAGGAAAGCCACTGATGGAGGCTGCGGTCCCACTGGGAAAGGATATTCATGTGTTCTCTTTGATATATAAGAATTACCTGCTTTTTCACAAGTAGCTTAAAATACAGCGAATCTCAATCTCTTCACTTGAAGAGCAATATAAAGAGGCAAAACCAAAGCCAGAAAAAATAGCTGCAAGGGGGTGAAGAGAGAGGTTTTACAGTTTACTCCTTTGCAAATGTGGGAGAAGATGGGATGAAAATGTGGGCTTGTGAAGCTACCTAGCACCATGCGTTGCACGCAGTAGGTATTTCATTAATGCATGCCAATGTATATTTATTAAGGGGGAAAGGCAAAGAGGAAAGAATGGGACCTAAGTGTCAAATTTAGGATGAGAACAAGGAAAGGAAAACAGAAAACTTGTCTCTAAGATACCTTTAAGTTGGCGGAGTTTCCAAATTGCATCAGGACAAAAACTAAAACCCCATTAATCCCCTTCTCTTTTTCTTTCCCAGAGCTGAGAGTTTCCATCAAGAAAATGGTTCCATTCTCCGAGAATTAATCCAGCCCAGATATCAAGTGAAGGGCAGGCAATTAAGATGATGGAGAAGCAGCTAGCCCAGGAAACAGAAACCATTTTTCATTATGAATCTCACTGAGAAATCATTCTCTTCCCACTAGGTCTGTGGAAACTGGCCCAGCCTCCTGATCCCCCAAGGACAGTTTTAAATGAAATCAGGAGAGAGGAGAGGGAGACGTTTACCGCTGATCACGCAGCACCAACATTCTGCTTTTTTGTGCCATTAGAGCACTTGTGCTACTTCCTATGACATTTTCTCAGTGCCCCCACCATGTAGAGGGTAACTATATTTGCATATGGTGCATTTTTACTTTCCCAGAATGCATGTCCAACCCCCCCACCCATGTTACTATTATAACCACTGTTCAACCATCATTGATGTTTCTAGCTGCTCTATGAGCTACACAACTTTTATGCCTTCTGCTTCCCGGTTTCTAGGATTGATTTCTCAGATTTAACAATAACTGGGAATCCCCTGGTGGTCCAGTGGTTAGGACTCCATGCTTTCACTGCTGTGGCCCAGGTTTAATCTCTGGTCGGAGGAACTAAGATCCTGCACGCCACGCGCTCAGCCAAAAAACAAACAAAAAAAAACACCAATAACAGCACCCATGGGACACTTGTCCTCCACCAAAAAAAAAGAAAAAGTTCTTTTCTGCATCGTTTAGGACAAACTTGAACATGCCTCAGAATCACCTGGAGGGCGTGTGAAAGCCCAGATTGCTGGCCCCGCCCTCAGAGTTTCTGAGACGGTAGGTCTGGGGTGAGGAGCAAGAGTTTGCATCTGTAACAACTTCCCTGGTGAAGCTGATACTGCTGGTCTGGGGACCTCACCTTGAGAACCATTGGTTTGGGTGCTGTCAGGTAGGCACAGCTGCAGAGGGATTCTCAGGTGGTTTCAAGGACAAATACCCTGTTTGCTGGAGCACTTTGAGAGCTCCCATCAGATCCACATCTTAAAATGCACTCCCCTGGTGGTGGTGGTTTTCCCTGGACCCATCTCTTTCCTTGTAGCCACTCTTCCACGAGGGATCCCCTGCACATGGCAAGTTCCAAATGGGCCTCCCACCAAGTTCTGTCTCCTCGGTCATATGTTGACTTGATGTCCAGTTTCTCTTAAACTCTCTCTCAGACCCTCTTACCAAGTCACGGGGGGCACTAACAGTATTCTCAGCTCAGAGATCAACTCTCTCTAAGCCCAGGGCCAGAAACCACAGCCAGCTCTACCCAACACTCCCTCCCTCCCTCTTCTGCCTCTGACACCTTGTTCCATTACAGCGGGGGAAGGAGGAATCTCACTTGGATCAGGAGCCCATCCCACCAAGAACCTCCCAAATCTCAGTCTTCCTCAAACCCGCCCCAACTCTGTCTTCAGTGCAACTCTGTTTGGGGATGGATCCTCCACTAACCCTGTCTCCTCTCATCCAGTCTTGAGTTTTCTCTCAGGATTTAACTGAAAACCATTCTTTTGTCAGAAACATAACAAATCCCCAGCAAGCTTACTGTTCCTGGTGGGTTTGGGGCCGGGTCTCTGGGGCCGTGTCACCTTCTCCTCAGGACATGGTTTCCTTCTAGCCTCCCCCTGGCCGCCATGCTTTGCTCCTTCTGAGAGGATGAGCACCAACCCAAGAGAAGAAGAAAGAGGAGAGCAGGGATGGGTCAACCCTGAGGAACTTTCAAATTGGTGGTTTTATACACAATTATAAGTTTATAATTGTGTATAAAGCTAATAATATGGTTTTAGAAATAAGGAAAATACACGTTTTCCTTAAGTAAAATAGTTCTGCTAAGTAGGAGGCTGGAGGGATGGGTGGGTGGGGCAGGATAATGTGTTCCCCTCTAATGCCTGGTGGTTGGAAAATTAAGGATGTAACTGAAAGCAGATGTATGATTGAGGTAGGCCTCCGTTGGCAGGTGATGGCCCTTGGGATAAAGAAGGGGCCTAACCCCGTTTTCCCATTTCTCTGACTCCATTGCCTGGGGAAAAAACTAAGGGGCCAAAGAGCATGGTATCTCAGATGGTACTCAAACTTGTCTTGGGTTCTGGTGGGAAGGCCCAGGCCTGAGGTGTTTGTTTGGGTAACTCACCCAATTTGGTCAGGGGGTCTTCAGGAGGTGGCAGCCTATGTCTTCTAAAAGAAAGATAATGTGCATGCAATTTGGAGTAGAGAAATTGCTTGTCAGTGAGGCATATAAAGTCCTGTTCTTCCACACTATTACCCTTGATTTTTTAAAATATCAATACAAAAGGCAATTACCCTCCACACTGGAAATGATATGTGTCTTTCCTCAGTCGGATCACCAAAGAGCATTAATATTGGTGTAACCCAGACTCTACATAGGGTATAACGGGTGATTATGACCAGAATGTAAATTTGTCTTTATTGCTAAAACCTTAGGTAACAAAGTCGGAGGTATATGGGATTATTTATTTATTTATTTATTTTTGTGAGACTTGTTAAGTGTTTTTTAAAAATTTGCCAATCGTTTGGTCTACAGACCAGCACTGTTGGCATCACCCGGTCCTGTAAGCTTGTTAGGAATGCAGAATCTCAGGATCCACCCTAGATCTCCTGAATCAGAATCTGAATTTTGACAAGATCCCCAGGTGACTCGTATGCATGTGAAAGTCTGAGACCACCACCTAGGAATAAACACAGAACTCCTACGCACGTCCATTGCACCCCACACATAACTTGATTCCACCACTTAACTCTCCAAGATGCCTCTTTCTTGTCTGTAGCCTCTTGGCTGGGAACTTCTTCACTGACCTCCTTCAGGCCAATGACTGTATCTTGTCCATTGTTACAACACAGGGGCTCAATAGGGTTTTGTTTAAAGATGAATGACTGATTGTACATGTAATGTAGCATTTGGGTATGAGCTGCCTTGAGTTTTCCCAGGTCCTGTTGGCCTCTGAATCCAGACTGGTTATGTTAAGAGTAACAGCCCGCTGGCTCATGTCTTCATCTGTTCACGTAGGCCCTCCTGTTGCTGCAAACTGCCACCCGACTATTTCTGGGAGCTTTCGGATGTGTTTCTCATATAGTTTCAGGCAAATCCTGGCCAGCTGCCAGGTAGCATTCACTGTTCCCTGTTCCTGTTCTGGTGCCCCAACCTGTTCACATGTCACTGCTGTTGTCACCTGGTATGTCCCTGTGTACCCACAGTGAGGCCTTGAGGCTCTTGACGTCCAAAGCATCTTCCAGTCTCCTCATTTAACTCACTGCTCTCTGTCCCTGCACATTGCCGGTCAGGAGCTGTCCTTCCAGGGGTGCTCCTATTCATACATTCTTGGAAGGCTCTTCAACTGCAGCTCCCAGGACCCCCTTTCAATCCTCCCCACCCTTCTGTCTTCAGCACAGCTTACAGCCCTTACTGTGGGTTCCTCACCTCACCAACAGCCCTTCTGGGCAGAATTCCCTTTACAGTGACTCCAGACCAATATTCCAACCTCAGATTCCATACCTGTGTCCTGGAATTAAATACCCATGACCTGCCACCAAAGGCGAACCAAGTTATTTGCTAGATATAGTCTTCAGCTTGATGCCATGGACCACCTCCCTTTTTCTCAGGTGCAAGTCATGTCAATATCTCCAAGTGCTTCCATGAAAGTTTAAAGTGAGGGCCACACTGACCCTTTCTCCCATGCTGAGGTGTAGACCCATTAGCACTATAAGGGTCTCTGCAAAGTAATACATCTCACAGAATAATTTCTCTGCTTTTCCACTTGCTTGACTTTTTCTCAATTGACAAAGACTTGAGTCCTTGACCAAACTTGAGTCAGCTCCTTTGAGTTTTCACTTTAACTATGTCCCAACCTTGCCTGCTTAGTCCAGTTTTGGCAGAAGTCCTGCTGGGTCAGTTTAGATTAAATCTTTCGTCCTTGATATCTTATCACCATGGCTTGTCTTCAGCAAGAATCCTGTGGAGTTGGTCTAGTAAGACTCCCCTAGCCTTGATCTTTCCTCTTAGTAATTTTCCATCCATTGACCCCCAACCCTGCTCCTTGGCTGTTGTTGGGCTGCACCCCACAGGCCTACAAGCCTTGTAATTGCCCAGCCTCCAGACTGAAGAAACAGCTCAGAGACAGTGACAGAGACATCAACAGTTTATTGGATAGGGGATCTTACAGGTTTGAAACAAAAGGTCCTGGAGTGATGTCCCACCGTCTATGGCAGATGGGAGGCAAGACATGACAGCAATCTTTGCTCATGTGGGAGAAGGAGGCTACCATTTGTAGGGGCAATTGATGTCAGGTTGACTCATCAGTTACCAGGGAAACAAGAGGCTGGGGCAGGGGGCATGCATGTAGGCAGTTACTGATTAATAAGCCCTATAATTAAGAGGATTGGATAGTCATGTGAGTGAAGCAGGGACTGGTCAAGCAGGGCATGTACAGAGAGCAAGAGAACAGCCATCTTCAGTGGCCTTACCATACAGCGATCAATCTCCACTTGTCCTTGGTATTTTCGGAGTTCAGCACAATCTCTCTCCCCCACTGCCAGACCTCCCTTGAAGTAGTCCCTCTTGAATAAAGTCTCCTTTACCATCTTTAACAAGTGTCATGAATAATTTTTTCTTTAACACAATATGGGTAAGAGGCTCAAGAGGGCTGTAAAACATGTTTAGGTTAGTGCCTTTGAACCTTCTTATATGATTCTAGTACAGTGCTTCTCAGTCTTTCTTGTGCCTATACATCACCTGGTAGGTCTGGCGTGGACACAAGGTTCTAGACTTCTGACAAGTTCCAGGGCAATGCTCATGTTCCGTGCACTCCACTCTGATTAGCAAGAGTCCAGCACCTCTTTTGGAATGCAAAATCAACAGTATCACAGAGCTCCCGTGGAAACTTCAATTTTAATGTCTTGTCACATGAGTGTCCCCCGTAATGTTCATCACAATTTGCTATTTTTCTATTCACTTGTTTCTTCTATTGTCTCCTCCCCTGGAATGTAAGCTCCATGAGGACAGGAAACACACCCACATATCACTCATCATTTTATTCCTAACACCCAGAGCAAACAGCAACAGAATTGGAAGCCAGAGCACAGGAGAACAAGTGGCACCTGACTCAGCAGAACAGAGGAGCTGAGGCCTAAGGCAGCAGCACAGAAAGCTAAGAAATCCAATGTGTCCTGCAGAATTCCCCAGAGGCTCAGGAATTGGCAGAGCAAGTAACTCTGGAAGTGGGGGCGAACACAGGAAGGTCAGTTAAAAAGCTTTAAGAAGCATTTGGACCAGATCCCTCCCGACTCCATTAAGGAAGGGACTAAAATGTCCTTGCAGAAGATTGGTGATTATCTTCTCTCTTGTTCATTTGGTCTTTTAGGTTTGTGCCCCTCCTCCTTTTTTTTAAATACATTGACTCTTATTTGAGAGGACACAGAAGCGAAGATGAATCCTCCCCGTGTGCAGCTGCCTCCTTTTTCATTCTTTAGGTCTCAGCTTAAATAACACCTCCTTGGAGAGCGTTTCCATAGAATATCTAAAATAGGTTCTGTCTAGAATAGGTTCCCCCTGACTTTTTTTTCTCGCTAGCTGAGTCCTTTCTTGTGTAACTGGTTCATTGAACACAGGGAACTCATAGGGTGACATAAAAAGAAGCATTATTTTAGACGCTTACTGTCCCTTTAAATGGTGTGTGTGTGTGTGTGTGTGTGTGTGTGTGTGTGTGTGTGTCCCTCACCTTCCTCTATATAGGAGTAAACTTTTGGGCACTCCCCATGACTTTTTTAGTTGCTCAAAGGAACTGGAAAATCCTACAGTAACTTTAATTCATGAGCACAGTTTCAATTTGATACTGCCTAGTCTCAGAAAAAAGTTTTTAACCTGATTTACCTGTAAGTCTTCTCCCTTCCCTCCAGCTGAGACCTGCTAAGCTCTGACCACTTGCAATAGAAGAACAAGGAGTGGTCCTCCTGCTCTCTTTCCCAGACTAGCATTTCTCCTCATCCCCTAGCTTGCTAACGGAGATTTCTGGATCTGCAGTGCAAAGGCAGGGGGTAGGAAGAGAAGTAATAAGCCTGGAAAGTTCTCTCTTGCCTGTGCTGCTGTGAGATGTCCTCATTCTCTCTGGGCGACGTGGTTGCTTAGAACTTTATCTTCCCCTGATGGTTCTCCATTCATCAAAGCCCTTAGCACCTGGCTCAAGTTATCCTCTCCACCTCAGGCCTGCCACCATCCTCTAATGCATGTCAAACCTGTCAGTATTTTGGCTTTTGGGTTTTCTAACTTGCTTAATAAGACTTCCCTAGCCCTGAAGTTGTAAAAGTATTTCTATATATTTTCTAATGTGTTTTATTTTTTTTTACATTTAGATACTTAATACCATTTAAATTTTATTTTTGTACATTTGTCCCTTGGTATCCATGGGGGATTGGCTCCAGGATCCCTCCCAGATACCAAAATTTGTAGATGCCCAAGCCCCTTATATACAATGGTGTAGTATAGTCAGCCCTCTGTGTCCACGCACTCCACACCTGCATATTCAACCAACCGTGGATTGAAAACATTTGGGAAAAAAAATTCTGGAAAGTTTGAAAAAGCAAAAATTGAATTTGACATGCACTGGCAACTATCTGCATAGCATTTATATTGTATTAGGAATTATAAGTAATCTAGAGATGATTTAAAGTATATGGGAGGGTATACATAGGTTATATGCAAATACTATGCCATATTATATAAAGGACTTGAGCATCTGCAGATTTTGGTATCTGCAGGGTCCTGGAAAATATCCCCTGTGGATCCTGAGGGACAACTATATTCAGTTCTAATTTATACCTGTGTATTAGTTTGCTAGGTCTGCCATAACAAAGTACCACAGACCGAGTGTCTTAACAGAAAAGTATTTTCTCACACCTCTGGAGGCTAGAAGTTTGGGATCAAGATGTCAGCAGGGTTGGTTTTTTTGAACCCTTTCTCTTTGGCTTGTAGATGGCCATCTTCACCCTGTCTTCACATGGGTTTCCCTCTATACATGATCTGTGTCTAAATGTCCTCTTTTATAAAGATCCCAGTCTTTATTGGATTAGTACATGTGCTAATGATCTCATTGTAACCTAACTACCACTTCAAAGCACTTATCTCCATATACAGCCACATTCTGAGGGACAGGGGATTAGGACTCTAACATATGAATTTGGGCAGGTCTGGGGGTGAGGCAGGGGGACACAATTCAGTCCATAACTTGGATCTGTTTTCAGATGCTCTATTTGTCCATTTCTGTATTATCACAGGTACAGATTTATAGAGTACTTAGAAAACAATCTTCTACTTAGAAATTAACTTTTCTTAATAGTTTAGTTGTTACATCCTTCATAAAACTTTCCCCAATCTCTTCTTTCTCCTACTAGAAAAATAATCTCCCATTGTATTTTGTTTGTTTCTTTTTTTTTAACATCTTTATTGGAGTATAATTGCTTTACAATGGTGTGTTAGTTTCTGCTATAACAAAGTGAATCAGTTATACATATACGTATGTTCCCATATCTCTTCCCTCTTGCATCTCCCTCCCTCCCAGCCTCCCTATCCCACCCCTCTAGGTGGTCACAAAGCACAGAGCTGATCTCCCTGTTCTATGCTGTTGCTTCCCACTAGCTATCTATTTTACGTTTGGTAGTGTATATATGTCCATGCCACTCTCTCACTTTGTCCCATCTTACCCTTCCCCCTCCCCATATCCTCAAGTCCATTCTCATTGTATTTTTTTTTTTTATAATTGAAGGATTTATTCCCTAAAATGACAAAGAAACCAAAAACCAAAATCATAGTAATGGCAAAACATTAAAAGCCTTGTCATTAAAGTAAAACAGAGTTCAGTAAACCATGGTGTATGGGCCAAATCCAGCTCATTGTATTTTATTTGAACCTCTATTATAACAATGTTCCCTTTATAAAGAGGTGTGTCAACTTCTAGCTTCAAACTAGATTGCAAGCTCCTAGAGGTCAAATAATTAAATTTAAAATTATTAATTATTCATATTTGACATTATTAACAGCAGATTGTTAATGACTTACTATGCCATAAACACTGTGTTGTGAGTTTTGCTTGCACCATCTCATAAGTACCCTGAAGTAGGAATAAGGCTCAAAGAAGTAAAATTACTTGCCTGAGGGAACATAGCATGAACGTAAATGACCAATTGACAATTTCAACACAGTTCTATTTCACTCCAAATCCCAAACTCTTAACCACTGCACAGTATTGCCTTCCTGGCTATTTTGTATCCTCCTCCATCTCCAAGCAGAATGCCTGGTGCACAGTAGGTCCTAATATATGTGCTTATAAAATGAACTAAGCTGAAAAGCACACCAATCAATGTTTATGTTGTCATCCTTTTGTTTAAAGTCCTGTGACTAGTGAGCTATTTTAGGTCTGGATTACTGTGGTTAAAGTAACAGATATGTGGCTAGGGTCCTCTCTATCCCCATGACACATGGAGCCTGTACTTCCAAATAATGACAGTCACCTTTTCCTGTCTGTGCACTCCTGGTCTTTAACATAACTCTTGGCTCAAACCAAGCTCCATTACAGCTGTTTACTTAATGCTTCCATTTCTCAGCACATCAAGCCAATGTCATAAAATGTTCTCATTTAAAGATAAAAAATAAAACAACTTCTGCAAAAGATATTAGCACATAGTCAGCCAACAATAATTCTCCATTATCACTGGAGAACTTATACACTGGTTTACCTAAGAGCGGTATACTATATAACAATGTATATGATGTGGTGTGTATCTTAGTCAGCTTGGGCTGCCATAACAAAATACCACAGACTGGGTAGTTTAAACAACAGAAATTAAGTTACTCACACATCTGCAGGCTGGGAAATCCAAGATCCAGGTGACAGCAAATCTGGTTTCTGGTAAAAATTCTTCCTGGCTTGTAAACAGCTACCTTCTCACTATGTCCTCACATGGTCTTTCCTCCGTGGGTGCACACAAAGATGGAAAGACATTGAGAGTGCTCTTGTGTCTCTTCTTAAAAGGACACAAATCCTGTTGGATTTGGGCCCCACCTTTTTGACCTTGTCAAAACTTATTTACTTCCTTAGAGACCACATCTTGAGGTTAGGCCTTCAACGTATGAATTTTGGGGGGACACAAACATTCAGTCTATAACAATGGGTCAAGTTGCCTCAGGATGGAAACAGGCCCTGGAAGATCTTAGCACATTTTTGGGCTCAGGAAGTATGACCAGAACAATGCCTGTTTCTACCTAAACTGTTTCATCTTCCTACATGTAAGGACCCACATCTCTATAAAGTTCTGAACAATACTGCCTACTCAGAGTTTATTTATAATGCTTGAGTTTCCTGGATGAAAGTTCTCTGTATTACTTAATGGTGTAAAAAATTTAATCAAAATGAATAAAGTCTCCATTACTCTCTATCTTCAGCATTAAAATATTGATATAATTCTCATCCTCATTCACAGTTGTTTTATTTAAAAAAAATTTTTTTTTGAGTTATTTCCTTGAATTATCCCAAACAATTGAGACTGGGTTGGGACCTGGGAGTCTCTGCTGCAGGGCTTTCACCTGGACAAAGCTCTCCTCAAGTAACAGAATATCAATACAAAGAAACTATAAGGGACTAAAAATAGCTGTGTGCATGCACAGTTGGGGGAAATTATGGACAACAAGATACAAAAAGACCAAAAGCCCAACAAAAACAGGGTGTTGGGAGCAAAAGCAGGGTACTGCAATGTACCCTGCACACAGCACCACCAAGGGGGTGGGCAGACCATGTAAGCCACCCTTCCAGCCCGACCCATGGACCCACCCCTACACTCACCCCATATAAGGGACCAACTCACATCTTCTCAGGGAGTGAGAAAGGGCACCTGTTACTTGTTTTCGCTCCCTCGTGCTTTTCCTGTCTGTGCACTCCCGGTCTTTAACATAACTCTTGGCTTGAATTTCTTAAAGCCTTGCTTGAATTTCTTGTCTGGCCTCTTATCAATTTCTATGGATTAAGGAAGCCAAGAACCCTGGTCAGTAACATACTTTGTGGCGACCATGAAGGGACATTGTCCCCTTCCTGGGAGAGGACCTGGGCACCTCCAGGGTCACCGAATGTAGCTTCCCTGTGGGTGATAAGCAGGCACCTGAACCTCTTGTTTCAGCGTCACCATGTTTGGTAGTTCTGCCTTCCTGGCCCCTGGGGACCTCAGTACCCTCATTCAGGCAACACTTTCCCCCTCCCATTTGTCCTTTTTTCCTCACCACTTTCCCTTTCCCCTTTGTCCCTTTCCCTCTCCTGAAATCTCTCTACTTCTCTGTCCTCTCCTCTCTCTGTCCTATCCTTCCGAGAGAGTGGACGTCGGGCAGCTACAGTATCACTCCTCTCAGCTTGTGAGACCTGCTCCCTCTGGCCAGCAATGGCTCACCTTGACGGGTGACAAAGAGGTGGAAGAGGCTTGCCTCATACCGTGCAGATCTTGGTCTAGCGGGCTCTCCCTAATGGGTGATTTCTGAGAGTGATAGAGGTTCAAACCTCATATCCTGTAGTGGCTGGAAGTCCAAACATCCAATATTCTCACCTTTATCTTCCTGCCGCCAAGAGAAGTCCCACTGGGAACGGGCTACAGCAGCAGATTTCTATATACTGGTGTATGCGTGGGTGAGAGTCCCACCTGTAGGTTGGGGGCCCACAGACGATGTACAACTGGCTTGTTTCCAGGCTTGATCTGTGGGCGGTGGACAGGGCGCTCCCTCTTTCACTGGCCTTTCTGGAAGCACACAGGTTGGTGCCTGAATAGACACCCTCGGGGGACAGGTCGAAATGACAATCTCTTTCTGTCTCTTTCTCTTTTTCAGTCTTTTCTGTCCATCCTCCCTTTACCTCTCCCTTGGTCCTCACCGCTACACTCCCATCCCCTTCTCCTGAAGACTACTTGTTTGTGTCTTTAAGTTTCTGTTATTGGTACATGTTGAGTCTTAGTGAAATTAAAAGGATCTTTGTTTTATGTAGCTTTGTTTGTCCAACTGCTCCTGCAAGTCTCTGCTGAAATTGTGGGCACGGTGGAGCACTGAAGCCTTGAAATGCAAACACGGCCCACGTTACCTGAGACTCCAGCCTTGGGTTCTTAGTATGAGTTTGAAGAACAGAAAGAAAAAAAAAAGAGGAGCTTGCATTTCTCTCCCCTGCCTTTAAAGTATAACTGTTCTGCGGGGTTCTCAGAACTATCTGATCTGCCTGTAGTCCCCCAGACTGAGGGAAAAAGAAAAAAAGGCCTTTTTAAACTCAGGCAGGAAAACTATGAAATCTCTGGTTCTGTCTGTCTTTATGTAAAAATTAACTTGTAAATGAGCTGTATTTAATTGGCTTAAAGGAAATTGAGCACTATATACATTCTCAGAGATATAAAAGAAACTCACCAGAGTACCTTTCAGATTAACGTAAACATGGGAAATGCCCAGAGAATCCCCCAAGATTCTCCTATGGGCTGCATTCTTAATAACTGGAAACAGTTTAAATTAGACAGTTTAAAAAGAAATAAGTTGATTTTCTTTTGCAACACAGCCTGGCCCCAGTATACCTTGGGTGACCAGGAGAAATGGCCACAGAATGGATCCCTTAACTTTAACAAGCATTTTACAACTAGATCTATTTTGTAAGCAGTCCCAAAACTGGGGAGAGGTCCCATATGTGCAGGTCTATATGAAATTTTATCAAGACTCCAGTCTGAGGGATTCCTGTCATGTGTGTAGGCTCTATTCCTGTGCTGCCTCCAAAAGATTCGGAGCCAGACCTTCTCACAGACCCCCTCTTTCAACCGCCAACTAGTCATCGGCACACCAAGCCTCCTTCTCAGGCCCCCGTTTCTTCCCCTTCACCATCTTCTTCAGCTCCCAGATCCCCACCTTACCCTGTCAAATCAGAAACCCCCAAATCAGAGCCCCAGTGTTTTCCCCAATGGGGCTCCAATCAAGTTCAAAGTTAGCCCCCACTTTTGCCCCACAAGGCCTTTACCTGCTCCAGGAAGTAGCTGATGGGAACAGAGGGATCACTAGAGTGCACGTACCCTTCTCAGTGGGAGACTTAGGAATCTAAGAAGAGGTTTGGCAGGTTCTCAGAGAACCCTGACAAGGTTAGGGATGAATTTATCAGGCTGGGGTTGACATTTCTCTCACTTGGCAGGACATCATGGTTATTCTGGCCCACTGTTGCACCCTGGATGAAAAGGGGTGTATACTGAGAAAGGCCAGGGAACACGCAGATGGCCTATTGGCCACCAATCTGCACTGATCTCGGAGAGATAGCAGTGAGCTGTCCTAAGGAGAGATCTTAGTTCCCTGACCAGGAATTGGACCTGGGCAGCCTGGATGAAAACCAGGAATCCTAACCGCTGGTCCACCAGGGGCTGGAGGTTAGAAGCAAAGCGGCCCTAACTCTTTCCCCCGTTTGAAAGCAAGAATGTTTCAAGGAGGCAAAAACTGTAAAAACAGGTACAACGTTTATTATTAGAGACACAGCACAATGTATGGGAGAGCACACAGAGAAACAGTTTATTTATTTAAGACAGAAGGAAGGCAGAAATATATACCCAGAGAAAAAGTGTATGGGCGTCCTCTCTAAGGAGGAGGAGCGCAGTAAGTCAGAAACTAGGCAGATATACACACCCAGAGGGAAGTGGAAGTGCGGACGTCCTGAATGAGGAGAGCAGTAAGGCGGTGATTTAAATCACTAATATAGGACAGTCCTTCCGGGTCTTTGTTTACATTTGGCCAATTATCTCGTTTCTTTTTTCACACCTGACTGGTCCTAGGACCCTCCCCAACATGCATGTGCAACTTTTTGCTAAGATGGATTCCACTGCAGAGGTCTATGGGTGCATGTCCACACTTATTATGGGGTGGGGCCCCCTCCCTTTTTGACCCCCAAGGAGCCTTCCTGTGCATGTGCAGACAGGGAAGTTTTCCTTGACCTCAGGAATGGGCACCTTATCTCCTTACTTCAGCAGACCTGAGCTTCTGCCACTAGCTTTGTCCTTGGAGTGTCTAGGTGAGAACAAAGCTTCAGTGTTACTCTACTTGACGAACACCAGCTGTCCAGCCCAGGGGCCTATCTTCTACCTCAGCACCACCAAATTTACCAAGTGGGTGGGGACACAATCCCAGAAAATGACCCACACTGGGACTATGAAGATCAAGCAGGCCAGGCTAGGATGAGACATTATATTACTTGTCTATCATAGGGAATGAAAGGTGTGTGGTGAAGCCTGTAAATTATGATAAGGTCAGAGAGGTTACGCAGGAAAAAGATGAAAACCGGCTGTCTTCCTGAACCGGGTGCAGAGGCATTCAGGAAGTACGCCAATATTACAGACCCTGAGCTTGCAGAGGGGTGGACATTAGTAGCCATGCATTTTATCACCCAAGCTACTCCTGCTATCAGGAGAAAATTACAAAAGCTTGAGGCTGGGCCCCAAACCCTGCTGTCGACCTCGGTAGAGGAGGCCTTCAAAGTCTATAACAACCGAGACTTAATAGAGGAGGCCAATACCTTTTGGCTGCTCTGATTCACCCACCACCTCAAGGGAACCCTGGAGGGCTGAGAAGGCTGGACAGAAAGTCAAAAAGCTGCCTGGGCCCGAACGAGTGTGCCTTTTGTCGGAAAGGGGGGCACTGGAAGGGGGGGAGAATGTCCTGAGCGCCCTCCTGTGTGACGCCCAAGGGGCAACCCCGACCCGCTCCAGTTCCTTGTGAATCTCTCAAATCTCTTGGATGAGAGGTTCCCACACACCGACTGAGAGGCTTGAGTGCCTGCCCAGCTCCAGATCCCGCCTGATCCATCCTCATGACTCCAGCGGAGCCTCACGTCACCCTCGATGTAGCAGGTAGGAGAACTGAATTTCTCGTAGACACTGGAGCCACCTGCTTTGCTCTGACTTGGCCGGCTTGCCCCCTCTCCAACCGAGACTGTACCGTGACGGGAGCTGATCAATGGCCAAAGGTAAGGCGATTTACCTGTGGAATCGGGTCCATTATTATTACTCACTCCTTTTTGTATATGCCAGAACGCCCTGTCCCCCTCCTTGGAAGAGATTTGCTAAATAAATTAGGAGCTAGTATATTCTTAGGACAGGGTGAAGTCCAAGGACGTAGAGAATTCAAACAGAGAACGCATCTATTAGTAGCCCCAGATGACCCACCTGCTGGTCATTAAAATATTCCCCAAGACATCCCCCAAGAAATGAAAGAACAAGTAGATCCTGCAGTTTGGGATACTTCAATGCCAGGAAGGGCAAAACGTGTTCCCCCGATAGAAATAAGATTAAGGCCTGGGGAAAAATACCCTGAAAAAGACAATATCCTTTAAAGCCTGAGGCACTGAGGGGGATCCAACCGCTGCTCACCAAATTCCTAAAACATGGACTCATTAGGCCCTGCCAATCCCCTTGCAACACCCCGATCCTCCCTGTTCAGAAGCCTAAAGGGGAGTATCGGTTTATGCAAGACTTAGGAGGAGTGAATGAGTCAGTCATACCTATTCACCCACTGGTGTCAAACCCATACGCCCTCCTTGCCCGAGTGCCAGGAAGCACTCAATATTTCTCTGTTTTGGACCTCAAAGATGCATTTTTCTGTCTTCCCCTCCATCCAGACTCTCAATACCTTTTTGCCTTTGAATGGAGGGACCCTGACACCCTGGAGGTTACCCGATATACCTGGACAGTGCTTCTGCAGGGTTTTCAGAACAGCCCCCATCATTTTGGAAACGTGTTAGCAAGGGAACAGAGAGAACTGAGTCTTTTTATTTATTTGTTTATTTATTTATTGGCTGCATTGGGTCTTCGTTGCTACGTGTGGGATTTTTCTACTTGTGGCAAGTGGGGGCTACTCTTCCTTGTGGTGCGTGGGCATCCCATTGAGATGGCTTCTCTTGTTGTGGAGCACAGGCTCTAGGTGCACGGGCTTCAGTAGTTGTGGCACGCGGGCTCAGCAGTTGTGGCTCTCGGGCTCTAGAGCACAGGCTCAGTGATTGTGGCGCATGGGCTTAGTTGCTCCACGGCATATGGGATCTTCATGGGCCAGGGCTCGAACCTGTGTCCCCTGCATTGGCAGGTGGATTCTTAACCACTGTGCAACCAGGGAAGCCCCAGGAACTGAGTCTTGAGAAGGGAACTCTGCTACAATATGTTGATGATTTATTGATAAGTAGTGAGACCAAAAAATTCAGATGAAAATACGTTAGGGCCCTAAATTTTCTGGTAAAAAGGGGATATAAAGTTTTCCCAACCAAGGCTCAGATCTCACAGCAATGGGTTCAATATTTAGGGTTTGTTTTGACCCCAGGGGCACAAGCCCTGGCCATAGATCAAAAAACAGCAATTAGTGCATTACCATCTCCAACCACAAAGAGGGATGGCTGTGTTCTGTTGTATCTGGATTCCAAATTATAGCCTTATAACAAAACCCCTATATGAGGCTCTAAAGGGAGAGGAAAGGGAACCCCTTCAATGCAATAAGGACCACCAGGAGGCCTTTGAGACTCTAATGACTGAGTTGAGTGGAGCACCAGCATGGGGGCTTCCATGTTTGGACAAGCCTTTTACCCTATACATTCACGAGATGTCAGGCATAGCACTAGGAGTCCTGACCCAAAAGCTGGGACCAGATCAGACACCAGTGGCTTACTTTTGAAAACAACTGGACTCAGTGGCTCTGGGATGGCCAAGCTGCCTGCGGGCAGTAGCAGCCACAGCCTTGTTGGTTAATGAGGCTTCCAAGCTCACCCTGGGACAACACTTAGATGTGTCGACCCCTCATCAGGTACAATCTGTGCTGGAAGTCAAAGGACATCATTGGTTGACTGGAGGAAGGTTGACAAGATATCAGGCCCTTCTCATGGACACCCTTGCTATTACCTTAAAGGTGTGCCAAACCCTGAACCCAGCAACTCTGCTTCCGGCGGTCGAGAGTGGAGACTTATTACATCAGTGTACAGAGACCATAGAACAAACTTACTCCAGCAGGCCTGATCTTCTTGATGAGCCTCTTGACAGCCCTGAGGTCGAATGGTTTACTGATGGGAGCAGTTTTGTAGAAATGGGAACCCGAAAGTTGGGGTATGCCATAGTTAGTCTAGATGACATCATAGAAGCCAAGACCCTGACACCCCAGACATCAGTCCAGAAGGCTGAACTAATCGCATTAATGAGAGCTTCATAATTAGGGAAGGATAAGAAATTAAATATTTTTACAGACTCTAAATATGGATTCCACATGCTACATGCTTATGCTGCCATTTGGAAAGAAAGAGGAATCCACTAGAAATTCCCCCATAAAACAAAGATTTGATTCTGGCTCTTTTAGAAACAGTGCAGCTCCCTAGTTGGGTAGCTGTAATCCACTGTAGGGCCATCAGAGGGAGGGATCTTTTGTGAGCCAAGGGAACAGCAAAGCTGATCAAATTGCAAAATAGGCAGCTCGATTGCAGGAACCTGAACAAGTTATGGCTCTAGTGATTGGCCCCCCTGGACCCCCTAGCCTCCTCCAGTATTCCCCACAGGAACAAGAAAATGCTGAGAAATGGGGCTATGAGCAAGGAAGCACAGGTTGGTATTAAAGGGAGGATAAGGTTCTAATCCCTGAGGCCTAACAATGGAAACTCACTAAGAGCTTACATGATGCCACCCACTATGGGAGCGATACACTATGGGACTTGATGCAAAAGGCTTTTTCAGGGAAGGGGCTTTAAAGAACAGCAAAACAAATAATGCTTGCCTGTGATTTATGTGCCTGTAATAACCCACAGGCCCATCCAATCCCCCCTTTGTTATTCAGGCCAGAGGGACATTACCCCGGGGAAGACTGGCAGTTAGATTTCACCCAAATGCCTCCACCATCAGGATATAAATACCTTCTTGTGTTTGTTGATACTTTCACGGGATGGGTTGAAGACTTCCTCACACAATCTGAAAAGGATAATGAAGTCTGTAAGTCCCTTTTAAAAGAAATAGTTCCTCGGTTTGTTCTTCCAAAGTCCCTCCAGAGCGATAATGGACCCTCTTTTATAGCCAAAATCACACAGGGGCTCACAAGGGCCCTAGGGCTAGACTACAAGCTACACACATCTTGGCACCCCCAGTCTTCAAAGAAGGTGGAGAAAATGAACCATCCTTTAAAGAAAACCTTAGCAAAACTCTGCCAAGAAACTCACGAACCCTGGACCAGCTTGCTTTCTATTGTACTCCTCAGGGTCCGTGTACCCCAAGGAGTGGTCTGAGACTCATTTGTAACGACCTATGGGAGGCTTTTTCTTACTACTGACATTCTACTGGATGAGGAAGTGAACCAGGCCCTGAGATATATTATTAATCTAGGACAAGTTCAGAAGGCAATCCAGGACTAGGCCCACAAGGCACTGCCAGCTCCCAGTAAAAATACAGACGAAGGAGCAGTTCCCTTCGTAAATAAACCCCGGGGACCGAGTTCTTCTCAAAACCTGGAAAGAGGGGTTTCCTGAAGACCAACTATTGCCAAAATGAAAGGGCCCCTATAGAGTGATTTTAGGCACCCCCACTGCTGTCAAACTGCAAGGGGTATCTAATTGGATACATTTGTGCAGACTAAAGCTTTTACCTCCAGAAACCCTGCAGGTCACAACAGAAGGACAATACACCTGTGAGCCAGCAGAAGATCTGAGAAACCTATTCAGAAGACAGGCCCCATCGACAGAGAAGTAAAATGATGCAGTGGGTTGGACTCCTGTGTGCCATTCTTGCCATTGTATGCTTGCCTGCATTCTACCTGTTTACTCAGCCACACCGCCAGGGAAGGAGCTCCTTTGTCTGTGCAGGGTTTAAGGGAAACATTCCACCACAGAAATGCTCCTCCTATTGACTCTGTCCACATTATTGGTCCCTGTAACTAGGGGACAATGGGAAAAAAATACAATTATCAACATTTCCAGAATCATATCCAAAGGGAAACATTTAAAAGAATGCTGGATATGCCATCAACACCTCCAGCTGGCTACTGGCTCTTGCATTTCCCCTGAACCTGCCAGGTCCAATGGTAATAATTGCTACTCCCTCGACTACTGGTAGTCACACTTGCACCTTCCAGGGGGCTAATCCAATGTTTTAATCTGACTCCCCCATACAACTTGACCCGAGGCATGGGGCATGCTATGTTAAACTGCACTAATGGCACTTGTCTCACATGTCCCGAGAACCCCCTGAGGCATAATTACACCAGATATCCTGCCTCTTATATAGGGATAAGCTATATCTACAACCTTACCCACTGATGCCCTGTTTCAAATTATGGTCCCATATCCTTAAACAACACAGAAGCGGAATGTGAGCAGTGGGGAGGAAACATCCCATTCACCTGGTCAACCCAGTTTAAGCCACCTGTGGGATTCCAGGCAAACAGTGATCTGGCCTATGGAGCACGACTGTCTGAGGGGGTCAGCAGGATCATACACAAGCATCTTGTTAAACATGTTGTAAAGCTTTATATGTTTAATTATCAACGTAGTGGTCTGCTGTCCCCTAATTGTTTAAGTACTGACAACAGTTATGTCCTTCAAGGACTGTCTGCTCTTAACAACAGTGAGACAGACATGAGGTTTGTACCCCTGAAGGCTTTGTTTTCCTCCACAGACACCCAAACCATCATATGTTACAGAATTATGGTCAGGGCCTGTTCTATTTCCAACCAAGCTATGACTTATAGATGCATTGATAATGTCCACTTCATAGAAGTGTGCACTCTAGGGACTCTAGGAATAAGGGCGATTTTCATCTGTAACAGCACCACTCAGGCTCACCACCAAACCCGGAGAGCACTAGGAATGATCTTAGCAGGGGCAGGGCTGGCCGCTCTATGGGGAGGCTTTACCTATCATGAAGCAACACTGAGAAATCTCACCAGACAGCTTGGTTTATGATGGAACAGACGGAAAAAGGCTTAATGGCACTTAAGACCTCCCTTGTTTCTTTGGCTAATGTAGTTCTTGATAATCGTCTAGCTCTTAAGTACTTTCTGGCAGAACGAGGTGGAGTTCATGCAATAACAAATACTTCCTGCTGCACCTGGATCAATGCAACAGGACAGGTAGAGGTTAATATTAAGGAAATATACACCCAGGTAGAATTTTGGCAACAATTTTGGCAGGGGCTATATTGCCTCTACTTTCTGGTCAACAGTTAAGGAAGCACTCCCAAAGTTAACCTGGTTCCTTTCCTTTCCAGGCCCTTTGGTGGCTATTGCTGTTTTTCTCCTTTTTGGCCCTTGTTTGTTTAACCTTTTGGTTAAGTTTGTGTCTTCTAGGCTCCAACAGTTTCAGGTAAGACTCATGATGGCTCAAGGAATTCAACCCATTCCAGAGAAGGTGGCCCAGGTCCCTACAGGTCCTTGGAACAGCCGGTGAGGGACTTCTACACCTCTAGGATAGGCTCTAGGATAGGTCTGTGGCCCCTGTCCAGCAGGAAGAAGTTTCAGAAGAGACCTTCAGCCCCTTACCCCTTAAGAATAAGGGTGTAGAGTCCCTCAGGGGTGAAAAAGACAGGCTGGGACCCAGGAGCCCCTGCTGCAGGGCTTGCACGTGGACAAACATCTCCTCAAGTAACAGAATATCTATACAAAGAAACCATAAGGGACTAAAAGTAGCTGAGTGCATGTGCAGTTGAGGCAAATTATGCACAACAAGATACAAAAAGACCAAAAGCCCAACAAAAACAGGGTGTTGGGAGCAAAAGCAGGGTACTGCACATGCCCCCTGCACACAGCACCACCAAGGGGGTGGGCAGACCACGTAAGCCACCCCTCTGGCCTGACCCCTGGACCCACCTCTACCCTCACTCCACATAAGGGACCAACTCACATCCCCTCAGGGAGAGAGAAAGGGCACCTGTTAATTATTTTCACTCCCTCGTGCTGCAGCAGAGGCCTCAGTAAAGCCTTGCCTGAATTTCTTGTCTGGCTTCTTATCAATTTCTATTGATTAAGGAGGCCAAGAACCCTAGTCGATAACACAATCTCATTCCTTCCTTAATATTAGTTTTCAGACACTTACATATAACTCTGTCTCCCCAGAGGCCTTTGTTTATAGTTATAAAATTTTTATTGCTACAGAATTCCTTTCGGCTCTTTATGATTTCTTTTGCTCTGAGGTCCCATCTGGATCTGACATCCTACGATTCTGAGATGCTCCATGATGAAAGCAATGTTTTAAACTCTAGTCTTGTCAAGCGCAAAAAGAATGTAAGGATGAAGCAACGAAGAGAGCAACAGAAATGCTGTATTGTTACTGTTCTGCAGAATTGTAAAAGTAGCTCAAAATGACAGCACTGTTGAGTCCCCTTCCTTCACATAGCTGTAAGTTCATAAACAAGTTGTTTTCCAAGAGCATGTCAAGGTTTTCTCTTTCCCAAGAATTTTCCCCCAAGTGTTTTTGATGGCTTCCTACCATGCATATCTTATCATGTTACCATGCATATCTTATCATGTAAAAACTGCCTCCCCACCCCCTTAAGAGCAGGTGCTCAACTCTCTACTTCCATCTGCCTTGTTTCTTACACTTCTGTCCTTGTTAGGAGCTTCCCTCTTTTGTTTTCCAAAGAGGCAAACTTGTAACAGGTGCCTTCACTCTGCAGGTTAACATTGCCAGAGCTGCTAAGTCCCCTGCAGCCTGTGGCTGTGTTTCTTGCTATGGGTGCAAACAAATGCAATGCTGAGACTACCATCTGAATTTCAATATGCATCAGACTGACTATAATATCTGAATGAAGAATTTCATTTTGCTAATTTTAAACATGTAAGAGCTAAATAACACACTTAAAATTTTTTACTGGACAACACCTTTTCAGTAATTGTCCTAGCTTGGGTGCTCTCTCCCTTTCTATCCCCAAATGCACAAAGTTCACCTTGTCCCTAGAAGAGAAGGGGCCACTATGACAGAAGTCACATTCTGCCTTCTTTTCTGAAAGTTTTACCGAACCAAACCTGGGTCCACTTGCCCATGTGCAGTAAAGCCCAATCTACTGACACAAGGTGGTGGTGAAGGAAAGTGGGGTGTTTATTGCAGGGCACCAAACAAGGAGTCCAGGTAGCTAGTGCTTAAAAGGCCCTAACTCCCCAAAGGCTTTCAGGGGAAGGTTTTTAAAGACATGGTGAGGGAGGGGCATTGTGGGGCATGTGATCAGCTCATGGACATTTTTCTGGTTGGTTGGTGGTGAGGTAATTAGTAGTCAACAACATCAACTGTCTGGTTCCAATTAGTCTAAGGTCTATGTGCTTGTGGGCAGCATACAGTTAACTTTTTCCACCTGCTGGGGTTTCAGTATCTGCAAAACAGCTCAGAGGACATGGCTCAGAATATTATCTATAGCCCTTGAGGAGGAACTAGAGGTCCTTGACTTTATTATTATTTTGTCTTGCTTGACTGTTTTCCTTTCTTTCTGCATTTTCTCACTTCTCTGATTACATTTACTCTGGAAGCTGGGGAAAGTCTAGGAGGCTAAAGTTTTTCTACAGACAAAAGGCAGGCGGAGGACATGGGGGTGGGGGTCTGTCCCGGGAAGGCCCCATAGGGTTCTGCTTGGTTACAAAAGCACAACCAGCTCCATAAGATCACCAGGCAAAATTTAACACAACCATTTCTTGGGACAACAATTCTTGATCAGAGCCACAGGAAGAGAACAATAAGATGACCCCTTCTGCCCAGGCAGAGTGTGCCAGTTATTATGTAATTGTCTCTCAACTTCAAACACATCATTCTATACTCTACTTGGTGATGCTGGGTTTCTACAAATCATTCTACCCCTTTGCCAACTATTCCGCCATTAGGCTCTGCCAGTGGAGGGTGACAGCAAGGTTGAAGGAATAAAAATGAACTTGTTCCTTTCTGTTCCAGTTTTGCTTCCTGTTTTTGAGAATCACACCAATGATGCTCCTTCACCCTGGCAACAGCACTCTGGCAGCAGCATTTATTTCTATCATTTCTATAGTGGAGGTTGAATCCAGCTTGCAGATTTCCAGCACTCTCAGAATCAGCATCATTTTCCATCTCAGAGGTATCAGCACAGCCAGATATGTCCTCCCCTCAGAGGTCTGAGTCCCAGCCTCTTTCCTCACTGGGTACTAAGAATGTTTGGTGGGCCCAGACTTCTTGCATTTGCATGCATGGGATTGAAATTCAGGTCATTTCGTTTGAATGTTAAGGATAAGGACGTCACAAGAAGGCTGGGGGACTTGGGGACATTCAGTTTACATGTTAATGACTCACAAAACTATATCTATATGCCAGACATCTTTCCTGGGTTTAAACAGAGGGCCTATATGTGCCTCAAACTCAGAATGTCTACAATTAAATCATTGTCTTCCCCCTTAACTCAGTGAATGTTGACACCATCTACCACTTCCCAGAAAGAATCACTTTTTACCTTCACAGACAGTCTCCAAGTAATGTCAGTTTTACTTCCTAAATGTCTCCTAATCTCCATCTCTACTTCACAGCCCTAGTTCAGGTCCACTGATCTCACTGCATTACTGTAAAACCCTCCTATTGTCTCTTTGCTTTCAACTCTTTCCATTCTAATCTGTCTAGAGTGTGTACGGCTTTTAAAAGATCTAAGAAGATAATAAAAACTTATCATTTCTGGGACATAATCCCAGATCTGTCCAGGGACTCTGAAAGACTCTCTTATGACTCCAAGTCATTTAAGATTTTTTTTTTAAATCACTGGCTCTGAGCAACGTGATCATTTGTCTTGTGTTGTTTACTTCATGTTTCTTGTACCTATTGTTCATTGAGCTTGGATCTGTGGGTTTAGAGTTTTCATAGTTTGAAAATTTCGGGGCCATCGTTTCCTCCAATATTTCTTCTGTGCCCACATTCAGGGACTCCAATAACAGGTATATCAGGCTGCTTGAAATCGTCCCACAGCACACTGATTCACCCTTTTTGCATTCTCTTTTCTACTCGAGTTTCACTTTTTATACCTTCTAGTGTTATGTTTTGAATTCACTAGTCTTTTCTTTTGTCATATCTAATCAATCATTAATTCCAGTGTATTTTTCATCTCAGTCATTATTGTTTTCCTCTCTAGAAGTTCTATTTTTATTATATTTTTATATTTTCCATGTCTCTGCTTAACATTTTGAGCATGTATAATACAGTTATAACAACTGTTTAAATGTCCTTATCTTCTGATTCTAAGGTCTATGTCAATTCTGAGTCAGTTTCACTTAATTGATTATTCTCTTCATTATGGATCATGTTTTCCTACTTCTTTGCCTGTTAATCTTTGTTTGGATGCCAGACATTGTAAAATTTACCTTGTTGGATGCTTAATATATTTGTATTCCCAGTTCTCATTCTTTTGACTACCCAGCATCTGTACCTTCTATTGAGGCAGAGCTTGTATCCCATCATAGAAACTGAAAACGCCAGACCCATTTTTTTTCCAGCATCCTTGCAGTGAGGATGAAAGCCTATGACCTAGCCATGACCGTGATCAATACCAATACTGTTCTACACTTTAAACAAGAAACAGGTGCAGGGAAGAAGCAGAGATCACACTAAGTTCATTCTAGTGACAGGAGGCAGCAGCAGCAGTAAGAGCAGCTACATCCATTCTTTAGAGGCAGCATTCCTAGTGGCCATAGTAACAATGACCTAGCAGATGGCCATCTGGTACCCAGGAGCATAGCAGTGGGGTTTTCACTAGACCTGTTCTGTAGTGAGATTTTGGGCTTTTTTCCAGCAGTGTAGTCTGCCAGCCTGGTTGTCCAGTTTTTCTAGAGATGCTGCATGCCATCCAATATTCTTTAACATTTTTTATTATTGTGTGGACAAAGAATGTCTTTTTTGCAACATGTCTGATTTTCTTTAATTAACAGTAATCTTTTGATGTTCTGACTACCTGGGTTTTTTTTTGCAAAAACCCCTATATAACCTGGCTCCTCCCTTACCTCTTTGGACCAGTCCCTCAGAGCGATCTGAGAGGCTGCTTCCTGGGATTAAGTCCTCAGCAAGTCTGCCAAATAAAACATAATTCTCAACTTTTAGGTTATGCATTTTTTTCAGTCAACAATTGAAGTATATGTATGTGTGTGTGTAGTGTGTATAGTTATATATTTATGTTTATATATGTATATGTATATATATATATATCTCACATAATTGATGATTTTTCACAAACTGAATTTTCATGAACCAAACACATGTTTAATAACCAATGCTCAAATCAAGAAACAGAATATTACCAACATCCTAGAAGCTTCCTTATTTCCCCTCCAGTCATTACCCTCTGCCATCCAAGGATAACCATAATCATGACTCTTAATATCAAAGATTAGTTGTGCCTGTTTTTTTAACTTTATACAAATTGAATCATACCACATATTCTTTTGTGTATGTCCACCATTATATATATGAGATTCATTCTTATTGTTTTATGTAGTTGTGGCTTGTTTATTCTTGTTGGAATAGTAAAGCATTCCATTTTATAAGTATACTTTATAAATGCATTTATACATTTGTGTTGAGGGTTCTGTGAACTAAAAATGCCACCTGCCGTCTCAGTAAACAAGGGATGTTACAGCTGTCAGCCACTACAGCCTCCCCTGACGGTGAGCCCTGAGGGAATAGCTGAGGTGCATATCAAAGGAATGATTTCAATGAGCCCAGACTCTTGCATCTTTCCATACATAGAAAAGCGCTAAATTTGATGTTCTGACTACCTGGTCTTTGTTGCAAAAACTCTGTATATCCTGGCTCCCCCCTTGCCTCTTCTGAGCAGTCCCTCAGAATGATCTGAGATGCTGTGTCCCAGGCTTAAGTCCTCAGTTTTGTCCACTGAATAAAACATAAGTCTCAACTTTTAAGTTGTGCATTTTTTTTTTCAGTCTCCAAGACCACACTCATGTTCAGTTATTTGCTAGAGAGACTCACAGAACGCAGAAAAGTAACTGTTATATTCCAGTTAAGGTTTATTACAGTTCAAGGATCAGATTGAAATCAGCAAAAGGAAAAGGTACATAGGGCTGAGTCCAGAGAAAAACAGGCACAAGCTTCTAGGTGTCCTCTTCCAGTGCAGTCGCTTGGATAGAACTTAATTTTTCCAGCAAGTATGGGTGACAACAGGTGCAAAGTGTTGCCAATCAGGGAAGCTCTTTCAAGCCTTGATGTCCAGGTTTTTGGGGTTTCTTTGGAGATCAGTCACTATAGGCATGCGGTGCCCATATGACAGACCTCAGCTACTCAGTCTCACTGTCATCATACATCATGACCTAAAGGCTCAGGCATACAGAAACAGGCATTCACATGAGTCACATTATTAGCTTAACCTAACTGGCATAGCCCATGGCTTTAGGCATACAAAGACACACTTTTCAGGAAGGATATTCCGTGGGCTCAGAGAGCTGCTCCTAGGATCCAAGCCAAGGGCTCGTTCTGAAGACTCTGGGAATGTACAGTGTTCGAGTAGGCCAGGCTTGCAGAATTAACCCATTCTGCATACTATTATACTGTTGATGGGCATTTAGGCAGTTTACATTTTTTATTAATATGAATAGTGCTGCTATAAACATTCTGGTACATAGTTTTGGTGAAGATTTGGGTGCATTTATATTGGGTGGTTCCTCAGTAGTGGAAATAATAGGTCATAGGATATGTATTCAGTTTTCATAGACACTGCCAAATCGTATTCCAAAGTGACTATACCAATTTAAACTCCCACCATCAGTGTATGAAAGTTTTCAATATCTTTCTTTTTTGTGGGGGCGGGCCTGCCGCATGGTTTGCTGGATATTAGTTCCCCAACCAGGGATTGAACCCGTGCCCCCTGCATTGGGGGCATGGTGTCTCAACCAGTGGATCGCCAGGGAAGTCCCTGGTTATCTATTTTATATATAGTGGTGTGTATATGTTAATCCCAAATTCCTAATTTATCTCCCCCACCCCTTTCTCCTCTGGTAACAAATTTGTTTTCTATGTCTGTGAGTCTATTTCTGTTTTGTAAATAAGTTCATTTTTTATCATTTTTTAGATTCCTCATATAAGCAATATCATATGATATTTGTCTTTGTCTGACTGACTTCACTTAGTATGATAATCTCTATGTCCCAATATTCTCTCTATTCTTTTTTTAAAGATTTTTTTTTTTTGATGTGGACCATTTTTAAAGTCTTTATTGAATTTGTTACAACATTGCTTGTGTTTTTAAAATGTTTTTTGGCCCTGAGGAATGTGGGATCTTAGCTCCCTGACCAGGGATTGCACCCTTACCCCCTGCATTGGAAGGTGAAGTCTTAACCACTGTGCCGCCAGGAAAGTCCCCCAATATTCTCTTAATGAATCTGTTTTCTGTTTAAATTAGCCAGAGTCAGTTTCTGTTGTTTACAAATGAGACTTCCTAGTTGATATAATCCCATCTTACATTTTTTTGCCTTTGTGTCCAGCTTGGTCTTCTGTATTTCTTTTCGTTTTGACAGATGCTTGCTGAGTATCTACACTGTGTGCTAGGAACGCAGACCGTGATCTTTGCCTGTGTAAGTTAGTTTGGCTGGACTCCAGGTCCTCTGACTGCAACTTTGTCCTCAGGACTCCTGGTAATTCCACACTTCCTTTTATCCCCTATTGTCTGCACATTCTTTTTCTTGAACCCCTATAGTTCTGGTCCTAGTCCTTCATGATTGGCATAGAACAAAACTCCCCAAGGCCCAGCTCCAACAGAGGGTTTCCTAGTGTTAAGAGGAAGGGTCTCTCCCTCAGGTCTTAATTAAGTTGCATAGACCAGTGTTAGGGGTTCAACTGTGTCCTCTCCCCAAAAAAGATATGTTGGAGTCCTAACCTCCAGTTCCTCAGAATGTGACCGTATTTGGAGATAGGGCCTTTATAGAGGTAACTGAGTTAAAATGTCACCATTAAGGGCCAGCCCTAATCCAATATAATGAGTGTTCTTATAAAAGGGGAAATCTGGACCAAAGATACAATTGGAGAGATGACAATGCAAAGAGACACAGGGAGAAGATGGCCATATATAAGCCAGGGAGAGAGTCCTGGAAGAGACTCTTCCCTCACAGCCCTCGGGAGGAATCAACTCTGCTGACGCCTTGATTTTGGACTTCCAGCCTCCAGAACTGTGAGACAATAAATTTCTGTTTAAGCCACTCCGTTCGTGTTACTTTGTTATGGCAGCCCTAGCAAACTAACAACCAGGTAGGATGGATCAGCTTTTCTTAATCGTTTTCAGATCACGTGGTGTACAGCAGCGGATCAGAGCATAGTGGCCACCCTTTTGGAAACACTGTTATAGAAACTGAGGTTGGGGACAGAAGAATTTGGGAAGAACAATCCCAAATCTAACTCCAGATTAGCTGGCCATTCATGAGAACTTGAACAAGGCCTGGCTAAACCATGGAGTTCTACGCACCTTGTTCTTTCTGTTTTCACAAATTGATAAGCATGATTCACTTCTCAACAGCCATCTGTGGGAACACATGGACTGCTTCACTTAGTGGCTATTAAGATCTGTTCCACAGTCTGGGGGGCACAATTTGGGAATGTTTTTCTCCCAGGTACTTTTCTTGGGAACTTTTCCAAAACCAGAAGATTAATAAAATTTTGATAGAAGCAGGTACAGCATGTCTTGAAAACTCCCTGAAACATCCATCGCCTTTAATCTGGCAGGTTACCTTCAAAGAACTTCAAGCTGATTCCTTGTGAGGAATGGATTTTGCTTGTAAAATACTGTGAAGTTTCAGAATTCCTATTTCTCTTGATGGTCAAACTGTTGATTAAAGAGGGAAAAGCAGGGAGAAAGAAAATGACATAAACAGAAAATACTTTGGGAATGTTAAATGGATTCAGAGATGACGACTTACTGCCCTTCCAGCTAAACTTGGCAATAAAGAATATAGTAAATGTGTCTCATGAGAAACTTCTTTTCTATTTCAAGTCCTTCCTTTGGCTATTTTCACCCTTCAATCTCCACCCCCTTTTTTTTGGCCTTTAGGTCTGGATTTGAATATATTTCAGCAAAGCTGAATAAATGACCCACTTGGTTGAGCCTCAGGGGTCAAATTCTGAATACTTCCTGGAGGTGAACATGGTGACACACTCTCAGGCACTTGTTCTGGTGACATTAAAGAGCATCTTGGTTTGCTGGAGGTCAAGATCCTCTTCCACATCTCTGGTTCACTTCCTCTTACTTCCAGGGACTAGTGACACTGCTCTGTCCACAGAGGTTATTTTTTTTCTTCCTCTTTTAAAATTGAAATGAAGTTCACATAAGTTAAAACATACATTTTAAAGCATATGTTTCAGTGGGTTTTAGCATGTTCACAACGTTGTGCAGCCATCAGAACTATTTAATTCCCAAACATTCCATCACCCCAAAAGAAACCTTGTACCCATCATCTGTCACCTCCTGATTCCTCCATCCCCTCCAGGCCTTGACAACCACTAATCTACTTTCTTCCTCTGTGGATTTGCCTATTCTGGATATTTTATGTACATGGAATCATACAATAAATGGACACTGTGACTGGCTTCTTTCACTTAGCATGTTTTCAAGGTTCATCCATGTTGTAGAATGTATCAGGATTACATTCCTTTATATGCCTGAATATTATTGCATTGTATGGATAGACCACATTTTATTTATGCATTCATCAGTTGATGGACATTTGGGTTACTTCCATTTTTTGGCTTTTATGAATAATACTGCTATGAATATTCATGTACAAGTTTTTGTTTGCATATATTTTTAATTCTCTTGGATATATACCCAAGAGTAGAATTGCTGGATCATATGGTAACGCTATGTTTAACTTTTTAAGGAAATGCCAAATGTTTCCCAGAGTTTTTTTCCAAGAGTAGGATGGTAAGACTGATCTCAGACACACTGTTGTTCAGGGGCAGCTGAACTGTCAGAGAGAAATGCCCGCCATAAAGTTGAAAATGCAGGAGTGGTGCCCAGATGAGATGCCAAAGTTGGATGTTTCCACTTGGGCATAATCCAAATGCAGTGATTGTTAATGTTGCTGGGAGATGAGGTCTCTGAGGGTGATAACAGGTGGAAAGAAGGGAATAAAAGAGACATATCATAGGCCAAACACTGTCTAGGATTGTGCCTTAGCTGTGCTGCCAATTTAATCACCACAACACAATTAAGTGGTTGCTATCATAAGCCCCATTTTGTAGATGGGGAAACTGAGGCTCACCGAGTTTAAGCATATGAACTGGTTTCCATAGCTTGTATAGGGCAGGGCCAGGACTTAATGCTGGCAAAGCCCATAGATACAACCTGAAAAAAAAATTAAGGGATTAGAGGTAGATTTTAAAAAAGAGAGTACCATTAAGTGTACCAGGATGCGATAAGTAACATACAGTGTTCTAGAATAAAAGAGAGGTTTTTTGTTTGTTCTTTGTTTTAGGAGAAGGTTGTCAAATATGCCAGCTGTTACAAAGAGGTCAATTAAATGCAAAACATATGTGTATAATAATATCCAGTTGTCTCATTTCTGACCCATTCTATTCCATGGGATGTTTCCTATTCAGACTTTAACTAATACAGCCTGGGCTATATGCTGCTGGCCTATGTGCATTCCCTTTGCAGAGCACCAAGGACACCACTGAATCTCTATTATAGACAATAAGTGCACTTCAGAAAGGTTAAGGAAATCCATTATTTATAGAGAAAACAGTTTCACAAAAGCTGGAATTTCAAAGCAAAATGAGATTTTCTCACATTAAGCCGTGAATCAAAGTTCGAGTGCATAAGACTAAGTAACTCAGTACTAGAAGGATAAAAAAAATTATATTGCAGTGTTGAAATAAAACCATATTTTATGGAGGGAGACCTTCAAGATGGCAGAAGACTAAGATGTGGAGATCAGCGTCCTCCCCACAAATACATCAGAAATACATCTACATGTGGAACAACTCCTACAGAACACCTACTGAATGCTGGCAGAAGACCTTCCAAAAGGCAAGAAACTCCCCACATACCTGGGTAGGGCAAAAGAAAAAAGGAAAAGCAGAGACAAAATAATAAGGATGAGGCCTGCACCTCTGGGAGGGAGCCGTGAAGGAGGAAAAGTTTCCACACACTAGGAAGCCCCTTCACTGGTGGGAACGGGGGGTGGCGGGGGGGAAGCTTCGGAGGCACGGAGGAGAGTGTAGCAACAGGCGTGCAGAGGGCAAAGCTGAGAGATTCCCGCACAGAGGATCGTCACTCACCAGCCCGAGAGGCTTGTCTGCTCACCCGCTGGGGTGGGCGGGGGCTGGGAGCTGAGGCTCAGGCTTGAGAGATCAGACCTGAGGGACAGGACTGGGGTGGGCTGCGTGAACACAGCCTGAAGGGGGCTAGTGCACCACAGCTAGCCGGGAGGGAGTCCGGGAAAAACTCTGGACCTGTCGGAGAAGCAAGAGACCATTGTTTCGGGGTGCACGAGGAGAGGGGATTCAGAGCACCACCTAAACGAGCTCCAGAGACGAGTACGAGCCGCGGCTATCAGCGCGGACCCCAGAGACGAGCATGAGACGCTAAGGCTGCTGCTGCCGCCACCAAGAAGCCTGTGTGCAAGCACAGGTCACTATCCACACCGCCCCTCCTGGGAGCCTGTGCAGCCCACCACTGCCAGGGTCCCGTGATCCAGGGACAAATTCCCTGGAAGAACACATGGTGCGCCTCAGGCTGGTGCAACGTCATGCCGTCATGCCGGCCTCTTCCGCCTGAGTGAGCCAGAGCTCCCTAATCAGCTGCTCCTTTAACCCCGTCCTGTCTGAGCGAAAAACAGATGTCCTCAGACGACCTACACGCAGAGGCAGGGCCAAATGCAAAGCTGAACCCCAGGAGCTGTGCGAACAAGGAAGAGAAAGGGAAATCTCTCCCAGCAGCCTCAGAAGCAGCGGATTAAATCTCCACAATCAACTTGATGTACCCTGCATCTGTGGAATACCTGAATACACAACGAATCATCCCAAAATTCAGGCAGTGGACATTGGGAGCAATGATATATATATATATATTTTTTTCCTTTTTTCTCTTTTTGTGAGTGTGTATGTGTATGCTTATGTGTGTAATTTTGTTTATATAGCTTTGCTTTTACCGTTTGTCCTAGGGTTCTCTCTGTCCGTTTTTTGGGGTGGGGGTGGTTTTTAAAATTACTTTTTAATATTTTTTATTTTTAATAATTATATTTATTCTTTATTTTAATAACTTTATTTTATTTTATTCTTTTTTCTTTCTTTCTTTCTTTCTTTCTTTCTTTCTTTCTTTCTTTCTTCTTTCTTTCTTCCTTTCTTTCTTTCTCCTTTTTGTTCTGAGCTGTGTGGCTGAGAGGGTCTTGGTGTTCCGGCCGGGTGTCAGGCCTGTGACTCTAAGGTGGGAGAGCCGAGTTCAGCACACTGGTCCACCAGAGACCTCCCAGCTCCACATAATATCAAATTATCAAATAGAGAAAGCTCTCCCACAGATCTCCATCTCAGTGCTACAACCGAGCTCCACTCAACGACCAGCAAGCTAAAGTGCTGGACACCCTAGGCCAAACAACTAGCAAGACAGGAACACAAACCCATACATTACCAGAGAGGCTGCCTAAAGTCATAATAAGGTCACAGACACCCCAAAACACACCACCAGACACAGTCCTGCCCACCAGAAGGACAAGATCCAGCCTCATCCACCAGAACACAGGCACTAGTACCCTCCCCCAGGAAGCCTACACAATGCACTGAACCAACTTTAGCCACTGCGGGCAGACACCAAAAACAACAGGAACTGTGAACCTGCAGCCTGCAAAAAGGAGACCCCAAACACAGTAAGTTAAGCAAAATGAAATGAGAGAGAAACACACAGCAGATGAAGGAGCAAGGTAAAAACCCACCAAACCAAACAAATGAAGAGGAAATAGGTAGTCTACCTGAAAAAGAATTCAGAGTAATGATAGTAAAGATGATCCAAAATCTTGGAAATAGAATGGACAAAATACAAGAAACGTTTAACAAGGACCTAGAAGAACTAAAGAGCAAGCAAACAATGAGGAACAACACAATAATGAAATTAAAAATTCTCTAGAAGGGATCAATAGCAGAATAACTGAGGCAGAAGAATGGGTAAGTGACCTGGAAGATAAAAGAGTGGAAATAACTACTACAGAGCAGTATAAAGAAAAAAGAATGGAAAGAATTGAGGAGAGTCTCAGAGACCACTGGGACAACATTAAACACACTAACATTAAAATTCTAGGGGTCCAAGAAGAAGAAGAGAAAAAGAAAGGGACTAAGAAAATATTTGAAGAGATTATAGTTGAAAAATTCCCTAATATGGGAAAGGAAAGAGTCAATCAAGTCCAGGAAGCACGGAGAGTCCCATACAGGATAAATCCAAGGAGAAACACGCCAAGACACATATTAATCAAACTATCAAAAATTAAATACAGACAGCCTCATCCACCAGAGGGCAGACAGCTGAAGCAAGAAGAACTACAATCCTGCAGACCGTGGAACAAAAACCACATTCACAGAAAGATAGACAAGATGAAAAGGCAGAGGGCTATGTACCAGATGAAGGAACAAGATAAAACCCCAGAAAAACAACTAAATTAAGTGGAAATAGGCAACCTTCCAGAAAAAGAATTCAAAATAATGATAGTGAAGATGATCCAGGACCTCAGAAAAAGAATGGAGGCAAAGATCAAGAAGATCTTTGTTAAGCAAGAAATGTTTAACAAAGACCTAGAAGAATTAAAGAACAAACAAACAGAGATGACCAATACAATAACTGAAATGAAAACTACACTAGAAGGAATCAATAGCAGAATAACTGAGGCAGAAGAACGGATAAGTGACCTGGAAGACAGAATGGTGGAATTCACTGCTGCAGAACACAATAAAGAAAGAAGAATGAAAAGAAATGAAGACAGCCTAAGAGACCTCTGGGACAACATTAAACACAACAACATTCATGTTATAGGGGTTCCGGAAGGAGAAGAGAGAGAGAAAGGACCCGAGAAAATATTTGAAGAGATTATACTAGAAAACTTCCCTAACATGGGAAAGGAAATAGCCACCCAAGTCCAGGAAGTGCACAGAGTCCCATACAGGAAAAACCCAAGGAGAAACACGCCAAGACACATAGTAATCAAATTGGCAAAAATTAAAGACAAAGAAAAATTATTGAAAGCAGCAAGGGAAAAATGACAAATAACATACAAGGGAACTCCCATAAGGTTAACAGCTGATTTCTCAGCAGAAACCCTACAAGCCAGAAGGGAGTGCCATGATACACTTAAAGTGATGAAAGGGAAGAACCTACAACCAAGATTACTCTATCTGGCAAGGATCTCATTCAGATTTGATCTAGAAATCAAAAGCTTTACAAACAAGCAAAAGCTAAGAGAATTTAGCACCACCAAACCAGCTCTACAGCGAATGCTAAAGGAACTTCTCTAAGTGGGAAACACAAGAGAAGAAAAGGACCTACAAAAACAAACCCAAAACAATTAAGAAAATGGTGATAGGAACATACATATTGATAAATACCTTCAACGTGAATGGATTAAATGCTCCAACCAAAAGACACAGGCTCGTTGAATGGATACAAAAACAAGACCATATATATGCTGTCTGCAAGAGACCCACTTCAGATCTAGGAACACATATAGACTGAAAGTGAGGGGATGGAAAAAGATATTCCATGCAAATGGAAATCAAAAGAAAGCTGGAGCAGCAATACTCATATCAGATAAAATAGACTTTAAAATAAAGAATGTTACAAGAGACAAGGAAGGACACTACATAATGATCAAGGGATCAATCCAAGAAGAAGATACAACAATTATAAATATATATGCACCCAACACAGGAGCACCTCAATACATAAGGCAACTGCTAACAGCTATAAAAGAGGAAATTGACAGTAACACAATAATAGTGGAGGACTTTAACACCTCACTTACACCAATGGACAAATCATCCAAACAAAAAATTAATAAGGAAACACAAGCTTTAAATGACACAATAGACCAGATAGATTTAATTGATATTTATAGGACATTCCATTCAAAAACAGCAGATTACACTGTCTTTTCAAGTGCACACGGAACATTCTCCAGGAGAGATCACATCCTGGGTCACAAATCGAGCCTCAGTAAATTTAAGAAAATTGAAATCATATCAAGCATCTTTTCTGACCACAATGCTATGAGATTAGAAATGAATTAGAGGGAAAAAAACGTAAAAAACACAAACACATGGAGGCTAAAAAATATGTTACTAAATAACCAAGATATCACTGAAGAAATCAAAGAGGAATCAAAAAATACCTAGAGACAAATGACAATGAAAACATCACGATCTAAAACCTATGGGAGGCAGCAAAAGCAGTTCTAGGAGAGAAGTTTATAGCTATACAAGCCTACCTCAAGAAACAAGAAAAATCTCACATAAACAATCTAACCTTACACCTACAGGAACTAGAGAAAGAAGAACAAACAAACCCCAAAGTTAGCAGAAGGAAAGAAATCATAAAGATCAGAGTAGAAACAAAGAAAACAAGAGCAAAGATCAATAAAACTAAAAGCTGGTTCTTTGAGAAGATAAACAAAATTGATAAACCATTAGCCAGACTCATCAAGAAAAAGAGGGAGAGGACTCAAATCAATAAAATTAGAACTGAAAAAGAAGTTACAACAGACACCGCAGAAATACAAAGCATCCTAAGAGACTACTACAAGCAACTCTATGGCAATAAAATGGACAACCTGGAAGAAATCGACAAATTCTTAGAAAGGTATAACCTTCCAAGACTGAACAAGGAAGAAATAGAAAATATGAACAGACCAATCACAAGTAATGAAATTGAAAATGTGATTAAAAATCTTCCAGCAAACAAAAGTCCAGGACCAGATGGCTTCACAGGTGAACTCTATCAAACATTTAGAGAAGAGCTAACACCCATCCTTCTCAAACTCTTCCAGAAAATTGTGGAGGAAGGAACACTCTCAAACGCATTCTATGAGGCCACCATCACCCTGATACAAAAACCAGACAAAGACACTACAAAAAAGAAAACTACAGACCAATATCACTGACGAATATAGATGCAAAAATCCTCAACAAAATACTAGCAAACAGAATCCAACAACACATTAAAAGGATCATACACCATGATCAAGTGGGTTTTATCCAAGGGATGCAAGAATTCTTCAATATACGCAAATCAATCAATGTGATACACCATTTTAACAAATTGAAGAATAAAAACCATATGATCATCTCAATAGATGCAGAAAAAGCTTTGGACAAAATTCAACACCCATTTATGATAAAAACTCTCCAGAAAGTGGGCATAGAGGGAACCTACCTCAACATAATAAAGGCCATATATGACAAACTTAAAGCAAACATCATTCTCAATGGTGAAAAACTGAAAGCATTTCCTCTAAGATCAGGAACAAGACAAGGAAGTCCACTCTCACCACTATTATTCAACATAGTTTGGAAGTCCTAGCCACAGCTATCAGAGAAGAATAAGAATTAAAAGGAATACAAATTGGAAAAGAAGAAGTAAAACTGTCACTGTTCACAGATGACATGACACTATACATAGAGAATCCTAAAAATGCCACCAGAAAACTGCTAGAGCTACTCAATGAATTTGGTAAAGTAGCAGGATACAAAATTAATGCACAGACATCTCTTGCATTCCTATACACTAATGATGAAAAATCTGAAAGAGAAATTAAAGAAACACTCCCATTTACCTGTGCAACAAAAAGAATAAAATACTTAGGAATAAACCTACCTAAGGAGACAAAGGACCTGTATGCAGAAAACTATAAGACACTGATGAAAGAAATTAGAGATAATACAAACAGATGGAGAGATATACCATGTTCTTGGATCGGAAGAATCAATATTGTGAAAATGACTAAAATACCCAAAGCAACCTACAGATTCAATGCAATCCCTATCAAATTACTAATGGCATTTTTTATGGAACTAGAACAAAAAAATCTTAAAATTTGTATGGAAACACGAAAGACCCCAAATAGCCAAAGCAGGCTTGAGGCAAAAAAATGGAGCTGGAGGAATCAGACTCCCTGACTTCAGACTATACTATAAAGTTACAGTAATCAAGACAATATGGTACTTGCACAAAAACAGAAACATAGATCAATGGAACAAGATAGAAAGCCCAGAGATAAACCCACGCACCTATGGTCAACTAATCTATGACAAAGGAGGCAAGGATATACAATGGAGAAAAGACAGTCTCTTCAATAAGTGGTGCTGGGAAAACTGGACAGCTACATGTAAAAGAATGAAATTAGAACACTCCCTTACACCATACACAAAAATAAACTCAAAATGGATTCGAGACCTAAATGTAAGACCAGACACTATAATACTCTTAAAGGAAAACATAGGAAGAACACTCTTTGACATAAATCACAGCAAGATTTTTTTGATCCACCTCCTAGAGTTATGGAAATAAAAACAAGAATAAACAAATGGGACCTAATGAAACTTCAAAGCTTTTGCACAGCAAAGGAAACCATAAACAAGACGAAAAGACAACCCTCAGAATGGGAGAAAATATTTGCAAACGAATCAACAGACAAAGGATTAATCTCCAAAATATATAAACAACTCATGCAGATCAATATTAAAGAAACGAACAACCCAATCAAAAAATGGGCAGAAGACCTAAATAGACATTTCTCCAAAGAAGACATACAGATGAATCATGAAAAGCTGCTCAACACCACTAATTAGTAGAGAAATGCAAATCAAAACTACAATGAGGTATCACCTCACAGCAGTTAGAATGGGCATCATCAGAAAATCTACAAACAGCAATTGCTGGCAACGGTGTGGAGAAAAGGGAACACTGTTGCACTGTTGGTGAGAATGTAAATTGATACAGCCACTATGGAGAACAGTATGGAGGTTCCTTAAAAAACTAAAAATAGAACTACCATATGACCCAGCAATCCCACTACTGGGCATATACCCTGAGAAAACAATAATTCAAAAAGAGTCATGTACCAAAATGTTCATTGCAGCTCTATTTACAATAGCCAGGACATGGAAGCAACCTAAATGCCCATCAACAGATGAATGGATAAAGAAGAGTGGTACATATATACAATGGAATATTACTCAGCCATAAAAAGGAACGAAATTGAGTCATTTGTTGAGACATGGATGGATCTAGAGACTGTCATACGGAGTGAAGTAAGTCAGAAAGAGAAAAACAAATATCGTATATTAACGCATGTATGTGGAACCTAGAAAAATGGTACAGATGAACCAGTTTGCAGGGCAGAAGTTGAGACCTAGATGTAGAGAACAAACGTATGGACACCAAGGGGGGAAAGCCATGGGGGGCTGGGGATGGTGTTGTGATGAATTGGGCGATTGAGATTGACATGTGTACACTGATGTGTATAAAATTGATGACTAATAAGAACCTGCTGTATAAAAAAATAAATAAAATAAAATTAAAAGATTTTAAAAAATTTAAATACAAAGAAAAAATATTAAAAGCTGCAGGGAGAAACAACAAATAACATACAAGGGAATCCCCATAAGGTTAACAGCTGATCTTTCAGCAGAAACTCTGCAAGCCAGAGGGGAGTGGCACGACATATTTAAAGTGATGAAAGGGAAAAACCTGAAACCAAGATTACTCTACCCAGCAAGGAGCTCATTCAGATTCTACAGTGAAATTAAAAGCTTTACAGACAAACAAAAGCTAAGAGAATTCAGCACCACCAAACCAGCTCTACAACAGATGCTAAAGGAACTTCTCTTGGCAGGAAACACAAAAGAAGGAAAAGACCTACAATAACAAACCCAGAACAATTAAGAAAATGGTAATAGGAACATACATATCGATAATTACCTTAAATGTAAATGGATTAAATGCTCCAACCAAAAGACATAAACTGGATGAATGGATACAAAAACAAGACCTATATATATGCTGTCTACAAGAGACCCACTTTTGACCTAGGAAAAAACATAGACTGAAAGTGAGGGCATGGAAAAAGATATCTCATGCAGATGGAAATCAAAAGAAAGCTAGAGTAGCAATTCTCATATCAGACAAAAGAGACTTTAAAATAAAGACTATTACAAGACACAAAGAAGGACACTACATAATGATCAAGGGATCAATCTAAGAAGAAGATATAACAGTTGTAAATATTTATGCACCCAACATAGGAGCACCTCAGTACATAAGGCAAATGCTAACAGCCATAAAAGGGGAAATCGACAGTAATATAATCATAGTAGGGGACCTTAACACCCCACTTTCACCATTGGACAGATCATCCAAAATCAAAATAAATAAGGAAACACAAGCTTTAAATGATACATTAAACAAGGTGGACTTAATTGATATTTATAGGACATTCCATCCAAAAACAAGAGAATACACTTTCTTCTCAAGTGCTCATGGAACATTCTCCAGGATAGATCATATCTTGGGTCACAAATCAGCCTTGGTAAATTTAAGAAAATTGAAATCTTGTGAAGTATCTTTTCCGACAACAACTCTATGAGACTAGATATCAATTACAGGAAAATATCTGTAAAAAATATAAACACATGGAGGCTAAACAATACACACTTAATAACCAAGAGATCACTGAAGAAATCAAAGAGGAAATCAAAAAATACCTAGAAACAAATGACAATAAAACATGACGACCCAAAACCTATGGGATGCAGCAAAAGCAGTTCTAAGAGGAAGTTTATAGCAATACAATTCCGCCTCAAGAAACAAGAAACATCTCAAATAAACAACATAACCTTACACCTAAAGCAATTAGAGAAAGAAGAACCAAAAAACCCCAAAGTTAGCAGAAGGAAAGAAATCATAAAGAACAGATCAGAAATAAATGAAAAAGAAAAGAAGGAAATGATCACAAAGATCAATAAAACTAAAAACTTTTTTTCTCATCAAGAAAAAAAAGGAGAAGACTCAAATCAATAGAATTAGAAATGAAAAAGGAGAAGTAACAACTGACACTGCAGAAATACAAAGGATCATGAGAGTTTACTACAAGCAACTATATGCCAATAAAATGGACAATCTGGAAGAAATGGACAAATTCTTAGAAAAGCACAACCTTCCAGGACCGAACCAGGAAGAAATAGAAAATATAAACAGACCAGTCACAAGCACTGAAATTGAGACTGTGATTAAAAATCTTCCAACAAACAAAAGTCCAGGAGCAGATAGCTTCACAGGCGAATTCCATCAAACATTTAGAGAAGAGCTAACACCTATCCTTCTCAAACTCTTCCAAAATAGAGCAGAGGGAGGAACACTCCCAAACTCATTCTACGAGACCACCATCGCCGTGCTACTAAAACCAGACAAAAATGCCACAAAGAATGAAAACTACAGGCTGATATCACTGATGAACATAGATGCAAAAATCCTCAACCAAATACCAGCATACAGAATCCAACAGCACATTAAAAGGGTCATGCACCATGATCAAGTGGGGTTTATCCCAGGAATGCAAGGATTCTTCAGTATACGCAAATCAAACAATGTGATATACCATATTAACAAATTGAAGGAGAAAAACCATATGATCGTCTCAATAGATGCAGAAAAAGCATTTGACAAAATTCAACACCCATATATGATAAAAACCCTCCAGAAAGTAGGCATAGAGTGAACTTAGCTCCACATAATAAAGGTCGTATATGACAAACCCACAGCCAACATCATTCTCAATGGTGAAATACTAAAACCATTTCCACTAAGATCAGGAACAAGACAATGTTGCTCACTCTCACCACTATTATTCAACATAGTTTTGGAAGTTTTAGCCACAGCAATCAGAGAAGAAAAATAAATAAATGGAATTCAAATTGGAAAAGAAGAAGTAAAGCTGTCACTGTTTGCAGATGACATGATATGATACATAGAGAATCCTAAAGATGCTACAAGAGAACTACTAGAGCTAATCAATGAATTTGGTAAAGTAGCAGGATACAAAATTAATGTACAGAAATCTATTGCATTTCTATACACTAATCATGAAAAATCTGAAATAGAAATTAAGGAAACACTCCCCTTTACCATTGCAACAAAAAGAATAAAATATCTAGGAATAAACCTACCTAGGGAGACAAAAGACCTGTATGCAGAAAACTATAAGACACTGATGAAAGAAATTAGAGATGATACAAACAGATTGAGAGATATACCATGTTCTTGGATTGGAAGAATCAACATTGTGAAAATGACTATACCACCCAAAGCAATCTACAGATTCGATGTAATCCCTATCAAACTACCAATGGCAGTTTCCACAGAACTAGAACAAAACATTTCACAATTTGTATGGAAACACAAAAGACCCCGAATAGCCAAAGCAATCTTGAGAAAGAAAAACGGAGCTGGAGGAATCAGGCTCCTGGACTTCAGAGTATACTACAAAGCTACAGTAATCAAGACAGTATGGTACTGGCACAAAAACAGAAATATAGATCAGTGGAACAGGATAGAAAGCCCAGAGATAAACCCACGCACATATGGTCACCTTATCTTTGATAAAGGAGGCAAGAATATATAGTGGAGAAAAGACCGCCTCTTCAATAAGTGGTGCTGGGAAAACTGGACAGCTACATGTAAAAGAATGAAATTAGAACACTCCCTAACACCATACACAAAAATAAACTCAAAATGAATTAAAGACCTAAATTTAAGGCCAGACACTATCAAACTCTTAGAGGAAAACATAGGCAGAACACTCTATGACATAAATCACAGCAAGATCCTTTTTGGTCCACCTCCTAGAGAAATGGAAATAAAAAACGAAAAATAAACAAATGGGACTCAATAAAACTTAAAAGCTTTTGCACAGCAAAGGAAACCATAAACAAGACAAAAAGACAACCCTCAGAATGGGCGAAAATATTTGCAAATGAAGCAACTGACTAAGGATTAGTCTCCAAAATTTACAAGCAGCTCACACAGCTGAAAATGAAAAAAACAAACAACCCAATCCAAAAATGAGCAGAAGACCTAAATAGACATTTCTCCACAGAAGATATACAGATTGCCAAGAAACACACAAAAGGATGCTCAACATCAGTAATCATTAGAGAAATGCAAATCAAAACTACAGTGAGGTATCACTTCACACCAGTCAGAATGGCCATCATCAAAAAATCTGCAAACAATAAATGCTGGAGAGGATAAGGAGAAAAGGGAACCCTCTTGCACTGTTGGTGGGAATGTAAACTGATACAGCCACTATGGAGAACAGTATGGAGGTTCCTTAAAAACCTAAAAATAGAACTACCATACGACCCAGCATTCCTACTACTGAGCATATACCCTGAGAAAACCATAATTCAAAAAGAGCCATGTACCACAATGTTCCTTGCAGCTCTATTTACAATAGCCAGGACATGGAATTAACCTAAGTGTATATCAACAGATGAATGGATAAAGAAGATGTGTCACATATATACAATGGAGTATTACTCAGCCATAAAAAGAAATGAAATTTAGTTATTTGTAGTGAGGTGGATGGACCTAGAGTCTGTCATACAGAGTGAAATATGTCAGAAAGAGAAAAACAAATACAGTATGCTAACACATATAAATGGAATCTAAAAAAAAAAAATTATGAAGAACCTAGAGGCAGGACAGGAATAAAGACGCAGATCTAGAGAAAGGACTTGAGGACACGGGGAGGGGGAAGTGTAAGCTGGGACGAAGTGAGTGACTAGCATTGACTTATATATACTACCAAATGTAAAATAGATAGCTAGTGGGAAGCAGCCGCATAGCACAGGGAGATCAGCTCAGTGCTTTATGACCACCTAGAGTGGTGGGATAGAGAGGGTGGGAGGGAGACACAAGAGACAGGAGATATGGGGATATATGTATATGTATAGCTGATTCACTTTGTTATAAAGCAGAAGGTAACACACTGTTGTAAAGCAATTATACTCCAGTAAAGATTAATAAAACAAAGTTAAAAAAAAAATAAACAAAACCATATTTTATGGGCAATGAGGCGGTACTGTAACCTTTCCTCAGTATTTTTTACCTTCAGCTTTTTTTTATTCTTCAGATGGTGATGAGTGGACCTGAGATTAAAGTACCATTATTTCAGAGCACTGAAGCAAAGCCATGTAATGATGACTTCAGAAATCTCTGGTAGTTTCAGCCAGCAACCTCTTTTTCATTAGCAATCTCAGTATTGTTGGGACTAGAATCTTTCCCTACTTCAGAGTGTTGGTTTGCTTGACGTTTGAGAATGTTTTCAAGGATAAAACAAGGTTGGAGCTGTATCCATGTAAAGCCAGTCATGAAGCCCTTCTATGGAAAATTTCCATGAAAAGATCAGAAACAAATGTTTTTGAAGAAAATTACAGTAAAAATAAAATGAAGTTGATGCCATAGTAAGTCTATATTACTCACAAGCCAATGGATGAATTGATTCTAGTAGTTGTTTGATTGTTTTGCTTTCTTCTCAGATAAAAACAGGTTCTTTAATTTTTTATTGAAGCATAGTTGATTTACAATGTTGTTAATTTCTGCTGCACAGCAAAGTGATTCAGTTATACATATATATTCACTCTTTTTTAAAATATTATTTTCCATTTTGGTTTATCACAGCATATTGAATATAGTCCCCTGTGCTATACAGTAGGACCTTGTTGTTTATCCATTCTATATATAATAGTTTGCATTTGCTAACCCCAAACTCCCAATCCTTCCTCCCCCCACCCATCCTCCCCCTTGCCAACCACAAGTCTGTTCTCTATGTCTGTGAGTCTAAAACAGCTTAGTTTTTATAGAAAGGATTCTGCTACATAAACACTTTCAAGTGCAGGGATGAAGGAAGCCTCTTTGGTCCTTCTCTGAGATGACCTAGTATCTGCTGAGATGCACTCCAGAGGATGGCTTGGTTGCTGCTGCTACTGAAATTGCAGGTATTGGTGCCTAAGAAAGTGGATCCTTTGCAAGTTGAACTGTGGGAATACAGACCACAAAAGTATGAGAGAACATTGGAGAAGGACAGTCATTGCTGCTTAGGGTCCATGGCAATCAGATATCCCTACTTAACTCTTGAGAGGAATATACATCCTTTCAGAAGATCTCAATATTTAGTAGGTGAGAATTTATTGTGAAGAAAGACTCTAAGGTGGCCCTCCACAATTTAGGTCTCCTGGAGTTCACAACCTTGTATAATCCTCTTCCCTTGAGTGAAAACGAGACCCGGGATTTGCTTCTAACCAATATGGTAAAAGTAATGAGATGTCACTCTCATGATTATGTTATGTTGGATAAGCCTCCGTCTTGCAAACAGATTTGCTCTAGAGATGCTCCTTCCTAGCTTGATGAAGTAAATGGCTATGTTGGAAAACCCACATGGCAAAGATCTGCAGGTAACAGCCTCTAGGAGTTGAGGGCATCCTCCAGTCAATAGCCAGCAAGAAACTGGGACCATCTTCCTTAACAACCACAAGTAAATTAATTCTGCCAACATCTGATTGGAAGTGATTCTTCCCCACTTGAGCTTCCAGATGAGATCACAGCCTCACCCAACACCTTGAGTGCAGCCTTGTGAGACCCTGAGCAGAGGACGCAGTTAAGCTGTGCCTGGACTCCTGACCTACAGAAACTATGAGATAAGAAATGTGTACTTTTTTAAGTCACTGGGTTTGTGGCAATTTGTCATGCAACAACAGAAAATTAATACATTCACATATTTTACCTATTGATCCATAAGCTTAATTGTAAGTTTAATAAACAATTCTATTCTTAGATAACAGCACTTAATGAGACCCATTACTTCTTTGAGTAGACACCATAGCATTTCAGAATCAATAAGCAGATTCTGTCAAAGTGGTTTTTTTTCCCTATAATTTGTTAGTGACCATGAAAAGGCTAAAGTAATGGGACATTGCTCTGTTCTAAATATGAAAGAGATGTTTGTATCAAACTGAACTAAAGGGGGATGCTGTAGGAAAAGAGAACAAGTTCATTGATGTCTTCCCATTTGTGGCCATTTCCTAATGTTAATTGCACCTATGTTGATTACTGCTTGTTGGTTATTCAAATTTATTCTTTCTATTTGGCTAGCTATAGGTGGGTTCCAGCTGTTACCCAAAGGGGATTTAGGGAGGAAAAAAGGTCTAGAACCAAGTTTAGGTGAACAACGGTAAAAGCTGTTAATGTCCCGTCATCCTGCAGAAAACAGAAACCATGAATTTGGGCAGCAGAGATAATCTGGTTAATACAGGAATTCTCAGAGGCACCTGTGTTCACTCTTCATCTCTTCTGCAGTCATCTTTTTCTTCAGGGCTGTCTGTCTTCCTTGTCACTGGTTCTTTTTGGTCTGTGATCTATTTAATCTCTTCTCTAAGGTTTCATTAGAGTTTTGACATTGCCATTTAATATTTTGAACATTTTGACATCTCTTCAACCTTTTAAACATTTGATTAAGTAAATAATTCTTCAGAATTATACAAGCATATACAATTCTTTGAGTAATCATTGAGTAACAGCACATTCAGATTAGTAGAACATTCTTATAAACATTGCATTAAGTTCAAAATAGAAGACATATTTTGACATATAACTCACAGAAAGTTCAGAACTAATTTTTTAAAGATTAAGTAGAGAAATGTGCAGGAACCAATTTATTTCACATCTGTCACCTGCCAGTGCCTACAGTTATTAATGACCTAGTGTGATTTTCATTGCATTTGCATGCCTGTGCATGTACTGACCAGAATGTGAAACCACTCCAGCTAAACTTTGGGAGAAATCATGCCTGGCATCTCAGACAGAGAAGTCACCAGCTTAGGGAGAGAATCAACCATGATTTTTAGTCTTTTAAAAAGATATTTACTGGGGGAGTTCCCTGGTGGTCAAGTGGTTAGGATTTGGCACTTTCACTTCCATGGCCCAGGTTCAGTCCCTGGTCAGGAAACTGAGATCCCACAAGCCACGAGTCATGGCCAAAAAAAAAAAAAAATCTACTGCCTGCCACCATAGGTGAGCTGATATGACCTAGGCCACCTAGACCACACCCTACCATGAGCACTTCTTGGCATTCAAGAAGACTCTAGATGGATATCTGCTCTCCTCTCCATTAGAAGGGCTAATGAGGCCTCAGCTATGACACTCAGGAAAGGGAATCATGGTACTGTATTACCAATGGGAAAATCAATCTGCAATCAGCCCCCCATGTGTCAGCTTCTGGGACCACTGTGAGAACTCCCTGCAGCCCTTGCATCTAGTCCAGAATCTTCTTTATAGTTCATGACAATGACACTGCTCAGCTCTAACTTCACAAATAAATATGTTTTAGCCAGAATTTCCTGTATTAACCAGATAGTCTCTGCTGCCCAAATTTATGTACTTTACCTTCTGCAGGAGAATGGAACACCAGCAACTTCGAGGATTCCTCACCCAAACTTGATTCCAAGATTTTTTCCTTCCTAAATCCTCTTTGGGTGAGAGCTGGAGTCCAGCTGTTGTTTTGGTGCATGTCATCTCCACAACCAGCCAGTTCCTTATCCCTTCTCCACCTCTATTCTTAGCCCTCCTTCAGCCCCAAGGATCTTTCTCTCCTCTGGATGGTCACCTTTGCCCTTCCATGATGACTGCCTAGCTGGCTCCCTTCATCAGAGGGAAATTTGACCACAGAGCACATAGTGGCTAATGCTCCATCCTCCTACCTATACAGAGTCAGGTGACAGCCAAATCCTTTCCTTTTCCTACAAAGACGGAAATGATATTAGAGTTCAGCACTTGGGCTATTATTTCATAAAGAGTTCAGTGCTTCAGCACAATTGTCTGATCTTTATCATCACAATTCAATTTTCAGGATGCAGTGGAGAGAGAAAATATGTTCAAGTCATCTTCCTCCTTGTACGGGAACATCCGAAAAGAGCCTCCTTTTTCCAATTCCCAGAAGAGAACAGCAGCCCCAAAAGCTACTGCATGCCGTCAGAAACATCAAGATCAGTCCCTTCAGTTTTGAGACTTGACGGCTTTGTACTTTTTCAGTCACAGAGAGCTGACCTGACTTTTCTTCTTCTGACAGCTTTCTGCAGGGCCCTGCAGAATAGCTTTGGCTTTGATTACCCAGTGATTTACAGCCCTTCTCCTATGTTGTTTTCCCAGGGTTTAGGGATCTTCCCTCTTACCCTGTTGCCTCAAAGCAATTTTCCTTATCATCTTCCAGAAGTCCAAGACCCACCCTTTTTATGTCCTTCTGAGACTCCTGAATAATGATTGTCTGTTTTCTTTCTCTTTCTTCCTTCTTACTTTTCTTTCTCCCTCCTGCCCTCCCTCCCTTCCTTCTTTCCTACCTTCCTAGCATCAGTGTTTTCATCATAGGGTCAGATTTTTTATAAACACAAGTACTCTAATTTTAATAATGATTCTTTAATAGAGAAAGAAAATAGCATTTTCTTATTCTCTAATTTGTCTGGTTAGACATCTGTAATTGGTTTTGTGGTACACAGCTTTATGGTGAGAGTCACCTCAACATTCCTGATATGTTTGCAAAATAGTATGTCAACATTCAGATACAGAGACAAAGATTGAACGCATACAGTTTATTTGCAATATTGGGAGACGTGGGCAGAAGAGTGTGTGTGTGTGTGTGTGTGTGTGTGTGTGTTTAGTAATATAAAGAAGGGAAGGCAGTCTGTAAGGGGTACACTATTAAGGCAGCTACCACAGTGTGCAACTAAAGTTCAAACCTTTGAAGAAGTTTTGGTAAATGGTGTAAAACACATACTTCATTATGATCCTATTCAAGGGTCAAGGGAGCTGAGGTATTCATACATACAAACCCTATAAATTACTGGTTAAGGGATGGCCCTGGTGAGCTACAAATTACCCAGGCACTTTGAGTTGCCCTTACATGCAGGCAGAATGTGTTCCAGCAGGCTAAGGACAGCCTTCTGATGAAGTTGTAGGTTCTGACTATTAGAAATCAGTCTGACATGCATAGACATGAGGGCATTACTTTATTTGCCATAGGGGACCAAAGGCAAGAGCTCAGAGGGCTTAGTTTATCCCATCGCCTACCTGATGAGCAACCACTTTGAAAGTCCCAGTGGTGGTAGCCCATGTTGTGATCCAAATGTTCTCCACAAACTAGTGACTGAGGTTAGTGGATGATCAGTATAGTAGACATTTGCCATTCTTCTGGGTGTCCAGCCCCTCAAATCTTTCCTATTTGGAGGACTATATGTCATCAAGGGACTTGGTAAAATGCTCTCACTCCAGAGCCAAAAGGTCTGAATAAAGTTTTCTTTCCTTACCTCCTTGTAGTGGGTATAGGCAGGTGATCTGGCCTCAGGCCAGATTCCTGCCTGGGAATTTTTCTTAGTCAGTTCGGGTTGCCATAGCAAAGAACCATAGACTGGGTGGTTTATAAACAATAGATTTTTATTTCTCATAGTTCTGGAGGCTGAAACTCCAAGATCAGGGTGCCCGCGTGGCTGAGTTTTGGTTAGAACTCTCTTCTCAGTGTTAGACTGCTGCCTTCTTGTATACTCCTGTGGTGGAAAATGGGTGGGAGAGCTCTCGGGGTCTCTTTTATGAGGGTGCTAATCCTGTTCATTAGGGTTCCACCCTCAGGATCTAATCACCCCAAAGGTCTCACTTCCTCTACTATCAAATTGGGGGTTAGGATTTCAACATATGAATTTTGGGGGGATATAAACATTCAGTTCATTACTGACTTCCTGGCAATGCAGGATGCAGGAACTGTGGGGAACTGTTCCTGATGGAGCTTTGGGATGCAGGAGCAGAGGAGTCAGTGTGCAGACGTACCCTGCATCTCTACCCCTGCCCCAGCCTGACCCCCCTGGTTTGTACATGTTTCTCCAGTAAACTCATTTCCTTTCACTTAACAAGTGCTGGTCCCTACTGTCTGCAAGTAAGAACAGTTGATCTTTACAGAATTATCAAAGTTTGAATGCAGGCAATGCCCTGCTTTGTGCAGAGCACTTTTCTAGGATCTAGGGAGGAGGTTGAGAGGAACAAAAGCAGCAGGTGACAAGCATTCAGCCTTCAACAAATTCACAATCCAGTTGGACAGGTAAGAAGTAAACTCGTGTGAAAATCCCTGAAATAAACACACTTACTTTATCTTGTTTACATACAATATCTCTTTTACTCAATTATCTTTTATATACTTGGGATCATTTATCCTCAGTATCCCTGTATGGGAGGTACTATTCCGTAGGTTTTGCAGGGGAAGAAGCTGAGGCATGGAGGAATTAAGTCATATTCCCAGAATGACAAAATGGAGACAAGTGCCACCGTGTCTACTCTGTCATGTGCCCTTGCCTTTAGAGTTCTGTTCAGGAATACCTTGCTGCACATGGGCAAAGGGCCAGAGCAGGGGTTGGCAACATATGGCTCAAGTCCAGCCAGCCAATTCTTTTCGTAAATAACATTTAATTGGAACACAGCCACACCCATTTGCTTATGTATTGTCTATGGCTGCTTTTGAGCTGTGACCACAGAGTTGAGTATTGCAACACAGACTATATTGTCTGCAAGCCTGAAATATTTACTACCTGGCCTTTTATAGAGAAAGCTTGCAGATCCCTGGGTTAAGGCATAGCTATAAACAATTTAGTTTCACTGAATCAAGCTTCTGAGAGTCTTCTAACTGGTGTCACTTGGCCTGCACTGTCCCAGAGACATTAATGATTACACGGTTAACTGAAATCTAAGTACAAACCAATAACCATTTTAATGATAATAATAAAAACAACAGCTGTTATTGATGAGGAATCTCTATATTCATGTGATGAATGCTTTACTAACATAGTTTTACTAGCCTGATTCCAAGTTCAGTATGGTTAAGTCAACTTGTGCAGTGGCAGAGCCGGATTTATCCTGCATGTCATCTCTAGAGGCTGGGCTCTTAACCACCACACTTTACAGCCTTCACATCCATCATGAAGAAGAAATCAGGAAAAAGACGAATTTTCTAAGACTCTGTGGAGACAGGCAGGTAACCAAGGACGCCCTCAAGAAGTTGGTGCTAATGAGACAGTAGACATCAGGTTACCCAGAGCAGGAGAGTGTGTTTGTGATGGGCACTTCCATCTCTCAGGGTGTCAAGATTCCACTTGTAATTACCAGTGTTGCTTTCTATTTTTTCCAGGAAACATGTTGACAAGCCACTCAGGATAGCTTTACTGTAGACGCCTCACAAAAGGGAAATAGAAGTCAAAGCTGCTAGTCCCATATCCACTAACATTTGATTTTCAAGAGTTTCTGAATTTTTATATTTTGAATGACCAACCTCCCAAGTCTTTACAACTTCAGTAGTGAGATTGAGAGTACACCTGCTCTTTGCACAGGAGCACAGCAAAGGAGTGGGTCGTGAGCCCTCTTAAAAGAGGGTTTAAAATAGGCCTGCCTTGTCTTGGAATGTTGTTTACAGAGTGCCCGCCTTTGTTGGGAGATTCCAGCTGGTTTATGAAGTGATGCCAAGGTCCTACCTGATCCCCTTGACTCTAGCCCTGACCTGTTCCCTCTAGGTATGTTACTCACGTTCTACCAGGAAGCTCAGCCTTACCTACCCCAGGTGTCAGACAGCCAAGGATGCAAGCAGACTGAAAGCCCCCACTGCAACCTAAATATGCTAGAGCTTGGTGTTGGTTGCCCTCAGATTTTGGCATCCCAGCACTGAACACAGAACTGCAATGTTAGTTTTGAAGTCTAACTTGTGGCCACCAGCCTGGGCACTCTCCAGGGCAGGGAGATCCTCCCCTTCCTCTCGGTACTGCCTGTGCCTAGCACACTGCTGGGCACATGGTAGGTGGTCAGAAAAAGATTTAAGAGACCATGGCATCAGCCTTAGAGGGAGCTGAATCCGAAGGACAGCTGGCTGTGTTTCCTTTCATTCAGGCATGGTTTTCCCTGGGCACCTGTGGACTAGGGCCCAGGATGGACTTTAGCTCCTGACACCCAGCCTGGTGCTCTGGGCCTCATTATTCTGCCCTGGGCTGGCCACAGCTCACATAACTGCCTGCTACCAGATTTTTCAGCAGCACCCATTTCAATTCTGACTCAGTGTTTCACCCACCCATTAGGACTCAGTCCTTTCCTCTCCGATCTTCAGTGCTGACCATTGGCTGTTGGATATATTGGCCCCATGCTTTGCCCTTTGCCCCACTTCTTCGTTTGGCCTGGGAGTAGGGCCATTTCCTCTAATGCCTGTCCAGACATGTGGTGTGTCTACTAGGGCCACGTACCCAGACAAATAACTAGATTATTAATAATAAATAAAACAACTGCATGTTATCAAAAGCCATTATTTCACTTGATGATTAAACCTACCTATAAGTGGGTATTATCATCCCTATTATACAGATGAGGAAACTGAGATTCAGGGGGAAAAAACTTACTCTAGACCGTTAACTTTCTGTTGCTGCGTAAAAAATTTCCACAAACAACACTCATTAATTACCTCAAAGTTCCCATGGGAGGCGTCTGAGCACAGATGGGTTAGGTCTTCTACTCAGGGTCTCACAAGGCTGTGTCAGGGTGTCAGATGGGCTACATTCTTGTCTGGATGCTTGGCTAGGGCAGAGTCCACTGCCAAGCTCAATTTCTTTGTTGGCAAAATTCATTTCTTTGCAGCTGTGTGACTGAGGGCCCCAGCTTCTTCCTGGCCATCAGCTGAAGGTCACCCTCACTCAAGGCCACCGCAGTTCCCTGCTACATAGGCAGCTCATATGGCTGTTTGTTTTTTCAAGGCCAGAAGGAGAATTTAACACTCCAGTCTACTAAGATACAGTCTTATGTAAGGTGACATCACATCACCTTTTCTATATAATGTACCATAATTGCAGTGTTGACATCTCATCACTTTTACCATATTTAATTTGCTAGAAGTGAGTCATAGATTGTCCCTGCCCTCAAGGGGAGAGGACTATACAGGGTGTGACCCTAGGGTGGGCCTGACACAGTCACAGAGCTGCTAAGTGGCAGTTGGGGGACCAGAGCCCTGCCACACTGCCTCCCTGCAGGCCCAGGCTCCTTCCTTTTCCAGCTGCCTCTGTTGCCACATGGAATTGTTCTGTCTCATGAGTCTCAAGTTGTACAGATTGGAGACACCTTTGACCTTGCCCTCAAGGTCATACTCACAGTTTTTTATGATCAAGTCCTTTCAGTTTTCCAGTACAAAATATCTTGAAGAGGGTATAAAACATGCCTGCTTGTTTTGGAATGCTGTTTACGCAGTATTCAGTCTTGTTGGGAGATTTCAGATGGTTTATGACAGTAAAACAACCAACAGAACCCTTGGAGCAGATCTGGGCAGATATACCATATAAACTCAATACTGTGTTACATGGGGCTGAATTCTATTTCTCTTGAGGACAGCTTCTATACATGCAAACAAAGACTTAACAAATATCCAAAGTAGAAGAAAAAGATGCAATGCTATTTTTCAATTTAAATCAATTCAGAAATACTTAAGTCTGGATAGAAATTAAATTCATTTCTCAACGAAATGCAAAGGAGACAGATTAGAGCTGTAGCATCCATGAAGAAAATTGTCAACACATTAGAGACTTTTCTGTCACAGTGTCACATTGTCCTTTATTTCTTAGGAGACAGACCCTGTAACCAATCCCACAAGACAACCTTATCATAGAGACTGCCACGTATCTGTGGACATGCCTGATTTCTTGGCCCTCCTTTATTTTAATTTTCCAAATAATGATACAGTGGACATCTGATATGGTGAGCAGACACCACAGAGAGTTTTGTCTACTGTTTATTAGTTTGTGATGAAAAACAACTCTGCAAAAACATAAACTGTGTTCTCCTCTTGAGTCTGAGATAGATTCTAAGTTCATTCAAACCCATTTTTAAAAAGCTCAGCAAAGCAATAGCAACACAAGCCAGTCGTGTTAGAGAATCGGGGTTGCTTTAGTAGGCAAACTGTTTTTTTATCATGGTAAGTTAGGCTTCCCAAATACAATTTTTTAATATGCCAGCACGTTGTTGGGTGCTTCCATCAGTCACAGCAGAAGAATGTCACCATGAAGACAGAGCATGGGGAAAGCAAGGAATTTAGCTGACCTGAATTTAACAAGTGCTACAGAAGCAGATATTAGCTGTGAATGCAAAGCTCTATTCTTAAAAACATGTTGTGCATGCAAGAGAAGACAAGATATTTATGTTTTGCCACCCAAACGTAAAAATTAAAAATATATTCCATTGACAAAAATGTATTGCTTTTTGAATTGCTTTTGAACTGGGGAAAATATTTAAGCAGGTTAAACCAAGGAAATAAATAACAAAAGAATACACAGTATTTTACACAACTAGAAGCTGGATTGAGTTCCATAAAGAAGGAGGATTAGCGACCTGGTCTGGGAGAAGTTGCTGTTACAGTGACCTCAGGTCACAGCGGGAAAATTTAGCTGTTATTTTGGAAAGTGTTTCCTGATTCCTATAGGGTTCTTTGTTTTCTGAGCTCACTGGAGTTAGGGCAGGGCTTGATTGCTCCGAGAGAGCGAGAGCAAGAGAGAGAGAGAATCCAGATGTGGAGAAAATTAGACCTGTAACTGAGCAATGGGCTCTTGTGCCTGAGACAAGAGGGAAGGGGGCAGAGCGCAACCTTTAAAAGAATGGCATAGCAGCTGAGGATACACAGAAACTGCTGAGAACCGATTAGGCCCAAGATGTAGAAGACTCAACTTCCAGGAGACCTTGAGCCTCATTATATGCTTATCGTAATACATTAGCTAAATGACATGCCCACAGGTGCCATGACAGCTCCAAGGCTGACATAAAAGGCCAAAAAGTGGGCGGTGGCCCAATTCCTGGAAATCTCCCGCCCTCCAAAATAGTTAGAATAATCCTCCCACTCGTTAGCCTATAAAATTACCTAGACCATAAAGGCTAACCACGCCATATTTCTGAGGTGGCCTACACCCTGTCTGTGGAGTGCGTTTCTCCCAGGGCCTCTCTCCTTCTGAGACGGACCGCATTCTGTCTATGAAGTGTGTATCTTTTTTTTTTTTTTTTTTTTTTAATTATTTATTTATTTATTTTTGGCTGTGTTGGGTCTTCGTTTCTGTGCGAGGGCTTTCTCTAGTTGCGGCAAGCGGGGGCCACTCTTCATCATGTTGCGTGGGCCTTTCACTGTCGCGGCCTCTCCTGTAGCGGAGAACAAGCTCCAGATGCGCAGGCTCAGTAGTTGTGGCTCACGGGCCTAGTTGCTCCGTGGCATGCGGGATCTTCCCAGACCAGGGCTCGAACCCGTGTCCCCTGCTTTAGCAGTCAGATTCTCAACGACTGCGCCACTAGGGAAGCCCTGAAGTGTGTATTTTTCTCAATAAACCTGCTTTCCCACTTAGTTCTCGGGGCAGAACTCCCTTGCCTGCCCGCTTCTATCCCCCACAAGCGTCCTATATTAATGAATTTACTTCTTGCTTATCATTTTGCCTCTTGCTGAATTCCTTCTGCGCCGAGACATAAACTGAGCTTCATTAAGTCCTGAGACCTGAGACCAGGTGTGTGTGCAGTTTCAGCTGGGAGATTGTGGGTTCAAGCCCCATCTGAGGTGCGATTGGGTTCGAGTCCCAGTCTGAGGTGTGTAGTTTCATGCTCACAGCACAGAAAATCAAACTCTTGATAGCAGGTGTTTGCAGCCAAGTAAGGGTTTATTGCAGGGTGTCAAGCAAGGGAATGGGAGACAAGCCTCAGCTCCACTCTCACTTGGTCTTTGAGTTCCGGGTTTTTTAAAGGGGAAGAACAAAGAAGCTGGGATTAATCATCATCTTGTGACATTTCTTAATCTTAGTTTTGAGGGTCAGGATGCCTCCATTTAGGGTTCTCTGACCAGGTGGTCCATGGCTCTGGGGTCTGTTAGCTCATCTTGCACTGGAGGAAAAACCTGAGTTTGTACTAAATGATATCGACAACAGCACTTTTACTCATCTGACTCTGATTGATTAGTGTTCAGTCAGCACAAGATTAGGTCAGAGGGGACAAGAAAAGGGATAAAGTTTTTTTTTTTTAATTAATTAATTAATTTTTGGCTGCGCTGGGTCTTTGTTGCTGCGCGCAGGCTTCTCATTGCAGTGGCTTCTCTTGTTGCAGAGCATGGGCTCTCGGCGCGCAGGCTTCAATAGTTGTGGCTCGCGGGCTCTAGAGTGCAGGCTCTGTAGTTGTAGCACACGGGCTTAGTTGCTCCGCGGCATGTGGAATCTTCCCGGATCAGGGCTCGAACCCGTGTCCCCTGCATTGGCAGGTGGATTCTTAACCACTGAGCCACCAGGGAAGTCCCAAGGAATAAAGTTTTGGATAGAAACATTAATCATAAACTCAGTAAGGGAACTTGGTTTCACACACACTACGGCTGGGCACCAGGTGAGGAGGTGAAATCATCCTCTGTTCTCATCCCACCCCTTCCCCAGCCCAACACCAGGGAAAAGTTGTGGAAGAAAGAAGGAAAGAAGGTGAGGAAAGAAGGTAATCCCTGAGGATACTTTCTTATCTAGTAGGAAGCTAAATTGAAGCAGTGAAATAATTTAAGCATCTCATGTAAATGTAGAGGAAGGAGGTCCCAGAGTTTCTTCAGCATCTCAATGTGAGTTGGTACTCTGGAATTCTCTTGGCTTTCCCCTCCAGCTGCAAGTAGGCAGCTGCTGCTCCGGGCATCGTGTCCTCCTGGAGTGGAGGTGGGGGGAAGGGACACACAGAAACAATAACAGAGGTGAGTCTCACATGATCATGAGGAGCTAAAACACAGAGCAGAATTGGACATGGAATATCCTTTTGCAAATGGAGGGAGTATGGGTGAGATTTAAAGAGGATGAGGGAAAGGGAGGAGAGGAAGGGGGAGTAATGTACAAATTCTGGTGAAACGCTCTGATCTGTCTTTGATAGACCATTGTTTAGCGGAAGCAAGACAGAAACCAATCACATGCAATTTCCTTCCAATTCAAAAATTTGGAGTTATAAAAAACTTGGACATGGGCCAGCCTGGGCAGAATGAGTTGACAGGATTGCAGTTAAGGCATGTCATCAGAGCAAGGAGTACAAGCCACACAATGGCTCAATACAAACAGCTTTAAAAACTGAAAAGGAGTTCACTCCCATTATCTAGGCTTTCAGTAGAACCAAAAATTCCAGTTCACAAAGGCTCACAGTTTAATTCCACTCTGTGGTACTTGCCAGTTTCTCTTCCCATGACATTTATTTTCTTCTTCTTGTTAGAGCAACGCCATAGTTTTCGGCCTTGTTTTTTTCATTCTAATTTTAAGCCTCAGTTTTTTTCTGTCTAGTTCAGTAGTGATGCTGGCTCACTTTTCATGGAAACAAATTGTATCCATGTAAGTACAAAGTTGTTAGACCAAGCCCCAGGAACATTGTTTATTATCAGGAAGAGAAGTCTAGCATGCAGCTGTGGCCTGCATGCTTTTAAAATTTTCCACATGTTTATATATAAGAACTGATAAGCACAGGTGACAGTAGATGAGCTTTCAGAGGGGTAGAATAAGGTGATGAATAAGAAATAAGAGCACAGACGCCAGACCCAGACTGCTTGGGTTTAACTCCCAGCTTTACCATTTATTCCTTATGTGACATTGGAAACTATGAAATTACAATGTCTCAGTTTCCTCATCAGGAACATAGGCATGCTGTTATTAGATACCTCATAGGGTTATTGTGAGGGTTAAATGAGTTAATGTCTCCAGAATCCAACTACTTACTATCTCCATAACTACCTACCAGTGGTGTCTGAGTCACCATGATCTTGTTGGGGAGGAAGAAATTTTCCTCTGTCCTTCTAGGTTCTTCTGGCTGCTCTATGAATTAAATTGACATGAGATAGATTAACAGGAGAAAATCAAGCAAAAGTTTAATAACATGTATACAAGGGAGAGACCCAAGAAAACTTTGTAGCTTGCCAATATGGCCAAAGCCCTCACCTTAAATACCATCCTCAGCTAAAGGCAAAAGAGGATGTTGAGGATGTTAGGAGAGGTTACCAGGAAAAGTAGAGTAAACAAGGGTAAAGTCGTTATTCAGATTTAAGTCAGTGCCTTCTCTATTGTTAAGAGTTTCTAGAGACTTTGTGATCCTACTCTTCCTGGTACAGCAAGGGAGACACCCTTACAAATGGAGGTTTCCCTTACAAATGTGAATGTTTCTCCCAAAAGGGTAACTCCTACTTGGTTTTCAGAGTTTTCCCCATTTCTGCTGTTTCTTAGAAAATAACCAGCTTAAAATAATAAACATGCCAAAGAGACATATTTTGGGTTGGTAAATCCTACTCCCCTACAATCTCTTTATGGCTTACAGTCTCCAAACTAGACTCTCTGTCTCAACTTTTGACGTGCCATGCCATGGTCTATTTCCCAACATAGCATGTGATCTGAAACTGGGTTCTCCTCTTGATGGGTGTTGAGCCAAAAGACATACCCAAGCCAAAGATGGGGAGAAGGAATGTTTTATTACTTATAGCAAGTAAGGAGGATACCAGGGATCTTTCCCAAAGCAGTGTCTCCCCAAACAGCAAACTTGGGGAAGTTTTAAGCTAAGGGTACATGCATATTCATGAAGGGGTGGGTGGTATATGCATATTCATGAAGGGGCTTGGGCAGTTGACAGAGTCCAGTAAGCTATTTTGGAATCTGGCCACTATGCTTGCCCTTGAACAGGTCTCAGTAATAATAATCTTAAGGGAACAAAAGAACAAAGAAACAATTGTTATCAAGCAAGAGAAGTAACAATAGCAAAGATAACAAATCAGTTGTAAGGCTCCCTGTTCTGTTTCAATGGTAAAGAGCAGTCTGAAGCACTTTCTAGAGCCGTTTGCAGAAGTTAAACCTTCTTCTAGCAGCTCAACCACCAGATCTACTGGAACCTAAGGGATGATGATGTTGATGTTTTCTGAGCCTCGTGACTTCAATCAACTAAAGCTTGGACTCTGTCAACCTTTGCCCCAATTCTATGCTGAATTCTCCTCTGCTCAAGCCCCTTCATGAATATGCATGTACCCTTAGCTTAAAACTTCCCCAAGTTTGCTGCTTTGGGAAAGATCCCTGATGGTCTCCTAACTTGCTGCAAATAATAAATCCTTCCTTCTCCTGCTCTTTGGCTTGGTTGTGTCTTTTGACTTGACATCCACCAAGGGGCAAACCCAGTTTTTGGGTAACAAATGTTCTTCCTTCAGATATCTGCACTGTTCACTCCATCACCTCCTCTCCTTTTTTTAAACAGCTTTATTGAGATATTATTTACATAGTTGGGGAATGTCTCCTGTCATGTCAGTAAACAGAGGATGCTGGAGCCATCAGGCCATCAGCCACTGCAGCCAAATCCAACTGTACACCCTGAGGAGATTCAGGATGGAAAAGAACAAGATACTGGCCCTAGATAGTTAAGGTGCATATCAGAGGAATGATTTCAATGAGCGCAGACTCTTGCATCTTCCCATATATAGAAAAGTGCTAAATTCCTTAACTTGAGATGTCTGGTTTCTTTAATTAACAGTAATCCTTTGATGTTCCAACTACCTGGTCTTTGTTGCAAAAGCTCCTGTGTATCCTGGCTCCTCCCTTACCTCTAGGGAGCAGTCCCTGAGAGCGATCTGAGAGGCTGTCTTCTGGGCTTAAGTCCTCAGTATGTCTGTCAAATAAAACATAACTCTCAACTTTTAGGTTGTACATTGTTTTATTCCAATGACAGTTCTGGAGACCATGAAGGGACCTAGAGCAGACTTCTCTCCTTTGCCTAAACTCTATGAGGATCCAAAGCCTGGTACCAACAGAGGCCTCTTGTGCCCTTCCGCCTCCTCTGAGAGTCCAGATGAATTTGAGTGAGTCTTTCTTGGTTCTTGGATCTCCCTTTACGGGCTGCTGATTTACTGGCTGCTGTTTTATTTGGTGGTGTTAAACTTCTCTCTGGAGGAGTAAGTTATCCTTGAAACTTAGTTTCAAGAAGAGGTACCTGGGCTATCCTCAGGTGAAAGACACTGGGAAGATTCTGCTCAATTTTGATACAGAGCGAGTTATCCTCAGTTAATTGGGAATTAAAGGAACTCTCAGAGACCTTCCAATGGCAGAGGAGTGAGATATGGAGATCACCTTCCTCCTCACAAATACATCAGAAATACATCTACACATGGAACAACTCCTACAGAATACCTACTGAACACTGGCAGAGGACCTCAGACTTCCAAAAAGGCAAGAAACTCCCCCACGTACCTGGGTGGGGAAAAGAAAAAAGAAAAAACAGAGACAAAAGAATAGGTTGGGACCTGAACCTCTGGGAGGGAGCTGTGAAGGAGGAAAACTTTCCACACACTAGGAAGCCCCTTCACTGGCGGAAACAGGGGGTGGCGGGGGGGGAAGCTTTGGAGCCGCGGAGGAGAGCGCAGCAACAGGGGTGTGGAGGGCAAAGCGGAGAGATTCCCGCACAGAGGATCAGTGCCGACCAGCACTCACCAGCCTGAGAGGCTTGTCTGCTCACTCACTGCGGGGGGTGGGGGCTAGGACCTGAGGTTCAGGCTTTGGAGGTCAGACCCCAGGGTGAGGACTGGGGTTGGCTGCATGAACACAGTCTGAAGGGGGCTAGTGCATCACAGCTACCCTGGAGGGAGTCTGGAAAAAAGTGTGGAACTGCCTAACAGGCAACAGACCATTGTTTCGGGGTGTGCGAGGAGAGGGGATTCAGAGCACTGCCTAAACAAGCTCCAGAGACGGGTGCGAGCCACGGCTATCAGCGTGGACACCAGAGACGGGCATGAAACGCTAAGGCTGCTGCTGCAGCCACCAAGAAGCCTGTGTGCGAGCACAGGTCACTATCCACACCTCCCCTCCTGGGAGCCTGTGCAGCCCGCCACTGCCAGGGTCCTGTGATCCAGGGACAACTTCCCCGGGAGAACACATGGTGCACCTCAGGCTGGTGCAACGTCACGCTGGCCTCTGCCGCCGCAGGCTCGCCTCTCTCTCCCCTCTGCCTGAGTGAGCCAGAGCCCCCCAGTCAGCTGCTACTTTAACAGTGTCCTGTCTGGGTGGGGAACAGACGCCCTCAGGGAACTTACACGCAGAGGCAGGGCCAAATCCAAAGCTGAACTCCAGGAGCAGTGAGGACAAAGAAGGGAAAGGGAAATCTCTCCCAGCAGCCTCAGGAGCAGTGGATTAAATCTCCACAATCAAGTTGATGTACCCTGCATCTGTGGAATACCTGAATAGACAACAAATCATCCCAAAATTGAGGTGGTGGACTTTGGGAGCAACTGTAGACTTGGGGTTTGCTTTCTGCATCTAATTTGTTCCTGGCATTATGTTTATCTTAGTTTAGTATTTAAAGTTTATTATCATTGGTAGATTTCTTTATTGATTTGGTTGCTCTCTTCCTCCTTTTATATACATATACATATATATATATATATATATATATATATATATATATATATATATATATATATATATATATATATATATCCTTTTCCTCTTTTTGTGAATGTGTATGTGTATGCTTCTTTGTGTGATTTTTGTCTGCATAGTTTTGCTTTTACCATTTGTCCTAGGGTTCTGTCAGTCCAGTTTTTCAGGTTTTGTTTTTGTGGTATAGTTTTTAGTGCTTGTTATCATTGGTGGATTTGTTTTTTGGTTTTGTTGCTCTCTTCTTTCTTTCTTTCTTTCTTTCTTTTCTTTCCCTTTTTTATTACTTTTTATTTTTTTAATAATTATTTTTATTTTTTATTTTAATAACTTTATTTTATTTTATTATTTTTCTTTCTTTCTTTCTTTCTTTTTTTCTCCCTTTTCTTCTGGGCCATGTGGTTGACAGGGTCTTGGTGCTCCGACCAGTGTCAAGCCTGCGCCTCTGAGGTGGGAGAGCCAAGTTCAGGACATTGGTCCACCAGACACCTCCCAGCTCCATGTAATATGAAACAGAGAAAGCTCTCCCAGAGACCTCTATCTCAATGCTACGACCCAGCTCCACTCAAAGACCAGCAAGCTACAGTGCTGGACACCCTAGGCCAAACAACTAGCAAGACAGGAACACAACCCCACCCATTAGCAGAGAGGCTGCCTAAGATCATAATAAGGTCACAGACACCCCAAAACACACCAACGGACGCGGTCCTGCCCACCAGAAAGACAAGATCCAGCCTCATCCACCAGAACACAGGCACTAGTCCCCTTCTCCAGGAAGCCTACACAACCCACTGAATCAACCTTAGGCACTGAGGGCAGACACCAAAAACAATGGGAACTATGAACCTGCAGCCTGTGAAAAGGAGACCCCAAACACAGTAAGTTAAACAAAATGAGATGACAGAGAAACACACAGCAGATGAAGGAGCAAGATAAAAACCCACCAGACCAAACAAATGAAGAGGAAATAGGCAGTCTACCTGAAAAAGAATTCAGAGTAATGATAGTAGAGATGATCCAAAATCTTGGAACTAGAATGGAGAAAATGCAAAAACGTTTAACATGAACCTAAAAGAACTAAAGAGCAAACAAACAATGATGAACAACAGAATAATGAAATTAAAAATTCTCTAGAAGGAATCAATAGCAGAATAACTGAGGCAGAAGAATGGATAAGTGACCTGGAAGATAAAATAATGGAAATAACTACTGCAGAGCAGAATAAAGAAAAAGAATGAAAAGAATTGAGGACAGTCTTAGAGATGTCTGGGACAAAATTAAGCACACAAACATTCGAATTATAGGGGTCCGAGAAGAAGAAGAGAAAAAGAAAGGGACTGAGAAAATGTTTGAAGAGATTATAGTTGAAAACTTCCCTAATAAGGGAAAGGAATAGTTAATCAAGTCCAGGAAGTGCAGAGAGTCCCATACAGAATAAATCCAAGGAGAAACATGCCAAGACACATATTAATCAAACTATCAAAAATTAAATACAAAGAGAAAATATTAAAAGCAGCAAGGGAAAAACAACAAATACCGTACAAGGGCATCCCCATAAGGTTAACAGCTAATCTTTCAGCAGAAACTCTGCAAGCCAGAAGGGAGTGGCACGACATATTTAAAGTGATGAAAAGGAGAAACCTATAACCAAGATTACTCTACCCAGCAAGGATCTCATTCAGATTCGATGGAGAATTTAAAACCTTTACAGACAAGCAAAAGCTAAGAGAATTCAGCACCACCAAACCAGCTCTTTAAAATATGCTAAATGAACTTCTTTAGGCAGGAAACACAAGAGAAGGAAAAGACCTACAAAAACAAACCCAAAACAATTAAGAAAATGGTAATAGGAACATACATATTGATAATTACCTTAAATGTAAATGGATTAAATGCTCCAACCAACAGGCACAGGCTCGCTGAATGGATACAAAAACAAGACCCATATATATGTTGTCTACAAGAGACCCATGTCAGACCTAGGGACACATACAGACTGAAAGTGAGGACATGGAAAAAGATATCCCATGAAAATGGAAATCAAAAGAAAGCTGGAGTAGCAATTCTTATATCAGACAAAATAGACTTTAAAATAAAGACTATTACAAGAGACAAAGAAGAACACTACATAATGATCAAGGGATCAATCCAAGAAGAAGATATAACAATTGTACATATTTATGCACCCAAATAGGAGCACCTCAATACATAAGACAAATGCTAACAGCCGTAAAAGGGGAAAGTGACAGTAACACAATCAAAGTAGGGGACTTTTAACACCCCACTTTCACCAATGGACAGACCATCCAAAATGAAAATAAATAAGGAAACACAAGCTTTAAATGATACATTAAACAAGATGGACTTAATTGATATTTATAGGACATTCCATCCAAAAACAAGAGAATACACTTTCTTCTCAAGTGCTCATGGAACATTCCCCAGGATAGATAATACCTTGGTGACTAATGAAGCCTTGGTAAATTTAAGAAAATTGAAATCATATCAAGTATCTTTTCCGACCACAAAGCTATGAGACTAGATATCAATTACAGGAAAAATCTGTAAAAAATATAAACACATGGAGGCTAAACAATACACTACTTAATAACCAAGAGATCACTGAAGAAATCAAAGAGGAAATCAAAAAATACCTAGAAACAAATGACAATAAAACATGACGACTCAAAACCTATGGGATGCAGCAAAAGAAGTTCTAAGAGGAAGTTTATAGCAATACAATCTCACCTCAAGAAACAAGAAACATCTCAAATAAACAACCTAACCTTACACCTAAAGCAACTAGAGAAAGAAGAACCAAAAATCCCCAAAGTTAGCAGAAGGAAAGAAAACATAAAAAACAGATCATAAGTAAATGAAAAAGAAATGAAGGAAATGATCACAAAGATCAATAAAACCAAAAGCTGGCTCTTTGAGAAGGTAAACAAAATTGATAAACCATTAGCCAGACTCATAAAGAAAAAAAGAGAGAAGGCTCAAATCAATAGAATTAGAAAAGAAAAAGGAGAAGTAAAGATTGACACTGCAAAAATACAAAGGATCATGAGAGATTACTACAAACAACTATATGCCAATAAAATGGACAACCTGGAAGAAATGGACAAATTCCTAGAAAAGCTCAACCTTCCAAGACTGAACCAGGAAGAAATAGAGAATATAAACAGACCAGTCACAAGCACTGAAATTGAGACTGTGATTAAAAATCTTCCAACAAACAAAAGTCCGGGATCAGATGGCTTCACAGGCGAATTCTATCAAACATTTAGAGAAGAGCTAACACTTATCATTCTCAAACCTTTCCAAAATATAGCAGAGGAAGGAACACTCCCAAACTCATTCTACGAGGGCACCATCACCCTGATACCAAAACCAGACAAAGATGTCACAAAGAAAGAAAACTACAGGTCAATATCACTGATGAACATAGATGCAAAATCCTCAACAAAATACTAGCAAACAGAATCCAACAGCACATTAAAAAGATCATACACCTTTTGATCAAGTGGGGTTTATCCCAGGAATGAAAGGATTCTTCAGTATATGCAAATCAATCAGTGTGATACACCATATTAACAAATTGAAGGTGCAAAACCATATGATCATCTCAATAGATGCAGAAAAAGCTTTTGACAAAATTCAACACCCATTTATGAAAAAAACCCTCCAGAAAGTAGGCATAGAGGGAACCTACCTCAACATAATAAAGCCCATATATGACAAAACCATACTCAACATCGTTCTCAACGGTCAAAATCTGAAACCATTTCCACTAAGATCAGGAACAAGACAAGGTTGTCCACTCTCACCATTATTATTCAACATAGTTTTGGAAATTTTAGCCACAGCAACCAGAGAAGAAAAAGAAATGAAAGGAATCCAAATCGGAAAAGAAGTAAAGCTGTCACTGTTTGCAGATGACATGATACCATACATTGAGAATCCTAAAGATGCTACCAAAAAACTACCAGAGCTAATCAACGAATTTGGTAAAGTAGCAGGATACAAAATTAATGCACAGAAATCTCTTGCATTCCTATACATTAATGATGAAAAATCTGAAAGAGAAGTTAAAGAAACACTCCCATTTACCATTGCAACAAAAAGAATAAAATACTTAGGAATAAACCTACCTAAGGACACAAAAGACCTGTATGTAGAAAACTATAAGACACTGATGAAAGAAATTAAAGATGATACAAACAGATGGAGAGATATACCATGTTCTTGGATTGGGAGAATCAACATTGTGAAAATGACTGTCCTACCCAAAGCAATCTACAGATTCAATGCAATCCCTATCAAACTACCAATGGCAGTTTTCACAGAACTAGAACAAAACATTCCAGAGTTTGTATGGAAACACAAAAGACCCTGAATAGCCAAAGCAATCTTGAGAAAGAAAAACGGAGCTGGAGGAATCAGGCTCCCAGACTTCAGAGTATACTACAAAGCTACAGTAATCAAGACAGTATGGTACTGTCACAAAAACAGAAATATAGATCAGTGGAACAGGATAGAAAGCCCATAGATAAACCCACACACATATGGTCACCTTATCTTTGATAAAGGAGGCAAGAATATATAGTGGAGAAAAGACCGCCTCTTCAATAAGTGGTGCTGGGAAAACTGGACAGCTACATGTAAAAGAATGAAATTAGAACACCCCCTAACACCATACATAAAAATAAACTCAAAACGGATTAAAGACCTAAATGTAAGGCCAGACATTATAAAACTCTTAGAGGAAAACATAGGCAGAACACTCTATGACATAAATCACAGCAAGATCCTTTTTGGTCCACTTTCTAGATAAATGGAAATAAAAACAAAAATAAACAAATGGAACCTAATGAAACTTAAAAGCTTTTGCACAGCAAAGGAAACCATAAACAAGACGAAAAGACAACCCTTAGAATGGGAGAAAATATTTGTAAATGAAGCAACTGACAAAGGATTAACCTCCAAAATTTACAAGCAGCTCATGCAACTCAATATCACAAAACCAACAACCCAATCCCAAAATGAGCAGAAGACCTAAATAGACATTTCTCCAAAGACAATATACAGATTGCCAGCAAACACATGAAGGAATGCTCAACATCACTGCTCATTAGATAAATGCAAATCAAAACTACAATGAGGTATCGCCTCACACCAGTCAGAATGGTCATCATCAAAAAATCTGCAAGCAATAAATGCTGGAGAGGGTGTGGAGAAAGGGAACCCTCTTGCACTGTTGGTGGAAATGTAAATTGATACAGCCACTATGGAGAACAGTATGGAGGTTCCTTAAAAAACTAAAAATAGAACTACCATACCACCCAGTAATCCCACTACTGGGCATATACCCTGAGAAAACCATAATTCAAGGAGTCATGTACCACAATGTTCATTGCAGCTCTATTTACAATAGCCAGGACATGGAAGCAACCTAAGTGTCCATCGACAGATGAATGGATAAAGAAGATGTGGCACATGTATACAATGGAATATTACTCAGCCATAAAAAGAAACGAAATTGAGTTTTCTGTAGCGAGGTGGGTGGACCTAGAGTCTGTCATACAGAGTGAAGTAAGTTAGAAAGAGAAAAACAAATACTGTATGCTATCACATATATATGGAATCTTAAAAAAAAAATGGTTATGAAGAACCTAGGGGCAGGACAGGAATAAATATGCAGACGTAGAGAATGGACTTGAGGACACGGGGAGGGGGAAGGGTAAGCTGGGACGAAATGAGAGACTAGCACTGACTTATATATACTACCAAGTATAAAATAGATAGCTAGTGGGAAGCAGCCGCATAGCACAGGGAGATCAGCTCAGTGCTTTGTGACCACCTAGAGGGGTGGGATAGGGAGAGTGGGAGGGAGCACAAGAGGGAGGAGATATGGGGATATATCTGTGTCAACACTTAGGGGCTTTTTGCCATCTTAACTTTCATTGTGTCAGCCTATACAATGGAGGCTTTTACTTTCTTAGACTATTTTTGGAAGTAAACTTTCTGGATCCTGTTTATGTGGCATCCTTTGCACTCTTTTGTGGAGATGCCTCTTACATCTTATTGGTTTGAGTCACTATTATCTCATTAATGGCCAGATAATGGATCCTTTAAATTGGAGAAACTTCTAAATTGGTACATTTTTAGAGCGCTCAGTATAAACGGCTGTTTTATGTGTACCTACCAAGAAATTATGTATATATATATATGATGGTGAACCTAAGGACTCTTTTAGTTTAAAACAAGCAACCTATATTTAAAAGGCTGAAAGAAATACCTGAACAACAATTACTTTGGTCAACAATTAGGCCAATTATTCAAGTTAAAAGATTGACAAAAGGGTCTGAGTTCCTTGGCTCAACCCCTCACTAGGGACCCCAGAGCCTTTTATACAATATAGATTAAATGGTTGGGTGATAAAAAGTAAGGAAAGCTTCTAGGACTCCTTATAAGACCAAGACTTGTTGATTGGGTCTTAATGGAAACTAGAGTTAAAGGTATAAAAGTTGATGGAATTGAGATGAAAGTTTATAAAAATTGGTATATTTAAATGGGCTTTATATAAGAAGGTTACATCTCTTTTGCTTAGTTATATTGTGGGATAGACATGTTTTACTGGGGAATGCTTCACCTGCTTGGTGTTATAAGACAGGTCATATGAATCTGCCCCTCAGGAGCTACTAACTAAACATGCTAAAGGAAGCCAGTAGGGTTACCTGAACCTGTACAATATAGAGTAAAACTGAGAGCTAATATTCAGAGGCTAATACAAATATTAATAGAGATTTTGCTCTGGGTCTAACCTGTGCACTCAGAAAGAGGGCCTTTGGTCAATGCCTCATACAAGGCTTTGAAGGCATGATAAATTAAACCCTAAAGTTCCAGAACATGGAACTCTTCATTTTCAGTTTAGTTGGAAATATTCTCACCAATATAAAAAACAAATTAAAGAAAGTATAGTTGGGCAAATCAATCTTTTAATGTCATTTAGGCAGCAGACCAGTTCTTTGGGGAATTAAAGGCAACTGTCTTTGTCTTGCAAATCTCAACAAATCAGAAATGTAAATACAGCCCATTGTAACTGAATCAGAGCCTAATTAGCTTAATCAGGTAAAACCTGAAACCTAGAGGAAAAGAAATAGGGAGGGGGAGAGCTTTTTAAAACTCAACCCCCTGAAAAGGCTCCCTCACCCACACTCTAATTCATAGTCTCCTTAAGGGTTTATCAAGGACAAATACAAATCTTAAAAGTCTTTTCCACAAACAGCAAAGCCTTAGTCATCTGAGAAAAACAATTTTAACTTACTCCAACTGTTTTTTATAAACTAGTAAGTTTATACTGTAATAACTGATTCATAACAAAGTTTTTAAAGTGAAGCTATGAAATCTCTAGTTTTGTCTGTTTGTATGTCTGTGTATACATTATACATATGAGATGTCTCTACCTCCAGAAAATATTATCAAAATTAAATTTATAGAAGAGCTCTATTTAATTGACTTAAAAGTAAACACTTACAAATGAAATATTTCTAAATGTGAAAGAAACTGGCCAGAATGAATTTCAGGTTCATATGATCTAGAAAATAGTCAACATTAAATTAATATCTGGTATTAAAGCTAGCTTAAGCTTGTTGGTTTGATCAATGCAGATATGTCTTACTTTTATTGTCCCTAAGTTTACTAAAAGTCAATAAGGACATGTTATTTCTGTTACAGAGTTTGTCAATATGAAAAAAAATTTACTTGGTATGGTAATATTTTCCATAAGGTATAAAATAAAGGTAAATGAGATAAGAGTTTTTAGGTGAACTCTCTAGTAATAATTATGTCTTGGGTACCTATCTAAAATAGTTTCTCCAGAGTTTGGGGAACTTGAGTTTTGCTAAGTTAAGTTAAATGATGGGAATTCATTGACTATCCAGGTCATTTCAAATAAAAGAAAATACTGGAACATTAATTGCTAAACAGGTCTAAATTTCCCTAGTTTTGTCTCCTTACAAGAGGGAAACTAAAGATGTTTGGGATTATTAGACACATGTCTTGTACCACATTAAGGAAAGAAATTATGCTATGAGAAGTTTTATGTTTCTAGAGGTTATGGGATAGTTAAATCAGGAAATGCTGATATGACAAACAATTCACAATTACTTGCTACTTGTCAGTTTTTGCTAGAGATTAAGGTTTTTAAGGGTTAAAATTGTAATATGTAATTAAAGCTACTAAAGATAATAAGGTAAACATTTCAGTATGCAAGAAAAGTAGAATGTGTGTTTTCAGCAAAGGAAGGTATGAAGAATGGACATACATTTTGTTAAGGGGAAGGAATAATTTTGTCTTAGAGCTGATTGTTTCTGGATGGAAGAATAAGGACCAAACTAATATGAATACAGAAATTCATGGAAGGTTTGTAAAAAGGGAGCCCTTTAAAGGAGTTTTGTACCTGGTCAGGCTGGAAGTAGATTTAATTAGGTAAGTGGATTTTGTTATTAAAAGTAGGCTGATGCAAGACTGGATTTGGTTCCTCTCTCTCTTAAGAGGATAAAGTTTTCTTGGAACACTGCTTTTGGTAACAGATTGTGTGAGTTTCTTTGCCTTTAAGTAATCTGTATTTGTTTTTTGAACTGTTTTGTCACTTTGGTTAAGTGGATAATTATTGTTTCACAGTGACCTGTGATTCTATTTGACCAAGGTTTTTGAACTTTTTTGATAGATCGACAAATTTCCCAAATATCAAATTCTAACTAAAGTTCTTTTGACCTCCAGCTAACTCTGGGATGCTTCAAAGGAACCCTGAGACATCTCAGAGAGGAATATTAAACTAATTAGGCTTATTTGATATGTTATATTCCTTGAGGAGCATTGTCAAGTGACTGAAGATAAACCTTCTTAGGTTATGTTGTATCAGTAAATGTCATTAATATAGATATTCCAAAATTTATACAGAATTCCTAAAAATCTGATATGTCCTAGTATAATGTCATAATTCTAGTTATCATCTTAAAATGTTGTATGTCACAGAAATATGCAAGTTTCTTGTCAATTGTATTTTAATCAGATCTTTAACTATACCATTTTAAGTCTTTCGTTTTTTATAGACAATCACTGTTTTACTCTGGTGCTTTTACAAAATGAATATCTTTAAGAAAATTCATAAAAAGGGTTTTTTTGACAAATATAAGTTTCTGATAACTTTTAGATCACATCACTGAACTGGGTAAGAAATGACAAAACTCTAATGGAAAACCTGACAACTTCATCCAGATAAACGGGAATTATTTACATGGGGCTGAATGAACTGATAAATATGATTTATAATTGTTTGACTTTTTTTCTGAAATATACTGGCTTTTAAACTTTGTTTTCCAAAAAACCTTTCCTCTAACACTAACTATGACCTACAGGTTGATAAAGTATACCTTTGTAAACAAAGATGAAACATTTATCTTTTTCTCTCTACCTGATCCTTCCAGAATTTGGCTTCTCCAGCTGGCTTTCTGTGCTCCCCTGTGGATTTGATGGTTTACTGCAACCAGATTACAACTAGTTATACTAATCATTGTTTTAATTTGTTCTCTTTGTTTTCAAATTGTTTATGCTTTGTGTCTCTCTCTGCTGTACTATGACCTTATTAATGTTACTAGCTATATTACTTATCCTGTCTGTTTTATAAGATTGTCTCTTGTATTACCCAATGGGGCCAGGTCTCCAACAAAATTAATGATGGCTAAAAGTCTTGAGGCAGTTGATCATATATATAACTCTACATAGAATAATTTTAATAGTGCAACTCTAGATATGGGAAGAAGCAACAAGGGAAAACATTTCCTAGACCATAATAGAATAGTAAGACAGGACCTGATCTAAAAATTAGCACTTTGAGTGGCCTATTAACAGAATTTTCACCTGATCTAGGAATGAAACTTCCTAGCACAGTGAGACAAAATTGATCATAAAATACTTCCCAAACATTGGTTAAATTTATGACCAAGAGGAGGAAATGTGGACTAAGAATGTCACCTGCCATATCAGTAAACAAAAGATGTTGTGGTCATCAAGCCATCAGCCACCATAACGGCCCCTCATGGTGCACCCTGAGGAGATTCAGGATTTAGAAAAGCAGGATACTGGCCCTAGATAGTTAAGGTGCATATCAAAGGAATGATTTCATTGAGCCCAGACTCTTGCATCTTCCCATACATAGAAAAGTGCTAAATTCATTAATTTGAGATATCTTATTTTCTTTAATTAACAGTAATCTTTTGATGTTCCGATTACCTGTTTTTTGTTTGTTTGTTTTCTTTTGCAAAAACTCCTATATATCCTGGTTTCTCCCTTCCCTCTTCAGAACAGTCCCTGAGAGCTAGCTGAGGGGTTGTTTCCTGGGCTTAAATCCTCAGTGTCTGCCAAATAAAACATAATTCTCAGGTTTTAGGTTGTGCACTTTTTTCAGTTGACACATACCATAAAATTTACCTGTTTTAAATACACACTTCAGTGGTTTATAGTATATTTACAGAGTTGTGCAACCATCACCCTGTTGGGGCCCTGGGTCAGCTGCCCCAAAACGTGTCTCAATGGTACATGGATTATTTTAAATAAAGTACTTAAGAAATGGCCAATGCAGGAGGGACACTCTGACCCTTCTTTCTGTCTCCCTGAAAGCAGGAAATATATCTCTCATGTGAAAAGTGCCCTCCTGTTACTGAACCAGGTCTGTTTGCCTGACGCACAACAAACCAAACACTGAGATACCGAGGTTGCAGCTGAGAAAGAATTTATTCTCAAGGCAACCAAGGGAGGAGATGGGAGAACAAGTCTCAGGTCTGCCTCCCTGAGGGCAAGTGCGTTGGGATAGTTATAGGATGAGCATGGGGAAAGGTGACTGGAGATAGGGAAAAAGGTGAGGTAACCAGTGTTCTGTGCTGGTATATCTGGGTTACATGCTTCTGCACATTCAAAAATGGAGGCCCTTAGCATGATCTGAGGGTGGAGTTTATTGGCCCTCTGACTTCAAAAGGCCATTGTTCAGACACCTGTGCAGGCCCAGTTTTTGGGTCGGTGGTCCCAACCAGCCTTACCTGGCTTGCACAGGACAAGAGCTGAATCCAAGTTCCTGTAAAACAACTGGGCTAGGTGAAGCTGGGAAGGTATCCAATTAAAGAGAAGAAAAAAAGGAAAAAAGAAAAAAATAACTACAGCGAGCTTAATCACTAAGGCAGTTTACAAGTAGGGGGGTTTTAACAACTGGTTCCCCTCTCTGTTGCTCTGAAAGACAATCTAAAGAATTCCCGTTAGTCATCAGCTTCTGTTCACTCTATGGGGCATGGTTTCACTCCTTACATCTGGAGGTAGAAGGACACATTTATCACCAGAAGTAGGGAATGCAGGTGGAGAGGCCTGTATAAACAAACCTTATTACTTCTTTGATTTACTACCCTAAGCCCAAACTATGTTTAGATTCTTCACTGGATGGATACCCAAAACTGAAGTTTCATTGTCCTGTCAATTCCTCACAAATGTATTGTTTCTTTGTCTAAAAAGTATAAAGGCTGCCTGCTTTGGCCACTTCTCAGGTTCCTTTTCTATGAGACCTCCATGCACGGGATTAAAATTTGTTTCTTTTTCTCCTGTTAGTCCGTCTTGTATAAATTTTATTATTAGTCCAGCCACAAGAACTCAGAGGGGTAGAAGGGGGAAATTTCCCCTCCCTAACAACTTTGATCCATTTAAAAATATTTTCATCATCTCAAAAGGCACACTGTACACTTTAGCTATCATTCTTCTATTTCCCCGTCTGTCCCAGTCCCATACAATGTTTAATCTACTCTCTGCATATATATATATATATATATATATATATATACATATTTGCCTATTCTGGACGTATTTAAATAGAATCATACAAAAATGTGGCTTTTGTGATTGGTTTCTTTCACTTAGCATAGTTTCAAGATTCATTTATGTTGTAGTGTGTATCAGTACTTCATTCCTTTTCATTGCTGAATAATATTTCATTGTATGGATATACCACATTTTATTTATTCATTAATCAGTTCATCGATATTTGACTGTTATGGCTAATGCTGTTATGGACTTTGTGCATAGGTTTATGTGTGCACACACATTTTCAATTGTCTAGGGTATATAACCAGGAAAGGAATTGTTGGGTCATATGATAGTTCTATATTTAACCTTTTGACAAACTTCCCAGTTATTACCCAGAATGGATGCACCATTTTACATTCCCAGCAGCAAAGTATGAGGGTTCCAATTTCTCTACATTGTTTCTCACACTTATTACTGTCTGACTTTTTGATTCTAGTCATACTAGTGGGTGTGAAGTAGTATCTCATTGTTTTGAATTGCATTTCCCTAATAACCCATGATGTTAGGCATCTTTTCCTGTGCTTGTTAGCCATTTGTTTTCCTTCTTGGGAGGAATGTCTATTCAAATTGTTTGCCCATTTTTAATTTTGTGATTTATCTTCTTGTTATTGAATTGTAAGAGTTCTTTACATATCCTGGCTACAAGTCTCTTATCAGATATATATGAGTTGCAAATATTTTCTTCTAATCCATGCATTATATTTATTGTTTACTGTGTCCCTTTGCTAAAACATAAGCTCTACAAGACCAGACATCTTTTTCTGTCTTGTCCAATGATGTATCCCAAGTGCTTAGATACACATAGCCATTGTTTAATAAATATTTGTTAATAAATATATTAATCTAATCTTCAAATAGTAACTGCTATATAAGTTGTTGTTGTTGTTTTTCCTGCATGGAGAATGCAATTCAAAACATGGTGCTAAAATCATCCTATGAGTCAGATCCATAGACCTTTGCTAAACAGGCTCCTAAGCTCCTTAACTGTTTTTTCATTCACCTTTAGAAGCTTTCGTTTCATCATTTATAAAGTAAAGAAAATAATATCTCAGTATTTACTCCATAGGTGATATGAACGTGCAATGAAATAATGTATGTAATGTGTGATGCAAACTACATAGACGTTTATTTCTTACATAATAGTCTGAACAATCAGATCTTTCTGCTCCATGAGGAGACCCAGGCATCACATTCCTTCCATCATGTTCTTCTTCCACCTCTTAGAGTATTGTTCCTTATATCAGTTCGCTATTGGTGTATAAAAAGCTACCCCAAACTTTATGGCTTAAAACAATCATTTTATTCCGCTCATGGTTCTTAGGATTGGGAATTTGGTTTGTGCTCAGGTGGATGGTTCTTCTACTGGTCTCACCTGGGATCACTCATGTAGATATAGTCATCTGGTGGCCTGATTGCGGCTGGATACTCTAAAATTGCCTACTCACTTGTCAATTGGGCATCTCTCTCCATGTGTTCTCTCATTGCCAAGGAGGCTAACCCAGGCATCTTTACATGGTAGTCACAGGGTTCCAAGAAAAAAAAAAAACTAGAAGTTGAATAACACCTTAAGACCTAGGCTCAGAACACTATTATTGTCACTTGCAGCCCACTGTATTTGCCAAAGAAGATTAAAGGGGTGGAGAAAGAGACTTCTCTTTTGACAGGAGCAGCAGCAAAGTCACATTGCAAAGGGGCATCCATATACAGATGGGATAAATTTGTGGCTACTGCAATCTATCACACTCCCTCCTCTGTATAGTTGGAGTTATCTTTTGAGTGTCACATTTGCATTTCAATTCACCCTAGATCTAATGAATCAGGAGCCCTGGAGTGGGGCCCTGCAATATGCATTTTAACAAGCTGCACAGGTGATTCTGATGCATCCCAAAGTTTGAGAAGCATGCTCTGTTAAATACGGCAGTGCTGGGCCCAAATAACTTCTTGAGGGCCAAGGCACCCATCTTCAACCTGCAAGGAATCTTGGCTGCTGACATAGTCGTGTTCCTCACTGGGAACTGCCCTCAATTTCAGGGACATGCCTTGCTCAAAGTTACAGTGCCTACCAGCACGTGGTCCATGGCCAATAACTGGCTGATGCAGGGATGCGAAGGTCCAACCTCTCGTCTCAAATTGGGACAACTCTAAAGAGCTTTCTCAACTCCAGAGCTCTCCATGGATGAGCTAAAACCTCAGTGGTGACCACATTGCAAGTCAGCTTCTTTGCCCAATTTTACAGGCATGCCTTGGAGATATTGTGGGTTTGGTTCCAAACCACTGCAATAAAGCATATATTGCAGTAAAGCAGTCACATGAATTTTTTGGTTTCCCAGTGTATATAAAAATTATACTTGGGGTGGGATAGGGAGGGTGGGAGGGAGATGCAAGAGGGAGGAGATATGGGTATATATGTATATGTATAGCTGATTCACTTTGTTATAAAGCAGAAACTAACACACCATTGTAAAGCAATTATACTCCAATAAAGATGTTACTGTTGTCTATTTTTTTTTTAAAGATTTGATGAAAGTTCATAATAATGCAGTTGACAAGAAAATTAGTTATTTCTGAGATATACATTTTAAAGTAATAACTAGGATTATGACTTAAAACATTATACCATAACATATAAGATTTTTAGAAATTTCATGTAATGTCTGAAACATTTATATTAACATATTTCCACACAAATAACCCAATGAAAGTTTAGTATTAGTTGTTTTGTTTGTTTGTTTGTTTTATTTTTTTCTTAAGGAACCATTTTGAGATATGTCGGAGCACACAGTTCTTTTTTTTTTTAATTTTATTTATTTATGGCTGTTGGGTCTTCGTTTCTGTGCGAGGGCTTTCTCTAGTTGTGGCAAGCGGGGGTCACTCTTCATCGCGGTGCGTGGGCCTCTCACTATCGCGGCCTCGCTTGTTGCGGAGCACAGACTCCAGACGCGCAGGCTCAGTAATTGTGGCTCACAGGCCCAGCTGCTCCGCGGCATGTGGGACCTTCCCAGACCAGGGCTCTAACCCGTGTCCCCTGCATTGGAAGGCAGATTCTCAACCACTGCGCCACCAGGGAAGCCCCTGTTTGTTTTTTTATACTGAAGGTTCTTATTAGTCATCAGTTTTATACACATCAGTGTATACATGTCAATCCCAATCGCCCAGTTCAGCACACCACCATCCCCACCCCACCGCAGTTTTCCCCCCTTGGTGCCCATATGTCTGTTCTCTACATCTGTGTCTCAACTTCTGCCCTGCAAACCGGCTCATCTGTACCATTTTTCTAGGTTCCACATACATGCGTTAATATACAATATTTGTTTTTCTCTTTCTGACTTACTTCACCCTGTATAACAGACTCTAGATCCATCCACATCTCAACAAATGACTCAATTTCGTTCCTTTTTATGGCTGAGTAATATTCCATTGTATATATGTACCACCACTTCTTTATCCATTCATCTGTTGATGGGCATTTAGGTTGCTTCCATGACCTGGCTATTGTAAACAGTGCTGCAATGAACACTCGGGTGCATGTGTCTTTTTGAATTACGGTTTTCTCTGGGTATATGCCCAGTAGTGGGATTGCTGGGTCATATGGTAATTCTATTTTTAGTTTTTTAAAGAACCTCCATACTGTTCTCCATAGTGGTTGTATCAGTTTACATTCCCACCAACAGTGCAAGAGGGTTCCCTTTTCTCCACACCCTCTCCAGCATTTGTTGTTTGTAGATTTTCTGATGATGCCCATTCTAACGGGTGTGAGGTGATACCTCATTGTAGTTTTGATTTGCATTTCTCTAATAATTAGTGATGTTGAGCATCTTTTCATGTGCTTCGTGGCCGTCTGTATGTCTTCTTTGGAGAAATGTCTGTTTAGGTCTTCTGCCCATTTTTGGATTGGGGTGTTTGTTTCTTTAATATTGAGCTGAATGAGCCGTTTATATATTTTGGAGATTAATCCTTTGTCCGTTGATTCGTTTGCAAATATTTTCTCCCATTCTGAGGGTTGTCTTTTCGTCTTGTTTATGGTTTCCTTTGCTGTACAAAAGCTTTGAAGTTTCATTAGGTCCCATTTGTTTATTTTTGTTTTTATTTCCATTACTCTAGGAGGTGGATCAAAAAAGATCTTGCTGTGATTTATGTCAAAGAGTGTTCTTCCTATGTTTTCCTTTAAGAGGTTTATAGTGTCCAGTCTTACATTTAGGTCTCGAATCCATTTTGAGTTTATTTTTGCGTATGGTGTTAGGGAGTATTCTAATTTCATTCTATTACATGTAGCTGTCCAGTTTTCCCAGCACCACTTATTGAAGAGACTGTCTTTTCTCCATTGTATATCTTTGCCTCCTTTGTCATAGATTAGTTGACCATAGGTGCGTGGGTTTATCTCTGGGCTTTCTATCTTGTTCCATTGATCTATGTTTGTGTTTTTGTGCCAGTACCATATTGTCTTGATTACTGTAGCTTTGTAGTATAGTGTGAAGTCAGGGAGTCTGATTCCTCCAGCTCCGTTTTTTTCCCTCAAGACTGCTTTGGCTATTCGGGGTCTTTTGTGTCTCCATACAAATTTTAAGATGATTTGTTCTAGCTCCGTAAAAAATGCCATTGGTAATTGGATAGGGATTGCATTGAATCTGTAGATTGCTTTGGGTAGTATAGTCATTTTCACAATGTTGATTCTTCCAATCCAAGAACATGGTATATCTCTCCATCTGTTGGTATCTTTAATTTCTTTCATCAGTGTCTTATAGTTTTCTGCATACAGGTCTTTAGTCTCCCTAGGTAGGTTTATTCCTAGGTATTTTATTCTTTTTGTTGCAATGGTAAATGGGAGTGTTTCCATAATTTCTCTTTCAGATTTTTCATCATTAGTGTATAGGAATGCAAGAGATTTCTGTGCATTAATTTTGTATCCTGCCACTTTACCATATTCATTAATTAGCTCTAGCAGTTTTCTGGTGGCAGTTTCAGGATTCTCTATGTATAGTATCATGTCATCTGCAAACAGTGACAGTTTTACTTCTTCTTTTCCAATTTGTATTCCTTTTATTTCTTTTTCTTCTCTGATTGCCGTGGCTAGGACTTCCAGAACTATGTTGAATAATAGTGGTGAGAGTGGACATCCTTGTCTCGTTCCTGATCTTAGAGGAAATGCTTTCAGTTTTTCACCATTGAGAATGATGTTTGCTGTGGGTTTGTCATATATGGCCTTTATTATGTTGAGGTAGGTTCCCTCTATGACCACTTTCTGGAGAGTTTTTGTCATAAATGGGTGTTGAATTTTGTCAAAAGCTTTTTCTGCATCTATTGAGATGATCATATGGTTTTTAATTCTTCAATTTGTTAAAATGGTGTATCACATTGATTGATTTACGTATATTGAAGAATACTTGGATCCCTGGGATAAATCCCACTTGATCGTGGTGTATGATCCTTTTAATGTGTTGTTGGATTCTGTTTGCTAGCATTTTGTTGAGGATCTTTGCATCTATATTCATCAGTGATAATGGTCTGTAATTTTCTTCTTTGGTAGTGTCTTTGTCTGGTTTTGGTTTCAGGGTGATGGTGGTCTCATAGAATGAGTTTGGGAGTGTTCCTTCCTCTGCAATTTTTTGGAAGAGTTTGAGAAGGATGGGTGTTAGCTCTTCTCTAAATATTTGATAGAATTCACCTGTGAAGCCATCTGGTCCTGGACTTTTGTTTGTTGGAAGATTTTTAATCACAGTTTCAATTTCATTGCTTGTGATTGGTCTGTTCATATTTTCTGTTTCTTCCTGGTTCAGTCTTGGAAGGTTATACCTTTCTAAGAATTTGTCCATTTCTTCCAGGTTGTCCATTTTATTGGCATAGAGTTGCTTGTAGTAGTCTCTTAGGATGCTTTGTATTTCTGTGGTGTCTGTTGTAACTTCTTTTTCATTTCTGATTTTACTGATTTGAGTCCTCTCCCTCTTTTTCTTGATGAGTCTGGGTAATGGCGTATCAATATTGTTTATCTTCTCAAAGAACCAACTTTTAGTTTTATTGATCTTTGCTATTGTTTTCTTTGTTTCTATTTCATTTATTTCCACTCTGATCATTATGATTTCTTTCCTTCTGCTAACTTTGGGTTTTGTTTGTTCTTCTTTCTCTAGTTTGTTTAGGTGTAAGGTTAAATTGTTTACTTGAGATTTTTCTTGTTTCTTTAGGTAGGCTTGTATAGCTATAAACGTCCCTCTTAGAACTGCTTTTGCTGCATCCTATAGGTTTTGGGTCGTCGTGTTTTCATTGTCATTTGTCTCTAGGTATTTTTTGATTTCCTCTTTGATTTCTTCAGTGATCTCTTGGTTATTTAGTAACGTATTGTTTAGTCTCCATGTGTTTGTGTTTTTTACGTTTTTTTCCCTGTAATTCATTTCTAATCTCATAGTGTTGTGGTCAGAAAAGATGCTTGATATGATTTCAATTTTCTTAAATTTCCTGAGGCTTGATTTGTGACCCAAGATGTGATCTATCCTGGAGAATGTTCCGTGCGCAGTTGAGAAGAACGTGTAATCTGCTGTTTTTGGATGGAATGTCCTATAAATGTCAATTAAATCTATCTGGTCTATTGTGTCATTTAAAGCTTCTGTTTCCTTATTTATTTTCATTTTGGATGATCTGTCCATTGGTATAAGTGAGGTGTTGAAGTCCCCCACTCTTATTGTGTTACTGTCAATTTCCTCTTTTATAGCTGTTAGCAGTTGCCTTATGTATTGAAGTGCTCCTATGTTGGGTGCATATATATTTATAATTGTTATATCTTCTTCTTGGATTGATCCCTTGATCATTATGTAGTGTCCTTCCTTGTCTCTTGTAACATTCTTTATTTTAAAATCTATTTTATCTGAGATGAGTATTGCTGCTCCAGCTTTCTTTTGATTTCCATTTGCATGGAATATCTTTTTCCATCCCCTCACTTTCAGTCTGTATGTGTCCCTAGATCTAAAGTGGTTCTCTTGTAGACAGCATATATATGGGTGTTGTTTTTGTATCCATTCAGCAAGCCTGTGTCTTTTGGTTGGAGCATTTAATCCATTCACGTTTAAGGTAATTATCAATATGTATGTTCCTATGACCATTTTCTTAATTGTTTTGGGTTTGTTTTTGTAGGTCCTTTTCTTCTCTTGTGTTTTCCACTTAGAGAAGTTCCTTTAGCATTTGTTGTAGAGCTGGTTTGGTGGTGCTGAATTCTCTTAGCTTTTGCTTGTCTGTTAAGCTTTTGATTTCTCCATCAAATCTAAATGAGATCCTTGCCGGGTAGAGTAATCTTGGTTGTAGGTTCTTCCCTTTCATCACTTTATGTATATCATGCCACTCCCTTCTGGCTTGTAGAGTTTCTGCTGAGAAATCAGCTGTTAACCTTATGAGAGTTCCCTTGTATGTTATTTGTCGTTTTTCCCTTGTTGCTTTCAATAATTTTTCTTTGTCTTCAATTTTTGCCACTTTGATTACTATGTGTCTCGGCATGTTTCTCCTTGGGTTTATCCTGTATGGGACTCTCTGCGCTTCCTGGACTTGGGTGGCTATTTCCTTTCCCATATTAGGGAAGTTTTCAACTATAATCTCTTCAAATATTTTCTCTGGTCCTTTATCTCTCTCTTCTCCTTCTGGGACCCCTATAATGTGAATGTTGTTGCGTTTAATGTTGTCCCAGAGGTCTCTTAGGCTGTCTTCATTTTTTTTTCATTCTTTTTTCTTTAGTGTGTTCCACAGCAGTGAATTCCACCATTCTGTCTTCCAGGTCACTTACCCGTTCTTCTGCCTCAGTTTTTCTGCTATTGATTCCTTCTAGTGTAGTTTTCATTTCAGTTATTGTATTGGTCATCTCTGTTTGTTTGTTCTTTAATTCTTCTAGGTCTTTGTTAATCATTTCTTGCATCTTCTCAATCTTTGCCTCCATTCTTATTCCAAGGTCCTGGATCATCTTCACTATCATTATTCTGAATTCTTTTTCTGGAAGGTTGCCTATCTCCACTTCATTTAATTGTTTTTCTGGGGTTTTTTCTTGTTCCTTCATCTGTTATATAGCCATCTGCCTTTTCATCTTGTCTATCTTTCTGTGAATGTGGTTTTTGTTCCACAGGCTGCAGGATTGTAGTTTTTCTTGCTTCTGCTGTCTGCCCTCTGGTGGTTGAGGCTATCTAAGAGGCTTGATGGGAGGCTCTGGTGGTGGGTAGAACTGACTGTTGCTGTGGTGGTCAGAGCTTAGTAAAACTTTAATCCACTTGACTGTTGATGGGTGGGGCTGGGTTCCCTCCCTGTTGGTTGTTTTGCCTGAGGCAACCCAACCCTGGAGCATACCTGGGCTCTTTGGTGGGGCTAATGGCAGACTCTGGGAGGGCTCACACCAAGGAGTACTTCCCAGAACCTCTGCTGCCAGTGTCCTTGTCCCCACGGTGAAACAGAGCCAGCCCCTGCCTCTGCAGGAGACCCTCCAACACTAGCAGGTAGGTCTGGTTCAGTCTCCCCCAGGGTCACTGCTCCTTCCCCCGGGTCCCAATGTGCACACTATTCTGTGTGCGCCCTCCAAGAGTGGGGTCTCTGTTTCCCCCAGTCCTGTTGAAGTCCTGCAATCAATTCCCACTGGGCTTCAAAGTCTGATTCTCTATGAATTCCTCCTCCCGTTGCCGGACCCCCAGGTTGGGAAGCCTGACGTGGGGCTCAGAACCTTCACTCCAGTGGGTGGACTTCTGTGGTATAAGAGTTCGCCAGTCTGTGAGTCACCCACCCAGCAGTTATGGGATTTGATTTTACTCTGATTGCGCCCCTCCTACCGTCTCACTGTGGCTTCTCCTCTGTCCTTGGACATGGGGTATCCTCCTTGGTGAAGTCCAGTGTCTTCCTGTCGATGATTGTCCAGCAGCCAGTTGCTATTCTGGTGCTCTCGCAACAGGGAGTGAGAGCACGTCCTTCTACTCCGCCATCTTGGTTAATCCTCTCACTGTTGTCTATTAAGTGTGAAATAGCGTTATGTCTTAAAAAATGTACACACCTTAATTTAAAATACTTTATTGCTAAAAGGTGCCAACCATTTTCCGAGCCTTCAGCTAGTCATAGTAGTAACACCAAAGATCACAGATCACCATAACAAATATAATAATAATGAAAAAGTTTGAAATATTGTGAGAATTACCAAAATGTAAAACGGAGACTTGAAGTGAGTAAATGCTGTTGGAAAATGGCAGCGACAGACTTGCTCGATGCAAGGTTGCCATAGACCTCCAATTTGTGAAAAGCATAATATCTGCAAAATGCAATAAAATGAGGTCTGCCTGTACTTTCCTTACTCCCTTACAGGTGTAGCTCCTGAGAACACCTCTCATATGTCTTTTACACACAACTCTCCATCTCACAATCTATTTCCTGGGAATGAATCCAAGACATGTTTGAAATAACATATGCACAAAGATTTATAATAGCAGAAGATCAGAAACAACTCAAATGCCCACAGTAGAGGACTGGTGAAATAAACCATGCAGCCTCTGAAGAGAATTACAGCTGACATGGAAAGAGCACTGGAACTAATAATAATAGTGATAAAAGGTAATAAGTATATAGCACTTACTATGTATTAGGCACTGTTCTAAGGTCTTTATGTGTAGGTGCTCTTCCTGTACCCAGGTGAAGAGTAGAGAACAGATCAAGGAAGAATCTTCCAGGTAGAGGAAATTGCATATTTGAAGGTCCAGGGGCAAGACAGGACTTGGAATATTTTTAAAATTCATAGTACACACACACACACACACATACACAATATACAGTACAATGGAAGTATATAGAGTGACTGGAAGAAAGACCAGAGATGAGGCTAGAGACTTAAGATGGAACCGGTAGGAGGATGTAGCATCATTGGGACCCTGGGACCAGTTAGGAGGTTGTTATTCTGGTCCCAGCAAGAGTGCCTTGGGTAGGATAGTGTTAATAGACTTAGGGAACAGATTCTTGAGATCAAGTTAACCCAATCTGGTAACTTGAACCTGATGTGGGAGGAGAGGCAGATTCGGGTTTGTTTGTATGTAAGTAGTGAGCGTGCTTTCAGGAATTGGGTTTGAATATATTAGGTTAGGGAAATCCCTAGTAGACATCCAAGTGAAGCTGTCAAGTAAGCAGTTGGATATGTAAATTTTGGATTCAGTCTGAACTAGGGATTGAGTTGGCATTGTGTCCGTGTTATTTACAGGCGGAGATTAGCTGAGCTTAGGAAATTAGTGTTGATGGAGAAGGCTCCTTTCTGATTACCCTGAGGACTGACAGAACAGTCATTTTATATATATGTATATGTGTGTGTATATATATATATATATATATATATATATATATATATATATAAATCTATACCTATGTATATACATACATCAATATCTATGAATAAGTGAAACTGCGAAACACTTACCTTTAAAGGGGAGATGGAAGAGAAGGAGCACAACAAAGGTGATTGTATAGCAGTGTGGAGATAATGAGGAGAAAAGAGTGCTCCAGAAATTCAGACCAATTCAGAGAATTGGAAGCTGGGCCCTGGGGCTTGGCACTTGAGGTTATTAATGATCTCAACAAGAGCAGTGCAGGGTAGTAGAGACCAGACTGTGATGGACTGAAAAATGAAGGTGGAGAGCAAAGGCAACAAGGGAGGAAGGGAAGGAGAGAGGAAAGGAGAGAGGAAGGAAGAAGGAAGAAGGAAGGGAAGGAGGAAGGGAGGAAGGGAAGGAGGGAGGGAGGGATGATGGAAGGGAGGGAGGGAAAGAGGGCAGGATGATGGAAGGGAGGGAGGGAGGAAGGGAAGATGAGTATGGTGTGTTTGGAACAGGTCATTTAGAAAGAAATATGTAATAGTCAATGACAAATTTCCCATCTAAAATGTCTATTAAGAACATAGCTGTATGACTTTAAACAAGACACTTAACCTCTACTTCATCTAGTAGTTGAGTATGAAGTACTTTAATGCACTATTAAATGCTTATAATAGTATCTAGTGCATACTAAGCACTTAAAAATGAAAATTCTTGAAATGAAATAGAAGCTATCATTATTATTCTTAGCATTATGTAACTAACACAAACACCACACTCTCATAAGACAGGAAGTGAACCTATACTTGAAATAGATTTTTTAAAAATCCCATTGGTACCAAAAAAACATAGACAAATAATGATTAGAGAAGAGCCACAGGGGTGAGAATTTATGTCCTTATTACTTGTTATTTGTCATCCTAATTACCATCAATATTGTCTAACAGGTAGCCTGATCTCTTAGGGAATCGGGGTGACTGAGTTTCTGACTGGAAGTGAAATAAATGTTCACTCCTGGGAGGTGTTATTTCTTTCCACTCCAAAGAACCAGCTGGTGCTATGAAAACAGTTAATTGGATTTAAGCTTCTAAAAGAGCTCATTTTCTTTTCATATGGGAACATTTTATTCACAAAAATCTTATTTTAGCTACTATTCATCTAGTCAATTCTTTAAGAAGAGTTTGGTACTCCACTTATTGAAGCCATTTTCTCCAGAATGAATGCAAATGATTGAATGATTTTCCTTGTTGGGAGAGAGGGGAAATGCTTTCAAGAAAGTCAGTACAGATTTTTTTTTTCTGAGCAGAAATAAATGTTACTGGTTCTGTGTACTATAGACCTTACACAGAAAAACCATAGTTATAACCTCTATCTACATTTGCTGTCCAGTACAATAGTCACAGTGGAATATGGCTAGTGCAACAAAGAAACTGAATTTTAAATTTTATTTAATAATTATTCATTTAAATTTAAAAACTAATACTCAGTTACGTTATTGGAAAACTCTTAAGTAAGTTTTGAACAACTGGAGTATCTAAATTTAATTTTTTTAACTGTGAATTTTATGTAATATAAATACAGATCAAGAATTTTTTTTTAACTAATTAATTAATTTATTTATTTATTTATGGCTGTGTTGGGTCTTCGTCTCTGTGCGAGGGCTTTCTCCAGTTGCGGCAAGTGGGGGCCACTCTTCATCGCAGTGAACGGGCCTCTCACTATCGCGGCCTCTCTTGTTGCGGAGCACAGGCTCCAGACGCGCAGGCTCAGCAATTGTGGCTCACGGGCCCAGTCGCTCCGCGACACGCGGGATCCTCCCAGACCAGGGCTCGAACCCGTGTACCCTGCATTGGTAGGCAGACTCTCAACCACTGCGCCACCACGGAAGTCCAAGAATTTTTAGTGAAATTAGCATCTGAATTAAGATGCACTGTAAGTGTAAGATACACAATGGAGTTTGAAGACTTGCTATGAAGAAAATAATGTATGATACCTCATTAATAATATTTCATATTCATTACATGTTGAAATGATAATCGTTTGAATATATGGGGTTAAATAAAATATATTATTAAAATTAATTTCACCTATCTGTTTTTGGCTTTTTTAAGATGGCTATTGGTAATATTTTAATTATAATTGTGGCTTGCATTATGTTTTTATATATACATTCCAAGCTTCATTGAAATCTATCAAAACTATTAGATAAAAAGATAAAAAATCAGGATGGCTATCATTTTATTTCAAGATAGTGAACTTTAAATTTAAGCTATTGTGCTAATTTTGAAGACATTTTTGGTAGTGACTACCTGAATCAGGCACATTTAAAATAAATTATAGTGGAATATTTGGGAATTAGTCCTAAGAAAATATCAAAATACAGAGAAAGTTTTATGTTAGATGAAATTCATGGTCCAGAAAAATATGTTAGAGTGAGTGGAAACATTTAAAAATTTCTTTTAGTGAATGAAAATGTTCCCAGTAAATCACAATATTTGAATTGAATTAACTGGGTATCTCCATGTAATACAGGGTAAAGCTTCTTTTTCTTCTAAAACTGTACCATGGCCAAATGTTTTTCTCAGGGTCACATATCCTACTGACTCTGTATTCTGTTGGTGGTTTTAGGAAAAAAGAGATCAGAAAGGCATTTGGAAATGTAATGAGTGCTTTGATTGTTAGAAGAAAGACCAGGTTAAGACTGTCAGAAACATTTGCAAATGTGTGAATGCATTCCACCCAAAGAGAGAAGAAAAAAAGTGTCACCAAGAGGATAATTTTGTGCTAATGTCGGGTGACAGCACCATGGAGTTTCCCTCTCTTTTCGTGACCAGATTTTTCATTTTTCTTGTTCCAGTTCATTCTGACAATGATGTGCAGCCTAATTACTTTTTTGGGCATGGCTTTAATTGAGGTCCTTTGTCTCTTAAACTCAACCTTACATAATTGTTTGCATTTTTTTTCCCTTTTAACCCCTTCTAATACTGCTTTATTTAGTGAATCTCTACTGACTTTGAAAGCAAAAGGTATTCATTTTCCTGTATTTTGAAATCTAAGTAACCTTGTCTAAAATCAGTTAATCAGCAAGACTTGAGGTGGGATTATAAAACTTTTATTAGCATATGCAAATCATTAATCATTTCTATATTGTAATGCATTTGACCCATATCACTTCATAAACTTGGCTATAGAGCAGAATTAAGTGATCTGGGGGACACAGTCTGAATACTGAAGAAGGATAGTTTGTCTTAATATGTCAACCTTGGAATAATTTTCAAGTGACAGGCTTACAAGTGCTGGTGCTGACATTTATACTTACTTTATATTTAAATAATGTACAGAATAATTTTTATTCACCAATTATACTCAGTATTGCTCAAGCTTAGACCATCAGTGTTTTAGAGGCTGTTTGGCTTAATGGAAAGAAAGTAGGCCTTGGAATCACAGAATACTGCGTTCTAATCCAGTCCCTGCTATGCCATGCTTTAGGACAAGTTACTTAACCTTTTTGAACTTCAGTTTCCTAAACTTTAAAATATAAGTAATATCACATATCTCATTGCATTGTTGTGAGTATTAAATTAGCTAAAGAATGAAAAACACATATACCCTACTGGCACATAATAGGTTCTCAATTAATGGTAGCGATAGCAAGCATTGGGTTACACTAGCCCAATGAGCTTGTTCCTCTACTTTAACAAGACATTCTGAAACACTTAAGAACATCCAGAGAAGAGAAACAAAAGTCCTGAAGTAGATAAGTAGGTAATTCTCAAGCAGGTTTAAGAAATGAGAGGAACTCAAATTATTTGAAATGAATGTGTGACAATTGCATGTGTTATTTCATAGCCCTCTTCAGATACATGAGGGGTGTTAGGAGGGGAAAAAAGGAGTTCACGTCTTTCCAGATACATTTTCCAGAACAATAAATTAGCTTAAAAAGCAACAAGTGATTTAGGGTCAACAAAATGACTACCATTTTAACTGTGAAATGTTAACTGTGAAATGTTTTTAACTGTGAAATGTTAGAACCAATTCTTTTTTTTTTTCTTTTTAATTGAAGTATAGTTGATTTACAACACTGTGTTAGTTTCAGGTGTACAGCAAAGTGATTCAGTTATATATATATATAATATATATGTTCTTTTTCAGATTCTTTTCCATTATAGTTTATCACAACATATTGAATATAGTTCCCTGTGCTATACAGTAGATCCTTGTGTTAGAACCAATTCTAAGAGAGATTTCAGAATTTCCTGGGTGGATATGAGCAGTTGCCTACGCAATGTCCATTTCCCTTCCCCCCTTCTTAACAGTGCCCAGATTCTCTTTTGCTTATCTAACCCTCATTCATGCAGCCTGAAAATTCTGCGGAGGGAAGCTCCTTCTTTCCCTAGTTCTAGGAGTGGATTTGCAATTGCTTTATGATAATGGACATATCCATCACCCAAGCAGTTGTGGGAGTTAACATGTCTAATCAGAGTGAAGTTTAGGACTCTTGCTTGAATTGCTGGGAAATAACCTCTTTCTTCAAGAATGGTCATTGTATACACTACAATATATAAAATATATATAATATATTTTAAAAATATCTGTGTGTGTGTATATATATATATATATATAACTGAATCACTGTACTGTACATCTGAAACTAACATGACATTGTAAATCAACTACACTTCAATTAAAAAAAATTTTTTTTTAAAAGTTCTTTGTGACGTTCATATGGGAAGCCTGGAACTGTGGCAACCATCTCAGTATTATGAGAGAAGCCAGCCTAAGAGACTAAGAGTGGAGAGAGGCCAGAAGAAACTGGGACCCTGATGACATTGCAGCGCTGACCAGTCAAACCAACAGTAGCCCCCCTGACCTTTGGACTTTGCAGGTACACAAGCCCAAATACCCTCTATTGTTCAAGTGGTTTTCTCTTACTGCAGCAAGAGGATGCCCTAAAAGTTACACGGTGGCCATCCATTCTGAAGGTTTATCTCATTTTCAAGTGTTTTTCTTCACCTCCAAATGGGCTATAAGTATCCTCAGGAGTAGCAGTTATGAGTTATTTTGGATTTCCTATCACATCTAATATCCTGCCCTTTGTGCAGTAGATCCTCTGGAAATGTTTACTGAGGATCGTGGCTGACTGGCTTATCTTCAAATCATATTGTATCCTACAAATCTCAGCAGGAGCACAGATTGGTTTTTAGCTTATCTTCAAACCCTCTTCCCACGTTGGACTCTCATGTCATTATCTTTCAGATGGAAAACGTTTCAGCAAATGAGTTTGCTACCTCTCATTTAGCTCTCTGCCCTTCCAGTGTTAGCCAGAACCTGGACTGTCTGGAAAAAAAATAAAAGGTTTTCGGGGAATTCTACTAAGACTATCACTGCAGTCACAGCTCATTTTAAGAACGTGCTAAATATCTATAGAATTAAAACTTGCAACTCCCAGAACGCTCAGAAAATTAATATTTTAATTCAACTTTATACATGGCTGGCTATTGCCATATTATGTCAGTAATAGAAAAACTGAACCATTAACTAATTCTCCTTCAAATAGCTTGTGATGTGAGCATTTGAAATATGTCTATGGTAGGAAAAATTATGTGTGGCGTATATGTGATTAGCATAGTTTATCATATGCCATGGGCTTCAAAAATCAGCGCTGGGTGAATGTAAGATCCTAATCCTGTGTGGTTCCTAATGTCCTGCTATTGCTGGATGTTTCAGTGTCCCTGTCACTACTATGTCTTCTTACCAGTCTTCTCTTAAAGCTAAAGCATGGGAAGGTTTTCTTTTTCTCCTTCCATGAAAGTTCATGACCAAAAGCTTTTGTAATTAACTTATGCACATATGTAATGATAATTTAGCTAACTCTTTTCCTTTCTCTGAAGCTACTTTGGCATAACAAAAGCTGTCTCCATTGTTTCCCAGTGAAAACAACAAACACCACTGAAATCACATTTCCATCCTTTCCCAAATGGGAGGCTCCTTTAGTTCCAGGTGGGAGTTTGTAGGACTCAGGACAGGTTACAGAAAATGTCCTGGTTTTTGAGACTCATGGTATGAATAGAATTGAAGTTCTTTGTGTTTGCATGGAATAAATAAAGAGCCAGGGCTGACAAAGTGCAGACTCATGGCCACGTTTCTGACCTTTTTAAGACTTGCAAAGATGAGAATGTTTTCTCAAATAGTGAGGATTCAAGGCCACAGAGAAAAATGAAACTATCAAATCTGACTGATTTTTTATCACAATGTCCGCAGTCCTTTTCTGAAGACACCCAACAGCCTTTGGTAAGATACTATATTAGTTCTGCTCTTAAGCGTTTTTCCTAGCTCCCCATTTGAAATAACTTGCCTGATTTTCTGGTCATGTAGCCCCTCTCCCCATACTACTTGCAGCCTCCACCCTAAATAACACTTACATAACCTTTACCATATATGAACCACTCCAGCCACTTCGCAGGTATTAACTCAATCCTCCTAATAACACTATGAAGTAGATACTATTATTAGCCCCAATTCACAGATGCGGAAACTGATGGGTTTGTCCAAGAGCATACAGCTAGCAAGTGGCAGAACCAGGATTTGAGCCCAGGAAGACTAGCTCTGGGAGTTTATACTTTAAACCACCGTGTTCCATGGTCTCACAGCTGACCTCAGCATTGAGAATCAAACTGATCAGCAAATAGGAACAATTCTAAGGCCAGATCAGCAACGTGTCAAAGCTGCAGTTTTGCCTTGGACCTCAGTTTCCATGATCAGGTCAGTATCTTGATCAGGTCAGTATCTCAATGCCACCGCTTACTTTCCCAAGCTATGGTCTTTGTCGAATATAGCTAATCCTTTGGAACTGATGTCCGGGATAAAATGCCCAGGGCCTGATGTGGGAGCTGCCTGATCCTAGCTTGCTGAGCCCTCTTTACCTCCTTACCACCTTGCAGACTCTGCCGCTTACTTCTGCCTGTGTCCCATCACCAGGCCTCTCTGTACTTGACTTGGCCCAGTCTTTGCCCAGTTTGTTAGCATCTATCTTTCCCAGAGATGGAGGACAGCTCTCCAGGATTCTTTCATGCTTATGCTGGGAAATTATTGATGTCTTTGTCTGCCTAGTTGTAAGCAGATAGGGTAGAGGGTCCCCAGAGAAAGAGAACCAGGCACAGCTTTCTCACCATAGGAAAAGCCAGTTTTGGCCTAAGCTATTTTGGGTCCTAAGCCTGGCCACGGTGCTTACCCTTGCACAGGTCTCAGTAATTAATGATCTTAAGGGAACAAAAGAACAAACAAACAACTGTTACCAGGCAAGAGAAGTAACAGTAGCAAAGATAACAAATCAGGTATAAAGGCTCCCAGTTCTATTTCAATGGTAAAACTTTGTCTGAAGCTTAACCACCAGATCAACTGGAACCTAAGGGATGATGATGTTGACATTTTCTGAGCCTCGTGACTTCAATCCACTAAAGCTTGGACTCTGTCGACCTTTGCCCCAATTTTGTGCTGAATTCTCCTCTGCTCAAGCCCCTTCATGGATATGCATGCACCCTTAGCTTAAAACTTCCCCAATTTTGCTGTTTGGGGAGGCACTGCTTTGGGAAGATCCCTGGTGTTCTCTTCACTTGCTGCAAGTAATAAATCCTTCTTTCTCCTGCTCTTTGGCTTGGTTGTGTCTTTTGGCTCAATACCCACCAAGAGGCAAACGCAGTTTTCAGGTAACATAATGAGTCTGTATTGATTATGGCCCTTTGTTATCCTCAAAACTGACCCACCAGCCTCAGTTCTGACCTTTTTTCTTGCTGAGTCTTTACCTCCTCCACCAAACTTTCCTCTCTCCACCTTTCGACCTTTCTTTGGAACCGCATCATTTTCTGTCTTCTCTCCATTTTGCTTATTTTCCCAACTCTTCATAATATCAACTAGTTTGATTTCTCCTACAAACATCCTATTTTCTCGTTGCATATTCTCTTCTAATTTTCTCTGTTTATCTCAATTTTCACATGCTCTTCTCCTATTAATAACTACCTGGTTTGGAATCACCAATTTTCTAAGATAATAGATCGTTCACCAACTTTCTGTATGCTAGAAAAACACCCATATTTTAGAGTCATATTTGTCTGATTTGCAACTTTCAGAACTTCAGTTTCCTCATCTGTGAAATAGGATAATAATACGGAGATATAGTAGGAATCACATAAGATCATGCACTGGAAAGCACTTTGAAGACTGTATGACCCTAAACAAATGTTAGGCATTATTAGTACAAAGAACACTAGAGAGTCTTTAAAATATGGAAAGAGTAAGTGATTTCCACTCTGTATCATAAACCAGCCCAAGAATTAGCCACTCTCTTCCTGTTCTCTAATCTTTATAGCCAGTGTTGATATATAGAGCAGAAAGAAGCAAGTGCATTAGGAAAACTCAGAGCTTATAACAGCTGAGAGGATTCTACACACAGGTCTCTGGAGTCTCTCAGCATCTTTGTCAAATTCCTCAGCACCCTTTCCAAGTCTCTGCTTTCTTCACTAGACTGGGAGTAAAACTTAGATTAAGCCAGAGATTGCAGACTGGTGATTTACTGGCTAACTCTGGTTTTCTGTTAGACTTTGTCTGACAGAGAACTAACCTTTTAAAAAAGCTATATGTGAATGCATTTAGATAATATCGTAGGGTGGGTTTTCCCAGAAGCAGCGTATTAGCCAAGGATTTGGGTACATGAGTGCTTCCAACAGAAACTGATGAAGGGGTCAGGAAGCAGAATAAGGCAGTAGAAGAAGCCAAGTCAGGGTGTGATTTCAGGTGACACCCCAGACTCAGCCTGATCCTACAGGGAACACTAGAGCATAACTGATGTTTTCTCCACCTAGAGGTACAGGATGTGGGCTTTTCTACAACCCACCCCATTGGCTATGGATGACCAGGAAGAGGGGAGGCCATCATCTCTAGGCACTTCTCCTGTCCTTATCAGGGATTAACCCTAAGGCCCAAGAACAAACCTCTGAAGGTCACAGAGGTGAAACACTAGTAGCAAAGCATGTAGGAGTTGGGAGATGGGCACACAGAGCTGGTAAAAGTGATCTGAGTGTTCCTGTTAGGGTGCCAGCAAGGGTCCATTGCAGATGGGCTACATGCTCTCCAGTTTGCCAAAGCCCAATACTTGTCCTTGGTAGCTGCAGCTCCAAGGTTTCTATAATGGAGGGTCTTGGGCACGGCACTGTGGTTGGAAGTGGGGTGCTGGGGTCAGGGACCCTGACTTGAGGTTATGTTTACTTAGCACTTTATACAAGATGAAAAAACATCAGTTGTTCATGTCTAAGGATGGAAAATGTAATGGAGATCATGGGAGTTGGTATTAACGTCTTCTTTTCCCAATACCCACCCTTGTCTTCACCACCATATTTGGCACTTCATTTATTTGGCCTGGCCCCGTTAGGCATTTCAGTTTGGCGACTATATAACTTGTGTGATGGAAGATTAATGGCATCATGGAAAATCAGATCTAAAAAGACTTAGAGTTTTGGGTCCCTCCCTTAACTTTACAGATTTTTAAAAGATGTTCCAAGCAGTTGTGACGTTCATAAGGTCTCAGAGTTAGTCATAGGAGAGACCATGGTAGCACCCAAGTCTCCTCTCTCCATGGGGTTGCTTAGTCTGGAAGGTGGCTTCATCCAGCGCTTCTACACATGGGTTAGTATGCTGACTCCACAGGGAGACTGAGGGGGATGAACTTATTACATTGCAGAACGCAGTGTAAACGTTTGTGTGGTTACGACCTTGAGAATTATCTTGTCCTGCTGAAACGGATGAGTTTTGAGGGGCTGCAGCTACAGGTTATTACACAGAAAATGGAGGGCATTAAACCTAACTCTCTCTATGATGCCTTTCTAATATCTCCTAAATGTGTTTTATATCCTTAACTTTTCCCACAAACTCATCTGTGAAGACCTTGCTTGATTTTAGTCCACTGCAGCTGATGACTGAGGTAGCTTAGGAAATTGGCTTATACTTCATATTTTAAAAATGTAAGTGATTCCATCATTGTAACCTTCTGAACTATTCCAAGCATTAGTTTGTTGAGGATACATCCCTAGAAACATGGAAATGCCAATTCAATGAGATAATGCCCAAACCAACATTTAGCACTTTGCTTGGCATAAAACAAAGCAGCCGATAAAGTTTTTAAGCAACAGCAAAAATATATAAAGGACCATGGACTTCTGATTTAGGTTGGAGGGCTATCTTGAGATGCTGTTCATTTAAAAATTTTCTAAGATCTCCATGGGAAGTAGGAAGCTTGACTTGGCTGCTGACTGAGACAATTCTCAAGAGGAGATCCAGGGAGGTCTGGCTGACTGGTAGATATTCTTAGAACCTGAATCCAGGACAAAGCAGATGATGATGATCTAGAAGACAAGTCTGTGAGCTGAAATATGAGGGTCCAGTTTGACTGATGGGCTGAAGCTGGAGATTGGATGGGCACAGCAGGAACCTGGGAAGGCATAGCAGGGGAGTAGAAAAAGAGAGGCAGAGAGGACTTCGATTCCAGTACTTTTGTAGCATGGTCCTGTTCTGGGGAGAGGGCTAAAAGCAGCAGGCTCTGGCCGGAAGAACTGAGGATCACACACTTTGAAAGCTTGCAAGTGAAGTGCTACCTGCAAATCCCCAGGTTATTTTAGGCAGCTAACAATTAGCTTGGCACCAAAAGCTCTCTCATTTATCTATCTTCACCGTTGACATCTTATGGACATTTGATTCACATCAAACTCTTTGACAAATGATGCTGGGTATGATTTATTTGGCTCTTAAACAATACAAGTGCAACAAAACCAGATGCATGGTCTCCCTCCCTTCCCCTTTCAGAAGGCACTATCATTTCAGCTACAGGGACAAGCAGAAGATTCCACACTATGAGAGCTGCCACCAGCATCCCAGGTCTTTCCTTCTGTTCTGTTAGCCACCCTCCTCCTTCTGTGTGTGGTGCAGGTGTTTCTGAGTTTCAGGCACATGATGGGCTGAACTGGCATGAGGATTGGGTGGTTTAAGCCTTCCTTTTTTTAAATCTCCTACTGTCCTCAAGTCCATTCTCTACGTCTGCGTCTTTATTCCTGTCCTGCCCCTAGGTTCATCAGAACCTTTTTTTTTTTTTAGATTCCATATATAAGTGTTAACATACGGTATTTGTTTTTCTCTTTTTTATAACATCTTTATTGGAGTATAATTGCTTTACAATGGTGTGTTAGTTTCTGCTTTATAACAAAGTGAATCAGCTATACAAATACATATATCCCCATATCTCATCCCTCTTGCATCTCCCTCCCTATCCCACGGCCACCCCTCTAGGTTGTCACAAAGCACGGAGCTTATCTCCCTGTGCTATGTGACTGCTTCCTACTAGCTATTGATTTTACATTTGGTAGTGTATATATGTACACGCCATTCTCTCACTCTGTCCCAGCTTACCTTTCCCCCTCCCTGTGTCCTCACATCCATTCTCTAGTAGGTCTGCGTATTTATTACTGTCCTGCCCCTAGGTTCTTCATGACCATTCTTTTTTTTTTTTAGATTCCATATATATGTGTTAGCATACGGTATTTGTTTTTCTCTTTCTGACTTACTTCACTCTGCATGACAGACTCTAGGTCCATCCACCTCACTACAAATAACTCAATTTTGTTTCTTTTTATGGCTGAGTAATATTCCATTGTATATATATGCCACATCTTTATCCATTCATCTGTTGATGGACACTTAGGTTGCTTCTATGTCTTGGCTATTGTAAACAGAGCTGCAATGAACATTGTGGTATGTGACTCTTTTTGAATTATGGCTTCTCAGGGTATATGCCCAGTAGTGGGATTGCTGGGTCATATGGTAGTTCTATTTTTGGTTTTTTAAGGAACCTCCATACTGTTCTCCATAGTGGCTGTATCAATTTACATTCCCACCAACAGTGCAAGAGGGTTCCCTTTTGTCCACACCCTCTCCAGCATTTATTGTTTGTAGATTTTTTGATGATGGCTAATATCCTACTTTAAAAAAAATTTATTTTATTGAAGTATAGTTGATTTACAATGTTGTGTTAATTTCTGCTGTACAGCAAAGTGATTCAGTTATGCATACACACACACACACACACATCCTTTTTCATATTCTTTTCCATTATGGTTTATCACAGGATATTGAACATAGCTCCCTGTGCTATACAGTAAGACCTTGTTGTTTATCCATTCTCTATGTAATAGTTTGCATCTGCTAATCCCAAACTCCCAATCTATCCCTCCCCTACTCCTCTTCCCCCTTGGCAACCACAAGTCTGTTCTCTATGTCTCTGAGTCTGTTTCTGTTTCATAGATAAGTTCATTTGTGTCATATTTTAAATTCCACATATAAGTCATATCATATGATATTTGTCTTTCTCTGTCTGACTTACTTCACTTAGTATGATCATCTATCTCTAGGTCCATCCATGTTGCCACAAATGCAAGCCTTCTTTTTTTGCCTGATAGATCATTCAATTGTCCTAAGACCATCAGACCAGGCCAAGCAGGTAGAGGCAAATTTCATCTATGAGAGGCACAACTTTATAGGGAAAGAAGGTGAAGAGTCAATTTCTTCCTCCCCTGGATGAAGGGGTGATGGGAAGGAATGCTTCCTTTTGGCAGCTCCCTGTGTGAGGTACAGACAGACCACTTTCTTTTTGTTAACAGGCCTGTTATACCAAGTACAGATAGATATCCCAAACACAGACATTCTCTTGGAAGACTGGGAAAACAGCCCATTCTGGGGAAGGAAAGTTTTTTTCAATTAGCAAAAAATATTGTCCAGCCCTTGGAGTCAGTGGGCCCCACTAACTGTGTATGGAAGTGCATTTGATTTCTGTTCTGCTCTGTTCCTATACCCACCAAAATAATAGAGGAGCTGTATTATTAGTCTTTAATGACTAATTTCCTTTTATGACATAGAACTCTGGATTAAATTCATTTGGTTCAGCAGTGGGGAGCTATTTTAATTCTTCTTTGCATCTGCAACACCTTAAATGCAAAAAAAATGTTCCATAAATGCTACTTATGATGTTAATTAGTAAGGGAGACTGACTTGGGTCTTCTTCAGTAATCATGCCTCTTATTTTACCAGTGCATCTCTTTCTGGAGAGCATTGGCTCTAGATTGAATTGCAAAATAGATTGAGATGTCCCAAGCCGTCTTGGCTCTCTGTCCTTGCTGTCTCCCAGCATCACTGGCAGAGGGGCCTTTTCCCTCAGACACTGGTGGTCTATTCCTCTCCAGTAAAACCTGCTCTTGGTTATGTGTAGCAGAATTCATAAGAGCTTAAAGAGGTACCCTTCCCAAGCCTGTGGTTAGCACAGAGGATCCCAACTAAGATTCCCATGGAGCAGACAGATGACTTAAATGAGGAGATGGGGTGGATAGCTCCTCCTCAGCTCCAGTCAAATGTGACAGGAAGGGGATGCTGACCCAGTATTGCCAGGTCTTTCTGTTTTTCAAGAGAGGCTGAAAAGCTCAATTTTATGTGAAATCTCCAAATTTTAAAAGTGATATATATATATATATATATATATATATATATATATATAAATAAATTAAAAAATTTTAAATTTAGGTCAATTAGACTATACACACACAAACCCACTCCTAGCTATCAACCTAAGAGAAATGAGTGGACATATCCATTAAAAATCCTATACAAGAATGTTCAAAGCATCTTTATTTGTAAAAGCCAAACAGGAGAAACAAGCCAAATGCCCCTTGTTGAATGCTGGCTCCTAAATTAGCACCAAAATCACCCACTGATGAGACAAAACTGAGTCAAGAGCTACCTTGATAACATCTTTATACTGCCTCAGAGCGGGAAGGGTGAAGTCTAGATATTTATTGAAATTTTGAAGTCTGCTTTAAGGTGAGTCTTTAAATGTAAGGGAGTGGGTCGTGGTTAGGACCTGGGAAGGGTAATGATAATAGTTTAGGATTGATGGACACAGCCAGGCAAGACAAGGGTTTAAAGGGACTAGGAGTGTAAATTATTGTTTGATGAGTTTCTTTCAGGAAGTTCCCAGAATGAGTAAAAAAGTGGTTTGCAACCTTTATCTTCCTGGACAAGAGTTTCCTAAAATAGTAAAATTATACGGATGAAGTTAGTGGAATAGTTAAGTCGTGTTAATGTAGACGTTGATGTAGCTGAACGTAGATGGTTTGGGTTCTCATCTTCAACAAGAGAATGGATAAATTGTGGTATATTTATAAAATGAATACTACTCAGCAATAAAAAGCGAATAAATGATTACATACAATAATATGCATGAACTTTACAGGCAAAATGATGAGTGAAAGAAGGCAGATGAAGAAGAGAATATACTGTGTGGTATGTTCAAGAGCATACTAAAAGTTCAAGAACAGGCTAAGCTATAGAGATAGGTACCAGAAACCTGGCCCCTGTGAGGGGAGGAGCAGGTGATAGTCACGGTATTGCCACGAAATGTTTCTTATGGGGCGTTGGAAATATTCTATGTCTGGGTGGTGATAACATGGAGATTCATTGAGCTCTATACCTAAGATTAGTATACTTTTTCATTTAATATATATATATCTCTTAACCTCAATTTAAAAACATATGAACACATTCAAAGAAAAAGATATGTAGTATATACATTAAAATAGTTGTCCATGGAGGGGGGTAGGAAAGGAATGGGAGTGAAGTATGAGGATAAAAGGAAATTATGGAAACAAAAAAGGGACCTTGCAAGAATCAAAGATGACAATGCATCATGAACTACAACAGTGTAATGATTCACTCAACTGTCTCCTCTTGAGATCCAAAATTATGTACATTTAAAAGATACTTTTTAAGAAAAAGTAAAATCAACTCTGTACATGTGTTAAATACTTTGTCCATTTGTCCTCGTTAATGAGGTACCCAGTAAGACATTACAAGCAGTTCAAGGGACAATTTAAACTGCAGAGGTTAAAGGGAATAAAGAACTCTACAATGAATTTCCAAGTAGATGCAAAACAGATCTATCCACAAAATGGATCTATCTATTCATCTATGTATAATTAATACATTTCACTGGATACAATTATTTTGTGTTTCTCTGGGCAAGAATCATTTATATTATCAGTTTTCTACTAACAGAATTATTTAAAAAAAGAAACAAAGATAGTGAAAGGAAGAGTTAACCTGGATGGGTGAGCTACAGAGGATACTACCATTTAGTATTTTAAACTTTTTCTGAGTATATATACATATATATCCATAAAAAAATACACACACACACATAAATTTAACACTAGAAAGTCTGAATAAAACATATATACAGGTCTGTTTTAGCTCATGAACCTTGAGTTTTCAAGTGCTGATTTAGAATGTTAAAGGAACCTTAAAGATCATCTATTTAAAAAATGCCTCAAGCTACAGGAATGGCACTTTCTTGTAGATTCTTGGCCACCAGTCAGCAGGATGGATACATTTTAAGAGACAGCCTGTTCTTCCAAATGTCTAGAAATCACCCCATCTCAGCCACCTCTCTTCCTGCTGGTGTGGTTGGCCCTGATTCTGGAATCTGGTTTCATCGCGTAGTTAAAAAAAAAAAAATCTCATATGAGAGGTGCTTGTGCAGATTTCTGATAGCATATCAAGATGCTGTTTTCATGGTTGTTTGTCTTGCTAGGTTTCTGTCTCAGGCGGCGGGAGAAGGTGCAGCCCAATTCTTGATCACGAGCCAGAAGGAAAGGCAGAGTGCACTCAATTTCACGAAAGGAACAAAGCTCATTTATAGCACAGCACTGCGCACGATAGAATTTCATGAGTCAGTCGAAAAGGATAATTAAACAGTGTAGGTCAAGGACTAGACACAACCATTCAACCTCCTGCAAATTCATTAGGCAAAATATTGGGCTTAAAGCTGCGATATTTAATCGTTGGTGCTTTTTTTAAAAAAAATTATTGATTTATTTATTTTTGCTCTGTTGGGTCTTCGTTTCTGTGCGAGGGCTTTCTCTGGTTGCGGCGAGCGGAGGCCACCCTTCATCGCCGTGCGCGGGCCTCTCACTATCGCGGCCTCTCTTGTTGCGGAGAGCAGGCTCCAGGCGCGCAGGCTCAGTAGTTGTGGCTCACGGGCCCAGTTGCTCCGCGGCATGCGGTATCTTCCCAGACCAGGGCTCGAATCCGTGTCCCCTGCGTTGGCAGGCAGATTCTCAACCACTGCGCCACCCGGGAAGCCCCATTGGTGCCTTTTTAAACTTGCTTTATTGCTGCTAAACAATGTTGAGAAAATAATAAAAGCTAAATCCTCAGCAACATTACTTTGTCAAAAAATTACCTTCAAAACATAGTAATGATGTTCCTTTTCTCTCACTGCGTGAATTCCCTAATCTTCTGCTTTGTTCCTGTGGTTTCTTCTCTCTGGGTTGCCTTCTCTCTTCTCAAAATTCTTCTTCCAGGAAGCCCTCTCTGGGGATTGCAGCATGCTAATTTTTCCCCATCCCAAATCCTGAATCCTTTTAGCATTTTTAATACATAATTTCTTCTGGCACTTTTAAAAAATATTGACTTTACTGAACTGTGATTCATGTATCATAAAATGCACCCATACTGAATGTAAGTTTGATGGGTTTTGACAAATGTATACAACGCTATAACCACCACAACAATTGAGATAGAGAATATTTCCATCACGTCAAAAAGTTCCCTCATAATCTGTTTTCTGTCACTATAGATTAGTTTTTCCTGTTTCCGAGTTTCACATAAATGGAATCATGCAGTATATGCTTCTGGTGTCCAGTTTATTTGGCTCAGCATAATGTTCTTGAGATTAATCTATGTTGTTGTGTGTGTCAGTATTTTCTTCCTTTTGATGGCTGAGTCGTATTCCATTGTACAAATATACCGCAATTAGTTGGTCCATTCACCTGTTGTTGGAGATTTGAGCTGTTACCATTTTTTTGCTACTATAAATAAAGCTAATACGAACATTTTTGTGGACATATATTTTCATTTCTCTTTGGTATATACACACGTACACAGATACATACATATGATTGTATGGTAAATGTATGTTTAATTTTATAAGAAAACTGCTGAAAAAAAGTGGTCATGCCATTTTCAGTCCCACCAGCTTCGTACTAGATATTCTGTTCTTCCACATCCTCAACAACACTTGGTATTGTCAGATTTTTAATTTTTTGTTACTCTAGTGGCCAAGTAGTGATATCTTATTGTGGTCTTAATTTGCATTTGCCTGAATGCTGATGACGGTGGGTGTGTTTTCAAATGCATATACCTTCCTTTGTGAAGCTCTAGCACTGTTATGCTTTGCAGCTCAAGGCCTTATGTTTTATTTCTTAAACACTTCCAGCTGGTTCCTCCTCACTCTCACTACCTTGCAGTGCATTTGCTTTGAAGTTCTTTCCCCAGATTGTCACGCACTGGCTCCTTCTCATCAGTGAGATCATGAATATCACCTCCTCAGAGAAGCTTTCAGTTACTCTTCAGCACCTTACCCTGTCTGGTTGCCTTCATAACACTTTTATAACTGTCTGAAATTATCTTATTTATGTATTGATATTTGCTTATCTTCTTATCATCTATCTCCACTGGAATACAGACTCCACAAGAGTGGGTCTTTTGTTTGTTTGGTTCATGGTTAATAAGGACAATTAAACAGTACAGATCAAGGGCTAGACACAACCATTCGACCTCCTGAAAACCACTAGTCAAAAGCCTAGGAAATATTATTTAAAAGCTGCATATTAAATTGTTGGTACATATTTAAAAGAGCTTTATTGCTGCTACTAGTAAAGTGCATGGAACACTGTAGCTTCTCAGTGGGTATTTGCTGAACAAACAGCGGTGTAGATTTCACAAAGCGTTCTCGAGGAGTCTCACTTCCATCATTCATTTATTCAATGCACATTTACTGAAAACTGTGGAAATATGCCAGGCATTGTGAGGATATAAGAAGAATAGGGATTTCCCTGGTGGCTCAGTGGTTAAGAATCTACCTACCAGTGGTTGAGAATCTGCCTGCTAATGCAGGGGACACGAGTTCGAGCCCTGGTCTGGGAAGATCCCACATGCCGTGGAGCAACTAGGCCCGTGAGCCACAACTACTGAGCTTGCGCGTCTGGAGCCTGTGCTCCGCAACAAGAGAGGCCGCGATAGTGAGAGGCCCGCGCACCGCGATGAAGAGCGGGCCCCGCTTGCTGCAACTGGAGAAAGCCCTCGCACAGAAATGAAGACCCAACACAGCCAAAAATAAATTAATTAATTAAAAAAAAAAAAAAAAAAGAATCTACCTGCCAATGCAGGGGACGCGTGTTTGAGCCCTGGTCTGGAAGACCCCATATGCCGCGGAGCAACTAAGCCCATGCGTCACAACTACTGAGCCTGCGCTCTAGAGCCCAAGAGCCACAACTACTGAGCCCTCGCACTGCAACTACTGAAGCCCACATGCCTAGAGCCCATGCTCTGCAACAAGAGAAGCCACCACAGTGAGAAGCCTGCACACTGCAACGAAGAGTAGCCCTCACTTGCTGCAACTAGAGAAAGCCCGCTTGCAGCAACGAAGACCCGCTGCAGCCAAAAATAAATAAATAAATAAATAAATAAATTTTTTAAAAAAAGAATAATTATTCCTACTCATAAGTTGCTTATGATCTTTTTTTAATGCACTTTTATTGCAAAATTAATACACGTTAATGATAGAAAGTTAAACAGTACGGAAGAGAAAGTCATGGCTTCTCCAAGACCTAAATTTCTCAGTGATAACTATTATTAGTAGTTTCTTTTGTATCCTTCCAGAATTTAGACAATCATACACACACACAAAAATGGCATCATAGAAAACATACACTTTTAAGTTGCTTATGGTCTTATGGTAGAGACTAGGATTGCCAGATTTAGTAAATAAAAATACAGGGAGCCCAGTTAAATTTGAATTTCAGATAAACAACAAATAAACATTTTTAGTGTGAGTGTGTCCCAACTATTGCATGGATATACTTCTACTAAACATTTATTTGCTTATCTAAAAGTCACATTTAATTGGGCACCCTGTGTCTTATTTGTTACAACATGGTGCTGTATCTGCAGTCACGGAAGCCAAGGCACAGGTTGAGGGACCACAGAGGAGAGACTGACTGAGTCTATCAGGCAGGAATCAGGAAAAGCTTACAAAACAGACATTTGCACTGGGACCCAATGTATGCATAGGAGTTTGACAGTTGGAATTGGAGAAAAATGGCAGGAAAGGAGATATACAAAGGACAGAGTTGTGGAAAGATTTGGGTGGGTTTGGAAAATCGGATGACCTTTAGTGTCATGGAGGCTTTAGTGCCCAAGAAGTCTGTGGGTATAAAATAGCTGGAGCAGGAAGAAGCAAGACCACAGGCAGGGTCAGACAATGAAGGATCCTGCACACAAGCTACCAAGAGGAGTTTTTACTCTCTAGACCAACATTTGCCAGCCTCTTCCTACTTCTACCCTTAAAAAAGGAACTCTGGAACCCCTTTCACAGAAATGTATAATATTGCAGATCCTTTTTGGATTTATTTTTAAAATCATTTTTATGGTATATTATAAGTGAGTGAATGAAAGCAAAAATATATAACTATTGTGTTATAAAGTTTATTTTAAATACACTCCTTAATATCAGTAATATACAAAGATGACTATCTCCCAATTAAAAATAAATGCATGCTGTTTAGTTTACTTTTAACTCTGTAATAAGTGTAATTTATCAACTAATAAATTAGGATATTGAGACAGGCTGGGACTTAGGACACTTTACTGCAGTGCTGCAATGCTGCACCTGGACAAACATCTCCCTGAGAAGCAAAATACAAAGAAACTATAAGGGACTAAAAATAACTGCATGCATGCCCAGTTGGGGCAAATTCTGGACAAAAGATACAAAAGACTAAAAAAGCCCAACTGCTACTTCTGAGAAGCTGGGAGCAAAAACAGGGTGTTGGGAGCAAAAGCAGGGTACTGCACATGCCCCCTGCACTCAACACTGCCAAAGGGGTGGGCAAACCACCTAAGCCACACCTCCTGCCCGGCCCCTGGACACACCCCTACCCTCACCCCATATAAGGAACCAGCTCGCCCTGCTCCCCCCTGCTGCAGCAGGGGCCCCAGTAAAGCCTTGCCTGAATTTCTTGTCTGGCCTCTGATCGATTCCTATTGTTTGGGGAAGGTCAAGAACCCTGGTTGGTATCAATATGACTTATTATACTGTGTTTGTCTTTGATGCCAAGTATACACTAAAATGTTGAAGTGGAATTTAATTTTGTTCTATGGCATCAAAACGATTTGAAATTCTTTTCATGACCTGATGCTTGGAATTCTTGCATTTTTGCAGTTTAAAATATCAACAGGTTTGTATTTATCTTTTTATGTTTGACTTTTTAAATGACATGATAAAAGGACTTCCCTGGTGGTGCAGTGGTGAAGAATCCACCTGCCAATGCAGGGGACACGGGTTCGAGCCCTGGTCGGGAAGATCCCACATGCCGTGGAGCAACTAAGCCCATGTGCCACAACTACTAAGCCTGAGCTCTAGAGCCCACGAGCCACAACTACTGAGCCCGCGTGCCACAACTACTGAGCCTGCGTGCCTAGAGCCTGTGCTCCGCAACAAGAGAAGCCACTGCAATGAGAAGCCCGCGCACCACAGCGAAGATTAGCCCCTGCTCTCCACAGCTAGAGAAAGCCCGTGCGCAGCAACTAAGACCCAACACAGTCAAAAGTAAGTAAATAAAATAAATAAATGACAAAAAAAGTAAATGACATGATAAGAGACAAGGTTTCAGACTTCTCTTGGTAAATAACACACATAAATGCTGTTTATATCTAGCAAATTAAAAGCCAAACGAATATAATTGCCACTATATTCCCTCTTTATAATACTGTTTTTGTAATTCCTTGATGTGATGTCAAAGCTTTTGGTAAGAATTATACAATTTACAGATCTACTGAAGTTCCACTTGAGGCAAATTTGTAGCAGTATTATTTTTTCTCCCTCATCTTGTTATATTTCGATACTTATGTTCTATAGGCTTTCTGTCTTTAAGCAATGGTCCTTACAGCTTGATGAATTATTATAGGGCAAACATCCTTGAAACCACCATTCATGTCAGAAGACAGAATTTCTAACATATGTCCTGTTCAATTTCAGCTCATCCTTACCCCGAGAGTAAGCACTACCTTGACTTTATGATATTTACTTCTTCATTTTTGTAGATGGTTTCATAGCCCAAGGGTGCTGAACTAAACTCTTTAATTTAGTTTTGCCTGCTTTTTTTTTAAAGTTTGTCTTTGAGACTCCTAACTTACAGGTTTCCTCTTCACCTTTCATTTTCCCCTTGTAATTATTTGTTATAGAAACATGCTGATTTCTCCTGTAGTTTCCCACAGCCTGAATTTTCTGGTTATATTCGCCTTCTAACATGTTCCTCTGCCCTCTGTGTCCCTGTACATTGGTGTTGGATCTTGAGGCTTAGATTCTGATTTGATTGTTTTGGCAAGACTGTTTTACAGGTAGTATGATTTCATCAGGAAACACATATGTCTGATTGTCCCTTTTTTGTGCCCAGAGCAGCTATGGATGTCTAATGCCCAGATAATTTAACTCTTTAGGGCTTGCAAAATAACAATATTCCCATTCTCACTTTCCTTCCTCATTTATTTGTTGCAAATCATTTGTAAAAAGAAACTTTGCCATATCTATTATTTATGTGGCAACATAGTTCACACAGGAAAGGCAGGATAAATAATTCTTTCCTTTTAATTACCAATTTTCAAATGAATAGCACTTCCACGGTGACCAACTACCTGTGTGTGTGTGTGTGTGCATGTGCAGTAATGAACTTATGGATTTAAATATATTTGATGTGTTTAGACCTCTGCCAACTAAAGAATGTCCCTCACCATGTGGTTCTACAAGGATTAAGTCATTAGTCACTGCAGTCACTGACCTTTAACACACCCTGAAAGGAGTTCAGGGTGGAGATCAGGAAGGAGACACTCTGTGCTCTGGGAAAACTGGCAGAACAGGCCTTCAGATAGTGACATATTTTCAGGAGAAAATGTTATGAACCCAATTTCTTTCATCTTCCCATATTTAGAAAAGTACTAAAACCATTCACTAAGATATCTGCTCCTCGTGACTAGCAGAAACTTTCTACTGAGATGTGTGCTTGGCTGCACGTACCCACTTAGTCTAAATCAAAAATATGCTGACCTCCTTCCTTACCTCTTCTGAGTGGTCCTTCAGAGCTCTCTGAGAGGCTGTCTCCCAGGCTATAGTCCTCAGTATGTCCCCACATAAAACTGAAACTCACAGCTCTCATGTTGTGAGTTTTTATTTTAGTTGACACACCTCTTACAGATACTACCTTTATACATACGAAAATTGTCCCATCTTTGGGACAACTCTTCAAGTTGGCTCCCAAGTCCTCAAAAGATATATTTTAAAAATCTTTAAACAACAAGAATCTGGATGTAAGAAAAGACCACAAAGGAAATAAGAATTTTGCACCAGGGACTTCCCTGGTGGCACAGTGGTTAAGAATCCACCTGCCAATGCAGGGGACACAGGTTTGAGCCCTGGTCCGGGAGGATCCCACATGCTGCGGAGCAACTAAGCCCATGCGCCACAACTACTGAGCCTGCGCTCTAGAGCCTGTGAGCCACAACTATTGAAGCCCACGTGCCACAACTACTGAAGCCTGAGCGCCTAGAGACCATGCTCCACAACAGGGGAAGCCACCGCAATGAGAAGCCCGCACACTACAACGAAGAGTATCCCCCGCTCTCCGCAACTAGAGAAAGCCCGCGTGCAGCAACGAAGACCCAACACAGCCAAAAATAAATAAATAAATATATAATTAAAAAAAAAAAAAAAGAATTTTGCACCGAAAAGATTTGGTTTGGCTCAATTAAGGAATTTTGTTTTATAATCTATGCCTCCATATTTTTATTGGTAACTGAATATTATTTAGTATTGTCAGTTTCTTGCCGGTGTGGGTGGCAACATTTATCAAAGACAAGTGACATTAGAATGTGAGTCACAGAAATTCTACCTGACTTTAAGAGAAATTAGAAGGCTGTTTGACAGATCCAAACTATCTTTCTTGCTGGGAAATGACCATGACTGGTCTTGAGGAGGAACTGCCCTCTGCCTTAGGGGATGCATAGCCAGGCTTTGACAGTAATTCACAGTCTCTGGAGCACTGGAGCTGTCTGGATCCATTTATGTCAAGACTCTGTCCTTAATTGCAGCTTCTCTTACTAGACCCTGGGTTGAACTGCTTTGAAAGTGCTTGGTATAGGGAAATGGTTTTTTACTGAAATATTTTAAACACACAGAGGAACAGAAAGTCTAACGTTACAAACAACTGAACATGGCTATCTAGACTTCACAAACGTTGTCATTTTGTTATATTTGCTTCAGACCATTTTTAAAAATTTATTTTATTGTAGTATAGTTGATTTATAATGTGTTAATTTCTGCTGTACAGCAAAGTGATTCACTTATACATATATGTACATTATTTTTCATATTCTTTTCCATTATGGTTTATCACAAGATATTGAATATAGTTCCCTGTGCTATACAGTAGGACCTTGTTGTTTATCCATTCTCTATATAAAAGTTTGCCTGTACTAACCCCAAACTCCCAATTCATCCCTCCCCCAACCCCTCTCCCTCTTGGCAACCACAAGTCTCTTCTCTATATCTGTGAATCTATTTCTGTTTTGTAAACAAGTTCATCTCGTCATATATTAGATTCCACATATAAGTGATATCATATGATATTTGTCTTTCTCTGTCTGACTTACTTCACTTCATTTGATAATCTCTAGGTCCATCCATGTTGTTGCAAAAATGGCATTATTTCTTTCTTTTTCATGGCTGACTAGTATTCCATTGTATATATGTACCACATCTTTATCCATTTATCTGTGCATGGACATTTAGGTTCTTTCCATGGCTTCAGACAGTTTTTTAAAAGAAAGGAAATATTAAACATATGGTCACCTTTGTTCTCTTCACTAATCCTAGTTCCCTCCCTCATTGTAGAGGCAGCTGCTATTCCAGTGTTGATGGACATCCTTCCTGTGCTTGTTGTTATGCTAATGTTTACAGGTACATATCTGTGGAAAATACTTAGAACTGTGTGTGTTTCAAAGTTTATATAAAAGTTATCATATTGTATGCCATCTTGTCCACTAACATGCTTTCCTCACTGAACATTTTGTTTTTGGAATCTATCTATGTTGATATATCAAGTTTATTGATTTCACTGCTACATAGTATTCCATCATTTGAATATACATGAATTTATTTATTCATTCTGTTATTAGTGTACACTTATTTTTTTTCTATTACAACACAACACAATGCTTCAAATAACATCCTCGAGTATGCATGTTGTGGAGTTTCTCTAGGGATATATGTAGAAGCAGAATTTCTGGGTGACAGAGTGTCATAAATCTTTAACTTCAATAAGTATTGCCAAATTACTCTCTGATATCGTTATATTAATTTACATGCCCACAAGCAGGAGTTGAAAGTTCCTATTTCCCCATGTTTGGTGTTATCAGACTTAAAAAATTTTGCCAATCTGGTGGATATGAAATGATACCTCATTGATGTTTTAATTTTTATTTGCCTGATTACTAATGAAGTTGAATATTTTTTCATTTATTGGCCATTTCTTCTTCTGTGGGTTGTAGGGCAGGGCTCTTCAAATTGTTGGGATGTGATGGCTGTAATGGGGATGTACTTACACACTGACAGTCCTCGTATCTTCTTCCCTGTTTTACATATTTACCTTACCTTGAATCTATGTGTCTCCCCATTCTTCTGTACATTTCTTGTATCAGGTATCTGAGAAGATAATATAAGGCAAATGAACTGGAATAAAGAGGAAAAATAATAAGCTCGAGGTTAACAATAAAAAGAAAGATAATAGAGACAGTGAAATCTACTTGGACATAAGAATTGTAAGGTTCTCTCACTCTCTATTTTGTCCATTGGCTTGAGTAGCCCACTAGTACAATATTTCACTAAAGAACTGGCAAGGGAATCACAGAATTTAGATTTTAGGCCATACTCCATAACTTTGCTTTTTGAGGTCTCCACTTCCTTCTTTATAGTCTTTGAAGGTGTATCTTCTTTGTCTGCTGTTTTGGGTAGACGAACAGGTTACTGTCTGTGAGCTGTGCAGCGGGTAAGATTGGGACTCTGGAATCTGGGACTAGGTTCATTGCTGGTTCTCTCACTTACTAGCTTTGTCAGTTTTGAAAAGTTTCTTAACCATCCTAGATTTAGTTTCTTCAAGGTAACAATAGTACCTACTTCATAGGGTTGTAGTAATGATTTATGGAGATAAAATATGTAAATATTAAGAACAGTGCCTAGGACACAGTAAGTCCTTAATGTCAGTTATGATTAATCATCTAAAGAAATAACACATAAATGAAAATATACTATATAAATTCAACATTCTTATCTTTTTCTTTTTAAAATTTATTTATTTATTTATTTTTATGACTGTGTTGGGTCTTTGTTTCTGTGCAAGGGCTTTCTCTAGTTGCGGCGAGCGGAGGCCACTCTTCACCGCGGTGCGCAGGCCTCTCAACTATCGCAGCCTCTCCTGTTGCGGAGCACAGGCTCCAGACGCGCAGGCTCAGTAATTGTGGCTCACGGGCCCAGTTGCCCCGCGGCATGTGGGATCTTCCCAGACCAGGGCCCGAACCCGTGTCCCCTGCATTGGCAAGCAGACTCTCAACCACTGCGCCACCAGGGAAGCCCCAACATTCTTATCTTGAGTGAAGAATTCTGAAAGTTTATATGACTTTCCTAGAAGTATATGTATTATTTTCTGTGATTGATAGACATACCAGTAACTTCAGGGTGATTTAAGTGGAAATGATTCGGCTGATAATAGAATTTCAGCCTGGTGTTGGGGAAAAGATGACGGTATTATGAAAGCAGTCATTCATTTATTTATTCATCAAGCATTTATGAAGACTTAATGATGTGCCATGAATGCCCTGTATAAGACAATGGGGAAATTAAAAAGTTAAATGATACTTAGTATCTGCAATTAAGAAGTTGAGGAGGGGAAATAGCCACATAAGTAAATTCATTAATTCAATAAATTTTGCAACAAGGGTACAGTGGGAGCACAAAGAGGAGATTGCCAATTCTACATGAATGCATTAGGAAAGCTTCCATAGAGAAGCAAGAAATGAGGAAGGAGACCTCCTCAGCGCCTTTCAAATTGCAAGAGGTAGTTGCTGTTGCATGGAGCCAGGGGAGAGCACCATGGTGAAGGGTGGTATTGGGAGGAGAGTCAAGCTAGGAGGGTGCTTGAACCACGTAATCTATGGACTCATTACCAGGCCAGAGGTGCAAGGTAGTCATTGGGAGGAACCAAAGTCATGGCCAGGAATGTGGAAGCATGGTCAAGTTCAAGACAGGGCCACACCCTCTCTGGAAAGGATCAGTGAAGTTGGAGGTCCAGCCCAGAGAAACAAGAGGTTTGTGGTCCAGAGCTAGCTGCAGATTCAGGCTTGTTCAATCAATAAGCCTCTTTAGCTTTGCGAAGCACCAGCCTTGGGATGGTGTGAAGTTATTTCAAGAAGCTATGCCAAGTTGAACAGATGCCGCCTAATTTGCCATCTCATAAGTTTGGTTTTCTGGCTATTTTTCCTCTTTATTCTAGTTCATGTGGGTACTATCATCCTTAGCACAATTTTTGCTAACATGTCCTAAAACGTTAAAATCCTGCTTTAAAAATGTCTCTTTTCCGTTGAGCCATGTTCAGGTAGTAAAACACATGACTTATCTGTATTCTGTGACATGTGTCCTATGGAATTGTGTCTAGTGTGTTAGATAAAAAATTACATCATCCTAGTTAAGGCTAAATGAGGGAGTCCAAGAGAAGGGGAGCAAAATGTGATGATTCAATGTGGAGAGTGGCCCAAAAGAGAGAGTTGCTTGATGTCCCAGCTACTGAATTCATGGGCCAGATTTAAATGCTGCAAGCATGTCCAGCACTGACATCTATCACCAAGCGCATGCCAGAACTGCAGCCCACTTGGCAAATAGCCCACATAGTGTGACTTACCTTCCTACTTGTGCTATTAATTTGCTTTCCATGGATCAATTACGGTAAAGCGTGATAAGAATTCTAGCCAGATCAAGAATGACTTATCAGTCTCTACAGGAATGGTCAGCTTGCTGGCAGGGCAGTGGAAGTTCTGTAACTTTGCCAAAGTTCACAACTGGGGAGAGATAATTAAACCCAGGCATGAAGCTCAGAAGTCTTTGAAAGCCTACTGTAAGGTTATTTTCTGCTTCAGGATTTGAGGCTGAATTCAAAGGTCATCCTCTGAAAAGCCAGAAACCACCCAAATCAGCACATTTAAAATAATTCAACTAATAAAACCCCCAGATAGCTTTCTTATCATTAATTCAAAGAAGACCTGTCTCTCTTACATCTTCGTAATAAATTACTTTTGCCCCTGGACAAACATATCCTCTGTCACTCTGCCAAGTCCCTACCTACATGCTGGATCCACATTAACAGAAGAACATAGATGGTGTCAATTGCTGCCATAAGAGAGCTCAGCTTTCCTGGATATGAGGAAATTAGCTTCTTTGTGGTTTGGACCTTTCCTGGAATCCAAAGTCAGACATAGTACAAAGCTATACTGAATCTAAGGTATTAAACTGAACAGAAAGAACATTGCTCACATACTAAGCAGAGTCTTAAAATTCTATATTCTCAACTTCCTACCCATAGTGGAAAAGCTTAGGAGAGTGAGCCCCTTCCAACTTGTTTAAATCTCTCTGACCTGACAGATGAAGGCCAGTGTGTTGTGCATGGGGACAATGGAAGGACACGGTATGGTACTCAATGTAATCGAATGAGAATCCAAAACCAAAGATGAGGATCTAAGGAAATATGAGCAGGTATGTGAGGGATATTATGGGCAAATCTTGGGATAGGCTGTGGGCACTCGTGTGCATTCCTTTGCTCTCTGTAGGGCAATATGTAGGTAAGTCAGATCCACTTAAAGGACTGGCATGGGATGTGTTTTCTTATGTGTGTTTCTGTTTTGTTTTGTTTTTGTTTTTGGCCACACTGCGTGGCTTGCAGGATCTTATTTCCCTGACCAGGGACTGAACCTGGGCCCTCTACAGTGAAAGCGCAGAGTCCTAACCACTGGACCACCAGGGAATTCCCGGATGTGTTTCCTTTGATTCCTTCCGTTCATTTGGCTTTACACGGTCTGCTATATTCCATTTCAAAGGTGAAACGCAGAATTCCATGATTTTTCTGGCAACCCCTCCCTTCCTAGCGAACCAAGCACTGGTTCAAGCTTTGATATTCTCGGGAGCCCACTGCATCTTTTCAGTCTTGGTTCAGTGAGTCTTGACTCTGGGGTATGAAGTGAGATAAGGTTTTTGTGGCCAGCAGAGAAGAGTGGAATTGCAGTGGAGGCATGTGGAAGGGGGATTCTGAAATACACACAATGGGCAGACTATTTCTGTTATCCAGGAGTGTTCCCAGCAGAGGTCCTCTGGTCTTCGGCAGAGGTGGGGGATTAGCAGTGGGAGGAGAGTCAGATGGAAGCTACCACTTTGAGTTTCTCTATGCCTCTCTGTCATGCAGGCCTTCGTGAACTGTAGGTATGGCGTCTTGGCACAGACTGGCTCCTAATTATTGTGGAAGGCCACATTCTGGGTGGAGAATTGTATCCAAATGTCATGGTAACTCGATCAGCCTTTAACTCCAGGAGTTCTGTCTCAGCAGCTGTAGAAATGGAAGAACTCTGAACCCAAATGTTGTGCTCTATTAGGTAAATGGTTTATAGAGGGTGGGAAGTGGGAAGACGGATGAATTTTTTGATATCTTTGAGTGGTATCCTACAGAATAAAAATATAATGAGGATGCTAGAGTCAGAGATTGTGCGGTTGGCTCTTCCATGGAGAGGGGTGATTTCCTTGCTGATCAAAGAGGCAGTAGCTGGAATATATGATGGAGGAAGACAATGGTGAGGAGGGGACATAGCCATTCTTTTTGAGGATACAAGTAGGAATGTTTTTATGGGGGTGGGGGCAGTCTTAAGTGAAGTTTGTTGCCGAAGTGTCCCCATTTAGATTTAGAACTGGGAAAGGATATATTCGATTCTTACATCACCTTGGCCTTTTCCTTTTATGATTTTTTTAAAATTGAAGTATAGTTGATTTACAATGTTGTGTTAGTTTCTGGTGTACAACAAAATGATTCAGATATATATATGTATGTGTGTATATATATATATATATATATATATATATATGTATATACATATATATATATTCTTTTCCATTGTTACAGGATACTGAATATAGTTCCCTGTGCTATGACCTTGTTTATCCATTCCCTATATAATAGTTTGCATCTGCTAATCCCAAACTCCGAATCCATCCCTTGCCTCCCCGCCCCTCTTGGCAACCACCTGTCTGTTCTCTATGTCTGTGAGTCTGTTTCTGTTTCATAGATAAGTTCATTTGTGTCCTATTTTAGATTCCACATGTAAGTGACATAGTATGATATTTGTCTTTCTCTTTCTGACTTACTTCACTCAGTATGATAATCGCTAGGTCCATCCATGTTGCTCCAAATGGCATTATTCCATTCTTTTTTTGATGGCTGAGTAATATTCCATTGTATATATATAACACATCTTTATCCATTCATCTGTCGATGGACATTTAGGTTGCTTCCATGTCTTGGCTATTATGAATAGTGCTGCTATGAACATAGGGGTGCATGTATCTTTTTGAATTATAATTTTGTTTGGATATATGACCTTGGCCTATTCCTAACTCCCAAAGTCTTTGTGATTATATTAAGGTTTTAAATGGAGTCACCCAGGGTAGTTTCTGGGTGAGAGTCTTTCAGGCTGTGAAACAGAGCAGACCATCCTACTAGATCAGAGACCTTTGAAGCCCTTGACCCCTGGGCCTCATTTGCATAACTCTGGAGCTCCAATAAAAGCTACCATATCTTCTTGGTCAGCTGAAAACTGGGGCTGGATGATCAAAGATTTCTTGCCCCAACACTTTCCTAAGGCCTGCAGGCATCCCGTTATCATCTATTGTAGATTGAGTTCTCTGCCTGGTGGGGCCAGAGCTGGGCGAGGAGAAGCCAGGGGTTCCATCTCAGGCTCTCGGGCACTTATTTCCTGGTGTGGTCCCACAGCTGTTCTATTGTCATCAGCCAAAGAATACTCAGATCAGGGAGTTTTGTGATGTCAGGACTGATGAAGAGCTGGAACTGCCATCTGTACCCTGTGGTGCTCAGGCATAGAGAATCATCAGAATCACCTGGAGGAGTCTTTGAATGATAGAATCCCAAGCTTCTAGAACTTGTTTTATAGAAGCAAAAAATTAGCCTTCATCAAGTGGTTCTCAGTATCAGCCAGGTTTAGGAACCACTGTATGCAATATCTTTTAGATCCAGAATATTGAGCCAAATCCTATAATTCAGCAAATTATTGTTCTTACTAAACTGATCAAGCTCGTTGATACCCTGGAAGCCCGGCTCTGTGTAGGTCAGGGCCACCAAAAGAGCAGGGATCAGAGACTAAGTAAGTTGAAGCAGCTGTCATGTTTTATTTACACTGTTTATTTTTCTCCTTGATACTTATGGAGGCCCTTGTTTTCTGGAATATACCCTGGTGCTGAGAACTTTCCCTGGGATCCATCACAGTACATTTGTGATGCGCAAGTATGTTGGAGGACAGTACCTCAGCTTTCTGGTCTAATGGTGTTTCTTAGTGGTCATCAGGAGCCTGATGTTCTAAGACTCCATCCTGGTTTGGATATGGAGGTCATCCTTGGTTTCATAAGAATATATTGTAATTTAAACCTGAAGTTAGAATACAACTATGTAAAGGAAATCCCTAGTCAATTTCCTTCCTCTCTATTAACTAAACATGTGGGATCAAGTAAGTAGGGAGATTTAAAAAAAGTGTACAATGAGTTAGTCAAGGCAGAGGAAGTAATGGTGATGGTGGAGATGTTCGTGATGATGTTGATGTTTGTGATGGTGGAGATGGTGGTCATCTTGGTGACACTGGTGATGGACATGATGTAGGAATGGTGGTTACAATCAAGGCAACTCTAGGTGTCTGAGATGGCAGCTATTGCCTGGGGCTAGCCTGGGGTTAGCCTTTATTTGATCTTTTTCACATGATGACTGGTGGTGAGTCAGCTACTTTTAAAAGGCTAGGAACAGTGAACAATATATAAATCAAAGCTTTATAAATTAAATATTTTAACTATGACTCACCATAATTTCTGAGGCATTAAATCTTTATTTCTGAATGACCATTCACCGTCAGTGATGGAATATTTTAGCCTTAAGTTACCCTGCCCTATTTGCCTCTGTAACATATAGTTACTTTGTAAAGAAACTCCTAAATGATTATTGGAACTCATATTTGAAGAATCATTTTGTGATGAGTAATTGGCATAGGTACAATCTATTAAATATTTCTATTTTCCATCAGATAAAAATTTTTTACACTGAGAATTCTAAGAGAAATATACTGTACCATCCCTGAGGCTACAGAGCTCATGAGGAATAATATTTAAAAGGCTTAGAAGACAAATGATTTATATATTACATTTTTTTCCCTTGGGATGTTGACAGATGATTCAGTTAGGACATTTTTAAAAGTAGCAAAAATGTGGGACTTCCCTGGTGGTGCAGTGGTTAAGAATCCGCCTGCCAATGCAGGGGACACAGTTCAAGCCCTGGTCCGGGAAGATCCCACATGCCGTGGAGCAACTAAGCCTGCGCACCATAACTACTGAGCCTGTGCTCTAGAGCCTACGAGCCACAACTCCTGAGCCTGTGTGTCACAACTACTGAAGCCCGCAAGCCTAGAACCTGTGCTCCACAACAAGAGAAGCCACTGCAATGAGAAGCCCACGCACCACAACAAAGAGCAGCCCCTGCTTGCCGCAACTAGAGAAAGTCCACGCACAACAACAAAGACCCAACGCAGCCAAAAATAAAATAAATTAAAAATTTAAAAAAAAATTAGTATAAAAGAATAGCAAAAATGTGATAATGATATTCCAGACATTAAAATGACTAAAGTAACACTTTGTAGCGACATGAAAAGTTTTTACTCTGAAGTTTAAAAGTGCTGAAGATAGGATATTAGAAAAAACAGAATATTTATCTAAGAGAATAATTTCACTTAAAGTAAAAATATATTCCACCACAAACTCTCTAATATAAATTTCAATAAGATAAAGCAATTCAATAAACCTATAAAGAACTTAGTCCAATAACTAAAATTATTTTAATTTTCTTATGCTCCTTTTTAGTATTTTTTGTCATTATTGTCATCAACCTGCATTTTTTGTTGAGCAATATTGTATGCTTGGCACCATGCTGGATATTTTGCATATAGGATCCCTTTGAATGCTCATAGCAGCCCTAGGTGGTATCTGTAATTGTCTCCATTTAACAGATGAGGAAACCGAGGCTCAAGGGTTTTTAAGCAACTCACCCAAAGACACATGGCTTTTAAGTGAAGACAGGGATGATTCCGAATAAGATCAAGATTAAGCTCTTAACTACTATGCGATGCTTGTCCACAAAAGTATACATAATTCTTAGAGTATCTGAATTCTATTTTTTTTTTTTTCCATTTAACATTATATCGCAAACATTTGCCGTGTTTGCTACATTCTTAATCCAACCCCCTGGCCACATTAGCTGTGATCCTCCCCGGGGCGCACTGCCCTCTAGTGGAATTCTGTTCACAAAACACTGTGGCCCACTCCCCAGCCCCTGGGATGAAGAGGGGTTTTCTGTTGCATTACTGTCTATCGTTACTGTATTATCTTAGATATGGTGAAATGTTAAAAGGTATTTTTCCTAGCTCCTTTAATGTAGAGAGATGATTATGTCCAATTTTCTGCGTTGAGGAGTTGGAAAATAAAGTGAACCCTAGAGAAGTTCTGAAATGCCCTCCAGGGAATGAGGTAAGAATTAGTTGTTATTGGTGTTGAAATCTCCATGACTGCTCTGTTCCCTGAAGTAACAGGATATTTCAAACATCTCCCTTCAAATTGCATGGAAAGGCTCGAGGATGTGTCAAACTGTTAACATCAGCACTGGAAGACGAAGTAAGACTTTACTGGGATCCATAAAAAAAACTTGGAAATATATTCAAAACACAGGAAATTCAAACAGATCAGGATTTGTTTTCCTCTGAGCTCACATTAATTCTTCAGTTTTCATATTTTTGTAAAGAATCTCTTTCACTTTGATATAGCTAAAAATCTTCATTGGATTAAAATGCATAATTGCATGGACTTGGTTTAATTAGGAAGGACTTGGGTTAATATTGCATTGTTTTGCAGACTCACAGACATAGAAAACAGACTTGTGGTTGCCAAGGGGGAAGGTGGGTGGGGGAGGGAAGGACTGGGAGTCTGGGATTAACAGATGCAAAGTATTACATATAGAATGGATAAACAACAAGGTTGTACTGTATAGCACAGGGAACTATATTCAATATCCTGGGATAAACCATAATAGAAAAGAATATGAAAAAGGATTTATATATATATAAATGAATCACTTTGCTGTACAGCAGAAATTAACACAACATTGTAAATCAACTATAATTTTAAAAATTGCATTGCTTTGGAGAAAGTGACAGGGATGAGTTTTTGTTTTTGTTTTCAGTGAATTAGGCCATTATTTCTGCCGTTGTTCATCAAAAAAAGAAGCCCTGAGCAAAATTGCTGATGCTATCACACAGGAAAGGGCTAACTGGTGAGTTGCAATTGCTTTGTGTGCCGCTGGTGGGACACACTGTGGAGAGGAGGAGGGGGGAAACCAGCCAGTTTTATCTTTATTAGCAAGCTGGATCTTAAATATTAGATGTCTTTTTATGCTTAGTGAATAACCAATATGAAAAAGGAGAAGCAGCAAAGACAGGCTTACATGGCATGTATAGTGTTTAATAAAAGACAAGAGTTATCCAAGTGTTCTTAAGGAAATTGTATCTCTTCATGCCCGCCCATTAAAATTGCTGATTTCTTCTGAGCTTAGATTTCAGGATAGGGAAGGGGATGATCAAAAACCTAACAAAAAAGAAGCAAACAATTTTTAAGACAAATACTCCCTCAAGTAATACACAAATAAATTTCTCACACAAAGGGTAAAAAAGTCCATGACAAAAATGCTCAATGTAGAAATATATGTGAAAGTCATGGAATATACATATATAGTAAACTCATTTTGTTCACTGAGCGTTTTTCTTTTCCAGCTTTATTGAGATATATTTGACATGTAACATTGGGTAAGTTTAAGGTGTACAGCATGTTGATTTGCTATACCTATATTGCAAAACGGCTACCTGCATAGTGCTATCAGCTCACATAATTACCGTTTCTTTATTTGTGGTGGGAACATTTAAGATCTATTTTCTTAGAAATTTTCAAGTATATAATACAGTATTATTAACTATTATCGCCATGTTATACATTAGATCCCCCAAACTTACTCAAAACCAAAATTTTGTACCTTTGACTAACATTTCCCCATTTTCCCCACCTCCCAGCCCCTGGTAGCTACCACTCTACTCTCTTTTTTAATGAGTTTGGCTTTTTCTGATTCCACATATAAATGATATCATACAGTATTTGTCTTTCTCTGTCTGACTTATTTCCCACAGCTCACTGTTCTCAAGGCCCATCCATGTTGTCACAAATGGCAGGATTTCCTTCTTCTCATGGCTGAACAATATTCCATTGTATATCCATACCACATCATCTTTATCCCTTGACGGAAACTTGGGTTGTTTTTATATCTTGGCTACTGTGAATAATGTTGCAAAGAATTTGGGAGTGCAGCTATCTCTTCGAGATCCTGATTTCATTTCCTTTGGATACATACATATAAGTGGGATTGCTGGATCATATGGTAGTTCTATGTTTTTTTTTTGAGGAACCTCCATACTGTTATCCATAAAGAACATATATATATATATTACACATATTTCATCCCACTTGCTCTTCTTATAATGTGACCTTGACATGCCTCCACTGAGAGGTGTATAGGCAAGGGAAGGGGTTTATGTCCCTTTCCCTTGAATCTGAGTGGATCTTTGTAATTGCCTCACCCAATGTAAGGTGGCAGATGTGACACTGTGTCACACTGAAGCTAGATTATAAAAGGCAACACAGCTTCCCCTCGGCTCTCTCTCTGGATACCCACCCTGGGAACCTATCCACCATGTTGTGAGGAAGCCCCGGTCACACGGGGAGGCTCTGTGTGGGGTTGCAGCTGACAAACGCAGCCAGGCCTCCACCACAGCCAGCACCAACCTCCAGACTTGTGAGTAAAAGAGCCTTAGGTGATTTCAACTCCCAGACTTTAAGTCTCCAGTTGAGGCCCCAGACAAGTAGAGCCGAGACAAGCTGTCTTCATCTGAATTCCAGATCCACAGAAACCATGAGAGATAGTCAGTTCTTTTTATTTTAAACCACTATGTTTTGAGGTAATTTCTTATATAACAATAGATAACTAAAATGTGTAAGTCCATATATATATGAGGGTCTCAATCAGGAGAAGGGAGTCTCAATCTTCCTGAATTTCATTAAATACAAAACAAAACAATCAAAACAACCATACCTATCCTATAACTACCAGATTCTTCCCTATAACACCATCTTTATCAGTAGTTCACAAAAACATCATGGTATTGATTTATTATGTGGCAAGCACTGTCAAACTGAATCAATTAACATTTCTGGGGAATTTTCATTCCTACAGGCAAACCACATTCAGCTGCTAGAAACACATGAACTAAAGGCCATGGGTTTAGTTTTATTTTTCAAGCCACATGGGCATCCCTACCTGCTATAAACAAGAGACCTGTAAAGGTCAGACTATAACATAAAAGCCAGCTCCAGTATAATGGCAAACTCTGAACAGTGATGTCCCCTGGAATTAAGTGACTTTAAAAATTCTAGAGTAAGATAAATTTGTTAACTTTTTACAATAATTTATCAGTTAAGGGAGCTATTTGGTTAAAAGTAGCAGAAAATCCAACCAACAGTGGCTTAAACAGATGCTTATTTTGCTCCTGTAATGAGAAATTTGGAGATTGGGGCTGTTGACATTGGTTCAGCGGCTTGACCATTATCAGGGTCAGAATTTCTGTGATTCTCTTTTCTTTTTTCTCATGATCTTAGGCTGTGGTCACATTATGACTATTGCAGCTCTGGATAATCTGTGATCAGGGCTGGAAGAAGGTCAAAGGGAAAAAGGTAGTGCCAACAGATTTCTCCTTACATCTCAATGGGCAAAACACACCAAGGCCACTCCTAGTGTAAAGGAGACTGGAAAAAACCAGTATTCAGCTTTCACAGCCTCTATAGTAGAGGCAGCAAGGGAGAAGTTGGTTGGGACTAGATGTTGGATGAACCTACAGCGTCTGAAATTAATACAAAAATGACACTTTACCTTGGTCAAATATTCCTGAAAACATTGACCAATAGAATGTATACATATATCGGGCCTTCTTTTCACTCATAAACTCATCCATCTGATTATAACCTATGTACATATACATTGTAGCTTCCAAAACTGCATGGATTTTTCATCGATCAATTAGTATACACCGTATAATCCTATTTTTGTGAAAAACAAACATGAACGAATAAGCATTCAAAATAATGTGGAAGAATAGACACACACTGAAATATTGACAGAATTATGCATCTTCTCCCTTTTATATTGTCTCACTTTTTTATAATAAAACATATTAACTATGAATAAGAAAAATGAGTAATACATGTAGAAAATTAGCATTTAAAATGTTAACTTTTATGAAAAAGAATATATATATGTGTAACTGAATCACTACTTTGCAGTACATCTGAAACTAACACAACTTTGTAAATCAAATATATTTTCATTAAAAAAATAAAATAAAATGTTAATTTTTAAAAATATAAATCAATGAGAGATAATCTCTATTAACATTGGTATATATCCTTTCAAATGGATAACACACACACACTCACGCTTTTGAACATTTAAGATATGTCAAAATCCTAATATATATTAGTGTTATCTCATTTAATCCAAAATATTATGTGATAAAGTTACTGCAGAAAATCTTCATTTCTCATGTATTTATTATCTAATACCCAAAGTTACAAAGCTGAACATGAAAACAATAGTCATAAAAAATAATCACTCATGAACAGACCCTCGATAAACCTACTGCCTAGCCAGATATTGTCCTCACTCAAAAAAACTAGCACATATTTTTGTCTAGCACATCAATATCTTTGTGTTTCTCATTTACTACTTTTGACTTACTAAGAATTTGATCTTAGGTAAGATATTAATCTCTCTGTGCCTCCATTTTATCATCTGAAAAATGGGGATGTGGCGTTAATCTACTTCATGGAATGTATGCGCAGTTGAAATGGATTAATATCTGGCACATTTTAAGCCCTCTACAAGGGGTAGCTTTTAAGATTATTATTACATGCTTAAGTATAAAGGTCAAATAGATATTGGATACATGAGCTCGGGGGCTGGGTAAGGGTTTGAGAGAAAAAGAAATTGTTGTCAGCATACTGATGATGTTTGAAGCCAAAGAACTTGAGAGAAGTCTATTTTTTTTTTAAACATCTTCATAGGAGTATAATTGCTTTACAATGGTGTGTTATCTTCTGATTTATAACAAAGTGAATCAGCTATACATGTACATATATCCCCATATCCCCTTCCTCTTGCATCTCCCTCCCACCCTCCCTATCCCACCCCTCCAGGCGGTCACAAAGCACCGAGCTGATCTCCCTGAGCTATGCGGCTGCTTCCCACTAGCTATCTGTTTTACATTTGGTAGTGTATATATGTCCATGCCACTCTCTCACTTTGTCCCAGCTTAACCTTCCCCTCCCTGTGTCCTCAAGTCCATTCTCTACATCTGCGCCTTTATTCCTGTCCTGCCCCTAGGTTCTTCAGAACTATTTTTTTTTTGTTTAGATTCCATGTATATGTGTTAGCATACGGTATTTGTTTTTCTCTTTCTGAGTTACTTCACTCTGTATGACAGACTCTAGGTCCATCCACCTCACTACAAATAACCCAATTTCGTTTCTTTTTATGGTTGAGTAATATTCCATTGTATATATGTGCCATGTTTTCTTTATCCATTCATCTGTTGATAGACACTTAGGTTGCTTCCATGTCCTGGCTATTGTAAATAGAGCTGCAATGAACATTGTGGTACATGATGAAGTCTATTTTTTATTTTTTTATTTTCCATTATGGTTTATTACAGAATACTGAGTACAGTTCCCTATGCTATACAGTAGGACCTTGTTGTTTACCCATTCTGTATATAGTAGTTTGCGTCTGCTAATCCCAAACTCCCACTCCATTCCTCATCCACCTACCCCTGCCCTTGGCACCCTTATTCTCTATATCTGTGAGTCTGCTTCTGTTTCATAGAGAAGTTCGTTTGTGTCTTATTTTAGATTCCACACGTGATATCGTATGGTATTTGTCTTTCTCTTTCTGACTTACTTCACTTAGTATGATAATCTCTAGGTCCATCCACGTTGTTGCAAATGGCAAGATTTCATTTTTTTTTTTATGGCTGGGTAGTATTCCATTGTATATATGTACCACATCTTTATCCATTCATCTGTCGATGGACATTTAGGTTGCTTCCATGTCTTGGCTATTGTAAATCGTGCTACTATGAACATAGGGGTGCATGTATCTTCTCGAATTATAGTTTTGTCTGGATATATGCCTAGGAGTGGGGTTGCTGGATCATATGGCAACTCTATTTTTAGTTTTTTGAGAAACCTCCATACTGTTCTCTATAGTGGCTGCACCAATTTACATTCCCACCAACAGTGCAAGAGGGTTCCCTTTTCTCCACACCCTCACCAGCATTTGTTATTTGTAGACTTTTTAATGATGGCCATTCTGACTGGTGTGAGGTGGTACCTCATTGTAGTTTTGATTTGCACTTCAGGAGATGGAGTTTAGGTGGAGATCAAGTACCTAGAAAAACAGAAGATGCTTTAAGCATATTATTGAATAGGTCCCAAGTGGTAGGCACCATATTTACTGAATCATTTACCTAACTCTGTAGGAAATCTTTGCTTCTGATGCTTACTTAATGTGTTAACCAATGTCTTTTCTATAAAGATTCAAAGGAAAAATCCCATCTTGAAGCTGGTCTAGGGAAAAGTTTTCTTTCCCTGTTAATTAGTTTATTTCCCTTTCCTGGACAATATGAGATGTGTAAACCACAAATTTAACTCTAGGGATTAGTTTCAAAGCTCAGTTGAAAATTCATCTGCAGTTCAATTCACTGATTCTAAGTACTAGTTCTTTGTTCTTTTATTTATTTATTTATTTTTGGCTGTGTTGGGTCTTCGTTGCTGCATGTGGGCTTTCTCTAGCTGCGGCGAGCGGGGGCCACACTTTGTTGCGGTGTGCAGGCTTCTCATTGCGGTGGCTTCTCTTGTTGTGGAGCATGGGCTCTAGGCGTGCGGGCTTCAGTAGTTGCAGCATGCAGGCTCAGTAGTTGTGGCTCGCGGGCTCTAGAGCACAGGCTCAGCAGCTGTGGCGCACGAGCTTAGTTGCTCCATGGCATGTGGGATCTTCCCGGACCAGGGCTCGAACCCGTGTCCCCTGCATTGGCAGGTGGATTCCTAACCACTACACCACCGGAGAAGCCCTTCTTTGTTCTTTTAAATGAATATTTATTGTTTCTGTTTTCATTGTCTGATTTAATTTTGTAGAGTCGCTCCAGATCCTTTGTGGAAGAGAGTTGGTGGAGGAGCAGAAGTGGAAGAACAGTGCTGGAGTAGAGGGACGGCTCTGATGAGTGGATTCTGTGTGCCCGCCTCACACTGTAGCTGGGTCCACTCACTGTCCCTCCCCACCCCCTACACCAGACTTCTCTTGGTTCCTTGGTTCAAAATTCTCCCATCACCAGGCTTCACTTTTACTCTTTCCTCTGCTTACACCACTTTCCCCTACTCTTTACGTAGCCAACTGCTCATCTGCCAACCCTTCAGGAATGCCTTCCCTGAATGCCACCCTCCCCCTGCTATATATCCTCAACAGACCCTTGTACATTTTCTTCATAGCACTTATTATCATTAAAATCATTTTATTTTTTTGACAACTCTCATCTTCTTTTAAAAACTTTCTTTCGCTCTTGCATTCCCATCTATTCAAGAACAAAATTTCACCCAATTCCATATTCAAAGGAGTCCAGCTTTCTGGACTCTGTCTGCCAGTCCCTTAGTGCATGAAGGGACGCAGCTCTAGGTCAGACAGCTTAGGTGTTTTTAAATAAGACCCAGATAGTGATAGCAAAATGAAATAATTAGCGGTTTGAGAAACATTTTGGTCATTTCTTTCTATCTGAAATATTCAGTCCATATTCAGATTTCCCCAACTTTGCACAAAATGCCTTTTATGGCTGTTTCTAATCCTGAATCAGGTTGAGGTTCACACATTGCATTTGAATTTTATGTATATTTAGAGTCTTTTAGTCTAGAAAAGTTTCTCCACTTTTTTTTTGAAGAATCCAGGCTAACGTTCAATTTTCTAGGTTCATAAGATTGTTTCCTGATGGTATGGCTTAAATTATTCCTCTATTTTATTTTTTTATAGTCTGGAAGTTAGGTCTAGAGCAGGGCTTTCTAGTGAAAATATAGCCTGAGCCACATATGTAACTTAAAATTATCTGGTAGACACATTTAAAAAAGTAAAACAAAAAATAAATTAATTTTAATAAGATATACAAGATATTTATTTAACCTATTATTTCTAAAACATGATTTCAACATATAATAAATATTGAAAAGGTATCAATGAGACTTAAAAAATTTTTTTGGTATTAAGTTCTTTAAATGCTGTGTATTTTTCACACTTAGAGCACATCTCAATTTGGAGTAGTCACATTTCAAATGTGTCAGATGTGGCTAGTGTCTACCATATTGGACAGTGAGGTCTAGGGGCTTGATTAGATTCAGGTTAAAGATTCTTGGTAAGAATGCTTTATTGGGTGATACTGTGTACTATTAGTCATGTTACGTTTGAACATGTGGATAAAGGGTTTACTGCCAGAGTTTTCCACTATAAAAGATTTATTTCTCCCCCTTTCTAATGTAAAAAGTAACCTGTAGGTATTCTTTGGGCACCATGAGTCTATCTTGTTGCCCCACAGCCTTTCACCCAATGATTTTAGAATCCATTGATGATCCTTGTGGGAACCAGTTATTATACTGCAGGTTACAAATTGGTAATTTCCAATTCCTTTTACATCTATCATCTTGCAATCATCTACAAAAAAAAAGAAAAGATGTACTATTAACTGCAGGGTGTTGTTTGCATTAGGGATTCTCTTTACCCCTTTTCCTTAGGATGCAAGGCTTGCAGAGAGTCCATGTGGACACGTCCCGGGATTGGAAGTGAGGCAAAAGCAGCCTGGGGGAGGGAGGAATGAGGAGAGGTCAGGACGATGATGAAGTGTGTGTTAAGGTAAGGCTAATGTCCGTAGCAAATAAACATCAGCATTTCACTGGCTTAACTCATGGATGTTTGCTTTTGCTTATGTAAAGGTCCTATATGGGTGCTGGTGTTTAACAGGTGGTCTTTCTTCAGACAGTTATTCAGGGACACAGGCTTCTACCATTTTGTGGCTGTGGCATTACCTATGGCCTCTAGGCATCTAGGCTGAAGGGAAGGAGAGAGTGAAGGTCATTCCCCTCTTAACTGCCTTGACCTAGAAGTGAAACACATAATTTCCACTTGTACTTCACAGTGAGAGCTAGTCAAATGGCCCCACTTATATTCAAGGGGTAGAATTGGGTGGAAAGTATAGTTTCTATGGTACAGCTACTTTCCAGAAACATTTATTTTTTCTGTCACTGCCACAATGCAGCTGAGAGGCTGTTGACCAGAGAATAGAGGAGTGTTTGCTGGCTGTTTCTTCTTTTTACTCCGCCAGTGGCAAGGAAATTTCATTTTTTAATTTACTCTGAAAAACACAAGGTGAGATTCTTTTTAAAAAATCTCCACAGGTAGACATGATTGCTATTTAAAAGCAGAAGAAAAGAAAGTAAAGGAAAGAAAACCAAGAGGCGAGTACAGAAAGCATTAAAAAATATTTCATGAGTTATTTCACAAAATGTAGTGGTGGGGAAAAAATAGATGTGGAGAAAATGCAGTAGTAATCTAAACTGAGACAGATTTATCACATTTTTACACCATGACTTCTCTATTGGAGAGATGTTTAAAGCACTTACATACATAGTAATCAGAGTCTGAAATGTAAACATAATCTTATACTAACTGCTAAATAACTGTATGTGTGTGCTAATTCTTTTATTTATTTATTTTTTATTGAAGTATAGTTGATTTACAATGTTAGTTTCAGGTGTACAGCAAAGTGATTCAGACATATATACGTGTATATGTATACATATATATTATTTTCCGTTATAGGTTATTACAAGATATTAAGTATAGTTCCCTATGCTATACAGTAGGTCCTTGTTGTTTATCTATTTTATATATACTAGTGTGTATCTGTTAATCCCAAATTCTTAATTTATCCCTCCCCCACTTTCCCCTTTGGTAACCATAAGTTTGTTTTCTATGTCCTTGAGCCTGTTTCTGTTTTGTAAATAAGCTCATTTGTATCATTTTTTTAGATTCCACATATAAGTGATATCATATGATATTTGTCTTTCTCTGTCTGGCTTACTTCACTTAGTATAATATTCTCTAGGTCCATCCATCTTGCTGCAAATGGCATTATTTCATTTTTTTTTTTAATGGCTGAGTAATATTTGTACTAATTCTCATATGTATTTTAGACATTCCTCATCCTGGGACTCATGATCTTGTCGTTAATGGTAACATACCTGACAAGGCCACATCTATTTATTCAACAAGTATCTACTGAATGCCTACCATGTGTCAGATACTGTCCTAGGTGTTGAAAATATCCTGGTGAATAAGAATTACAAAATCACTGAACTCATGGAGTTTATGGTCTGGTAGGAAAACAGACATTAAGCACATAGTTACCCTCTAAAATGAAATGATTTCAATGATAAGTGCTATGAAGAAAAAGTTTAGGGTCCATGAGATTATTATATAACGGGCAGGGGGTGGTTTTAGGGAAGGCCTTCCTGAAGCGCTGGCACTTAATCTGGAACTTGAAAGATGAGCAGATTTTGGCAGGGTGGGCAGGGGTCAGATCATGCAGGGTCTTGTAGGCCAAACTAAAGATTTCTAACTTCAGTCTAAAAACAAGGGGGGAGAATCTGGAAGGATGTAAGCATGGATGTCTTATAACTGTAGCTGTATTCTAAAAAAGATTACTGGAATAGTAGCCATGTTAGATGTTGAAACAATTTTGTAGTGATTAAAACAGTACTCCCAGATGAATTAAATGGCAACTCAATGGACAGAAGAGAAAGTTCATCAGAAGACTCACTATATATAGGAAACTTGTATATGGTAAATAGTCATTTCAAATAACTGGAGGAAAAATGGATTACGTGTTAACATGTTTTGATATTACAGTATCCCTCTAGAGAAAAAATAAAGTTGGGTCCATACTTCAGAAGTTTAAAAATACAAAAAGACCCAGAAGAAATCATGGAAGGAGTATAAAAAATAATATTGTGGGTGCAGAATGCCTTTTCTGAGTAGTGGATTTCAAAATCCAGACATCATAAGAATAGTGGTGGTTTGGCTTAGGCCCTGGAGAGATGGCAGTGGGTGGCTTCAAAGCATATTTTGGAGGTGGAATCAGCAAGAGCAGGTGATTATTGAATGGGGTGGGTGAAAGAGGGAAAGAGTAGAAAAATGTCAAGGATGACCTAAGGAATTCCAAATCTGTAGTTTGAGGAACCCAGTGGTAGTAGTGCTGCCTACTGAAATGGGGAAGAATGGAGGAGAGGAAGTTGCTGGGATAATAAAAAAAAATTCAGCTCTGGATTAAAACATTTTGTGCTTCAAAGGACACCAATATAAAAGAAAAAGACAGCATAGAGAAAAACTATTTGCAAATCTGATAAGGGACTTGTATCCATAATATATAAAGAGATCTTAAAACTCAATAATAAAAAGACAACCAGATTAAAAAAATGGGCAAAGGGTTTGAATAGACATTACTCCAAAGAAGATATAAGAATGGCCAGTAAGCACGTGAAAAGATACTCAACATCATTAGTTATTAAGAAAATGCAAATAAAACCCACATGAAATACTACTTCACACCTAGTAGGATGGCCATAATAAAAAAGATAAATAATAACATGTGTCAGTGAAGATGTAGAGAAATTGGAACCCTTATACATTGCTGGTAGGAATATAAAATGATGCAGCAACTTTGGAAAATAGTTTGGCAGTTTCTCAATACGTTAAACATAGAGTTACCATGTGACTCCACACTTCTGTAACTGAAAGTGGGGTCTGGCTGCTCGCCACTCAAAAGCCAATATTGGTGGAAAGGAAAGTTTGCTTTATTTTGGATGCCAGCAAATGGGGGGGTGAGGGCGGACTTCTGTCCAAAGGCCGACTCCCGCCATGACAATCAGGGGGCAAGAGCTTTTATAGACAGAAGGAGGGGGCTACATGCAGAAACAGCACTGTCAGCTCTGACAGTCACCTTGAAATTGGTCATGTGGTGGTCTGACCAGTGTCATCTTGATTGCTTTAAGTACAGTTCATCTTCAGTTCTAGGGTTGGTTTGTTCCCAGTTCCTTGAGGCCAGTTCTTGGAATTGTGGCAGCTTATGTCGTGGCTACAGCCTGGTCATCATGTAGTTAACTTCTTCCACCTGGTGGGGGTTTCAGCATCTACAAGACAGCTCACAGGATATGGCTCAGAATATTATCTATAGCACTTGAGGAGGAGCTAAAGGTCCTTGACTATGCTTAATGACTAAACTATTATTATTTAGTCTTGTTGAACTGTTTTCCTTTGTTTCTGCATTTTCTCACTTCTCTGATTAAACTTATTCTTTGGCTAAAGTTTTTCCACAGACAAAAGGCAGGCAGAGGACATGGCTGGGAAGGACCATAGGGTCCTGCTCCGTTTCACTTCCACTCCTAGGTGTTTACTCAAGAGAAGTGAAAACATATGATCACAAAAAGCCTTATGCACGAATGTCCATAGCAGCATTATTTGTAATAACCAAAAAAGTGGAAACAACCCAGATGTCTATCAACTAGTGAATGGTAAACAAAATGTGAAATATTCATGCAATAGAATATTTGGCAATAAAAGGAAATGAAATACAAGCTACAACAGGGATAATCCTCAAAAACACATGAAGTGAAAGAAGTCAGTCACAAAGACCCACATGTTGTATACCATATACACAAAATGTCCAGAATAGGCAAGAAACAGAAAGTAAATTAGTGGTTGCCTAGTCCTGGGATGGGGAGAAACAATGGGCAGAATGGGGAGTGACTGCTAATAGTTACAGGGTTTCATTTTGGGGGTCAGGAAGATGTTCTAAAGTTAGATTATAGGTATGATTGCACAATTCTGTAAAAAAAAAATATATATATATATAAAAATCCATTGATTTGTGTATTTCAAACAGGTGAACTTTATAGTATGTAAATTATATCTCTATAAATCTCTTAAAAAATTCAACTTGGGATATATTAACTTTCCTAAGCCTGTGAATCCTCTTAAAGGACTCTGCTCTGGTGTACTTGGGTGAAGGGCATCTGAACAGGTCCTGGGGAATGTCAGAAAGCCTCAGAGTTTAGGGATTGGGTAGAAGACCTGGATGGGGAACAGACTGCTGTCAGGGCATCTTGTTTTCTTCTTCCAGGCTCAGGGAGCGAGGCCACGCCCCTCCCTCGTTTCCTAGCAACCAGCCCCGGACTCGCGCTCCTCCTCAAGCCGTCACTTCCTCTCCGCGACAGGAAGTGGGGTCAGAGCCGGCAGTTTTCCCGGGTGTTCAGCGTTTGCAGCGTCTGCAGCCGCTGGAGAAGCGGAGTTTCACTGGACCTCGCTGCCTACCTGTCTCCCGGGTTCCACCTCCCGCGGGTGAGGAGGTCCTCAAGGAGTCAGAGGGTCTCGAGGGTCCAGGCCTGCGCGAGAGGAAGGCGAGGCCCGGGAACGCGTGGCCGGCGGGGCGGAGGAGGGGGCTGGCGGGCGACTCCCTGGGGTCTGGGATCAGCTCAGCGTGGCTCGGTGTCTGCTGCGGCCCCGAGAGCTTCCCGCGTCTCCCCCGCGGACCGCCGGGGTCCTTGGAGACTGGGACTCCTCTGCGTCCCTCCTGCAGGATCCCCTTCCCCCCTCTTTAAAGGAGGACCCCTCGTAGAGAAGACTCGCCGGACTGCTGACTCCCTTCCCCGCCCAGACCCTGAAGTGACCTGCCATGACCTCCGTGTAAGCGAGCGATCGGCTTGTGACACTTCCCAGAGTCCCCCAGGGTAAATGTTTGCACGTGTGCACGGCCGTGTGTACATGTGTGTTTTCATTTCCTGCAAAATCTGAGCTAGGAGAACCCTGGGCTGTGTTTGGCAAGTCGGTATTTTGGTTTACTTTTTTTAGCATCCCTACCAGGGGTTCTTCCTTGTCGTTATGACAAACCAAACGACTCTGTGCCTTCTGTTAGCTGAGTGGGAAGGCACACTGGAATTAGGCTGGGCGGGCTCAGGATATGCCGATTGTTTGGATTTTTTTAGCCCGACCTATTTGTATCAGGCGATTCTTAGTTAGATTTAAGTTTTTAATATGTTTGGGTTTTCTATTCAAGACTAAAGGTTCTTCTTGGACAAAGACTGTGTCATATAGTACTTTTGTAACTCTTATAGCCCCAGCATAATACTGAACACATTAGTAAAGGCTTATTAAGTTTTAAATTTAAATATCATAAAATACACATTCTAACATTTTCAGCTTAATAGTGATGGGGCCTATTTACATATAAGTCAGCTCCTGGAAAGGACAATATAAAATAACAAGATCTTTTAAGATAAATATGTCTGAAATCTAGAAGCTGCCCAGAAGGCTAAGGACAGTGCTCTCGGTGGAAGAGAAATAGGTATATCTATCTTACAGGAAGAGGCCACACAAATAATGGTGTTTCATTGCTTGTTCTTTTCTTTTTCCTTTTCTCTTTCCTTCCGTTTTTTTTTTAAATAGGTGTTGTATCCTAACTTACTGAGGTGCTTGCTGCCATTATGGGAAACCAGCTTGCCGGCATTGCTCCCTCCCAGATCCTTTCTGTGGAGAGTTATTTCTCAGACATCCATGACTTTGAATATGATAAGAGTCTGGGGAGTACTCGGTTCTTTAAAGTTGCTCGAGCGAAACACCGAGAAGGCCTGGTGGTTGTGAAGGTCTTTGCAATTCAGGATCCCACGTTGCCTCTAACCAGCTATAAACAAGAGCTTGAGGAACTGAAAATCAGGCTTCATTCTGCACAGAATTGCCTGCCTTTCCAGAAAGCAGCAGAAAAAGCATCTGAGAAGGCAGCCATGCTCTTCAGGCAGTATGTGCGAGACAACCTCTATGATCGCATCAGCACCCGTCCATTCTTAAATAACATTGAGAAGCGCTGGATCGCTTTCCAGATCCTCACAGCTGTGGACCAAGCACACAAATCTGGAGTCCGTCATGGGGACATCAAGACTGAGAATGTGATGGTCACCAGTTGGAACTGGGTCCTTCTAACTGATTTTGCCAGTTTTAAACCCACTTATCTTCCAGAGGACAACCCAGCAGATTTCAACTATTTTTTTGACACTTCACGGAGGAGAACTTGTTATATTGCTCCTGAACGTTTTGTTGATGGTGGATTGTTTGCCACTGAGTTAGAATATATGAGAGATCCTTCAACTCCACTTGTAGACTTAAATAGCAATCAGAGAACAAGAGGAGAGTTGAAGCGAGCAATGGATATCTTTTCAGCAGGTATGTGAGTTGGTCAACTTTGCTAGGGTGGGAGTGTGCATTTACTTTAACTCTTGAACATAGAAAATTAATTTTTTTGGTAAATCCTCCTACACTTTTCAGATAGATGCAGTATTCTTTCACTGGACGTGTTTCAGTACCTAGAAAATCCAGAAAGTGGTCTACTCATTCAGATGTTTAAGGAATATTTGAATTCTTTCTTCTGTATATGTCAGGCACTGTCTTAAGTGCTAGAGACATAGATGGGTAATTATGTTTTTCTTTTCAAGGTGCTTACACTTTAATGGGGAGAGAGATATGATACTGAAAAAAGACATTTCAGTGCACTGTGGTTTGCTGTGGTGGTGATAAGCTTAGGCTGCTGTTACAGGAACGTATGGATACTTAAATGAATCTCTGTGGTGGTGATGGGTAGAGTGGCAGGATCAGGAAAGGCATCTCTATTGGAAGGAAGGTATTTAAACTGAGACCTGAAAGGTGATTGGGAGCTAGCTATGGGAAGGGTAGTTTGTTTCAGGCAGAGGGTGTTGCTTATATGAAGACTTGAAGACCAGAGCATGATGCATTGATTTATTAGGGGACTTTAAGTACTTTAGTACATCTGGAATGTAGGGTGTGAGGTAAGCAAGGCCCAGATCAGAAGGGGTCTGGTATGCCCATGCTAGTCTACAGGGACATTATCAGATACGTGTTTTAGACAAAACACTGACTGTAGCAGGAGATGGGAAAGCCAGTTAGTAATCAGCTGCCACAATTCAGGTAAGACATGGTCCTGACTGGCTTCAAGTTGTGACAATTGGAGAAGGAGTGGAGAAAAGTAATGCTTAAGAGATAATTAGTGGGTAGAATTGTTAGGAGGATCAAGAACACTCCTATTACCCCGGCTTGGGAAACCAGGGGGATGGTGATACCAGTCACTGAGCTAGGAGACACACGAGGAGGAACAGATAGGGGGTGGGAAGATGCTGAGGTCTGTATTAGATGTTGAGTTGAAGGTGTCAGGGGATATGCAGGAGAAGATGTGTGACAGGCAGTTGTTACAAGGTTTGGTACATAGAGGTGTGGGGTGGAGATGGAGATTTGGTAGCTATCAGGAAATAGGTAGTAGTTACTGTAGCCAAGGGAATGCGTTTATAGTCAGGGAGTTTGTGGAGAAGTGATTCTTAAGTGTTTTTGGCTCCCCTTAAAGACTTTGATGAAACCAGTGACCTCCTTCTTTGGAAAAAAGTACCATACATTCATATACATTACATACACAGACCACATGAAGCTTGGTCATGGATTGTAGGCTATCTATGAATTTCTGGAGGAGAAGTGGGCTGAGGGTGGTATCCTGAGGAATACCATATGAACTCTAGCATCACTGCCACTTTTTGTAAATTTTGCAAAGGTTGGCTTTAATCTTTTTCTCACCTGTAGGTTTCCTACAAGGAAAACATAAATTGAGTTGTATTTTAGATTATTTAGGAAAAGTGACATAATTAATGAAGAAATGTATTTCATCTAGGGGAACAAATGAGCTTTGTTAAACAGGATTGTACCTCTCTCTGTTGGTCTGTTCAGCTCACTAGTCTATGTCCCAAGGTAATACTGAGGGAAGGTATTTTTGATGAGGTGGGGTAGCCTCCGCGTTGTAAATATAACAAGATTAGAAATGTAATCCATCAAAGTCCCAACCTGATCAGTGAATTTATCTAAATTTTTCTTGAACTATTTTTACCTTTTAAACTTACTGTTATGTAAATAGGACTCCTCCAGCTTAGAAATGTGATCACTTTCTAGCTTCAGCGGATCATTTTATAGCTTTTTTTTAAATAAAATTGAGGTATAATTGACATATAACATTAGTTTCAAGTGTACAACATAATGATTTGATATTTGTATGTGTTGGGAAATGATCACCACAAGTGCAGTTAACATCTGTCACCATATGTAGTTAAAAAATTTTTTTTTTCTTGTGGGTGAGAACTTTTGAAATCTACCCTCTTAGCAACTATAGTCACCTTGCTCTGCATTCCATCTCCATGACTTATTTATTTTATAACTGGAAGTTTGTTATAGTTTTAAAATTTCAAGGATTGATGAAGAGTTTATATTTATCCTTTCTGTGTGCATTATAGTCATTATAGTTTTGTGAAGTTCAACAGAATTCTTACTCAGCATTTGTTTTCCAGACTAAAGAGCTCTACGTTTTGTCTGAAGATTTCATTTCTTTGAAAGGGGTGGGTGGGATCTGTTCACCTCCCACTGCTCCTAAGATTTGATTTAGGCTCTTTGGGTTTGAATGTTAGGCTCTCTGGGTTTGAATGTTAATTTTCCCCATCTTAAGGCCTATCCATGGTTCCTGGCTGCTAGTTTGGGAGAAGTGTATATATTCTGTGTCTCTGGTCACATATATGGGCAGAGCCTTGTTTGCTGGAGATCTTTCATTCATTCACTTGACAAGTATTTGAGTGCCTATTATGTGTAAGGGACTGTTGTGTAGGTGTCGGGAACGCAGCTGTGAACAATACTGGTAGAGTTTCTGCACTCATGGAGCTTGCATTCTAAGTGTGGGCAGGGAGAGAGAATAAAAAAGTAAATAAGAAAGTTAATTTTCATTAGTGATAAGTGCTGTGATGAAGTGCTATGGTTTCTAAGTGGATGACAAGGGCTAGTAGATAAAATGAAGGCCTCCCTTGAAGGTGACATTGATCTGAGATCTGAATGATAAAGAAGGACTCAGTGATGATAAAGGCAACTTGAACAAATTGTTCTATAGAGAAATACCACCCCGTAACACCTCTTCCAGAATACCATTTTAAAAGTTGCTGGAAAGGGAACTTCCCCGGCGGTCCAATGGTTAAGACTCTGAGCTTCCACTGCAGGGAGCATGGGTTCCATCCCTGGTCAGGGAAATAAGATCCTGCGTGGTGCGTGACGCATCCAAAAAATTGAAAAAAAAAAAGTTGCAAGAAAAAAAAATCCTATATTTACCTCTGTATTAGTTTGCTAGGGGTGACATGACAAAATACTCTAGACTGGGTAGCTTAAACAAAAATTTATTTTCCCTCAGTTCTGGAAAGTTCCCTCAGAGCCTGGAAGTCTAAGATCAAGGTGCCAGCAGGGTTGGTTTCTCTTGAACCCTCGCTCCTTGAGTTCCAGGTGGCCACTTTTCCCCTGGTGTTCCTTCCTCTTATAAGGACACCAGTCATAATGGATTAGGGCCCCACCTTTATGACCTCATTTAACCTTAATTACCTCTTTAAAGGCTCTGTATCCAAATAGTCACATTCTAAGGTGTTAGGGCTTCAACACAGGAATTTAGGGGGGTGGTGAGAGATGTAGTTCAGTCTGTAAACAATCTCCATTTAGTTGTAAATAAATGTTCTTTATTTTTACAGTATTTGGAAATAATTTCAAACTTAAAAACTTGCAAAAATAAAAATAGTACATAGAACACCCATAAATCCTTTACCCAGATTCACCTGTTGTTAACATCTTGTTCCAATTGGTTTATCACTTATACCTTTTCTCTGCACTCCGTACCCCACACTCCCCACCCTTCCTCCCCACCCCTCCACGGCCCTTTGCCCCAAGTACTTTAGTATTTCCTAAGACCCCACTAGTCTCTTACATAAAGTTTATGTAACTGTATGTTGCAGTTACCAACTGCAGTGAATTTAACATTGATACAATTATTTACACTTTTTATTCTAATTTTGTATTTGACCCAGTAACAACCTTTATAGCATTTTTCCTCCTCCAGGACACGACCCAGTCTAGGGTCAGGTATTGCATTTAGTTGTCATGTCTCTTTAGCTTCCTTTAATCTGGAACATTTTCATAGTCTTTCTTTGTCATTATGACATTGACATTTTTTGAAGAATACCTCTCCCCTTAAATTTTTAAAAATTATTTTTATACTCTTTATTTAAAATAATAGACTCATAGTAAGTTGCAAAAATGATGAAGAACCTTTCACACAGCTACCCCCAGTGACATCTTATATGACTGTAGTACCATATCAGAATCAGGAGTTGACATTGGTGCATTACTGTTAACTAGACTTACACCTTATTTAGTTTTCACCAGCTTTTACCTGCACTGTGTGTACGTGCTTGACCTCACCTCTTTCTTTTTCAATAGAATGGTCCTCATTTTGTATGTATCCTCTGTTTCCTTGTGATTAGATTCAGGTTATTCATTCTCAGTAGGAATACTGTGTAGGTGATGATGTCTTCACAGTATCGTATCTGGGGGCAAATGGTGTCTGTTGGTGATGTTAATTTTGATCATGTGGTCAAGTTCTTGCCCAATTTCTCCCCTCTGTAGTTACTTTTTGTTTTTTTAATCCCTTGCAACTAATAAGCAACCTGTGGGAAGAAACTTTAAGACCATGCAAATATCCTGCCAGCCATCACTGTTTCCTCTTTGATCTGGTGTCTGTTGATCATTCTTGCCTGATCTGATCTTTACTATGATGGTTGCAAAATGATGACCTTGCAACTCCAGCACTACCTCCACATTTACCAGTAGGCCCTCAGTATTCTTGTGTGTTCAAGTGTTCTGTCTTTCCCCTCATTTATTTATTATTATTGGTATGGACTCTTTAATTCCTGCACACAGTTTGCTAATATTTTTTGGAGGATTTTTATCTATATTCATCAGGGATTGGTCTGTAGTTTGCTTTACTTGTGATGTCTTTGTCTGGTTTGCTACTAGGGTAATATTGGCCTCATAGAATGACTTGGGAAGTGTTCCTCCTCTTCTGTTTTTGGAATTTGTCAAGGATGGGTGTTAATTATTTTAATGTTTGACAGAATTCACCTCTTAAGCCACGTTGGCTTAGGTTTTTCTTTGTGCGAAGTTTTTCATTACTAATTCAGTCTCTTTAAAAGGTCTATTCAGATTTTCTTTCTTTTTAAGTCACCTTTGGTAATCTTTATCTTTCTAGGAATCTTTCCATTTCATTTAGTTTATCTGTTTTTTGGCATACATTTGTTTAAAGTATTCCCTTATAATTCTTTTCATTTCTGTGATGTTTGTAGTAATGCCCCCTTTTTCATACCTGATTTTCATAGTTTGAGTCATCTCTCTTCTTAGAAAAGCTTGTCAATTCTGTTGAGCTTTTCAAAGCACCAACTTTTGGTTTTGTTGATGTTCTCTATTGTATTTTATTCTCTATTTCATACATTTTCACCCTAATATCTATTGTTCCTTTCTTTCTTTTTGCTTTGGTTTTAGTTTGCTTCTTAAGGTTAAGATTATTGTTTTTTTAAAAATAAATTTATTTATTTTATTTATTTATTTTTGGCTGCATTGGGTCTTTGTTGCTGCGCACAGGCTTTCTCTAATTGCTGTGGGCGAGGGCTACTCTTTGTTGTGGTGCGTGGGCTTCTCACTGTGGTGGCTTCTCGTGTTGTGGAGCACGGGCTCTAGGCGTGCGGGCTTCAGTAGTTGCAGCACACGGGCTCTACTTGTGGCTCGCAGGCTCTAGAGCACAGGCTCAGTAGTTGTGGCGCACAGGCTTAGTTGCTCCGTGGCATGTGGGATCTTGCCAGACCAGGGCTCGAACCTGTGTCCCCTGCGTTGGCAGGCAGGTTCTCAACCACTGCGCCACCAGGGAAGCCCTAGGTTATTGTTTTGAGCTCTTATAAAATAGGTGTTTATAGTTATACATTTTCTCTAAATGCTGCTTTAGTTGCATCCCATACATTTTTGTATGTTGCTTTTGTTTTCATTCCTCTCAGAGTATTTTCTAATTTTCCTTTGATCATTGGTTATTTGAGTGTGTTGTTTAATTTCTACATATTTGTTAATTTTTCAGATTTTCTTCTGTTACTGATTTTTTTCATTCTATTGGGGTTTGAAGGATGTAATTTGTATGATTTCAGTCCTTTTAAATTCATTGAAGCTTGTTTTATGGTCTAGCATATGGTTTTATCTGGAGAGTGTTCCACATGTACTTCAAAAGAATTTTGTACTCTGTTGTTAGATGGCGTGTTCCTTTGATGTCTGTTAGATCTGGTTTATAGTATTGTTCAGTTCTTCTATTTCCTTCTTGCTTAAGGTGTTCTTAATAGCTATTTTAGTTTTTTATTCTAAAACTTGACACTGTATGGATAGAAATTAAGAAATTTATTGAGTGTTTATTATGTATCAAGAGCTGTCGTAGTTGCTGGAGATTTTTCAGTGGACAAAATAGACAAAAATCCCTTGTGGAGTCTGCATTCTAGTGGGTATATGGACAATAAAGAAATAAATACATAAAATATATAATGTGGCATTTGGTGATGTGGAGAAAAACAGCAGGGAAAGGGGAAAGGGAATGTGTTAGATGACGAGTGTGGGGTAGTTGTAGTGGGGGGGCTTGGAATTTTAAACTGGGCAATCAAGAAATGCCTTACTGCTAAGATGACATTTGATTCAAGGTCTAAAGGAAGTTTAGGTGTAAGCCATGAGGGTGCTTGTGGGTATAGTATTCCAGGCAGAGGGACCAACACATGCAAAGGCTGTGACTGAGGTTGTTCAAGGATCTCCTTAAGATTTGTTAACTGCATGTCATATACTGATTCAGTGAAACTGCTTTGTCTTTTTGGGAATGTAGTTGCTTTATTTATTCCTTGTTTGAAGATTATGTAAGTGCAAAATGAAAGGTATCTCTCTTTCCCTCTCTAATCTTACAGCCACACTTCTTAGCTCTTCTCATTTTATAAGTGTGTCTGTTCACTGGTTTACTTTATTTCTTTCTTCCTAGGCTGAAAGCTTCATGAGGGCAGAGTTATCTGTTTTATGCACTGAGTCTAGTGTGTAGTAAACACCTGATAACTTTTTGTTTAATGATGAATAAATGAGTTGTCAGATGTGACTTCTCAGTAGTTTCTTATGAACTTAATATCTATAAATTCACATTTTAAAAGAACACTTTCTTATGGCTCTTAATCTGTCTTTGTATCTCTGAATGTATGTGTGTATATAACATGTGTAATATATTTGTTTTCAGTTATAGAACAAGGAAGTAATTTTATTTGATTTAATTTTTTTTAAGAAGGAGAAAAATTAAGTAGGCCTTTTTTGACTTCATACTTTTAGAAACTGATGATTAGGCAATAGACGTTTTTCCTGTCTTGCTGGATTGTAGTTGTATGTTGCATTAAACATTTTAATTCGGTTTACTTTGAGTTTTGCATTTTGAGTTTTATGAATTCTCTGAATTCTTGATCTGTATTAATATCTTGCATTTCATTTTTAATGGAATTACATCTGCTATTTTCCAGGTTGCGTGATAGCTGAGCTTTTTACAGAAGGTGTGCCACTATTTGATCTCTCTCAACTTTTGGCTTACAGAAATGGACAGTTTTTCCCTGAACAGGTGCTGAATAAAATTGAAGATTGCAGTATCAGAGAATTGGTAACTATGCTACAAATATTTCTCACTTTTGCATTAGTCAGTTCTCTGGAATGTTCTGAATTTGGGACAAGCAGTAAAACCCCATAGACTCATATACCAGCCTACTGTTTTTACTTTGTTAGGCAGAAGTGTACAATTTTTTTCCCCTTCTTAGGCACAGAGCTCATTTGACTTTATATTATACACACACACACACACACACACACACACACACACACACAGACACATGCGCACACGCATGCACGCACCTTTCCATTATAATCTTTAGCTCTGCTTTGGACAGATTTGGAAGGGAGTAAGGAGGTGCTTGGGGGTTAGAGATTGTCCAGGATAGAGCTTGCTAGTAAGAAATGAAGAGGATAAATATCTAAAATGAGGAGACAGGGAACAGCAACTTGAATGTAATACAGCAGTATAGGGGCATTTCATATAAAAGCAACTAGCTTTGTGTACCTCCCTTGACCCTGAGGGCAGGTCTGGAAGGGAAGCTGTAGAATCACACATTAGTATAGCAGAACAGATGTGAGGAATTCTGTGGGAGGTCACGTAAGCCGTATATCCACAGTACTGTTTGAGGGGATCTTTTCTAAGTCAGTCAATACAGTAACTGATGCATATGATGATGACTCTGAGCCACGGAAAGGTTATGTATATTTAAAATGTTCTTTAGTAAGGTAGGGAAACATGCGTTTTGATTTCTCTTACAAATGGCAAATATTAAGAAATCAGATGCTCCAGAGGAAGCCAGTTTAGCTCACGTTCAGTGAACAGTACACTGGATTAGGAGTTGGCGTACCTGGCTGTTGTAGGCGTGGCACTCCTTATCATGTTGTGTTGGCGAAGTAAGTTTATGAATTTGGGCCTACCTTTTCTTAACTGTGAAAGGAGTGAATTTGACTAATTTTTAAGGCTAATCCTCTTTATGTGTCTGGCCCATCTGGAGTATGTTAATACTTGATTTCTTGTTGCTTTATAGGATGATAGTAGAGTCACATATTACTCAGTAGTCAGGTTCTGAAAGTAGTTTGAAAGATAAAGATTAGAAAGAGCCAGCATTGCCTCAAATATCCTTTAAATCATGTGTTAAGTTGCCGTTGTAGCTTTCATCTGATTTAATTTGCTGTTCTCAAATCTATTTTTCACTCCCTTTCTTGCCCTGGTATAGGTAACTCAGATGATTCACCGTGAACCGGATAAACGTTTAGAGGCAGAAGATTACTTAAAGCAGCAGCGTGGCAATGCCTTTCCTGAAATATTTTACACTTTCCTTCAGCCCTACATGGCCCAGTTTGCCAAGGAAACATTTCTTTCTGCAGATGAGCGTATTCTGGTTATAAGGAAGGATTTGGGCAACATTATCCACAATCTCTGTGGCCATGATGTGCCAGGGAAAGCAGAAGGAGAGCCTAAGGAAAATGGGCTGGTTATCTTGGTGTCAGTTGTAACGTCCTGCCTACAGACCCTTAAATACTGTGACTCCACGCTTGCTGCCCTGGAACTTATTCTCCATTTGGCCCCAAGACTAAGTGTAGAAATTCTTCTGGATCGTATTACTCCGTATCTTTTGCATTTCAGCAGTGACTCTGTTCCTAGGGTGAGGGCTGAAGCCTTGAGGACGCTGACCAAAGTTCTTGCTCTTGTCAAAGAGGTTCCTCGCAATGATGTTAACATCTACCCGGAATATATTCTGCCAGGCATAGCCCACTTAGCCCAGGATGATGCTACTATTGTTAGACTAGCCTATGCTGGTAAGAGCTTATTGTCCAAGTAATAACCACTCATATTTTTGAAGTTAGTGACTATAATACCTCTTGCTTCTCTGATATCTTTGGGAATTCCAAGAGTGAACTTTGGTCCTTGAACTATTTGTGTACATTTTAATAATATTTATAGCCGATCTGTTCCTGGAACTCAAGCTTTGTGTGTACCCTTATTTTTGAGGTGATCAGAATTATTAAGTGAAAAATATATAATATCAGAATCTTATAATTTTACTGGGAGTATTATATTTAATTTGGAGTAAGACTAATGTTCGCAAGTATGTGCTTCTGATCTAGTGTCTTTAGGCCTTTATAAAGTTTCTCTGAACAAATACGTTTGTTTGAATATCAGTATTAGGATATAACAGTCTATTGCTGTTGAAAAAGATTAATTTTGCTGGGTAATTTGGTGTTGAAAGGACCTAGCCTGTTTGTTAAGTTACTGAATTTTAAGGTCCTTTCAGTTACTATGATGCTTAAGAAGTGTGGCTTCTTTGTGATGAGGTGAGTGTGTTATATCACAAACTTACCCGTTTTATTTGTAATTCTTGCTCATAAAATGAGTGACACAGTCATATTGTTAGCTCCCCAAGTTAATTTCGTAATGCTTATTTCTGCATGGAAAGTGTCATTGAAACATTTACATAATTTCATCATTTATTTTTAAAATGTAATCTGTTGGAAATCAGGAATTCTGAAGTCTTTGTAAGTGGTACATAACGTGTGGTGATGATATTGTCTCTTTTTTTGAAAGATACTTGCTTATTAGTTCATTATTTTATGATTTACTTGTCATTATTTTAACGGAATGTGAAAAATGGTCTTTGGACTCTGTCTTTATGGCTAGGCACATCCACAAAGTGATTGGTGGTTGTTGGCTTTTTAAAAAATACGTATTTTTAAAAAAAATTTATCCATCTGCCTATTTATTTATGGTTTCTGATTTCCATAGCTGTATAGGTGTAAATTTTAGGCTTAGAAAATTCAGGATTTCTTTAAGACATATCCAAGTTTATCATTTGGAACAAAGCATGTTTACAATTCACTTGATAAATAGAAATACAGTTGACCCTTGAGCAACGTGGAGGTTAGGGACGATGACCCTCCACACAGCTGAAAATCCCCATATAACTTATAGTTAGCCCTCTATCCATGGTTCCACATCTGTGGATTCAACCAACCATGGATTGTGTCATACTGTAGTATGTACTCTTGAAAAAAAATTCGAGTGTTGTTCAAGGATCAACTGTAATTGAACTGGATAAAATTAAATGAAAGAAAAGCTTATGATTTTTAAAAAACAAGCTGTAATTTTTAGACTATTATGACGTACTTTTGACCCAGTGTATCTTGGTCTTTTCTCAATTGTGGTAAGTAGGTAAGGTTCTGATGTGTAGGTACCATATTATCATACTTACATTCAATTTCTAGCAGTCACAGCATAAAAACAATAGCTACTGTTTATTGAAAAATCTGCTTTGTATATACTGCTCAGGGTTGCAAGGGTTAGTTGCAAAAGATATAGAGATTCTAAAATAGGTTCTAGATTCTAAGATTTTAAGATCTGTGTATCTCTTGAAACTGACACTTGGAACAACCTTGAGCAGTAGATGTTATAGTGCCTTCATTTCCCAGCTGAGGAATTGGGAATGGGAGAGGCTAAGGGACACGACCAAAGTGTATCTGGACTAGTTCTTTCTCCGTTCTCAGAGCTGCTGGTCTAGACCTTGATTTTGAAGCCACCTGCTTTTATTTTACCCAGGTGTGCTGGGTCTTAGTGGTAAGAGTCCATGGTAACCCAGGGTCAGTGCCCCATGCCACCCAGCCATGGTGAACCATGGCTTAGTGCATGATAAAGCTGCCTTTTTAGATAGAATAGGAAGTCTCTTTGAACTTGTATGGCTAAGTGTAATTAAACCACACATGTCAGTAATTATAAAAGTTTAAAAATCAATTAAAAAATTTCTTTTATAGCATTGTTTTTAAATTCAGAGATGCTGGTCTAGATTTGTTTCTTGTGTAAAGTGAACTGACAAGTGTGTTGTGGTTTATGAACTTAAATGGGGAGATAAACATAGATCTGCTCAGACTTGAGAGGTGCCCAGGAAAGTAAGAGATTTTTCCTAATAAAGATATTTTCACTAAAGTGGGGATATTCATCTAGAACCATCAGGGGATGGTGTAGAATTCTCCCATCTTTAGGGTGAGCAGGCATTGCAGGGTATTAATAATTTGCTTTTTAGAGGTAAATTTTTGTTCTACTCAGAGCAGTGTTGAACCTGGCAGCAGTGGGGCGTGGGACTCCAGGATGAAGGGAATCACTGTATTCAATAGACTCAAAAATGTCAGTTATTGTGGGATGCATCTCAATTTCAGAGATGTTAAAAAGTGAAGAAAAAGTGAGTCTTAGAATCAATAAATTAAGGTAGTTTATGTTCAGTGCTACTCACTGCTGAGAAGGAAAAGAGTGCCGTCTTTGCGGGTGTGGTCGTATATTAGGAAGCATGGAAGTGGGAGGAGAAGAAGGATAGGGGCACAGGAATAAATAAAAGTGGAAGGAAGAGGAAAGTATAAGCAAAGAGGAGATATAGTTAACAGCAAATGTGATAGCAGAACTTAGAAGTAGATACTTTCACAGTGGTGAGGAGTATAAATAGTCTTAACAGATGATCAGAGAGAAAGGAGAAGATACAGACCACTGCAGGAGTGTGACAAACAGTCTCGCACTTTGGTTCGCCAAGAACCTCAGAGTATCACTTGTAAAGCAGTCCAATAAGGGTTGATGCACTTTGGTAATGGTTCTTTGAGGTGGATGTGACTCAGTTATGTATGAGGAAACTGAGACTCAGATTGGTTAAGCAGCCAGCTAGTAAGTGTCAAGGTCAAGGTTTTTTTTTTTTTTTTTTTTTTTTAAATTAATTAATTAATTAATTTTTGGCTGCATTGGGTCTTTGTTGCTGCTCGCGGGCTTTCTCTAGTTGCGGCGAGCGGGGACTACTCTTCGTTGCGGTACACGGGCTTCTTATTGTGGTAGCTTCTCTTGTTGCGGAGCACAGGCTCTAGGCGCACGGGCTTCAGTAGTTGTAGCTCGAGGGCTCTAGAGCAGGCTCAGTAGTTGTGGCACACAGGCTTAGTTGCTCTGCGGCATGTGGGATCTTCCCGGACCAGGGCTCAAACCCGTGTCCCCTGCATTGGCAGGAGGATTCTTAACCACTGCGCCACCAGGGAAGCCCCCAAGGTCAAGGTTTGAGCCAGGGTCTGTGTTATTCCAAAGGCCAGCTTGATCTGTGATTTTAATGTGAAAATGTGTTTCTCTGTTAGCCTACTGCATATCTCTTACCTGATAAACTGTTTAAAAGGTCGGTCTTTGTGGAAGGATTCAGCTTTTTTTGCCTCAGATGTTTGAGTGCTATATTTTGGGCTATTTGGTATTTTTTTCCAGTTTTATTGAGATATAATTGACATACATCACTGTATGATTTTAAGGTGTAGAGCATAATGGTTTGACTTAAATATATTGTGAAATGATTACTGCAGTAAGTTTAGTTAGCGTCCATCATCTCACATAGATATAATAAAAAGAAAAAAAAAGAAAAAAAAATTTTTCCCTTGTGATGAGAACTCAGGATTTACTTCAATAACTTTCATATATACCATACAGCAATGTTAACTATAATTATCATGTTGTACATTTCTGTATTTTTTAAAGAAGCTTATGATTTATTATTAAAACAGGTAGTTTGGGTATAGTTGTAGATTATGAGATTAGTTACTAAAAGTCTGATTAGGTTAAGTGCTAAATTGAAAAGTCCTGCTTTTCTTTAGTCTTATGATTATTATTTATATGTATTAAGACTTAGGGAAGAAAAGTTATAAGTATTACACACATTTATGATTATAATTATTATGAATTTTCTCCCTTTTATAGAAAACATAGCTCTGCTGGCAGAAACAGCTTTGAGATTCCTGGAATTAGTACAGTTGAAAAATCTCAGTATGGAAAATGACCCAAATAGTGAAGAAATAGATGAAGTTACACATCCCAGTGGAAATTATGACACAGGTAAGTATGATATTCTCTTCCAGATTTTCTGTTATTTAGAATGATAATGTGAACTTGCAACAAACTCTCACTTATAATTTTAATGTAAAATGAAAGAATACCAGATTTATAGAGGGAAGGATTCTGCTGTCTGACTGTTCTCTTTTACTCTTATACATTGTTAAATAGCCAGAAAATGACCAACTTGTCACCACAGATTCTGAGCTCAGTAGTTTTTCAGCCAGAATTGGTTTGTGTCAACAGCAGAGCTAGCTGAATTATATAATTCTTACAGGGTAAAAGAAAAAAACATTGGAAACACCATAGCCAAAGAATCTAAACCTTTTCTCCTTATGTGAGTATATTTTGAGTGTCCTCAGTCATAAACTGTGTTTCTTTCATACTACCTATGATTTATGTATCAGAACCCACACCTTTTACTGTAAAGGAACAATGTGATGGTAAATTCTGTGAGGTTAGAGTCCCTGCCTCAAGTTTCTCTACATCCACACAGCTTTTAACAGGCTTTTAATGAATGTTTATTATGTTAAAGATTTAGAAGTCAAATAATGTACTTAGATCTATTTCAAGATGTTTCTAGTTCAGAAAAACTAGAGAAGTCTACTTTTCAGATTTTTATGCTGTAGACAATTGTAGTGTCTCAGTTACTTGTTAGAATGGGTCATTTCATGCAGCAAATATTATTTGGAGTTGAAGACACTGGAATAATTTTAAACTTATAGAAGGATGTATCAGAAAGGAAATCCTCACTTTTTTTCACGGAGTTACTTAGAAAATAATACTGTCCTACATCCTATAACCATGTAATTGGACCTTTTAAATAATGAAGCTAGGCATTAAAACTTTTGGGGAGTTAATCTGAAGTGTTTCTTAATGTGAACATAGAATTGTGCCTTTCAGACTGCCTTTTCCCTTGACAGTGGCTGCCCTCATTCTTTTAGTCGGCAGTTAATTGCTAAACATAAGCTTTGCATCAGGCAATTCGTGTGCTTGCTGTAAGCACTAGGGATATAGTGGTAAATAAGACAGAAAAGATCCCTGCTCTTGAGATTGTTTCAGTAAGGAAAAGACAAACAGCTAAGTAAATAAATAAATGAAAAGGGGAGGGTGGGTAGGTGATAAGGTCAGAGAAGAAGGCAGTGGCTAGATCATGTAAAGCCTTGTCAGGACTTGCAATGTATTTTCTGGCTTTCTAAAATATAATTAACCGACCTTTAAAAATGCTTTCTCAAAGGATTGCCCTGTACCATCAGAATATATCCTGAACCAGTCCAGTAATTTGAAGTCCTTGATTAAGTTGATCTCATTGGGGCAGTATGATCTCCCTCTGGTGCTTCCCCATAGTTTTTCTTTGAGCCTTATAAATAGAGCTGTTAACTAGTGAGATAGTAACCATGCCTGTGGCATCTGCTCATTAGGATGTTTTGCAATCTATATTTCATTTTCCCAACTATCCTTCAGAGCTTTGAGTAGTGGAAAAACTTAGTAATTATAGACTTTCTCTCGTGGCTTCTGTAATCATTCTGTTTTCTCCAAGGAGTGAGAAAGACTGGGTCTATATGTTTGGAGAAAAGAAAATTGATCGTATTTTTCCTTTTTTTTTTTTTAGAGCTCCAAGCCTTACATGAAATGGTCCAGCAGAAAGTTGTCACTTTGCTAAGTGACCCTGAAAATATCGTGAAACAAACCTTAATGGAAAATGGAATAACACGGCTGTGTGTATTCTTTGGACGTCAGAAAGCCAATGATGTTTTATTGTCCCACATGATCACTTTCCTCAATGATAAAAATGATTGGCATCTGCGTGGAGCTTTTTTTGATAGTATAGTTGGTATGTTTTTTGTTTGTTTTTAAATTTATCTTTAAGATTTGAATTATCTTCTCAAACAGATACTTTCATGCAGTCTGAAAGGTGACAGTACTACCAAATTTTATTAGTAATGAAATGAGTTCCTGGTATTTCTGTCTTCATGCTGCTTTTGGTTGATGGAAGTATCTTAGCTGATCAAGGGATTGGTTAATAAAACTGATATACCCTTGTAAAGGGATACCATGTGGTCATTAAAAAGTATGTTTTAAAAGAACATTTAATGACCTGGGAAAGTACCATGAAATATTATTAAAATGACTGAACCCAGTTGTGTAAAGGTAACAATAACAAGTCATATGTTTCTTAACAAGGCTGAATATACTAATATGTGAACAGTGATTATCTCATATTTGTCAAATTTTCTATAGTAAACTCATCACTTTTACAATCAGAAAATAACAAAGTATAATTATGATTGAAAATCAATCTAATTAGAAAGAATTAAAGCTTATAGGCTTTGCTTTTTGTAAACTGAAAATTTGTGGAAAATTAATCAGCTTTTTTCCTACTGTTTTTTCAAAATGTTGCAATTCTTAATTTTCAGATTTATCTAAAGAAGAGAGACATCTTGTATTTTATCTGCATATGACTCCTATTGCATTTAGATTCAAAATTAGAAAGAAATGGACTTTATTTTGGTAGATTGTCATGTTTGACACAAGATTGAATATTTTTCTTTTTGGAATAATAACTGATCATTTTCCACCTGATTGTACTGACCTTTTCAATTTTAGTTTTGGTCATTTATGAAATGTTATATGCTAAAGCCATATTATTAAAATTACCCACTAACCCTTTTTATATCATTTTACACATGATTATAAAGCTTGTCTATTAACTCAAAAGATTTAAAGACTATTCTGCACACTGGAAAGCTTTGCAGGTATCCAAACTTTCTCATGTAGTAGCAGAAGGCTGTAATAGAGTTTAGATTTTGATTTCCAATAATCTGGGAAAGTAACTGCTAAAAGGTTTGCTGTTGGATGTTTTTCCTAAAAAATAAAAAAAGGAAAGAAACTCATATAGCAACAATATTCCTATTTTTGTGACTATTAATGTGTAATGTTTTGGAGAAAAGGGTACTTTCTACTTTTGAAAAGCCTTGAAATTGCTGTTCTTGCTTTGTTATAACTGGAGATTACTGTACCTCCTCTTTTCAGACATCTCTAGTTTGTTTTTAATTTTTGCATTAGTTTATTGATTCATGTCAGCCTTCCATCTTGGACTCCATCTAACTCAGTTCCTAAATACAGTATGCTTTGCTTCTCACACCTTTCTGTCTTTCATGCTCTCTTCTTTCAAATAATCTTATTTTTATTTCTTTTCTTGGGAAAAGGTGGTTCTTGGAACTTCATCTATTGGTTAATTCATGTGTATTTTGAAAAATGGCCTTTATATTAGTTCTTTTTTCATTTTAAAATAATTTTCATTGATTTTTTGTTTGTTTATAAAAGTAATACATACTTGCTGTAGAAAAACTGGAAAATTCGTGAAGAAAACAAATCCCCTCCAATCCTCTAGCCCATGTACAGCCTCTGTTAATGTTTTGTTTTTTTCCTTCCTGTGGGTCATCCTCGCCTTCTCCTTCCACCCATCATCCCGTTCTGCCATCTGTGAGGCACTGTTGTGTGCTGGCTAAGAGCAGGCACTCTTGGTGACAGACTTCTGGGTTCAAGTTCTGGCTTTGTCACCTACTGGTTGTGGTTCTAGGGGAAATCATTTAATCTTTTGTGTGTCTTAGTTTCCCTATCTGTAAAATGGGAATAATAATATTACCTAACTCACTGGTTGTTGGGAAGATAAAGTGAATTAACATATGTAATAGTGCCTGGCACATAAGTGCTATGTATGTATTGTATTACTTCTTAGTCTTGTTATTTTTTAAACTTCTTTCTAGGAACATATGTATATTCTAAGCATTTTCTCATGTCATTAAAAATTCTTTGAAACCATAATTTAATAGATAGAAATATTTCATTATACAGTTTTATCAAAATTTATTTAACTCTTCATTTGAATGTTTAAATTGTTCTAACTTTTGTCAACCATATATTATACACATAATCATTTACATAAATATTTGCCTGATTATTTTCTCAGGCTAGAAGTCTGAAATTTTAATTACTGAGTTAAATAATATGAACATATTTTTAAAACTTGACACATTTTATAAGCTTTTCAAAAAGATTATATCATTTACTACTCTGATCAGCATTGTTTGATAGTACTGCACAGCCTTCCAGTGTGGAATAGGCTTCAATCAACCTTTGCCTGTTGGTAGCTTAAAGCAATGACTTGTTTTAGTGTATATTTATTTGCTTATCAGCGAAGGTGAAAAAAATATCTCATGTTGATTACTTATTCATATTTCTTACTCTTTGAATTTTTAATTTATTATTTTGGCCCCTTTTTTGATGGTGTTATGCTTTTCTTATTGATTTTTTCTGAGCCTTTTATATATACATTAAAAACAATAACTTTTTCTCTTTTCTATGGCACTTTTCTCAAATAACTTGACTGTTATTTTTTATGTCTTTTAAAATAATTTTAGTGTTGTCAATTTATTTGATCTTTTCCTTTGTGATTTTTTTTTTTTTACTTTTGTGCTTAAATATTTTCCCATTTCAAAATTAGGTTAATAATCTGTTGGGCACATGTCTGTTTTGTTTTGCCTTGTTTTAATGCTTTATTTTTTCACATAAAAATATGAACTGTTGAATTGATCTTTATTTTGGGCTATGGTATGAGGTAAAATCTAAATTTTTCTCAGAAATATAGCCAATTTTCCTAACACTATTTACTAAACATTTCATTTATTTTCCATTGATTTGTGAAGCTTCTATTATCACCTGTTGCATGCATCTTTTAGGGTTACTTTTCTAGATACCCTATTCCATTGATTTTTTTCACTTCTGTACTCAATATTACACTCTTTTTATAGCTATATTATATTTTAATTATTATATATTTATAAGCAACTTTAGTATCTGGTAGAATAAGCTCCCCAGATGTCAATCTTCTTTTCCAAAATATTTTGAGCTATTTTAGCTCATTATGCATTTCAGTTTGTAAAGTTTTTAAATATAATCCACTGGAATTTTAGACAGCATTTTTTCTTTTATTACAGAAAAAAAATTCTAAAATTATTTCTCAATACAGTGGAAATATGCTTTTGCAAATTACTCAAAATATATGAAGTAAGTATGAAAGGCAATAGTTGCACTTTCCAGAGGCACCTACTCTGGTTTGTGGTTTTGGTTTGATATCTTCAGGTGATTATTGCCATGTCTCTAAATAGTATTTTCATATTACTCTTTTTAGGATTATCAACTTTACACTTTGTCTCTTGACTTTTTTCTATGCCACACGAAGATTTAACTCACTCATATCATACCCCAAGCCCCTTTTGCCTCTCTGTTTTGAGATGTAGATCTTTAGTTTGTTGTTTTTATAACTTTAAATAGTTCAACCTGTTTCTTATTGGTCTACTTCTGACTTGGACTACAAGGAATTTAGTGCCTGCCTTCCTCCCTTCCTCCCTTCCTCCCTTCCTCCCTTCCTCCCTTCTTTTCGTTTTTCTTCCATTCTAATTCTTTTGTTGGTTGATAATTCAACTAATTGTTAATTGACAGTTCAACTAAACAATTGCATTTTCATAGTTGATAATATTTACATTCTGTTATGTAATTGTAATAAAGTCTTTTGTGCTTGTATAGACTGATTCTGAAAATTCAAAGCAATTTACATGATTAAGAATGTGTAACTTTTATTGACTTTAGAGCCAAGTAGTGCAGTATATTTATAACTGCTTCACCACAATTCTAATGCCATAACTCCTTTATCACTTGATGAGAATGTTTATAGCATCAAGGTCAGTGGATTCTTTTTCTATCCTCTGCAAACTACTAAATGCACATTTTAATTTATTTCAATTTTACACTATGACTTTCTTGAACAATTTTTTTGTTTGTCATGGAGTTTCAGAGTTTTTTGTTTTCCTTTTAGAGAGAAAAGTAATATACCTTCCTCACTTTATATTATCTAGCTTCTTTCTTACCAGTTTTATCTATTGCTTGTAGTCTGTTCCATTTTTCTTCTTGATAACATTTTCGAAGTTTATTGACTTTTAGTTCTAATTTGGGCTGATTAATTTCTAGATCTTTACTAGCTATTATCCTTTTTTCCCCATTGAATTCCTGGGTTATATCTACCATTTTTACATTCTACATTTTCTTTATTTTTCTGGAGTACATCCCTAAGAACTTTCTTAGAAATGTTTGCATGGGAGGTAAACACATATAGTCCTGGCATGTCTCAAAGTGACTTATTTTTGTTTTCTTATTTTATTGACAGTTTGGGTATAAAATTTCTTCCATAACCTTGAAGGTCTTGCCCTGTTGTGTTCTAGCCTACATTGCTGCTGAAGATCATCTGATGCCAGTCTGATTCTACTTCCTTTTTAGGGAATCTGTATTTTTCTTTCTGTAAGCTCATAGCATCTTTTTTTTCCCTTGCTGTCGCAGAATTTCTTGAAGATTTGCTGCATTGGTGTGGGTCTTTTTCATCTATTATGCTCGGTAGGAAATGCAGTGTCCCTGCCTGGATTGTTGCTCAATATATTTGACCTTTGATTAATTTTATTGTTTTACTTAATGGCATTTGTACTTTCAGGTATAAAACAATCATGTAATGTTGCTTCTCTTTTTCAGGTGTTGCCGCCTATGTTGGCTGGCAAAGCTCCTCAATTCTCAAACCCCTGCTGCAACAAGGTCTTAGTGATGCTGAGGAATTTGTTATTGTGAAAGCTCTTAATGCCCTTACCTGTATGTGCCAGTTAGGGCTGCTGCAAAAACCCCATGTCTATGAATTTGCCAGTGATATTGGTAAGTTTTTGTTTCTCAAAATTAGGATGGGAAAATTAGGGAGTGGTAAGAGAAATAACAACTGATAGGGCATTGTAAAGTTTCTAGGCAATCTAGAGTGAGATTTTCAGCTTCATTGTCCCTGTCGTGTGTGTGTCTGTGTGTGCACACCCATGTGCATGATTATGCCTGCATGCTTGTATGTATGTGAGCGACACATAGGCACACACACAGGAGCACTGGCCCTCCAGCCCAGGTTGGGAAATACACCTTTGTTTTAATCTGTAGTTAAGTCCTGATGATCCTTGAAAAATGAAGATTTTTTTTTTTTTTTTTTAAACACACTGTGGATTAAGTCTTTTACTGCTCTGAAGAGTCAGCTTATGTTTTTGGCCACTTGACCATTAACCAAGTTGAAACTGGATGTGGAGGATTGTCTGTGACTTCTGTCATTGCACTGATCGCCAGTTAAGCATTCATAGTATTGACGTTACTACTGTTAGTAATTTTATTAACCAATGAAAGGAATTAATTCCTTGACCTTTATAACAGTTATCTAGGTCCATCAACTTAAAATTCAGAATAAGAGCAAACAGGTACATGTGACACATTGTAAAATTAAAAATATTAGAAGCTCTTAGTCTTCTTAACACTTCATTTTAAGAAAGTAACCAATGTATTGATAAGATTGCAAGTTGGCTTTGTACTGAGAAGACATGAAATCTTAGGAAATTGCCTTTTTAGATAAAATACTTTATTGCTGCTGAGTGCTTTGCCAAGAAAATTTATAGGAAGCCAAAATTAGTTAGATTTGGTTAATAGATTTTTCTTGAGGCAATCCTCAGAGAAAAAAGGCAAAGGAGTTTTTATTTTGATAGTTGAAATTATATGGTTAGATAGTAGAGAGGTATAAAATGTCTGGAAGTTTTTAGCCATGAATGTAGCTTTTTAAAAGAAAAATTTTGTGGAAATCTGAGTATATGTAGGTTTCTTATTTTGCACTCTGAATATTTATAATCATTCTTTTAGTTTGTAACACTAATTTGGTTTGAATTTTTTTGATGATTATGTTAAAAATAATGACAAATTTAATAGAAAAGTTTTGAGTATTGTCAACATAATCATGATAAAAATCTGTTACACTGAAATGCTTTTGATTTTTTGTGTAAGCTGCAGAGTGCTAAGCCTTTAGGGAGTCATCTCTGTTTTCTTCCTAATTTTTAAAAGAGCTAATAGCTTGGGAAACAAAAATTATTAATATAATGAAAGGTGTTAGAATGTTTTTTGAATTTCTGATCCTGTGTAGTGTAAGGCAGACGTAGAAAACACCCCTTTTCATAATAATATTAAAGAGAAAATGTATCATCTTAACGCACATATCTTGCTGCCTGGAATATTTTCCTGCTCATTCTCATTGTGTGAATTCTCACATCAGTGTTTTCTTTTTTACTCCTGTGAAAGTGGCATTACCTCCTAAGGGTCGAGTTTTTCTTGCTTTCGACTTTGATCTTCTTCATTCTAATGAAAATCCTTTGTATATATATATGTACTTGTATATTCTAATTTCACATAATACATTCCTTCTGTTGCCTAATTATTTGGAAATTATTTTTGAGATTTAATATGGCATATAATTAGCATTTTATTTATCTGCAAAATGGATGTCCATCAATTTTTAAGCAAAAGTTATCATAAAAGATAGTTTTTTACCCCTCCTGTCAAATTTTGCAGAAATTTTTCTGAGTCCTATGGGTTTTAGTCATTGGTCATAGGATGAACATATGGGGTCCTCATGTATCTTAAGTTTAGTATCAAAATAAATTATTATCTTTAGGTATAGAATAAACCCAATGTGGTACAACTTTTTGGGTGTGATTCTCCCTTAGAACTGGAACTGAATTTGGTACCAGCTATGGGGAGAAAAAAAAACCCTTGCTGAGAAAAATCAAGCAAATAGTCATTTGTTGACATTTTGAACTATTTAAAAGAAGAAAGTTTTTAATAATGTAGAAACACCTACTTACTTAAAACAAGTGATAAACTGTACGCATCTCTCTGTTCTGTCTTTATGCGTGGTTAGCCTGTTGTAGTGATTCTTAAAGGGAATTAGGGTGGTGGTGGTGATTATCATGATTAAAAACTATACTCTTCCCACTTAGACATTATGAAAACTCACCTTTCCGTCTGCTTGTCCCCAGATAATTGGAAATGTATTGGATGTTTTATAGGAAATCCTTGATTCTGGTTTCTTGTATTTGGAGTCTTGGAGGTTCTTTGTATCAGCTACTGACTGATATAATAATGCTGTATAACAACCAACCACAAAATCCCAGTAAATCCTTCGGTCAAGTTCTCAGCATGCATCTGCGAGCTCGGTGAGCGGCTCTTCTTTAGGCCTTGCGTCTCCCAGACGCCTGTGGTGATTGTGGTTTATCTGTCTCATTCTGGGGCCCAGGTTGGAGGGGCAGCAACCACCCAGGTTATGTTCTGGGTGATGGCAGAAGCCTAGCTATGCCACACATTTCAAGCCTCTGTTTGTGTTACATCTCTTGACATTCCATTGGCTAGAGCAGGTACTGTGACTGCGACAAGAGGGAGGGACAGAGAAGTACCCTTTGTACACCATGAGCACCAGGCAAGTGACTGTATAAACAGAGATAACACAAAGAATCGGGACCACTAATGCAGCCTCATCTAGTGCCTAGCTCTGCCAGGTCATCTTTAGTTTATTTATTTTTTGGAGGTTTTTTAATGTTTTTCCAGTCCTCATTTTCTCTGTTGTCAGAGGGAAACTACCAGCCCTCCCTTGTTGGCCGTCTCAGAGGCTGCAGGGTGTTTATGAAATAATCAAAATCACCTCCATGTGTAGTTACAAGAATTGGAAATGGGAGAACTTTGGAGACAGATATCTTGAACAATTTTCTTCTCTTCCCCTATTTATATAAGTAATATTAGCATGAAATAGTATTTTTTTTATCATTTATTTTTTAAATTTACTTTTTATTGAGGTAACATTGGTTTATAACATCATTTAAGTTTCATGTGTACAACATTATATTTCTACTTCTGTACACACTACAGTGTGCTTACCACCAAAAATTTAGTTTCTGTCCATCATCATTCAGTTGATCCCCTTTACCCATTTTGCCCTCCTCCCTGCCCCTCCCCATCTGGTAACTATTACTCTGTCCTCTGTATCTATATGCTTGCTTTTGTTTGGTTTAGTTCATTTATTTTACTTTTTTTATTTGTTTGTTTTTTATATTCCACATATGAGTGAAATCATATGGTATTTTTCTTTCTCAGTCTGACATATTTAACTTAGCATAATACACTCAGGGTCCATCCACGTTGTTGCAAATGGCAAGATTTCACCTTTTTTAATGGCTGAGTAATATTCCATTGCATATTTATACCACATCTTCTACATCCATTGATGGGCACTTAGGTTGCTCCTATATCTTGGCTATTGTAAATAAAGCTATGATGAACATAGGGGTGCATGTATCTTTTTGAATTAGTATTTTCTTATTCTTTGGATAAATAACCCAAAATAGCTGGATCTTATGGTAGTTCTAAATGTTTTGAGGAATTTCCACTCTGTTTTCCATAGTGGCTGTACCAATTTACATTCCCACAGTATATGAGGTTTCCTTTTCTACACATCCTTTCCAACACTTACTATTTCTCATCTTTTTGATAGTAGCCATTCTGATGGATGTGATGTGATGGCTCATTGTAGTTTTGATTTGCATTTCCCTTATAATTAGTGATGGTGAACATCTTTTCATGTGTCTGCCAGCCAACTGTATGTCTTCTTTGGAAAGATGTTTGTTCAGCTCCTTTGCCCATTTTTTGTTTAGGTTGGTGGTTTTTTTTGTTGTTGAGTTGTATGAGTTCTTTATATATATTGGGCATTAACCCCTTATCAGATATATGACTTGCATATATCTTCTTCCACTCAGTAGGTTGTCTGTTTGTTTTGTTGATGGTTCCTTTTGCTGTGCAGAAGCTTTTTAGTTTGGTGTAGTCCCATTTATTTATTTTTGCTTTTGTTTCTCTTGCCCAAGGAGACATAGCTAGAAAGATTTTTGCTAAGACTGATGTCAGAGAGCATGCTGCTTATATTTTCTTTTAGTGGTTGTGTGCTTTCAGGTCTTTAATCCATTTTGAGTTAATTTTTGTGTATGGTGAGAGGTAGTGGTCTAGTTTCACTTTTTTGCATGTCATTGTCTAGTTTTCCCAATACCATTTAAGAGACTGTCCTTTCTCCATTGTATGTTCTGTGCTCTTTTGTTGTCCACATGTGTGGGTTTATTTCTGTCTGGATGATGATTTACCCATTTATGTAAGTGGGGTGTTAAAGCCCTTACTGTTACTGTGTTGCTGTCAGTTTCTCCCTTTAGGTCTGTTAATAATTGTTTTGTATACTTTGATGCTCCTATGTTAGGTGTATATATGTATATTAATCACTGTTATATCTTTTCAATGAATTGCCCTGTTTATCATTATATATTGTCCATCTTTGTCTTTTGTTACCTTTTTTTGGCTTGAAGTCTATTTTACTTGATATGAGTTTGGCTACATTCCCTCTCTTTAGGCTGTAATTTGGAGTGTCATCTTCCATCCCTTCACTTTGATCCTGTGTCTGTCTGCAGAGCTGAGGTGAGTCTCCTGGAGGCAGCATATAGTTGGGTCTTGTTTTTAATCCATCTGGCCACTCTGTGTCTTTTGATTGGTGAAGTCAATCAATTTAAATTTAGGGTGATTATTGATAGATGAGGACTTAGTACTGCCATTTACTCTTTTGTTCTCTGGTTGCTCTATATCTTCATTGTTTCTTTTTCCTTATGTTTCTGTTTGCCATTTTGGTTTGGTGGTTTTCTGTGATTTTTTTTTTCTCAGTTTCCTCATTTTTTTAATGTTTCCTCTCTGTGCTCTAGATTTATGTTTTGTGGTTACCATGAGGTTTGTATAAAACATTGCATAGGTAAAATAATCCTTTTTCTACTGATGGCATCTTCATTTACCTCTATGGGTTCTGTCCTTTTCTGCTTCCCTCTTTGTCTTTTTGTTGTCTCAAATGATCCCTTTTTATGTTGTGAGTTTGTTACCAAATTGAAGTAGCTATAGTTATTTTTTCTGCTTTCCTTCCCCCTTTAACCTCCTTTATTATGCTATAATAAAGTGTTTAAAAACCTGTTCTCATAAAGAGTTGCTATTTTCTGAGTCTGTCTATTTATCACCTTACTCAAAGTTCTGTGTACTTCTGCCTTTTTGTTTCTGGTAGATGGCAGGTCTAGTGTTGATGAACTCCCTCAGCTTTTGTTTGTCTGGGAAAGTCTTTATTTCTCCTTCATATGTGAATGATAACTTTGCTGGCTAGAGTATTCTTGGGTGACAGTTTTTATCTTTCAGTGTTTTGAGAATGTCATTCCATTCCCTCCTGCCTGTAGAGTTTCTGCTGAGAAATCTGCTGGTAGCCTGAGTGGGGTTCCTTTGTCGGTTACCTTTAAAATTCTTTCTTTGTCATTGATTTTTGACAATTTTAGTATAATATGTCTTGGAGAAGGTCTTTTTGCATTGAGGTAATTAGGTGTTCTCTTAGCTTCATGGACTTGTATATCTGGTTCCTTCCCCAGGCTTGGGAAGTTCTCAGCTATTATATCTTTAAATAAACTCTGTTTCCTTCTCCTTCTCTTCTCCTGGGATACCTATTAGCCTAATGTTGTCCTTCCTAAAGGAGTCTGATAGCTCTTGTAGAACTTCCTGTTTTTAAATATCTTATTTCTCTTTCTCCTTCTACTTTTAGATTTCTAGTTTTCTATCTTCGAGCTCACTAATTCTCTCTTCCATGTGGTCTGCTCCATTTCCAGTGCTTTCTAATTGCATTCTCCAACTCGTTTATTGAGTTCTTCAGCTTCAGATTTGTTTGGTTCTTTTTTTGAGTTTTAGTCTCTTTGGTAAAGTGTACCTTCTGTTCATTAGTTTTACTCCTGAGCTCATTGAACTGTCTCTGTGAGTTTTCTTGTAGCTCGTTGAGTTTCTTCGTGACAGCTCTTTGGAATTCTCTGTCAGATCTCAGTATTCTTTGACTTTAGTTTCTGGAGAATTTTCATTTCCTTTTTGGTGGTACAATGTTACTGTGGTTCTTCATGGTGCTTGATGAGTTGTTCCTCTTCCTGTGCCTTTGAAGTAGTAAAAACCTTTCTACTTGATTCTAATGATTCAGCAGGTTGGAAGTTAGAGGTCTTTCTCTTTGTTTCCCAGTAAGTGGCCCGACAGCACAGGTTTTTAATTTCTTTTACCTGAGCTGCCTCTGGTTATATTTGAGAGTCTACAGTTTCCACCCTCCACTGCCTCTGTTAGAGGTGTCGCCCTGTGACCTCATTATTGCTTCTTGTGCCTCTGGTGTTGTTGGTGCCTTGCTGCTGCCAGTGTTGCTGGTGTCATTGCCTGGGGCACCAGGATAGTGAGCTCTCCTGCCACGCCCAGGATCCTCTGAGTCCCAGGCTCCACTGTCACAGGATGAGGGGGAAGATGGAGTGGAGCTGGGATTGCATGGGCATCTCTGCCATGTCTGGTATTGTAAGGTTCGAGGACTTTGCTGCTGTGGGTGGAGGTGTGGGGGGCCAGAGTTGTGGGTCCCTCTGTGGCTGGAGGGATGGGGTCCCAGGCCCCACTGCTGTTGCTGCCCAGTTACCTGTGGCTGCTGCTGTGGGGGAAGGGCAGAGTCGTGTGTACCACCTCCCCTGCTGCTACCGTGTTTTCTGGGGCCGCAGGCTCAGCTGCCATGGTCAGAGGTCCAGGACTGCAGTCACCACCTGTGCTGTTCTCCTGGTTCTACCTCCTGTGTTTGTGCCAGTCCACCCACCTCTAGATGTACAGATAAGTGGAATTCTCCTGCATCTGCTGTGTTGGGCAGAGGCACCTCTGTTGAGCTGTGGATGTTTTACTGGTTGTAGATTAAAGGGGAGACACAAAGGGAGCATCTCACTCCACCATGATGTTGACATCACTGTGATAATATTCTTATTTCTCTATTAGCCTGAATTTCTTATAAAATTAGTATTCTCTAAATGCTGATGCTTTTACATCCTCAGAACAAATACTTTTTTTTTGCTTTTAGAAGTTTGAATTTTATTCTAAATCAGGTTAGTTTGGATGTTTGAATTTTATTCTAAATCTTATTTCAGTTAGTTGAATCATTGACTTTAGGTGTAGTACAGAAAATAGTTAAAATAAAAGGTGTGAAAAAATATTCATTTAATTTTCTTATATCTTAAACTCTTTAAGAATGGGCATCATATGTTTTCTGGCTTTTAGTTTCCATTCATAACGCCTTGTGAATGAATTTATGAGTACTGTATTTGATGTCATCAAATCGTTGCATTAAAAAGAATGTCCGTCAGGCGAAATCATTCCCTTAATTTAAGCTGTGGCTTGGAGGAGAAACAACTCAGTTTCTTTGTCCTTTATGTGGTAAATGGTATGTCCTTGGACTTTGTGGAGGCATTGGGTGGGGGAGTAATAGTTTGCTATATACTGTTGGGACTTTTTATGTCTCTCTCCAATAGTTTTTAACCCAGTCTTGTAACTGAGTATATGCCCACTGATCTTCAGCCCTGACTAAAAATATAACAATTTAAATCCCAAGAAAAGAGGTAGCTATTTTTACTCTTCTATGGTATTGCTGATATTTATGGTAGGAAATATTATAATAGCAGTATGTTCACTTGATTCAGTTTAAGTCCCAGGATAATTGGAGTATATGAAGGCAACCTGATAGTAACATTTGGTATAATCTCTTTATCAATTGTGTTATAAGGTGAAAATTTGTTTATCTCGATGGTGTGAGACTGTTTATGAACATCGTTTAATCCATACCTTTTTTTCCCTCTTAGCCCCCTTTCTGTGTCATCCCAATCTGTGGATACGCTATGGTGCTGTGGGATTTATCACAGTGGTAGCTCACCAAATAAGCACAGCTGATGTCTACTGCAAACTGATGCCTTACCTTGACCCGTATATTACTCAACCAATAATACAGGTATGCATGTTCCAACTTGGAATCAATCTTCCCTCCAAACTGTGCCCCTTTAAAGAAAGGTTTAGAGAGTCCTATTTTTATTTAAAATTTTAAAGATTTAAATTGGGCTACAGCATTTTCACATTCCTTTCAAGCTAGTTAATGTTAATGGAACAAACACTTTGGAAGGTGAGAGAAGTTCAAGAGACTTACGTGTACATCATGTTGTACGTAATGCAGCACTCAGTAGTTCATCCTTTTTCCTTTTGTGCAGTGTTGTAAAGCATCTGCTATTAAGTAAATATAGCAGAAACGTATATTAATGGACCTGCTTTTGTTATAAAAGTATAACTGATTTCAGTCCAAGTCCACATTTATAATAAATTTGAAAAAGTCTTTTTCAAAAGTTTGTTTTTGGAGCACTAACTGGTTCTGTTTTTTTTTTTTTTTTTTTAAATCTAATGACTACCCCACCCCTCTTGCTCCCTCCCTCCCCCCGCTTACCAAGCAGTGTAGCACTTGATGATAAACTTTGGGTCTTTGGTTTGTACAAGGCAGTTATTTACCAGTTTGTCAGTGTTTATACCCTTCATTTTGCTGGACAGCCAACTATCAAAATAGATATTTAAATTGAATGGACTGTTGAGAGATGATTCTGGCTGTTAAAACATCCTAAAATGTCCTATTTTTTTACTAAAACTCTATTTTTCTTTTGCAAATTCCCATTCCTCTCTAGCTTTCTCTTACTTGTATAAGCCCCAGTGCGCCTTCCCTGTGGTTGGAGAAAATGGCCTTGGATATCCTCTGCAAACAAGTGGCTTTGACTGCCTTCAGTCCTTACTTTTCATAATAGATTAATCCAATTTGGGAAATCATCATTCTCTATTTCATAGAGTGTAGATTTTAAAATTTTTATCCCAAGGAAAATTTATATATCCGTGAAAGATGGATAATATTGCTAGAAAATATGTCCCCCCTTTTTGAAGTTTATTAAGGCTTCCTTGGAAATCAGGTCTAGAGATTCCTACTACTTTGACTACTTATTGTATTTAGAAGTTTGGCTCTTAAACTCATAGTGAAAGAAAAAGAATGTGTTTCTGGGATTGAAAATTGCATGTGTTTGTAATAACTTTTAGTTGTGGCTTACTAAAATAAATCTGATATGTAAGTGGTTTGTTAGAAATCCCCATTCTCTTTGTTTTCTCAGAAATTATTATTACTTTTTGCTTTTATCATTGTTTTATATTTTGAAAGGCCAGGCTCAGGAGTTGAGAGACTGATTATCTATATGCTTCATAATTTTTACCTTTCTGCAGTTTGGATTAGACAAAAGATACCTTTTTATGCTGGTTTCTACTGGCCAACTTACCAGGTAGTTAAATATGTCTAAAGAAAGTCCTCTTGGTTACTGTTTAGTAATGCTCATCCTTTTTATTATAAGTGCATTGGCAAGGAGAGTATTCTTGGGGATTAAAAAAGGAGGGATTTTATGAACTCTGTGGAGACAGTAATGTTTTTTGGAAGTGGTTGAAGCTATTGGGAAAACCTGATGGCTGAAGGGTGGCTGTTGAGCATCTTCTCTGGATCAGTACTTTTGGCTACTTGACTCTGTGAACTGCAGGTACTTTTTAGATCTAGGAAGTCATCTGACATTTTGGGATCTAGAAAACTTGGGATCTAAACTTTCCTAGTCTGAGTATTTATTAGTAGTATTCAAGTATGATAGACACAGATGTGTACTCAGATGCTAACAATGAATGAAGAAATACCGTAGCTCTCTAAAGGTCACTGGTATTCTTTTTTCTTCTAAGCAAAAATTGCAGATATTGATATCTCCCATTTTCTTAGAAAATGAATATCTATGTTAACTTTACACAGGTTATGTATTTATTGAATTTGAAAACAGATGTACTCTATGTTGTATCTTTGGCTGATTCTTTTTATTTTTCTAATATAGATTGAAAGAAAACTTGTTCTACTCAGTGTTTTAAAAGAGCCAGTAAGTCGTTCTATATTTGATTATGCTTTGAGGTCTAAAGATATTACTAGCTTGTTCAGACATCTTCACATGCGTCAGAAGAAACGAAATGGGTCTCTTCCTGACTGCCCTCCACCTGAGGACCCTGCCATAGCACAACTTCTGAAGAAATTGCTCTCACAGGTTGTATCACCTTTCTGAAATCTTACATTTAAATGCAAATTTTATTGAAACATTGAGGTATCCATGTCACTCTTAAAAATATTTAAAAATATTTTGATTAAGTTGTATCATAACAAATGAGTAAATAAATCTGGCAAATATGCATTTGCTTTGGTATCTAAGACATATTATGATGATGATAAGGCATTGGGTTGAGCTAAATAAGGAATCATGGGAGACCTAGTACGTTTTTTTGTGATTACTGGCTATGTAAATGAGGGAAAGAGTAGGTATAACCTTAGATTTAAGTAATATCCTTGATTGCATTTCATATTTCATCAAAAATATAATGAAATTCAGTTAGAAGGAATAGTACAAAACACAGATGCAATGCAGAAAAATCCTGGTTTATTTCAATTCAAATTTAGAGAGTCTTCACTACATGCAAACAGCTAAAATAACTGGGATTTATAATGCGTCTTAGATTGAATAAACCAGCAGTTTACTGCTGTATCTTAAAAGTTGGATCCTTTTAACAAATCTCGTTAGAACTAGGAAGTAATCTTTTTATTAGGCTTGGCATTAGTAAGTCCTCTTTAGAAGTATTAAATCTAGATTCAGCATCCTGTGTTAGGAGGGAATGTGTGGATCTTGGAGAAGACAAGGTAGGAGTGAAACTGGTTAGAAATAAAGGCTATGGTTTCTGAATAAATGTTCTATGAGCCTTAAAGCGAATACTGAGGGACACCTGACTGTCTTTAAGTCTGCAGGACGTCTTGGTTAAGAGAATGAGTATCAGTCATTGTCTTGTTTAAGAGAAAAGAAGATGAGAAAATACTTCCGTCGCAGAGAGAGAATTGGTCAGCTTTGGGCTGTAAATCCTTTCATGTATTGTACTTGTCACCGAATGTACAGTGCTGTTTGATGCCCAGACATTGGTTTGGGTGATTGAATGTTGGAATAGACTTCTGTGGGGGGCTGGTCAATAACCATCTTGGTTCTTTTAGGTCTAAGTTTATCTGGAAACTAGAGCTGCCTCTGAATGTCCCTTCTAGGCCAGTGGTTCTATTTCCTATATTTCAGAAGACTTCCCTTTGATGTGACTTGAATTGCCAGGAGCTTTTTCTTTGAGTTTTCTTTTAACATTGGCTTGTACATTAGATGTATTTTCCAGTTTATGGAAAATTGGGTATTGAATCACATTTTTCAGTTGTTTCTCCTGAGTAAGTAGTCCTTAACAAGATTTCAGCATGCAGTAAAAACCACCCCAATTTAGATGTTTCTTTGAGCTTGGATGGTGCGATTGTTTGTATTTCTCTCTCTCCTGCAAATCCTGTATGTTAAGTTGAAAGCTTCTATACTGAAGTTTTCTCTTCTTTGTAAGTCATTAGTTACTTCAGGGAGCCACTGTAATTCCTAATACTTGCTTTTCACCTTGCCGCGGGTGTCAGTTTTCCACTGCCATGGGTAAAAGGAGGGAGAGGGAAGGGGCAATTTCTATAGTCTTTCTACTTCCTGCTGCTCTTCTCCCAAACCCTCCCACCATTGCTGCTCCCTCAGTGCCAGCCCCCATCACTGGTGCCATGATGAAATCACTAAACCCACTGACTTGTATTCCTCTACGTGTCAGTGCTTGATGTATTTCATTCATCTCTCATTTGTATGAGTGGAAAAGGGGAATATGGAATCCCCTGTTTTATGTTGTTTCTGTGAATAATAATCTTAGGAGACTCCTCAGGGGCAGGAATACTCTTTATCAAGGTGTAGTTGCTGCTGGTGGAAGGAACAGCAGGCCAGAGTCTCTGAGGTCCTCAGAAGTAACAGCACAACACTGGCTTCCGTTGTTTGAGGACGTACAGTGAGTCTATACCTTCTATATTGTGTGACTGTCCTTGAAATAAGCTTGAACAATAGTTAGCACCATTTTATTAGATAAGAACACTGAGGCTCAGTGAGTGTAGTTAACTTCCTGTGCGCGCACACTGTTCAGTAAGTTTCAAAAGTAACATTGGAACCTGAACCTGTCTTTACTCCACACGCCCCCCACTGTGCCATCTTGCCTCTCAAAATAAACAGAGGACAGGGAGCTAAAGCTGAAAGGCTTGCTTGAGTTTTATGTGGACTTAGGAAGAAGTCCTTGGGCGGCTCATCTCTTCCAGCCCTTTGCGAGCCCTTTCTCTGCCTTTCCTTCTTTTTGGTCCCTGCACTACAGTTTCTTGGGATTACTAGAAGAGGCTTGGAGCCAGGGGGCGCTTTGGAGGTAGGAATTGAGTCCTTTTCCTAAAGTCAGGGATACAGAGGGAAGAGACATGTTTTTAACCTCCGCAAGTGGGAATTCTGAAACCTCCTGCAGAATTTTTTTTTACTTGGGGTTCTGCGGTGCTCTTTTGTGTAGGACCACTTGAGGACGCCTTGAGATACAGTGTGAGTAAAATAGGCCTTTCCAGAGCAGCCTAGCATTGTTTCTGTGGTATGTTCAGAGCACCAGATAATAGACTTAAAGAAGACTTTTGGAACATGTGGCAGTTGGAATCTGCCTATACTCCAGATTTTCAATAGGACTTACCATCTGGAGATGACAAATGGCAGGGCTGTTTTAGATTGATCTCATCTATGAGAGCTCCCTGTTTTTTTTTTTCTTATTTATTTAATCAGACACTAATACAGAGTACAAAATGATTTCACTCCTTACTTTAAAAAATGACAAATACTTTACATTTTAAACTTTTAAATATTTTTAATTAAAATTTTTTTTGACTGGGTAGTATAGACACAAGGTGTAAAATTGAAAAGGTATATAAGAAGATATATAATAAAATGTAAATATAATAAAATGTATATATAATAAAATGTAACTTTTCCTCTAACCTCTGACTCCTGGCCATCCATTTTTCATTCTCTGTTGATTGTGACTTTTATGCTGTTGGGTGCTGAATCCCTTTATACAGTTGGCCCTCTGTATCCATGTGTTCCACATCCATGAATTCAACCAACTGTGGATCGAAAATATTAAAAAAAAACAAAAACTCCAGAAAGTTCCAAAAAGCAAAGCTTGAATTTGCCTCATGCTGGTAACTATTTACATAGTTATATTTACAACTGTTTACATAGCATTTACATTGTTTTAGGTATTATAAGTTATCTAGAGATGATTTAAAGTATACAGGAGTATGTTTGTAGGTTCCATGCAAATACTACGCTGCCATTTTATGTAAGCGACTTGAACATCTGTGTATTTTGTTATCCATGGGGGTCCTGGGGATGGCTGTATAGTGTTGGATTTGTTCTACAGTTAAAGTTACTTGGAATTGGTTTGATCCTGTTAAGCCTTGTTATTGAGCTTTGTTAGGGCAGATCCAGAGCAGCCTTGGGTCAGTGGCCAATTTAGCTTGACTCCTAAGGACTTGTGAGGACATGATGCTCTGTCTGGTGAGGTCTCTCACCTCTGGCTGGTAGGAACATGAGTGATCCCCAGCCCTGTGTGAGCTCTGGGATTGTTTGGCTTACTGCTTTCTGGTTGCCTTTCCCTGGTCCCAGGTGATTCGGTTCACACACATGTAGTTCAGCACTCAGTGGAGGATTGGAGGAGCCCTGACCATAGCTCTTGCTCTGTGCCGGATCCCTCTTCTCCAGGTCTCTGCCCCACACATTTAGCCTTTTGGCTTCCTGGAACTCTGATTTGTCTCTTGAACGTGGCTTTATTGAACCCTATTTGAGTTCCATGGCCTGGAAACTCTTCACAGAGTAAGCTGGGACAGTCGTAGGACTCACCTTTATCTTGGGGAATCACAGCCATGTGCTTCCTGTTTTCCAGTGTCTGAAAGTGTTGTTTCATAGTTTTTTCTCTGGTTTTAAAGTTGTTTAAAATGGGAGGGTAAATCTTGTCCCTGTTATACATCATGGCCGGAAGCAGAAGTCTGAGGGCATGTTAATGGACTCACACTAGTATTGCAGTTTGCTGGGCTTGACCTCCGGTTAGAGCAGAATCTCCCAGCTTGTTTTGCTTTTTCAAGGTTGTCTTGGCTGTCCTTTGTCCTTTGCATTTCCATATACATTTTCGAAATATTTCATCTTGTCACTTTAATAAAAAAAATTGTTGGTATGTTGATTGAGATTGCATTGGAACCTATAGGAGAGAATCAGATCTTGACAGTGAGGCCTCCAGTCCATGAACATGGTACGTGTCTTCATTTAATTAGATCTTTAATTTATCGCAATGATGTTTTATGGTTTACTTTGTAGAGCTTTATGCATCTTTTATTATAAATATTTTGGGTATTTGACTTTTAATGCTATTATAATTGGTATATTAAAAAATTGTTTTTGCAGCTGGTATATAGAAAAAAATTTGTTTACTGATCTTGTATCCAGCAACCTTGTCTGACTTAGCAATTCTAATAACTTGCTTATGTGCTTCTTTTGAGTTTGTACATTCACAGTCCTACCATGTGTGAATAGTAGTAACAATATTATTCATTTTTCCCCTGTGTGAATCCTTTTGTTTTCCTTGCCTTATTTAAATGAGGAGGATCTTCAGTGTAGTGTAAATGGAGTTTGTGATAGTGGGCATTCTTGTCTTGTTTCTCATCTCAGTGGGAAAACTCTCAACATTATACTATTTAGTGTGATGTTTGTTAATAGTTTTTTTGGTACAATCTTTTTATTAGATTAAGGAAATTCTCTTCTATTTCTGGCTTGCTAAGAGGATTATTGTGGAAGAATGTTAAGTTTTATCAAATGTCTTTTCTTTATCTATTGAGATCATTGCATGGTTTTTCTTTTATATTCTGTTAATGTGGTTAACTATACTGATTTTCCTATGTCATATCAACCTTTTAACCTAGATTTTTGGACTAATCACAACTTTAGCATATTATATTTAAATACATTTTTATTGTAAAATACATAAAAATAATAAATATAAACTCAATTTAAATAATATAAAGTAATATAAATATTATGCAAAATGTTTTTATGCAGTCTGGATTTCATTTGCTGATACTTATTTTTTTTAAATATTTTTTTATTTAGACTCATGAATGACTTTTCCTTCCTTGTAATTGTCCTTGTCAGGGTTTTTTCTTTTTTTGATGGTGCACTTCTAACATTTTTTATTGAGATATAATTCACACACAATAAAATTCCCTCTTTTAAAGTGTACAATTCAGTGGTTTTTAGTGTATTCCCAAAGTTGTGAAACCATCACCACTGTCTAATTCCAGAGCATTTTCATCAGCCTAAAAAGAAACCCCATTCCAGTTAGTTGTCATTTCCGCATTTGCTTCTCCCCCTGGCAACCAGTAAATCTACTTTGTGTTTCTATGAATTTGCCTGTTTTGGATATTTCACGTAAATGGGATCGTATGATATGTGACTTTTGTGTCTGGCTGCTTTTGCTCTGCAAAATATGTTCAGAGCTCCTCCGTGGTTGGGGTATCTCTCCACTTCAGCCTTCATTATGGCCTTATGATGGCCTTCCCTTGTGTGGACTAAAGCAGAGCCTCCTTGTGAGCTGAAACATAGACTAAAAAAAGAGTAGAACTCTTACCACAGCTGTAAGATTGTCTAGGCAAATTTTAGGAGAAGTGTAAATAAATGAATTTCAGGTTAATATTGGAAAATATTCAGTCAAGGATCCCTTATAATTATTATATCACTACTTTAATGTTATTTTAAGAAACAAGGAATTTCTTAGCTTTCTGACTTTCTAGAGTTTGTGTCCTCTTGTGCCAGCAGATTGTGACTGTTACCTTAAACTCCAGTTTTAGAGGGATTTTAGATCGAGGCCTTAGGGAATTGTCATTTTATTTTTTTTCATTTGCATAATAAAAACATTCTAGAGGAGTCTGTGGATGGTTGGAAAGTTAAGAAAATGCAGAACTGTTCCATGTACCAGAATATTTAAGTTGCACATTGAATTCATTATTTAAATTAATTAGTATTCTTTAGCTGTCAGACAATTTGAAGTGTCTTGGGTGGATTAACTTATTAAAATTTGATAATAACCTTATGAGATGGGTGCCAGTAATTATCCTCATTATAGATAAATAGAGGTCCAGAGAAAGTGGGTAGCTTGCCCATGGTCATACAGATTGTAAGTAATGGGGCTGGAATTTGAACCGAGGTAGCCCGACTCCAGTCATCCTGTTACCCTGGAATGCTGGTTGGGTGTGTTGCTTACATTTGCCTGTCAGTCCCTGAGGTGTGCAGAATGCTTTATATATCAGAGTGCCTTCACAACAGTGTCCCACTGTGTATTCTCAACGCATCTAGGGACCAAGTTGAAGTACATACACTTTCTTTTGCTTCATATTATATTTCCAGAATTTTTGTTCAGATACTAAATGTTTGTTTATTCAAAGTTATATATTAAAGATCTGCTAGGTACCAGGCACTGTATTAAGTTCTTTGGAGATTTCAAAGATGAATTATATTTGAATGTCGCCTTTTAGAAAGAACGTTAAGATATAAATCATGATACAAGGTGGAAGATGCCACAGTAGAAGGAGAGTGTTCTGGGAGATCAGAGTTATGAGATGTTGTTCTTTATTGATAAATTTCTGTTTCTCTTGCCTTTGCTTGCTTCATTTTACCATTCTGACTCTGAAATTTTAAACTGAGTGGTTTGACCCTTCAGCTGTTAGTCATTTTGAGGCCTGTTATTACTTGCAAAAAAAAACCCCAGGACATATGGTTTCATTTGGTTTTAGGGAATGACGGAGGAAGAGGAAGACAAACTCTTGGCACTGAAAGACTTCATGATGAAATCTAACAAAGCAAAGGCCAATATAGTGGACCAGAGCCATCTCCATGATAGTAGTCAGAAAGGTGTAATTGACTTGGCAGCCTTAGGCATAACTGGGAGACAAGTTGATCTTGTTAAAACCAAACAGGAACCAGATGACAAGCGAGGTTAGTACATTTATGTGTGTGTATGTTTAGCTTGTTATTATTAGTTATTTCATAAGGCTAGTTTTAGCTGATTAGTAGTAAAACTATAAAAAGTCACATTTCCCAGATATAGAACTTTCAAATATAGTGAGTGAGTGACTCCATTACATAGCAGGAAGATTTGGGGGAGGAAAAGTGGAGAAGTGGACTAACAGTTAAGAAATTAAGTAACCTTCCAAATTCACAGGTCTGTATGTGTCAGAGTCAGAATTCAAACCAAAGCCTGACTCCAAAGCCCTCCTCTTGCTTCTGTGGAAGTATATTATTGAAGGTGAAATTCTGTTTTTTAGTCCTTTAAACACCAGCGAAAGGCCAATAGTCTATATGAAATGAGGTAAAGTTTCCTAGCTTGCTGCTAGTAGGTAACGCCCAGTGAATTGAAAAGAATAGTCTTGCAAAGGAGAGACTAGAGACACCTATACCACTTGAAGTCTTGAGATTTAAAACTGTCTGGCTCTTGTGACAGTGACATTGACTCTGATTGTGTGAGGGTTTTAAGATCTCATGCATTCTTCCTTTAACCCTTTTTGGAGATACACTCACTTCCAAGCACATGCCTTTTAAGATCCCTCTATTCCAGTATCAGATTTTGAGGGCAGCTGACGAATTACATTTAAAAAAACCTTCTAACTGCTGAACTTGGAATAAAGTATTTGCAACTTAATTATTAACGGTTTGCAGCCATAAAATGTAAAGTATTCGTACAGGTTAATAAGAAAAACTGCAAGCAACCGAAAGAAAAATAAGGAAGGATTTGAACATACAAGTGATAGAATAGAAATACACGTTTGAAACGTCAACAATTAAATGAATGCAAATAGAAATGAGATGCCATTCTCTGCCTGTGTGATTAGCAAAGACTAATGATGCCTGTGTTAGCAAGGGGGCAGGGAAATGGGCGTTTTCACTCACTGTTGGTGAGATTATAAATTGAACATATTCTTTTTTTTACTATTTGACTTACTATTGGAAATTTCTCATAGAAACGCTGACAGACATGTGAAGAAATATGTATAAGAATGTTCTCAGTGAAAAAGGAAATAATTGAAAAGTCCATTAATAGGATAATGGTTAAATGTTCAGCTGTATTTAGTTAAGTAGGAGAAAAAGCAAGTTGTGAAACAGTATGTATTATTTAATTTTTGCAAAATAATATAGTAATATATCATTCAACTTTATAGTTTATGAGGTTTACAAAGTTATGGGAGCAATTCATTTTACATATTGGAATGCCAAAACTTTGTTACTTAGTGTACTTTTTATAATCAAAGTTTTTGCAAAAAGCGTTTCTCACCTATCTGTAGTCAGGAGGTGACCGTATTGCAATTAACTTTTTATTCTTTTCTTCCCCCCATGTAACTGATACTGGATATAGAAAGGTCATATTTAGCAGTGTAGTCAGTGACATTTGAAAAAGTTTTTTTGTTGTTGGTTCTTCAGATAAAGTGGTTACTTGAAATTGAGCTAGCCTTGGGAAACTAGGAAGCAATTAGGTCAATTATTGACACTGTTGAAATAGTGCATCTGTCCATCTGTCCCAGAGATGAAATGAGAGCTAACAAGTTTATATGTAAATATAAATAAATTGGCCATCATAAAGAACAAATAGCACATGAAGTCCATTGCTGTCCCCCTTCCCCCACAAAGAGCAATAAAAGCACATATTTGTTGTAGATTATTCTGAATCTTTTTTCATAGCTAGAAAACATGTAAAACAAGACTCAAATGTAAATGAAGAGTGGAAAAGCATGTTTGGGTCACTGGAACCACCAAGCATCCCACAGGCCCTACCTAAAGGGAGTGACCAGGAGGTGATTCAGGCTGGGAAGCCGCCTCGTTCCGAGTCCTCTGCTGGCATTTGTGTCCCTTTGTCGACTTCTCCACAGGTATCATCATCCAGGCAGTAGAGCGCCTTTTGTCTTTGGATCCCGTTCTACTGTTTTGGATGTTTAAAGGCTGTGTACTGTACTGGAAAAATCAATACAGTGACTTGTCCTTTAGGGAGGATATGTTTCTTTCTAAGAGAGGTTTATCTTTAACTTTATAGCTAAGGGGAAATCTAGTATTGAAAGCACCAAAAAGGTCTCGTTTTAGAGTACTCACCAATAAAGTGGTCTGAAATTGTGGGTTGAAGATGTCATTATGAACTGTGATTCTAATTAGGCTGCAGTGAACCTTTAAAATCTTCTTATTCTTCTTCTAATATAACATAATTATATCTGTAAAGTAGCAAAAATACTTCTGGGAAGAAAAGTCCCAAGTTTGCTCTGTGTGAGAAATGTCATCATGATTTTGATATATTTGAAGTAAGTTTGTAATTTGAGGTAACTCTTCCCTAGCCAATTATATTTTAATTGAAAAATACGAATTGAACCAACTGATAAATTAAAATTCTCTTCAGTTAAATTAATGAGGATTTTTGTTTAATGTTATTGCTACACTGATAATTTTTTAAAAATATAGAGCCCTGGAACTTGTGGTTAAACTGCATTTAAACTAGGCTTTCATTGAAAAAAATGTCATTGTATTTAAATGGATTTAAAAATCAGTACATTAATAAGGACAGAAGGCTGCTGTAATGAATAGAGAGAACATGGGTACATTTTTCTCATCAAATACACTTTGCTTGTGACATAAATACGTATATTCTTTTTGTTTTGCAGGTTCCAGAAGCGACAAATGTCCAAAATAGAAAACCAACAATACAGGTTTTAAGTAGTACAATTTTACCATCCACCTACCAGATTCGGATCACAACGTGTAAAACTGAGCTTCAGCAACTCATACAACAGAAACGGGAGCAGTGTAATGCCGAGAGGATAGCTAAGCAGATGATGGAAAATGCTGAGTGGGAGAGTAAACCGCCACCACCTGGTAAATGTGCCATTGATAGGTAGTTGTATTCCAGCCCAGGTGCCAGAGCCTGGAATCTGATGGAAGAAACTGATAATCAGTTACCAGGCAAAGGAAGTGGGAACAAAACTGTCACTTTGAAAGCCCACAGGAAGAACCAATAAGTGAGAAATCCCAAGTCATTATTTGTGAAATTTGGATCTTCTTAGCTGTGGCAGTGCCTTTTAGGCCAGTAACCTACTGTTTTGTCCTGTCTGTGGTCCATGTTCCCCATTTAGAGTACTAGGTATTACCTACCTGCTTAGTGTCATGCCACTTTCTCACTGAATGTCAGGCTTCTTAGAGTAAACTCTGGCTTTTTATTTCTGAAGGGTTTAATAACTATTAATTTTATTTAAACTAAAAGGTAAAAACATTTAGAAAATAATGGGTGCTTTAGAAAGAAAACAGAATCACCTATAACCATCACTCAGCAATCATCAACATTAAGATTTTGGGGAAAGCAATTCTGTAATCTGAGAAGATTTAGAAGAAACTTAGAGATCTCTATTTCAGATGAAAATTGTAGCTCACTGTGTTAACAGACATGCCTAGTGTTATGTGGTGGAGCTAGTCTTTGATATTGGATTGGCAGATTTTTAAAAACATTTTTAATGAGTTTCTGTATAGATTTTAATAATAAAAATGTAGCTTGAAAACTGAGAAGAAATGTGTAGTGTGCTTATGTGTAGAGACTGAAAAATCATGTGAATTCCCATGGGCTTCCATTGTGAACTCAGGGAAAATTCTGGTGGAGAGCAATGATTTAAAGATTTTAGAAATATTATTAAGTGGTAAGTGGCATCTTTAGTCACATAAATTTTTTTTATGGAAATAAATATCCTGGAATGTTTGTTTCTGTAATATAGTTCAATATGATTTACCAGGCCTGCTTTAAAAACAAAAAAAGTTGACCATACACTATTTTACAATAGAATCTGTCTTTATAAGTGGCATTTTTAAAGTGGAGCTATACATTTTATTCAGTAATCCCAGAAAAGGTGTCAGATTTTGTGGCTCAGGAAATGTGCAGTGACTGTTGGACTTCTGATTTTTTCTTTCCACACTTGAGTGGTTGTGTGAAATTGATTTTCTCTAGGGGGAAATGTTCAACCTAGCCTGCTAGATTATCTAGACTTCATGGCAAAGTGTTTTTGATTATTCTCAAATCCAGCATATCCTCCTTAGAAATTGCATTCAGCTGTTCTTTCCACACATTTGAGCTAGAGATCCAAGGGGAAACATTTTTCTATCGTTGAATATGCCAGGTTTGGCAATGGTCTTGGTTTCATTTTTGTTTCTTAGTAAAAGAAATAAGTTGATTTTAAAATGACTTTATTATTACTTAATTAGGCACAGTGCTGCTCCCAATACAGTATAATCTTCAGCATAGCTTTCTGTTTTGTTTTATTTTAAAATTGATTAATATTAAATATTATTAAATGTTATGCCTAATATAAAAGTTTATTCATCAACCATTGAAGATTGTTATATGTAAAGACCTATGCTAGGTATTATGAATGATTCAGAATGGATAAGACATAGTCAGTTCTCTGGCCTCAGGGAATTTATAATTTATTAGAGGAAATTAATTATACACAAAAAGAATATACATAAACAGAAGTGTATAGATGTCATAAAGAAAGTACTAGAAAATCCTTGGGCATTCTGAGGCTGTAATTTATAGTACTGTTTATACCAACCTGTTGATATCACAGAATAAATGATTGCAGGTAGAGAAGAAATAAATCAACATTTGGGTGTTTACTGTGGCCCTGGGACAGTATTAGACTCTTTATATCTCATTTACCAATACAGTCATCCTTTGGGTTAAGTAATTTCCCCCTCATTTTACGTTTGAGTAAATTGAAGCTCACAGAGTTTAAATAAGTACCCCAAGGTCACACATGAAGGTGTGGTGGGTCTTCGAGGCTTTCAGGACTGGGCTGCCTCCCTAGTGCCTGATTTCTCTAGGTCAGGGTAGTCATTACCTCTTGCTATTAAGCAAGTAGTCAGGGTTTTTCCAGGTAGCAGGTGACTATTGTGCCTTCTCAGACTCTGGAGAAGGGCCCAGTGCAGTCTTTCTAAGGCTATGTGAACATGGGTGTCTTTCTCCATGGGCAATTGTATCTGTCATAGTCCAGTAGGCCACTCTGAATTGGCTAGCTGTTGGGACCCCTTGTTTAATTCTTACAATTGTTCTCCTGTTGGCTGTTGGTGCTTGTAGCTGGGAGTGAAGGAAAGATTGTGTTTGTAAACTGCAACTTAAGACACACTCCTTTGCTTTTCCTTAGGGTGGCGGCCTAAGGGGCTACTAGTTGCACATCTTCATGAACACAAATCTGCTGTGAATCGCATTAGAGTCTCTGACGAACATTCACTTTTTGCCACATGTTCAAATGATGGCACAGTGAAAATCTGGAACAGTCAGAAGATGGAGGGGAAGACTACGACCACCAGGTAACCTATGCATAGGCGGAGAGTCCAACCATCCATCCATTCAGTCTGCAAGTATTTATTGAGTGCTCATTCCGTGACAGGTGCTATTTTAGGTACCAGTGATACAGTAATGATAAATGGACACAAATACATGTTCTGTGGAGCTTTCCTTCTAGTGGGAGGTGACAGACAATAAACAGTGTAAATAAGTAAAACATATAGTGTATTAGGTGGTAAAATATATTATGGAGAAAAATATAGCAAAAAAGAGAGAGAATGCAGTAGGTGGGGTAGAGTAGAGTTTAAAGAACTCATCTGCTGCCTCACGGAGAAGATGTCATTTAAGGAGAGACCTGACAAAGGTGAGAGAAAATGCCATGTGGATGTCTTGGGGAAGAGCATTGTAGGCAGCAGACGCAAGGGCTTCAGAGGTTCTGAGGCAGAAAGATGTTTGGCATGTTTGAGGAAGAGCAGAAAGGTCTGTGTGAGCGGGAAAGAGGGTCAGAGGGCTCGAATTATACAGGGCCTTGCAGGCTATTGTGAAGGACTTGGACTTTGACTCTGAGTGAGATGGGAGCCTTTGGATGGTCCCGATCGGTGGAGAAACATGATCTGAATTAAACTTCCACAGAATTACTCTGGCTCTTTTGTTGAGAATAGACTGAAGAGATGCAGGGCAGAAGTATTAGGAGGCTTTTTCTGTAATTGAGCGAGAGGGGGAAGTAGTGGGAAATGATCAGATTCTGGGTATGTTTTGATGGTGGAGCCATCAAGATTTGCTGAATGGGTTAGAGGGTGTATGAGCATGGGAGAAGTTGGAAAATGATGGAGTGGCCAGCTGTGTAAGGACAACACATATTGTAACATGACCCACTGGAGTAGTCAAGAGAGAGGTAATTATTGAAATCTTTAAGACTCTTCAAATATGCATGATGTGATTATGATAAGTGGGATTATAAGAATTATTTTAGGTTTGTACAACTTTATAGTTATCTCCCTACTTGATATTCATATTTGTTCTGTGCCTAGTTTGGTCTGGGTCTGAAAAGAAAGCTACTAGAAATCAAAATTGAATCTTATGTACATGAAAAGATGTGGGGAACCTTTGGTGCTTTTCTCCTTATCAGTTCATTGACCAGAGTTAACCACAAAATGGTCAAACAACAAAATATCTTTGATAAACTAAAATTATTCAAAAGTTTACCCCTTACCAACCTGATATGATTTTGTTCTGTTTATTTTTTAAAAAGAGCTCTATATTTTTACAACATGCTTAATTCTTTTTCATGTTCATTCTGTCTTGGCATTGCATTAGTAAGAACATAAATCGAAAACCAGTAAAAGAATCCTGGCTCCATGTAGCAATTTTTTGTCCATATTTTATTACAAAATTTTCAAACCTCAAGTAAAGTTGAGTTTTGCAGTGAACAAGCATATGCTTGCTGCAAGATTCTAAATAATTAATAATTTTACTATATTTGCTATGTCATATAATTATCCATCCTCCTATCAATTCATCTTTTAAAAATGTGTTTCAAAGTGAGTTGCAGACATGAGGAGACTTCCCCTAAAAACTTCAGCATGCATATTGTTAATATTTGTTTATATTTCTCCTTTTCTTTTTTGGTATAAAATTCACATGCTGTGAAGTACACAGATCTTAAACGTTCCATGAGTTCCAGCAGATACACACACCTGTGCAACTTAAACCACACTCAAGACACAGGCGTAACCAGGACGAACCCTCGTGATCCTTTGCATAAAATCCCTGCCTCCTCCCTGCCTACAACCATTCTTTTGATTTTCCCCCACCATTGTTAGCAGTTTGATTAATATTTTAAAAACCTCTTCTGATAATTATTTTCCAAATGGTTCTTTGTTACTATCATTATTAGTTGCATTCATTATTGCTTTTATTAGGAGGGTGAGTTTAATTGACTTGAGTAAACTTAACTTTGCAGAAACCTCTCTTGTTAATTCCAAATGATCTTTATCACAGAGCCATGCCTTCTGTATCCCAGTGTCATATTTTAGGCAGTGGTATACCAGAAAATGCGGCAATTTAGCTGGCAGTAACTGTAGTCTTTGGGAAGTTTGTATGATGATTAGGAGATTGGGTTCCCTCTGGCCACAGCTGCTCTCTTGCTTTGCTGTAACACCTGCTTTCTTGTTTGCGGACTGCAGTAGGCCTTGGCTTGCAGGTGCTTCATTCTAGGTCCAGGGAGGGGAAGAGGGGAAGGGAAGAGAAAGTGTTGCCCTCATCACATGCCTTTGTGAACTGATGAGGGAGAAGGAGGCCATTATTATTGCTAGAACCATGTGGGGAGCAGCTGGTGGCTGGGAAAGAGCAGCAAAAGTGATATTATATTTTCTTAGGAAATCTACTAGTACATTCTGACTACTGAGGCTTTTCCCCTATGCATTATGTTGGCTGACCACCCAGTTTCCAGTTCTGACTTTCTCATTGAATTTGGATTGGTGATTTAGGCCATCTGGATCTTGGCTCTGCCATTTTCTTCTTTCTTATTTGAGTTAAACCTTTAGTTTGTCCCTTGGGGACTAATTCTTGAAAAATTGCTGTTTTTCTACACTTTTACATAGATTTTTTTCAATTTAATCCTTTGTAGTATTCTAAACTGTATTTTCCGTATACACTTTTTGTGCAACCCCATTTTTGGCTCATTTAGCTTCTCAATTTTAGGGAAGATTGATGTATTTGGTACTTGCCGAATTTGATGGTAAAACATCTAAGAGGAGTTTTGTCCCAATGAAGAGTTGAAACAATATGAAGCGTGTGCAACAAAGTTATCAGTGTTAAGATTACATATTTTAGAGTCACAGATAGTGTTGGAAGCTGAAATTTTTGAGTGGTATCGCTACCCTGAACTAAAGGGCTATAAAGACCTGAGGAGGCCTGAGGCCTGAATTTTACAAAATTGAATTTTGGGGACAGGAAGCGAGTAGTCAGAAAAGAAGGGAGAAGAAACCATTTAGGTTATGTCATACTGCAACAGAAGAAAGGGTTTAAGAAAGGGACTTATAAATAGCTCTCAAATGCAGTAAAAAAGCCAAGTGGCATGAAAGCCTAGTAAAGCATTTGGGTGTTCTCACACAGTGCCCTTTGGTGAAGTATAGTTCATACATCCATAATCCCTGGAGGGCTTTTGGACATTATATATTACAAGCCTTTATGATGTACATATCCTAAGGAGATACTAAGAATAAACTGAGAGATTTAGTTTTAAGGCTGTTCAGATTGGCTTTCTTTTTAATTGTAAAAAACTGGGAGCAAACCAAAAGTTCAGCAATAGGGGTGAAAATGGATAAATAAGTGATTGTTGTGGAAATACATTTTTTTGATATGGAATATATTGATATAGTGTGTGGAAATATAGGTTTGAGAAGTAGGTTTAAGAACCCAGGTAGGGTTTCTGTTTTTAGAATGACAGAGTAAGGACTTTAAAAAATCTGTTCCTCTATAAAAACAATGAGAACACTGGCAAAAACTGTCAAAATCAACTTTTTCATAATTCTAGAAATTAAAGTCCTACATCAATCTGAAAATTGTTATTCAAGAAGAACAGCTGACTCTCAGAACAGTGAACCATGTATGTGGTCCCCAGTTTCATCCCCCACTACCAAGCTCTGTGATGGCTTTGAAGACTAATAGTCCTACAACTATAGTAACTATGAAAACCAACAGCTAAGTAGCCACTGGCAGGGTCGTAATGGCTTTGGAACTCCCCCAAAGCCCCATCTCCAGAGAATTGTCACTATTTGACCAGTTTGCTGAAAAGCTCCATAATCAGGGCCTATCTTTATTTGACCTGACTATTGCCTTGTTCTTTGAGAAAAACTCTACCCATAGGGCATTTGTTGAAATTATTGGTGGTATTTGTTTAACATTGCAGCTGCCTGAGGTGGCATTCCCAGTTGTAGCTCATAAGAGGCTGACAAAAAACTTTAAAGCAAGAGTGAGATATCAGTAGGGGCCTTTTGAAAAGTTTGGATGTATTCATGAGTATCTGTAAGACCACATGCACTTGCACGGTTGTGCACAAGGCCAAGAAAGAACTGAGGAGACCCCAGATTCTCACCTCTGGCTGACCTTGAGACTCTGTGCAAGCAGGAAATGAAGGATAAGGCCAAGTTGTAAACTGCTTTGCTGAAGGTGTGCCACAGCGAGCACAGAGAGCCTCAGCAAAGGCTGGAGCCCTTATCAATTCATGAGATGTAAGGAAATGTCATTAGCTGACCACTAATCTAACTGAACAAAGAGTTCAGTGGCCACACATGAGAAAGAATACAGACTTTGTAGAATTAGTCCAGGCAAGTCACTAAGCAAACAGCAACAACATTGGTATATTATTTCCGAAGTTGATACATATCAATTAGAATGTCCAGTTTTGGACAAAAATTGCAGGTCAGGCAAAGAAATCAGAAAGTGTGTCCTATACACAGGAAAAAATGCAGGTAATAGAGACAGTACCTCACTGATCCCAGACATTGGACTTACTAGACAATGACTTTAAATTAGTGACTAAAAATATGTTCAAAGAATTAGAAGAAACCATGTCTAAAGGGTTGAAAGGAAAGTATGAGAAAAATGTCTCAACAAATAGATAATGTCAAAGGGATAGAAATGATAAACAGAAATCCTGGAGTTGAAAAGTATAATAACTGAAACGAAAAATTCAGGGTTGAACAGCAGATTTCAACTGGCAAGAGAAAAAAACAGGGACTTGACGATAGATCAGTTTGCCATCCATTCAGAGGTATAAAAACTAAAAAAGAATAAAGAAAACTGAACAGAGCCTCAGAGACCTGTGGAACCAACATACGCATGATAGGAGTCCCAGAAGGCAAGGAGAGAGAAAAAGGAGCAGAAAGAATATTTGAAGAAAAAGTGGTTTGAAACTCCCCCAGATTTGACAAAAAACATTAATCTGCACATCTGAGAAGCCCAACGAACTCCAAGTAGGATAAAGATCAAAGAGAGCCATACTAGAGACATTATAGGCAAATTGATGAAAGACACAGAGAAAATTTTGAAGCAGCAGAGAAATGTGACTCATCTCGTACAAGGGATCTTCAGTAAGGTTAATAGCTGACATTCCATCAGAAAATGATGGAGCCTGGAAGTCAGTGGGATGATGTATTCAGAATCTTGAAAGAAAAAGACTGTCAATAATTCTATATCCAGCAGAATTGTCTTTCAGAAACAAAGGAGAAATGAAGACATTCCAAGTTAAATAAAAATAGGGAATTTATTGTTAGCAGATTTTCCCTAAAAGAAACACTAAAAAGAGTCTGTTGTGCTGAAAGGAAAGGACATGAGACTAACTTGAACCACATGAAGAAATAAAGAGCATGGGGTAAAGGTAGATACATGAGTGAATATAAGACAGTACAAATTATATTTTTCTGTAACTCTTTTTACCTGCTGTCTGATTTGAGAGAAGACTATATAAAGAAATAATTATAAAACTGTGTTGATGGGCTTATAATATATAAAGGTGTAATTTGTATTACATTAATAGTACAGACAAGGGAGGAGGGAACAGATAGATATATTGGAGCAAAGTTGGTATTAATCTGATTGGTTTTAGACGTTAATTGTATTTCCCAGGGAAACCACTAAAAGAAACACTTAGAAACATTTAGTAAAACACAAAAAACACATAGTAAAAGAAACTAGGGAATTAAAATGGTGTACTAGAAAATATCTTTTTAACACAAAAGAAGACAGCAGTGGTGGAATAGAAGAGCAACAACAACCAGAAAAAAAAAAAAAAAACCATGTAAGACACAGAGAAAACAAATAGCAAAATGTCAAACATAAGTCCTACCTTATTGGTAATTCCATTAAATGTAGTAAAAAAGCAGAGCTGGCAGAAAGTATGACAAAATATGATATGACTATGTGTTGTCCACAAGAGACAACACTTTAGATTCAAAGATACAGTGTGAGAGTAAAAGGACTGAAGAAAAAGATACTTCATGCAGACAGTTCCTAAAAGAGAGCTGGAGTGGCTATGCTAATATCAGACAGAATAAATTTTAACACAAAAATTGATACTAGAGACAGACAAGGACATTTTGTAATGACAAAAGCATCAGTGCATCAGGAAAACATAACAATTACAAACAAATGCCACCAACAGCAGAGCCCCTGAATGGAGAAAAAACTGACAGAATTGAAGGGGAAAATAGACAATTCAACAGTAATAGTTGGAGACTTCAGTACTCTGCTTTCATTATAGATGGATCAACAAGGCAGTAGAAGACTTGAACAACACTGCAGACCCACCAGCTCTAACGTAAAACTATAGAACGCTCCACCCAACTACAGCAGAATACACATTCTTCTCAGGGGCACATGGAACACTTCCAGGTTAAATCATATCTAGGACAGAAAACAAGCTTCAATAAATTTAAAGGCACTGAGCCATATCAACATATATGTTCTTTAACCACAGTGGAATGAAACTAGGTATCAGTAACAAAAAGCAGTTTGGAAAATTCACAGGTATGTGGAGATTAAGCAACACATGGCAAAATAAGCAGTGGTTCAAAGGGAAACTAGAGAATATTTTGAGATGATTGAAAATGAAAACACAGCATACCAAAACTTAGGGATGCAGTTAAAGGAGTGTTCAAAGAGAAATTTATATCTATACACATCTGTATTTAAAGAGAAGAAAGATCATAAATCAGTAACTTAGCCTTAACCTTAAAAGTCTAGAAAAAGAAGAGCAAAGTAAACCCAAAGCAAGTAGAAGGAAGGAAATCATAAAGACTAAAGAGGAAACAAATGAAATAGGGAATAGAAAATAAAGGTGAAAAACCAACAAAAGCAAAAGTTCTTTGGGAAGATCAAAATTAACAAAGCTTTTCTACAATAACCAATTAAAAAAAGGGAGAGGACTCAAATTATTAAAATTAGGAATGGAAGAGGGGATGTTACTGTTGAGTACACTACTATGGAGCACCGAGGAATACTACGAACAGCTGTATGCCAACAAATTAAATGACCTAGATGAAATGGACGGATTAGATTCCTAGAGAGATACAACCTGTCAAAAGTGAATCAAGAACAAATAGAAATTCGGGATAGACCTAAAACAAAAGATTAAATTAGTAAGTAAAAGAAAAACTTCCCACAAAGAAAAACCCAGGCTGAGATGGCTTCATGGTGAATTCTACCAAATGCTTCATGAATTAACACCCATCCTTCAAAAACTTTTTCAAAAAATAGATGAGGGAACATTTCCTAAATCATTCTATAAGGCCAGTGTTACCCTGATACCACAACCAGACAAATATATCACAAGAAAACAGCAGACCAAGACCCATAGTTAATATGGGCATTAAAATCCTCAACAAAATACTAGTAAACTGAATTCAACATAATAAAGGATTATATACCATGACCAAGTGCCGATTATCCCAAGAATGCAAACGCTTTTCAACATATGAAAATCAATCAGTGAATATATCATATTAATAGAGTAAAGGATGAAGACCACATATGATCTCAAAAGACTCTCAGAAAACATTTGGTAAAATCTAACACCCTTTTATGATTAAAAACAATTCAACAAACTAGTTATAGATGAGTACTGATAAGGACATCTATGAAAAGCCCGATAACATCATACTTGACGGTGAAAGACTGAAAGCTTTCCCCTAAGGTGAGCCAGATAAGAATGTCCACTCTCACTGCTTTCATTCAGCATTGTACTGGAGGTTCTTGGTGGGACAGTTAGATAAGGAAAAGAAATATAAGGCATGCAGATTGGAAAGGAAGCAGTAAAACTATTAGCTGACAGTATGATCCTGTATATAGACTGTCTTAAGCAATAAAAAGAAAAAACGGAGGGACCTTCAAGATGGCAGAGGAGTAAGACGTGGAGATCACCCTCCTCCCCACAAATACATCAAAGATACATCTACATGTGGAACAACTCCTACAGAACACCTACTGAACGCTGGCAGAAGACCTAAGACTTCCCAAAAGGCAAGAAAATCCCCATATACCTGCGTAGGGCAAAAGAAAAAGAAAAAACAGACAAAAGAATAGGGTCAGGACCTGCACCACTGGGAGGGAGCTGTGAAGGAGGAAAAGTTGCCACACACTAGGAAAACCCTTCACTGGTGGAGATGGGGGCTGGGCGGGGGGGAAACTTCGTAGCTATGGAGGAGAGCACCGCAATAGGGGTGCAGATGTCAAAGCGGAGAGATTCCCACACAGAGGATCGGTGCCAACGAGCACTCACCAGCCTGAGAGACTTGTCTGCTCACCTGCCGGGGCGGGTGGGGCTGGGAGCTGAGGCTCCAGCTTTGGAGGTCAGACACCAGGGAGAGGACTGGGGTTGGCTGCGTGAAGACAGCCTGAAGGGGGCTAGTGTGCCACAGCTAGCCGGGAGGGAGTCTGAGAAAAAGTCTGGACCTGACTAAGAGGTAAGAGACCATTGTTTTGGGGTGCGGGAGGAGAGTGGATTCCTCCCCTGTCTGCCCACAGAAGGCAGAGCACCGCTTAAATGAGCTCCAGAGATGGGCATGAGCCACAGCTATCAGCTGGGACCCCAGAGACAGGCATGGACTGCTAACGCTGCTGCTGCAGCCACCAAGAATCCTGTGTGCAAGCACAGGTCACTATCCACGCTCTCCGGGGAGCCTGTGCAGCACGCCACTGCCAGGGTCCCGTGATCCAGGGACAACTTCCCCAGGAGAACACATGGTGCGCCTCAGGCTGTTGCAACATCATGCTGGTCTCTGCTGCCACAGGCTCGCCCCGCATTCCAATTATAACTACTGTACCCCTCCCTCCCCCTGGCCTGAATGAGCAAGTGTCCCCTAATCAGCCACTGCTTTAACCCCCTTCTCTCTGGGTGGGAACACATGCCTGAGGGCGACCTACACACAGAGGTGGGGCCAAATGCAAAGTGGAACCCCGGGAGCTGTGCGAACAAAGAAGAGAAAGGGAAATCTCTCCGTGCAGCCTCAGGAGCAGCGGATTAAATGCCCACAATCAACTTGATGTACCCTGCATCTGCGGAATATCTGAATAGACAACAAATCATCCCCAAATTGGTGGACTTTGTGAGCAACTGTAGACTTGGGGTTTGCTGTCTGTGACTGATTTGTTTCTGATTCTTACATTTATCTTAGTTTAGTCTTTAGCGCTTGTTATCATTGGTGGATTTGGTTATTGGTTTGGTTGCTCTATTTTAAAAAAATATTTTAATTTTATTAATTTTTTTTATTTATTTTTAATTTTTTTTCTTTCTTTTATTCTCCCTTTTCTTCTGAGCCATGTGGCTGACAGGGTTTTGGTGCTCCAGCCTGGTGTCAGGCCTTAGCCTCTGAGGTGGGAGAGCTGAGTTCAGGACATTGGACCACCAGAGACCTCCCAGCCCCATGTAATATCAATAGGCGAGAGTTCTCCCAGAGATCTCCATCTCAACGCTAAGACCCAGCTCCACCCAATGGCCAGCAAGCTCCAGTGCTGGACGCCCCATGCCAAACAACTAGCAAGACAGGAACACAACTTCACCCATTAGCAGAGAGGCTGCCTAAAATCATATTAATTTCACAGACACCACAAAACACACCACTGGATGCAGCCCTGCCCACCAGAAAGACCAGATCCTGCCCCATCCACCAGAACACAGGCACCAGTCCCCTCCACCAGGAGGCCTACACAAGCCACTGAACCAACCTCACCCACTGGGGGCAGACACCAAAAACAATGGGAACTACGAACCTGCAGCCTGCGAAAATGAAACCGCAAACACAGTAAGTTAGACAAAATAAGAAGACAGACAAATATGCAGCAGATGAAGGAGCAAGGTAAAAACCCACCAGATCAAACAAATGAAAACGAAATAGGCAGTCTACCTGAAAAAGAATTCAGAGTAATGATAGTAAAGATGATCCAAAATCTTGGAAATAGAATGGAGAAAATACAAGAAACGTTTAACAAGGACCTAGAAGAACTAAAGAGCAAACAAACAATGATGAACAACACAATACATGAAATTTAAAATTCTCTAGAAGGACTCAATAGCAGAATAACTGAGGCAGAAGAATGGATAAGTGACCTGGAAGATAGAGTGGAAATAACTACTGCAGAGCAGAATAAAGAAAAAAGAATGAAAAGAATTGAGGACAGTCTCAGAGACCTCTGGGACAACATTAAATGTACCAACATTCGAATTCTACGGGTCCCAGAAGAATAAGAGAAAAAGAAAGGGACTGAGAAAATATTTGAAGAGATTATAGTTGCAAACTTCCCTAACATAGGAAAGGAAATAGTCAAGTCCAGGAAGAACAGAGAGTCCCATACTTCCCCTTGGATAAATCCAAGGAGAAACATGCCAAGACACATAGTAATCAAACTATCAAAAATTAAATACAAAGAAAAAATATTAAAAGCAGCAAGGGAAAAGCAACAAATAACATACCAGGGGGAATCCCTGTAAAGTTAATAGCTGATCTGTCAGTTGAAACTCTGCAAGCCAGAAGGGAGTGGCAGGACATATTTAAAATGATGAAAGGAAAAAACCTACAACCAAGAGTACTCTACCCAGCAAGGATCTCATTCAGATTCGTTGGAGAAATTAAAAGCTTTACAGACAAGCAAACGTTAAGGGAATACAGCACCACCAAACCAGCTTTACAACAAATGCTAAAGGAAGTTCTCTAGGCAGGAAACACAAGAGAAGGAAAAGATCTACAAAAAGAGACCCAGAACAATTACGAAAATGGTAATAGGAACATACGTATTGCTAATTACCTTAAATATAAATGGATTAAATGCTCCAACCAAAAGACATAGACAGGCTGAATGGATACAAAAACAAAACCCATATATATGTTGTCTACAAGAGACCCACTTCAGACCTAGGGACCCATACAGACTGAAAGTGAGGGCATGGAAAAAGATATCCCATGCAAATGGAAATCCAAAGAAAGCTGGAGTAGCAATTCTCATATCAGACAAAATAGACTTTAAAATAAAGACTATTACAAGAGACAAAGAAGGACACTACATAATGATCAAGGGATCAATCCAAGAAGAAGATATAACAATTGTAAATATTTATGCACCCAACATAGGAGCACCTCAATACATAAGGCAAATACTAACAGCCATAAAAGGGGAAATTGACAGTAACACAATCATACTAGGGGACTTTAACACCCCACTTTCACCAATGGACAGATCATCCAAAATGAAAATAAAGAAACACAAGCTTTAAATGACACATTAAACAAGATGGACTTAATTGACATTTATAGGACATTCCATCAAAAAACAACAGAATACACTTTCTTCTCAAGTGCTCTTGGAACATTCTCCAGGATAGATCATATATTGGGTCACAAATCAAGCTTTGGTAAATTTAAGAAAATTGAAATCGTATCAAGTACCTTTTCCAACCACAATGCTATGAGACTAGATATCAGTCACAGGAAAAAATCTGTAAAAAATACAAACACATGGAGGCTAAACAATACACTACTAAATAATCAAGAGATCACTGAAGAACTCAAAGAGGAAATCAAAAAACACCTAGAAACAGATGACAATGAAAACACAACGACCCAAAACCTATGGGATGCAGCAAAAGCAGTCCTAAGGGAGAAGTTTATAGCAATACAATCCTACCTCAAGAAACAAGAAACATCTCAAATAAACAACCTAACCTTACACCTAAAGGAACTAGAGAAAGAAGAACAAAAAAACCCCAATGTTAGCAGAAGGAAAGAAATCATAAAGATCAGATCAGAAATAAATGAAAAAGAAATGAAGGAAACAGTAGCAAAGATCAATAAAACTAAACACTGGTTCTTTGAGAAGATAAACCAAATTGATATACCGTTAGCCAGACTCGTCAAGAAAAAAAAGGGAGAGGACTCGGATCAACAGAATTAGAAATGAAAAAGGAGAAGTAACAACTGACATTGCAGAAATACAAAGGGGCATGAGAGATTACTATAAGCAACTATATGCCCATAAAATTGATAACCTGGAAGAAATGGACAAATTCTTAGAAAAGCACAACCTTCCGAGACAGAACCAGGAAGAAATAGAAAATATCAACAGACCAATCTCAAGCACTGAATTGAGACTGTGATTAAAAATCTTCCAACAAACAAAAGCCCAGGACCAGGTGACTTCACAGGCGAATTCTATCAAATATTTAGAGAAGAGCTAACATCTGTTCTTCTCAAACTCTTCCAAAATATAGCAGAGGGAGGAGCACTCCCAAACTCATTCTACAAGGCCACCACCACCCTGATACCAAAACCAGATAAAGATGTCACAAGAAAAGAAAACTACAGGCCAATACCACTGATGAACATAGATGCAAAGATTCTCAACAAAATACTGGCGAACAGAATCCAACAGCACATTAAAAGGGTCATACACCATGATCAAGTGGGGTTTATCATCCCAGTAATGTAAGGATTCTTCAATATACGAAAATCAATCAATGTGATAAACCATATTAACAAATTGAAGGAGCAAAACCATATGATAATCTCAGTAGGTGAAGAAAAAGCTTTTGACAAAATTCAACACCCATTTATGATAAAAACTCTCCAGAAAGTAGGCATAAAGGGAACCTACCTCAACATAATAAAGGCCGTATATGACAAACCCACAGCCAACATTGTTCTCAGTGGTGGAAAACTGAAACCATTTTCTCTACGATCAGGAACAAAACAAGGTTGCCCACTCTCACCACTATTATTCAACACAGTTTTGGAATTTTTAGCCACAGCAATCAGAGAAGAAAAAGAAATAAAAGGAATCCAAATTGGAATAGAAGAAGTAAAACTGTCACTGTTTGCAGATGACATGATACTATACATAGAGAATCCTAAAGATGCCAGCAGAAAACTACTATAGCTAATCAATGAATTTGGTAAAGTAGCAGGATACAAAGTTAATGCACAGAAATCTCTTGCATTCCTATACACTAATGATGAAAAATCTGAAAGAGTTAAGGAGACACTCCCATTTACCTTTGCAACAAAAAGAATAAAATACCTGATAATAAACCTACCTAAGGAGACAAAAGACCTGTATGCAGAAAAAATAGACACTGATGAAAGAAATTAAAGGCGATACCAACAGATGGAGAGATATACCATGTTCTTGGATTGGAAGAATCAACATTGTGAAAATGACTGTACTACACAAAGCAATGTACAGATTCAATGCAATCCCTATCAAAGTACCAATGGCATTTTTCACAGAACTAGAACAAAAAATTTCGCAATTTTTATGGAAACACAAAAGACCCCGAATAACCAAAGCAATCTTGAGAAAGAAAATCGGAGCTGGAGGAATCAGGCTCCCTGACTTCAGACTATAGTACAAAGCTAAAGTAATCAAGGCAACATGGTACTGGCATGAAAATAGAAATATAGATCAATGGAAGAGGATAGAAAGCCCAGAGATAAACCCATGCACATGGTCACCTTATCTTTAATAGAGGAGGCAAGAATGTACAGTGGAGAAAAGACAGCCTCTTCAGTAAGTTGTGCTGGGAATACTGGACAGCTGTAAAAGAATGAACTTAGAACACTCCCTAACACCGTATAGAAAAATAAACTCAAAATGGATTAAAGACCTAAATGTAAGGCCAGACACTATCAAACTCTTAGAGGAAAACACAGGCAGAACACCCTATCACATAAATCACAGCAAGATCCTTTCTGACCCACCTCCTAGAGAAATGGAAATAAAAAGAAAAATAAACAAATGGGACCTAATGAAAGTTAAAAGCTTTCGCACAGCAAAGGAAACCATAAAGAAGATGAAAAGACAACCCTCAGAATGGGAGAAAACATTTGCAAGTGAAGCAACTGACAAAGGATTAATCTCCGAAGTATACAAGCAGCTCATGCAGCTCAATATCAAAAAAACGAATAACCTAATCACAAAATGGGCAGAAGACCTAAATAGACATTTCTCCAAAGAAGATATACAGTTTGCCAACAAACACATGAAAGGATGCTCAACATCACTAATCATTAGAGAAATGAAAATCCGAACTACAGTGAGGTATTACCTCGCACCAGTCAGAATGGCCATTATCAAAAAAATCTACAAACAATAAATGCTGGAGATGGTGTGGAGAAAAGGGAACCCTCTTGCACTGTTGGTGGGAATGTAAATTGATACAGCCACTATGGAGAACAGTATGGAGGTTCCTTAAAAAACTAAAAGTAGAGCTACCATATGACCCAGCAATGCCTCTAGTGGGCATATACCCTGACAAAACCATAATCCAAAACCACCATGTTCATTGCAGCACTATTTACAATAGCCAGGACATGGAAGCAACCTAAATGTCCATCGACTGATGGATAAAGAAGATGTTGCATATATATACAGTGGAATATTAGCCATAAAAAGAAATGAAATTGAGTTACTTGTAGTGAGGTGAATGGACCTAGAGTCTGTCATACAGAGTGAAGTAAGAAAGAGAAAAACAAATACCGTATGCTAACACATATATATGGAATCTAAAAAAAAAAAAGGTTCTGACGAACCTAGGGTCAGGACAGGAATAAAGACGCAGATGTAGAGAATGGTCTTGAGGACACGGAGAGGGTGAGGGGTAAGCTGGGATGAAGTGAGAGAGTAGCGTTGACATATATACACTACCAAGTGTAAAATAGATAGCTAGTGGGAAGCAGCTGCATAGCACAGGGAAATCAGCACTGTGCTTTGTGACCGCCTACAAGGGTGGAATATGGAGGGTGGGAGGGAGACGCAAGAGGGAGAGGATATGGGGATATATGTATACATATAGCTGATTCACTTTGTTATACAGCAGAAACTAACACAACATTGTAAAGTAATTACACTCCAATAAAGATGTTAAAAAAAAAAGAAAAACCTGTTTGAACTAACATGAGTTCCACAAAGTTGCAGAATAGAAGATTATCTTGTGTTTATGTGTACAAAACTCAATTGGATTTCTGTTTGCTAACTGAACAATCCAAAGATGAAATAAAAGAAACACATCCATTTACTGTGGCATCAGAAAGAATAAAGTACTGAGGAATCAATTTAACAAAATAGTACAAGACTTGAATAGTGAAAACTGTAAAACATCATTGAAAGAAGTGATATAAAAAAAAAGAGAAATTATAGAAGACCTAAATAAGTGGAGAGACATCCCAATTGATCTTCAGATTCTATGAAATCCGTATGAAATTTCCAGCTGCCTCGTCCTGCAGAAATTGACATTCTGATCCTACAATTCATAAAGAAATGCAAAGGACTTAAATAGCCAAAACAGTCGTAAAATTTAGGAAAGAACCAAGTTTGAGAACTCACACTTCCAGATTTGCTATGAAGCTACAGCAGTCAGGACACTGTATTACTGGCATAAGGATAAATATATTAATCAGTGGGCTAGAACTGACATGCAGAAGTGCATTTATGGTCATTGTTTTCTGAGAAGGGTGCCAGGACAGTTGAATGGGGGATAGAATAGCCTGAAAAGCTGGTGCAGCAATTACTGGGCAGCCACGTGCAAAAGAATGAGTTTGCAGAGAATTTTTCAAAATGGATCATGGACCTAAATGTAAGAGCTAAACTATAAAACTGAAGAAAACATAAGCATGTAGTTCTTCATGACCTTGGATTAGGCAAGAGTTTCTGAAATATACCATCAAAAAGCACAAGTGACAAAAAATAGATGTGACTTCATCAAAATTGTAAACATTTGTGCTTCAAAGGATACTGTCAAGAAAGCGAAAGGAAAGCCCACAGAATGAGATAAATATTTTAAAATCATATGTTTAAGTGCCCTGAATTGGTAAAGAGCTCTTTTAACTCAACAATAAAAAAACAACTCAATTAAAAAGCAGAGGATTCAGATAGTGTCGGTCCTTCATACCTGTGGGTTCTGTAGATTCAGTCAGCCATGGATAGAATATTTTCTGTGGATATGGAACCCTTGGATACAGAGGGCTGACTGTAAGGGAGTAGAGCATTCACTGATTTTGGAATCCACTGGGGGTCCTGGAACCACTCTCCCAAGAATATAAAGGGGTAATTGTAGATTTCTCTCCAAATAGGACCAATATGTATACAAAAAAGATATTCCACATCATTAGGGAAATGTAAATCAAAACCACAGTGAGTTACCACGTCACACCCACTAGAATGCTATAATCAAAAAGACAATAACTGCTGGAGAGGATGTGGAGAAATTGGCACCTTTGTACATTGCTGGTAGGAATGTAAAACGATGCAGCAACTTTGGAAAAAAGTTGGCAGTTTCTCAAATGCTAAACATAGATGTACCTTATGACCCTGCAGTTTCATTCCTAGGTATAAACCCAAGAGAGTTGAAAACATTTGTTCACATGAAAATCTATAAACGAGTGTTCATAGTAGCATTATTCATAAAAGCCAAAAAGTGGAAACCAGAATGTCTATCAGCTACTGAACAGATAAACAAATGTGGTGTATCCATACACTGGAATATTACTTAGCCACAAAAAGGGATGAAATACTGATGAGTGCTACATAAGTCACTGAATTATACACTTTAAAATGTTATACTTTATGGTATTCAAATTGTATTTCAGCAAAGCTTCTATTAACAAAAAGTGAACTAGAGAGGCATGATTAATTAAAAATATATAAAATATGATTCCATATTAATTTGAAAAGCAAATATGAATATATTGTAATATGCATAGAAAACTCGGGAAGGATATATAAGAAAATGTCAATAGTGTTCCTCTCTGGGTGGTAGAATTATGGTTTTACTTTTCTGTATTTTTTTCTGTATTTCAATAATTTTTGTATATTTAATATGTGTTAATTTGTATAATAAAATTAAATAAATTACAAAAGATAGAGATGAATAAATTTGGTGATTAGGGGCTTGTGACCTTTTAGGGGAACGGCCCCTTAGAAGGCTGAGTATGCAGCCCTTGCGGAGGGCAATGAAGGAGGGACTTTGTGGTGATGGGAGGCAGGCACCCCGTGTAGGTCATGGTCAAGAAGCTTGGCAGTGAACTTAAAGAAGGAGGATAGGCAGCTTGAGAGGTCAATGTGTGTGGGAGAGACTGAATATTATAATAATATTGTGCATTAATGAATGTTTTATGACATATGTTATTTACACTGTGTCCCAGTTGCGTAAATTGGGCAGTCTTTGTTTTATAAATGAGTAAACTGAAATGCAGAACAGGTTAATGGCTTGACCTAGATCATTTGGGTCGTCAGAAGTGGAACTCAGCCCTTTGATTCCAAAGCCAGTGCCTTTCCTGCTGTGCCAGGCTGCATCTGAGGGATTATAAAATAACTGCAGGGGTAAGAGTAGGGCTTAGGAATTGCAGAGAGGAAGGAGAACTGGGTCAGGGCCACAACTATGGGAGTTCCAGCTGGAAAGGAGGATGGACAGTCTTTCTGTGATCGGAGAGAAGTGTGTGAAGATGGCCATTAAAAAATATCAGAAGAAAAGGTGATTTTGTACCAGTGCTTTTGAGGGGGATTATTGTTTTTGTTACGAGGTCAAGGAGTGAAACAGACCTCAGAGTAGTACTTTTTGTTTGTTAATAGTCATGTGGTTATTTAATATCAGCAATAATGATACTCTTGTGGCTTTTCAGAAATGCAGTCTTACTTTTCTTTTGTGCAGGTCTATTCTTACGTATAGCCGAATAGGGGGACGTGTCAAGACACTCACATTCTGCCAGGGTTCCCACTACTTAGCCATAGCGTCTGATAATGGTGCTGTCCAGCTTCTTGGAATTGAGGCCTCTAAGCTGCCCAAGTCTCCTAAAATTCATCCTCTACAAAGCAGGTATCTATCTACCTTTTGTGTTTTTTAAACTGCATTTAGTGTACTGTGATAATTTAACCCTCCCTCTCTAATAGAGTTTGGATCAACTGAGGACCTATGAGAATGTACTTCTTTTTTTAAGCACATGAAATAAATAAAATTGTTTTTCCAACTCAAATCTATCACACATAGTTTCAGGAAACTATGTCTGCCTATTACTTTCTGCCAATTTGTCAAAAGGTCAGAAGGGCAGCTTTGAACTTGTGGCCCATCCCAATCTGGAATCTGTCTGAATAACCTAATTATCAGTTACATCTTCTGTCTCAACTCTGGCTGGCTGATTTCAAAATGTGAGTGTTCTTCATTAAAGAAAATTCAAGTGTTGTCAGCATTTTGTTACTTGGCATTAAAACCTCTGGAGGTGAAGGGAGCACAGAGCAGAGGTTTTAGTCAGATGATTTGCTTATCATTTTAAAAACAAGGTCCTGGCTGGTTTTATTTGAGAATTTCCTCCATTTCTTATAAATTGTGGTTGCCTGTAGATTAAACACATGCAAGGTAAGATATTTATGATCAAGCAGAATAATTTTTCAACTGACTAGTATGTGCTGCACAATGAAAATTCCAGAAACGAATAAGATGTGTTGTACTCTCTAAGAAACCATAGTCTAGTGGGAGAGACAGACCAGTGAACAGATGATTTCAGTGCAGTGTGACAGTGTGCCCTGTGACAGGGATGGGGGGCCAGCTTGCAGGTGGATAAGGAAGAAGGCCTGGAGGGGGTGACACCAGATGTAGCCAAAGCAGAGTAGTTGAGTAGCGTGGGGCAGACATAGTGGTGGACCCACAGGAAGCAAGCAGAATGAACAGATGCTTACAGTTTAAGTGGATTATAAGTCACGTCCATTGGGTAGCTAAGGCAGAAAAGGGTGATTGTTGGGTCACCTGGGATTTTATTATTTGTATTGTTTTATTGTTTGTTCATTACTTTGTTTTGCCTTTGCAAATTAAAATATGTTATTTTTAACACATTCACTAAACAGACTTGGGTAGCTTTTGTCCAGGACATATTATAATAACCTTTAATTAAAGTCATTTCAGCAGCGAGTGGCTGTAGAGCAGCATTCCTATGGAGTTCCGTGTAAATTAACAAAGACCTGTTGGCAAAATGTGTGGCGTGGTGACCCCTGGCAGCAGTGTGTACATTTTGTGCAGGAGAACATCTAAGCTGACAGCACTTTTCACTGCGAATGTTCAGTTTTTACTGTAAGCAACACCGACTCCCTAGAGTGGGAGATTGTGCCAGGGTGCTCAGCTTTCACTGCCTGACAGCGGGGTGCTCCCAAGAAACCAGGCACGGGCCCTTCATTCAGTCCGGTCAGCTGTTGCCATGACTCTGAATAATTAGAATCTATGACACCTTTTCACAATTTATTTGGCATTTGGACTTTTCACCATCACTTTAGGGAATATAGTCAGTGTTAGAAAATGTTTGCTGACCCTTGATAAAGCTGAAAGAGTAGCGTATGCAAAAGCATGATATGTACTGATCAAGGAGGCTGGCCAGTATGTTTATGGTATTCTTTTTAGTTTTAAAATGCCTCCGCTTAAAAAAAATAGGTATATCCAAGGATTGGAACAGTACTTAAAAAGGAATCAATAATGTTTTTTTACACTATTATTAGTAATAAAAGGGAACAAACTATGGATTCATGCAGCAACATTGATAAATCTTAAATCCTTTTTTTCTAATGAAAGAAGTCAGACCTAAAAGGCTATAGTGTGTTTCCAATTATATGCTATTCTGGAAAACATGAAATTATAGGGAGGAAAACAGATCCATGGTTACCACAGCTTGGGGATAGGGGTAGGGGGTGACTACAAAGGGGCTGCACAAGATACATTTTGGGGTGTGGAATTGTACTGTGTAGTTCTGTGGTAGAAGATACATGAAATGGATTTGTCATAATGCATAGAACTGTATACCACAAAATGAATTTTACTGTATATAAGATTAAAAAAAAAAACCCCAAAGCAACCAGGATATTGAGGGAGAGGTAAAGTGCAGCCTATGGCAGGCAGTCTAACTGTTGTACAGGTGAATCACATAGTCACGTGGAAGAGTAAGGGGAATCAAGGAGGCAGCTGAACAACTTGGGAAAACTGCAGGCTAATGACAAAAGGAGCTGAGCTCAAACGTTGTATTCTAGTTGGTTGTTTTTCACAGGGGTATGGTTTAATAATTCCAAAATGACTTTATTTGTACACTAGGGTTGAATAAATAAGTAAACATATTGTAGATAATGTGAGCCAGGTTTCTCACTGGAGGAAAGGAATTACAAACAAGGAAAGGGGGCTGGCTGGACTGAAGCCTGGTGCTGGATAGATATCGGTATGGACTCGATATCAGTATGACTCATGACATACATCTTTGTGTATGTGTATACACACATGTATATATACACACACGTACATGTAGACACACACAAATAGATACAGAAATAGAGATGGGTCTGTGTGCATGAGGGTAGTATACAGAATATGTTTCCTAGCTCTGGCCGTAGAGAGGGACTAGACACAGGGGCACCCCCATAGCGATGAACACTTAGCTCACAGACCTAGGTTTTAAATGCCATTCTCTAATAAAAGGAACCAGGACTCCTTGAAAAACTCGTTGATTCCAGAGCCTGGGCAGGGAAGACACAAGATGCGTCTGGAGCATCCTGTGATGCCAGAAGGTTAGGAATTGGTCAGTAAGAGCACATTGCAAGGGCATTTGAGCCAGCCTGACAGAGTGTCCCATGGCCAGACTTGGAGCAAGCTGAACAACAAGAGGCAACGACCGTGTTGGGTCATAACTCAGAGGATAAAATAAATGTCCACAAGTCCATACTGACGGAGACGAGCTGACAGAGAAGTGACAGCTTTTCCGTAGAGAAGAATTCTAATAAGCGTAGAAGGACCAAGGGAAATAGAACACCACAGGCATGATTTGTCCACAGATCCTAAAATTAGTGGACAAAGGTTTACACAGAAACAGGTTTTTGCATAGTCTGAAAAGCATTTCCCCTAAGTATAGAGTAGTTATAAATGGAAAAATAAAAAATAATAAGTTTACAGTGGAGGGTCCTGCCAGGTGCCACCTTAGCCACATGATCCAGGTGGACATCACCGGCATCACGTGCTGACGTCAGGTGCTCCCGTCTGTGCACTGAGACGGGCACGTCACACGTGTGGGCTCCCTCCCAGTAAGGCACCAACTCTGTGAGAACACGTGACATGACATTCAGAAATGTCAAGGTCGTGAAAGGACAGACTGAGGCGCTGTCATAGGTGGAGGAGACGAAGGAAACGTGGCAGCTAGATGCCAGGCGGTGTCTTGGTCTGGAGCGGTTAGGTCACCAGTGGGAAAACTGGTGAAATCCAACCATGTTTTGTACCTTATGGGTACTGTACCAAGGTCAATTTCTTAGTTTTGATAAATGGTCTATGTTTATGTAAAGTGTTAGCACGAGGGGAAGGTGAGCGAAGGATATACGAAGTCTGTGTACTATTTTTGCAGTTCTTCTGTAGTTCTAAAATAATTTTTAAAAAATGGTCAGCTATCATTGTCTTATGGGTCACAGAGTTTTTATTTCTTGACCATGGTTAGAATATAGATTCATCTTCAGTGGAGAAGGGTATGGTGTTTTTAGTGACTGGAAAAGTCTTTGCCTTTTGATGTGTGTCTCCTTAGAGTCCTAGACCAGAAAGAGGACGGCTGTGTGGTGGACATGCATCACTTCAACTCCGGGGCGCAGTCTGTGCTGGCCTACGCCACTGTGAACGGCGCTCTGGTGGGCTGGGACCTCAGGTCTTCCAGCAATGCCTGGACGCTGAGGCACGATCTTAAGTCAGGCCTCATCACTTCCTTTGCTGTGGACATCCACCAGTGCTGGCTCTGCATCGGTGAGCTGCCTTTCAAGTCCTTGACTGGGTCTGGATGCTACTGTCTGGAGTGGCCTTCTTAGGAAAGCTCTTTCCTTTTTCTTCATTGGTAATTTTCCCCCGTCTCCTTTTTGTTCCCCATAATTATTATGTTATAATCACTTGCATTTTATTTTTTTCATTAAAAAACAGATTTGAAAGAGTGAAATCAATATTCCAACGCATAAAACAATTTCCTCTTTCTCTTCGTTCTTAAATGAGCCTCTTTATAATCACTATAGTGATCAGATTTGCTGGCATTTTCTTATTCTGCCAGGGAAGCAGCAGGCTTAGTTTATGGATGAGAGCATTTGAATTTGGGCACACTCGGTTTTAAATTCCATTAACCACTGGCAAGCTGCTTATTATAACTCTTTTGGGTCTTAGTATCCTCATCTTCAAATGGGGCTCATCCTTTCAAGGGCTGCTTTGAGGATTCAGTGAGGTAAAAGCATCCAGCACAGGAGAAGAGCTAAACAGTGGTTTCTTGCCTTGTGATTCCTCCCCGCCCGCCTTTCCTCAAATGCTGAAGATGTACCCTGTGCTCTTGCTTGCTGCTTTCCTCTGTTTTAGTTTCACCTTCTTCTCTCCTAGGGCTTTGAACCTGCCGCTTTAGAAGGTACTAGAGCTTATTCATTCCCACTTGGCACTCTTTTTCAGAAGAATTATAATCTGCTGCGCTTGAATATTGGTTTCTAGATTCCCTAACTTGCATTTGTGACATTAAGTATCTTTATTTTTATATAGTTTATACGAAATGCATTATTTTTTTGCCTTTTGTGTGACTAAACTGCACTGGTTTAGGAAGATGTAATGCCAGGCCTAGAAGAGTAGCTATTACACACCAAGCAAATTAGCAAATGGTACTGGTGGCTCTCAGGAGGGCAGCCAGTACTGCTGTGGCTATTTGAGCCATTGTCCTGGAGAGGGGCAGGGTGACAGAGGGACCCGCTGCCCCTTTTGTCTTTTCCCACCCCCATCTCTCCACTGGAACTGGAGACCAATCTCGGTGTTAGGGTGGGCATTATTCTTTGGGATGGGGGGGCCTTCTCTCTATGGGGTTTAAGGTGCCATGGGCAGATATGCACGCCTTCACCCCAGTTTCTACTGTGATTGGACACCCGTGCCTGTCTCCAGAATGTTTCGGAGAAAAGGGCACATGGAAATGATTGAAACTGATGATAGCTGCAAAGCTGCTACCACTTTGGGATTGGTAAAGTGATCACTGAATGCCAGTAAACCACCTCTGGTTATTTAAGGCAGCCTGAACTTTTTGAGTCTTCAGATTCACTTCATGTCTTCTCTAGGCCTTCTGGTTTTTTTGTGGGCACTTCTGGCAGTTAGTAAGAGTCAGTAATTAATGAATCACTCGTTTTCACTTCACATCTGTTAGGCCGTTTTGTAGTAGCATTGTGCCAGTGCTTTGTATCTTTGGCGTAAGGCACTGTTTGACACTGGGGTTGGGGAGGGCAGCTTAGTGAAAACAAAGCCTTGTCTCCAAGTGGCTAAGCCACGTTGAACGCACATCTGTACGAAGCTCGCGAATTACCACTTGATGACTGTAGCCTGCTGTGCTTTACCATGGGTGGTCACCTTCTGGACTTCTCCCCTCAGGGACAAGCAGTGGCACCATGGCGTGTTGGGACATGCGGTTCCAGCTGCCCATTTCCAGTCACTGCCACCCTTCCAGGGCCCGCATCCGGCGCCTCTCCATGCACCCACTGTACCAGTCCTGGGTGATCGCAGGTAAGAGGGAGGGCTGGCTCTCGGGGTTGGGGGCTTTCTTGGAAAGTGCAGAACCCCCTGCTGCTTAGACTCATGTCCTTAGAGTTTTATTTTACATATGAGCCAAATGCTTGCTTTTATTCAGTTCTGATTATGGAAGAAGTTCCCACCACTGATATCTCATTGTCATTTCTTATTTATCATGTTTCAGAATGATCTCATCAATCACACTACCACCTTCCATTCCTGTCTACCACCATTTCCTTTCCATTTATTTTCTTTCTCCTGTGTCCCCTATTTTTGCTAAAGTTGTCACCGTCTTCCTGGAAATCTTAAGTTAGAAGCCTTGAGTCATCCTTCTCAGCTGCCATTTCTGTTGGGTTTCTTGCAAGCTTCCCTCCCTTTCTCTTGTTGGGCATTCAAATTTTCTTGTATGGATTCTCGGGCAAGACACTTGGGCAAGTCTTTGAAACTCATTTTCCTCAACGGTAAGACGTGGTTAAAAATACTTAGCTAGCAGAGGTTGTAAGAATTTCAGAAAGCACATGTAACGCACATAGCCTGGCATGCAAGGAGTGCTTGATAAGTGGTAGCTCTCGTTATTCTTATGTTTCCTCGCTGGTCCCCGTGCCTCTAGGCTCTTCCTGGTCCCTGCTCATCCGCACGGTGCACCTCGTGCGCTGCTGTGTCGAGGTCATCGTGCTGCCAGGTTCAATGGCCATGACTCAGCCTGCGTCTTACGTGATTTGTCACTTGGATGGTTGATCACTTCCTCTGTCTGAAACACTTTCCTCACCTGACTTTCAGGACATCACTCTCTTGGTTCTTGTGTTGATTGATTTGCTGGTTCTTCCTCCTCTTCCTCCTTCTAAGCTGTAGCCGGCCTCAGGGCTCAGTCTTGGTCTGAACTTCTTCTCCTTCTGCACTGGCTCCCTGTGTGAGCACATCCAGTCCCCCGCAAAATAGTACCAAATTTATTCAGATTTTTATATGTGCCTATTTAAAGTCTTCCCTAAGATGTCTGATAGCCGACTGAAACTTGACCTGTCCAAGCTGAACACCTGGCTCCTCTCCACCAGCCGCCCACCCCGCACCACCTCCTCCCCTGAGACAAGCCTGCTCTCCCTGCAGTGTTGTCCCAGGAAATGGCAGCATTCAGCCTCAAAGCTCAGGAGGAAGCCTGGCATTGTCCTTGGTTCTTCTTTCTCTCTCATCCCACTTCCAGTCCATCAGCCAGTTGTACATATTCTGTCTTAAAATATGTCCAGAATTGAGCACCTTTTACTATTTCCATCACTGTCCCCCTAGTCCAAACAGCCATAATCTCTTGTCCCTATTAGTGCAACATCCTTGTAACTCCCTGCTTTTATTCTTACGACTGTATTTTCTTCTGCTCAGTACCTTCCAGTGGCTCTCAAGTAACAGCCAAACTCCTCACCATTTTCCAGAGGCTTTATGGGATCTGTCCCTGCTACCTCACTGACGCTCTTGATCAGTCAGGGTTCCAACAGGAAACACATGGCATACCCAAGGTAGGATAATTTGAGGAGGACTTATTGTCAGAGGAACTATTTACAAAGGTGTGGGTGTGAGACATCGTAGAACACAGTGCAGTAAAATGGGGCTCCAGCCACAGGGACTTCCTGGCCTTTTCCTTGAACTAAGCACATTCCTGCTCTGGGGCCTCTGCATTTTTGGGGGGTTGTCACCACTAGGATGTAAGTTCTGTGAAAAAGGGATTTTTTTTTGCATTATTTGCCTTCTTCTCCTCAGTGCCTAGGACAGTGACTGGTTCATAGTAAACATTGTTGGTTCAATAAATATTAATGAAGGAGTGAAGCCTGGGGTACTGTCACTCTCCTGCTCCAAATTACTTTCGAGAAAGCCTCTCTCAGGCCTGCAGCTTCTCTTCCCTAGACTCTTCCTTCCACTCTTCCTGTCACAGATGTGCTCCAGTCAGACCACAGCACCCAGACATGGGTGTGTGTGCTTTACTCCTTCCATCCTTTCTGCCTGAAGTGATCCATGTGCCACCTGTGTCTCCAGCCTCACTTGCTCTTTCTGTCCCAGTGACGACACCTCCACGAGGCGGCCTTGATTCTCACCCACTGGATGTGATCTTTGTCTTCCTGAGTGCAGGTGGAACTCTGCATTCTCTCTTTTTGTGCTCATTGTCTTATACTTTATATTTTTTTCTTTCCTTCTAGACTGTAGGTTTCTTTTCTTATTTTTTATTTTTAATAAATTTATTTATTTAATTTATTTATTTGGCTGTGTTGGGTCTTCGTTGCTGCACGCGGGCTTTCTCTAGTTGTGGCGAGGGGGGCTAACTCTTCGTTGCGGTGCACAGGCTTCTCATTGCAGTGACTTCTCTTGTTGCATAGCACAGGCTCTAGGCACACGGGCTTCAGTAGTTGTGGCACGTGGGCTCAGTAGTTGTGGTTTGCGGGCTCTAGAGCGCAGGCTCAGTACTTGTGGCAGATGGGCTTAGTTGCTCCATGGCATGTGGGATCTTCCCGGACCAGGGCTCGAACCTGTGTCCCCTGCATTGGCAGGCGGATTCTTAACCACTACACCACCAGGGAAGTCCTAGACTGTAGGTTTCTTGAGGGCAGAGTCTGTTTATGCTTTGCTTTTCCACCCTCACTTCTCTCCACTTGGCTGGACACCAGTAAATATTGACTAGTAGGCTATAAAAAACATTTCTTTTTTGCACTCCAGTGTGGTGGCAGGGTCACAGTGTTATTTAAAAGTATTCGTGAGTGTTTCTTGCAGGATGGGAAAAAATGGAAATGGCTGTAGGCTGACTACCTCTACCAAGACATGAATCCCTAAGAGCGGAGACCTTGTCTGAGTAACGTTCTGGCCTGTTTCCCTCAGCTGTCCAGGGCAACAATGAAGTATCCATGTGGGACATGGAGACGGGCGACAGAAGGTTCACGCTCTGGGCCAGTGGTGCACCACCACTGTCTGAGTTACAGGTTTGCTCCAGTTTTTATTATAAAGGCCAACATAATCTCCCACATCCCAAGCACTTTCAGGCATTTTGCCAAGCATGATATTTGTTGGGCTTCTGGGTTATGTTTTAAATTTGGGTTTTTACTAAGTATTAGGTGGGCATTGCTACCGTGTGCTTTCCAGTTCCCGCTTACTGGTGTCTGCTTCTGTGGGTGTTTTGGTTGCCAGCTCCATAAGGTTTCTGATGTCTCTTTGGAACCCCAGTAAGATATGGGTTAATTAGGAAAAGCACAGATTAAAGCTTAGATCATTAAAAAAATGGAACATGACCCCTCATACACACTTTTTTAAGGGTGCTTTGTTGGGGCAGAAGGTAGGAAGGATTTTTTTTCTCCTTTATTTGGGGTCCTTCTCATCCCAAATAGAGAATTTTAGGAAGCTGAACAGGCTTTGCTTCTTCATTCAGGATGATATAGAGCAAATGCATTTTAAATTCCCAAAGAAAGAAGATCTGAGACATACATGATCTGTTTCTAGTCTCTTCAGTTAACCACAGACAGCTGACTTGTCTCTAGAAACGGCTACATCCTTTATGGGCTACACTGGTGTCTGTTATTTGACTCTTTATTTCTTTATTTCCTTTAAGCCTTCTCCTCACAGTGTCCACGGTCTCTACTGTAGTCCTGCAGATGGGAACCCCATCCTGCTAACAGCTGGCTCAGACATGAAAATAAGGTAGAGTAAAGACACTTCATATTCAACGCTTGAAAGGAGAAAGGTAATAAAATGTGGATGGATACTGCGGTTACCACTAGGTGTTGTTTATTATAGATACCAGCAATAGTGTGACGTTTAACATCATCTACTTCTTGCAGGGACAGCTGTTAATTCTTCATTTGTAACTAATTTTAGGCTCTTCTAGAAGATTGTCTTTTCCTAATGCAGAAGAGAACAAGCTAGCATTGATGAGTGTCAGCCAGTAATCATTAGTCCCTCCCCATCTCCTTTGAGATTATCACCAGTTGTTTCCTTTACCCCAGGTTTTGGGACCTGGCTTACCCAGAGAGGTCCTATGTCATTGCAGGAAGCACTAGTTCTTCATCTGTGTCCTACTACAGGAAAATCATTGAAGGCACCGAAGTCGTCCAGGTATAAGCAGTCTTTCTTTCTTTCAACTTTTGTAGGAACAAAAACGGCTTTCATAACTATCATGTTGATTCAAATAAATGGCATGGCCAAGAGTGGCACTATTTCTTTGAATTTAAAAAATATGTTTTATTTTGTCTTGACTTTTCTGTATTTTTTAAATTAACTTTTATTAAAGTAGAATGAACATAGAAAGTGCATGTGTAAGTACACTGCTCAAAATAAGCACTTTAAACACTTGCCAAGTCCTTAAAACAACTTTATAAGGAAGTGCCTTTATTATTTTCCTTCTGCAAATGAGAAAGTTAAGCACAGCGAAATTGAACACGTCTAAGGTCACCCAGCTAGTAAGCAGCAGCGCTGGGATTCACACCTGGCTGGTGGGGCTCAAGAGCTTGTGTTCTTGAGTCAGGCAGAAGCTGCAGAGGAGATGACGTACTTGCCAGTGCTGGGCCGGGTACGTGCTCAGTAAATGAGGGGCTTCCTTTGTCACAAGTAACAGTGAGCTTCAGAAGGGCTGGAGTGTCTGACAGGTGTTTATATCCACATCCCGGTTGTCTCTGCCCCTCTGTTCTTTCCCTTTGTTCTTTGATGTTGACAGAGGTAATATGCACAGATTATTGGCCTATTTGTAAGTTTTCCGTATTTGTAAGTGGCTACTTGTGGAGTCCAGTGACCGGAAACCTAGAACATCACTTTGAACTCTCTCTGCTCAGTGTCTTTGTGAAAGTGTGACTCCTTCACGGGAGGGCTAGCCTAAACAAGAACAGTATTCCTCAGAAGCAGGAGGACGGACAGGCAGTAGAATGTGCTACAGCCTTTAACTTCTGGCTTTCTCCTTGACTTTTAACCACCAAACAGGAAATTCAGAATAAGCAGAAGGTGGGACCGAGTGATGACGCCCCTCGGAAGGGCCCAGAGTCTCTGCCTGTGGGTCACCACGACATCATCACAGATGTCGCCACGTTCCAGACAACACAGGGCTTCATCGTGACCGCTTCTAGAGATGGGATTGTTAAGGTTTGGAAATGAAAACTGGGTGATTTGTATAATTTGTAAAAATATATAAATATACTATAACTCAAGAGAAAAAGTATTTTTAGAGAACAGAGTGAACACAGATTCATTTGCTTAGTTTTCAGAATCATGTCTGTTTCATGATTAAACAAATCCCATGCAAGGTGGTTAAGGAAGTTGCTGGCATACTTGTGTATATCTCAGCTGGAATTAGCCAGACAATAGTATCTGGGACTTTCTTATTGTATATATCATAGAGGTGAGGAATTTAAAATGCTAAGACTTAGGTGATCTCAGTTTACTTTGTATTAAAAAAGATGACTGAAAGTTGGTTGTAAGCTATTATAATGTAAACACATTTTTTTTGCTATTAAAAATGCTATTCAAACCGCCAATAAACTGTATTCAAGCATCTTAAGGGGTTTTTGTTTGTTTTTGTTGGTGTTTTTAACAGTAAACATTAGCAGAAGAATAACCTCTCCAGCAGCACGTGTTCTGAAGACATGGACCCGGTGTTGCAGGGACTCAGTGAAAGAACTAGGCCTTATGTCCAGGTCTCTGGATTCTCAGTATCATGCTTCCTGCTCTAGCCCATCTATCTTTCTTCCAGTTTCAGAGCTGGCCTTATTAGATGTTTAACCCTGTAGACTTGATCTCCTGTGTGTCAGCTCCAGAGTAGTGTGTCTCTTCTTGGTCATCATTACTGTTTTTTGTAGGCTGTACTATAAATTCTGAAACTTGGCCCATCAGTTTGCTTTTATCCTGTGTATATTATTTATTAAATGCATGAAAAGAGAAAAATAAAAAGATTAAGCTGTTAAAAACATGCCCCAAATTTATATTTTTAAAAGACCAAAATTTGGTCTTTCCCACTAAAATAAACCCTTCAGAATTATTGATTATTGTTCACACAGGAACTTCTCCATCCACATATAATTGTCATCCACTTGCAGAAGGGTTTATGGTGTTCAAAATATTTTAGTTTGAAATTAGCTACAGGAGTCTGTAAAACAAAGAAGTTGAACAGATAATCTTGAGTCTAGGGAAAATACTTGTTTAAGAAATACTCCAAAAATTTAATTTGTATAATTATATAACTTAGTATGGGACATGACAGTTGCAGTGCATAGGATTCAACACACTTAGTGTTTAGACAAGTAAACAATAAAACTATCAGAAAACCCCATCATTCACAGAGGTCCAGGTCAGGAGTGATGGGCTCTGATGGGCCGGGGAGCTCAGTGGATCCATAGAATATGCAGATTTGACATTGGCGTTGTCATGTTGTAGTGCCTCTGTTTCCCTTAATGTGTGCTAAGACCATATTTATAGAGGTTCTAGCCACTAGGTCAGATTTAGAGTCTGCAGAGGTTGGGGGAAGTTTTTTGAGACATAAACTTGTTCTGAAAATGGGCCCCAAGCCTGGAGCCATTAGATAAGCCACAGACTGATAAACGTGGGGAATGCTGAGGGAAGAGATGGAGTATGCTTATGGAGCTGTAATCCTTTTCCCCGCTATCTTCCTACCACTCATTCTCCCCACTTAAAAAATCCCCCCCCAACTTTATAAAGGTCATTTGGTTGAATTGTTACTGAGTATTACAATCTGACGCCACATTGAGTTTGCATTTCTTTTTTGACTTCCAGGGGTTTTCTTTAACACATTTGATTCATAGTTCAGTGCAGAGATAATAGAAGAAATTGTCCTTTATAGTCAGTTAATTTATAATTCTATATCAAGAACATCACTGCTTATTTGTGTGATTCTTGGTTTAAATAGGGTTTTGTTTAATTTACACTCAGTTTGTGGTACTTTCCCCTTTAAGAGAAAGAGGTAAATCATGGAAAATGCTAATATTAGGGATTAATATTTTTAAAAGGAACTTAATATTTACACTATGCTTCAGACCCCTCACCTACTAATGATTAAAAAGATGACCCAAAATGCTAAAATAATCTCAATCACCAAGGAAATATTTGTTTGGTGTACTTTACTTACCAATGCCAAAAAGATAGACAAATAACATTTTACAGGTATTTCCAATAATAAACAGAAGAAAGGAATTTTTGCTTAATCCAAAGTTAACCAGAAAAATCCCTTTTATTAAAATACCTCTTAAATATTGCTCATCAATTTCCTGTACTTGAAACAAATTTTTCCTGAACTCCTAAGCACCATTTAGGATACATGAAGAAAGCTGATGTGCTTTATTCTTCTGTGTTACCTGAGTATGGATACAACCTTTTAACTCCTTGCTCTTTGGAGACATTGGGAGCTATTTCTGTGGAGTTGCCTGGGTAAGGATGGCAGAAGTGATTTGTGAAAACACTGCAGATGGCTCTTCTTTCCCAGGTTTTATGAAGAGAGGTGTAGAAAAGGAAGTCCGATGACACCTGCTGGTCTTTGGTGTCCGTAACCCTGTGCCCCATGCATCGCGCAGGGCCTCCCTCCCTTTCTGGGGAGTATGGCCATCTGTGGAGCCAGCTCTTAAAATTTGACATTATGTCTAAATTAAGTATTGCTACTTTGGTGTCTAGTTGTTGAAAACATTAGCCCTATCCTAAGATTAAAAATCAGTTATGTGGTCTGGATGGGAGTGAGGAGAAAGAGCCACCAGAGATGCACTTCGAAGAGCTTTCCTGGTTTCACTCTGATCTCGTTTTGCATCTCTGGCGCCCCCGCCCCCCCCACCAATAAGGATTTGTAGATTAAGACATGGACACCTTTATCTTTTCCAAACTCGGTGTGCACTTAAGCTTTTTAGAGCTCTGCCCGTCCTCTTTGGTGCTGCTCACTATTTACTAAAGAGCTACCTGATGGGTAACTCAGAGCTTCACCCACGACATGTGTGTCTTTACTATTCTTGTCTAAAGAATACATGGATTAGTAATAATAATAATAATAATAATAATAATAATAATGGGAAAGAAAGAATAAAAGTCTATCGAAATGGCCAGGCAGGAGGCTCTACATAATTTATGTTCTGGGGAAATATGAGTTTCTCAGTGAGTTAAGGAGGATTTGGAGCTGGGAAAAATTACCTTCTGTTTCTCACCTGTCCAAGCAAACAAACAACTGCACAAGGTGAAGGAAAGCTTCCTGCACAAGCCCATTGGCGATCTAGTCAGTCCAGACAGAGACTGGGGTGTGTTGAAATGGAATCGTCGAGGAAGGTCAAATTTTCAAAGTTACGACATACAAACGGCATCAATTTCTAGGGTTAATGTTGGGATCTCCCGAAACATTAACCTTTGGTTAAATAGATGAGCATTAATCAGTCCTAAGCTGAGAAAGAAGGCTTGGTTTATAGAAAGTGGACTGGACAGAGACCTACAATTTAAAACTCATGAGTGTTGGCCCATGTATATACACGTATACACGTTATAACATTTAGCTTCAAATTACATCTCCATTAGATTTTTCAAAAGACTCCTTTTATTCTTCCATCTTTTAATGATAACAGTTCTTGAACATACCTCGGAATTATCAGGGATTATCAGGAATGGTCAAATAAATGGACAAGATATATCTTAATACCAGAGAGTGCAAGGGGTCAAGTTCTCTGATGACCCACCACCTGTGGCCTGTTCTGCCCTCCAAAGCGGACCTCGGATGCAGACAGAAGTCCAAGTAAAAGTCATCCAACGTTGTGTTCATGAATTTAGTTATTTAAGCCCAGAGTCTTACCATGCTTCCTGAGGCTAAACTCTTCGAGCACTTCTTTATCATGTTGTTTGGGAGCCGTTTTTATCACCCTTTTCTCACTTTTATGGGATGTGTTTCTCGTAAAATTTTGAACAGTATCATCTCTGCTGCCTCTTGCTATTCTTGACAGATATTTTTTATGTTGAAAGAATTTTGCCTTCTGTAATACATCTTCTTTTAGGGTAGCTTTACGTGGTCCAGGAAGAAAGCTATACAATGAAAGAAGAGAAACCCCATAGAAGATAAATACCATTTCATCTGTAACAGATTCTATGTTAACCCGTCTTCCTAAATAATTATGCACCCATTCCTTGTTGCATCCTTCCTTCAGGGTAAGTTTATTGAGATGATTCAATTGGGGATTTACACTGAACAGGTATATTAGAAGCTGACAAATAAGATATCTTGTCAAAGTATGCAAAAGTATAATTTTAACAGCAAAGTTTCTTCTTCATGGAGTATATTCCACTCAGAAATTCATATGGTTGGCTCCTGTTTATTCAGATGTTGGTTCAAACGGTAGCTCCTTAGAGACCACCAGATGTATAGTTTTCCCTGTCCCACTCACGCAGCACAACACGCTCTTATTTTTTTCCTAACACTTATCACTATCTGATTTTTATTTACTTGTAAACTTTGTGATTTGTTCCCCACTCTTCCACCATCCCAGACAGAAAGTGTCATGAGACCATGTCTTGTCACCATAGTAACCCCAGGAACCTAGTGGAGTGCTTAGCACATGGTAGTTATAAGTATTTGTCTAGTGAAAGCATGAATGAATGCCCCTTCTTCCCTCCCTTCCTCCCATCCATCCATCCATCCATCCATCCAAATGTTCATGCTTTATGGAAGGCACTGTGTTAGGTACAGTGGGGGACGCAGAAATAGCGCCCAGTTTGGCAGGCACACAAGGCGTTTGGTTGGGAGTCAAGAGTAACCCAACAATAAAGGGGAGCTGGGGTCAGACTCTGGGAGGCCTTGAATGCCAGACTGATGACAGGGAATCAGAAGCCAAGTGCTGACCAGAAGTCCTAGCCTGTCCAATCAAACTTTCTGTGCTGATGGAAATGTCCTATGATCTGCACTGGCCAGTATGGCAGTCACTGGTCACATGTGGCTATCGAGCACTTGAAATGTGGTTAGTGTGACCAAGAAGCTGAATTTTTAGTTTCATTTAGCTGAAAGCTAGTGGCTACTGTAGTGGACAGCACGGAAAAGGAGCCATTTCAGACCTCATCTCACAGGGAGGCAGTGGAAAGAGCCTTGGGTCCTGGAACATTCTTACATTCTAGGTCCTCTAGTTACTAGCTGAGCAGCTCTGAGCGGATCACTTAACTAGAGGGAACCTTGTTTCTTCGGGTGTAAAATGAGGACGAAAACCACCCATGTTGTTGTGAGCGACAATCGAAGTCCCATGGTGTCTGCTGGTTACAGATGAGGAGACTGAGTGTGAGGCTGCAGGAGAGGCAGAGCTGAGGCTATAATCAACTCTTCTGATAGAGTCCCGTGTGACTTCCACTCAACTAGGTTTTTATCCAGGACACTATGGAGACCTATCAAGATATTTGGAATAAGAAAGTGAAATGATAAATGTCATGCTGTCAGAAGCACCTGGATATGGGTGCAGAACCACAGGAGGGCAGGTGGCCTGGGGCAGAAGTTAAGAAGCTCTGTGGAGCCTGGCACATGAGCTCTTCATAAAATTTTTAGAATAAGTGAGAGCCTGGTGGCATAAGAGAAACTAACTGAATTGTGGTCACGGGAAGAGTCATGAGAACTCCAAAATGTTGAGACCAGGAGGACAGTGGCAACATTCACCATATTCACCATGATCCATTCCTTTGCATTTGGATTTTTCTGCTTTATCCAGCTATAAATCTGATCTGTCTCACAAAAACATCACTATTTGGAAAATGAGTAAGTAGAGGATGTAAAAATAATTTAAAGTTATTTTGCTTTCCCCTTTCTCTGTCTTTGTCTCTCTCTCGCAAACACTCACTGCATAGTCTTCTTTCGTCTATAATGAGAGCTGAGGGTAAGGGAGACATCAAACCAACCGAGAAGCCTACCATTCACGTCACACAGACCCTGAGGCCTCCACACCTTATATACTGTATGTCTGGGCTTGTGTCAGTGCTACCAGGGATGTACTACATGGATCAACAAACTCCTCCCCATCACCGAGAACAGCGGCCACAGCTAAATTCCAGTGCAAATACAATTTCCTTACACCTTCCCCCATTTTGCTCTTCTCTATATTTTCTTGTTAATTTCCAGACTAAATATTATGAACTCAAATCCTCCAAAGTTGTAACTGTCTGTATGCACAAACTACAGGCCCACAGATCGTGAGGGGACATTCTTTCAGGTCTGGAACATACTGTTTCCATGGCTTGAGTTTATCTTGTCTATACTGGTCTCTCCCCTCCACCCTCATTCTCTTTCCCTTTGCATTGGATCCTTTTTATAGTAAATTTAGTTATCTTTGTTGTCTTCCTCCCTCTTTGTTAAGAAAAAGTTGTTAAATTGGTAATTGCTTCTATAGCATTGCGTTGCTATTTTTTCCCCTCAAATATTTTTATTCTTTTTTTTTTTTTTTAATATTCAGTTCTTTTGGGAATTATTTATTTATTTATTTTTGGCTGTGTTGGGTCTTCGCTTCTGTGCGAGGGCTTCCTCCAGCTGCGGCAAGTGGGGGCCACTCCTCATCGCGGTGCGCGGGCCTCTCACCATCTCGGCCTCTCTTGTTGCGGAGCACAAGCTCCAGACGCGCAGGCTCAGCAATTGTGGCTCACGGGCCTAGCAGCTCCACGGCATGTGGAATCTTCCCAGACCAGGGCACGAACCCGTGTCCTCTGCATTGGCAGGCAGATTCTCAACCACTGTGCCACCAGGGAAGCCCAAATATTTTTATTCTTAAAAGGGTTGAACATGATAAACACCACATCTCTGAATTCCACCTTTTCCACTGTGTCATACATGGAGTTGGTATTGGAGAAGCATTTGATAAGAATCATTTGATCACTCTGGGAATCATACAGACTTTCTGCTTTTCTTTCTCCCATTCTATATTGTTCAGATACTTCTTTGCTGATGGGTAACTTGGACAATACGTAATCAAGATAAAGAAACAGGAGTGAAATACCGTCCATTCATTTTGCAATGTGTGCCCAGCACCAGTAAAGCTTCTAGAAAGAAAGATGTGGCAACTCGGTAAAATGTGGTGGGTGGAACTAATTGTAGATTTCAATCCTCTGTGATCACAGATTCCTTCAACCATGCAGATAACCAGGAGTCAGCCCAGCTGCATTTATTTGTTGACTGGATACACTGGAGTGGAAAATGCAGGCAAGATTACTTTTATTTCGAGAATTCTTTTTAACTTAATACACATTTTTGTTTGTCTAGAAAACACACTTTGGAAAGCAGAATTACAACAGATGTATTTTCATATGGCACTGGCGACTGTGTCCATTTTTACAATTCAATTGTTCCGGTTCTGGCCTGTCATCGCTTTCAAGTCTGGCACGAGTGCTTGCCTGCCTGGATGAACAGGCAGGTGGCTTTCAGTCTTTCGCTGTCTCTGAGTGGATCTAAGTGCTTACATAGAGGCCGCCCTGCAATCTCTCCTTCGTGGGCATCTGTCTCTTGCTTGTGGTTTGGTTCAGTGTCTTTTACCAGAGAAGAACAAGCTTTTACCTGTATTTCTCAGAATCTGACAGCAGAATGATCTAATTCTCGCGTGGCAAGTCATCCTGTGTCCAGGCCTCTTGCCTCCAGGTGTTCTCATCTCCCTCAATCCTGTGCACCCCTTCTGTTGAAGAGCTCAGGCAGGCAGTTTCAGAAGCAGCCGTGTGCTTGTTACCTTTTATTATAGTCTTTGGTTACTTAGAGAAGGCCTGGGGAGTCCCAGCCTAACACAGGGTCAGGGAGTCACTGATGGCAGTGTGGATTTCATGTCTCAATTCCTTATGCCCCAGCATTTCCTGACATTTCACCATTCCAGGTAGGTGGGAGAATCTGAGCCTCCAGTGTATCTTAGGGCAATGTGCAGAAGCGGGAAGAAACACAGGGTGGGAATGGTTCCCAAAAACGTCTTTAATTTGTATAGGCTGGCTCCTGCACCTGCCCTTGCAATTATCTATAATATGTGGAGCCTGATCCACATGCAAATACGAAGCCCCTTTCCACACTGCCAGACACCTGCAGCAGGGGGAGCCCTGCTCCTCCCGGACTGACCGCACAGGCCTGTTTAGACCTGACTTCAGAAGCATTTGCTGCTGGACAGTTCCCCTGCTTCCCAGCAGGTGAGAGGTGAGAGGCTTCTTGGAGCTTCTGGAGCTGGGGCTCCCGGGCCGGGGGTGGGGTGGGGGGGAGGGCCTTGGGCCCCATCGCCACACAGGAATGCACACACTGCACAGTAGGAGAAGCCACACTGTCAGAGGCACCTGTCTAAGTGTGATTCTCAGGGGCTGGGGCACTCTGATTTCAGTCAGATGTGGGGCACGTATGCGTGTGTTAGCATGATTTACGCTGAAACAAACAACCACCAAAAATCCCCACTCTCTTAACTGCTTGATTTCAATGATTTTTAATTAAAACATAAGTAATATTCATACATGCAAAGGCTATGATATATATGTATATTATTATTTTAAAATAACTTTTGCCTTTGTTGCTGATAAATTTTTTTTAATTAAGATATTTTAAAAAGTAAATTCTACTCTTATTCCATTCTTTGGGTATATTCTATTTTTTTCTATAACATCGCTTTAAAATATATATATATTTTAAATTAAAAAGCAGCTTTTACATCTTTTAAAAAAATTGAAGTATAGTTAATTTACAATGTTGTGTTAATTTCTGTTTTTTTAACTGTATTTTTTATTGAAGTATTTAAAAAATTTTAGTATATATATATATTTTTTTATAAAGTTAGCATTCACCTTTTTTTTTAAATTTAATTTAATTTAATTTTATTTATGGCTGTGTTGGGTCTTCGTTTCTGTGCGAGGGCTTTCTCTAGTTGTGGCAAGCGGGGGCCACTCTTCATCACGGTGCACGGGCCTCTCACTGTCGCGGCCTCTTCTGTCGCAGAGCACAGGCTCCAGACACGCAGGCTCAGCAACTGTGGCTCACGGGCTCAGCTGCTCTGCGGCATGTGGGATCCTCCCAGACCAGGGCTCGAACCCGTGTCCCCTGCATTGGCAGACAGATTCTCAACCACTGCGCCACCAGGGAAGCCCTAGTATATATTTTTTTCTATTACACCTTAAGAGTAATGTTTAGCTCATTAGCTTTTAGAGTTTAAAAAAATTTCCCTAACGTACTATGGAAAACACTATGGAGGTTCCTCAAAAAATTAAAAATAGAACTGCCATATGATCCAGCAATTCCACTTCTGGGTGTTTGCCTGAAGAAAATAAAAACACTAATTTGAAAAGATACATGCACCCCTATGTTCCTTGCAGAAAAATTCATAATAACCAAGATATGGAAGCAAACTATGTATCCATCGACAGATGAATGGATAAAGAAGACGTGGTGTATATAGACACAATGGAATACTACTCAGCCACAAAAAAGAATGATATAATGCCATTTATAATATGGATGGACCTAGAGGGTATTATGCTAAGTGAAATACGTCAGACAAACACCATATGATTTCACTTATATGTGGAATCAAAAAAAACAAACAAAACCCGCAGAAACAGATTCCTTGATACCAAGAACAAACTGGTGGTTGCTAGAGAGGAAGGGGAGGGAGGATGGGCGAAACAGGTGAAGGGGATTAAGAGGCACACACTTCCAGTTATAAAATAAATAAGTCACGGGGATGAAATATACAGAATAGGGAATATAGTCAGTAACAGTGTAACAATTTTAAATGGGGACAGATGGTAACTAGACTTATAGTGATCATCTGATAATGTATATAAATGTTGACTCACTATGTTGTACACTTGAAACTAATATAACATTGTATGCCAATTTAAAAAATTTCCCTAACATAAGAAATAAAACTATAAACTTTCCTAAAATATGAATTCTGAAGCATCCCACAAGTTTTGGCACGTAATATTTTGATTATTATACAGTTCTAAGTAGTTTTAAGTTTTCACCATGATTTTTGTCTTATTAGTTATTTAGAAATGTGATTTTGATTAAAAAACATGGGCTTAAAAATATTGTTTATTAATTTCTAACTTAATTGCACTGTGATCAATTTGGACTGTATGAAACCAGTTCTTAGAGATTTGTTGACACTTGCTTTATAAGTTAAAAACTGCACAATGAACACCTGTACACCCTCCACGCTGATGCAACAGTTGTTAATGTTCCGTGTGTTCAGAATGTCTCATTCTTCTGTGCAGGATTCTATACGAGTCTATTAAATCAAGCTTGTTACTTATGATTAAATCTTTATATCTTTAATTTTTGTCTGCTTGACCTAACAGTATTCAAACTGATGTAGCGAAATCTCCAACTCTGATCATATTTTAATGCCAATTTCTCCCTTTTCAATTTCCATATTGTATATTTCAAAATTATTTTACAACCCTCTTATAAATTTAGAATTGTTGTATCTTCTTCGTGAATTAAACACTTATCATCATGTACTGACCCTCTTTATCTCTACAAAATGGTTTTGTTTAAGAGCATATTTTATAGGACTCACTTCACTTAGAAACTAATACAACATTGTAAATCAACTATACTTCAATAAAATAAAATGTTTTTAAGTATATTTTATCTGATATTAATATAGCTTTTCCAGTTTTCTTTTTAAAATATTTGCCTGTTATACTTTTTCCCATGATTTTACTTTCAACTTTTCCATGTCCTCCTTTTGTAGCTGTGTCTCTTGAAAACAGTTATACCTGGATTTTATTTTGTTTTCTTAAATCCGTCACTCTCTAACTGGAACTGGCATGTTTAGTCGTACATTTTTGTTATAATTACTGATATATAGAAGTGGATTGGATTCTGCTGTCTTACTTTGTGCCTACTACTTGTCCTTTTTTTCCTTTCTTGCTTTTTTATTTAAAAAATATTATGTTGTTGTTTGTTTTTATTCCATTTTCCCTCACTACATTTTGTGTAGTTAGCTACTTTTAATTTTTTTTCATGTGTGCCCTCCAAAATTTTAATGTATTTTTTTTTAAACATCTTTATTAGAGTATAATTGCTTTACAATGGTGTGTTAGTTTCTGCTTTATAACAAAGTGAATCAGTTATACATATACATATATCCCCATATCTCTTCCCTCTTGCGTCTCCCTCCCACCTTCCCTAACCCACCCCTCTGGGTGATCACAAAGCACCGAGCTGATCTCCCTGTGCTATGCGGCTGCTTCCCACTAGCTATCTATTTCACATTTGGTAGTATATATATGTCCATGACACTCTGTCACTTCGTCCCATCTTACCTTTCCCTTTCCCCGTGTCCTCAAGTCCATTCTCTATGTCTGCGTCTTTAATCCTGTCCTGCCCCTAGGTTCTTCAGAACCGTTTTTTTTTTTTTTTAGATTCCATATATATGTATTAGTGTACGGTATTTGTTTTTCTCTTTCTGACTTACTTCAGTCTGTATGACAGACTCTAGGTCCATCCACCTCACTACAAATAACTTAATTTCGTTTCTTTTTATGGCTGAGTAATATTCCATTGTATATATGTGCCACATCTTCTTTATCCATTCATCTGTTGATAGACACTTAGGTTGCTTCCATGTCCTGGCTATTGTAAATAGAGCTGCAATGAACATTATGGTACATGACTCTTTTTGAATTATGGTTTTCTCAGGGTATATGCCCATTAGTGGGATTGCTAGGTCGTATGGTAGTTCTATTTTTAGTTTTTTGAGGAACCTCCATACTGTTCTCCATAGTGGCTGTATCAATTTACATTCCCACCAACAGTGCAAGAGGGTTCCCTTTTCTCCACACCCTCTCCAGCATTTGTTTGTAGATTTTTTGATGATGGCCATTCTGTTTGGTGTGAGATGACACCTCATTGTAGTTTTGATTTGCATTTCTCTAAAGATTAGTGATGTTGAGCATCCTTTCATGTGTTTGCTGGCAATCTGTATATCTTCTTTGGAGAAATGTCTATTTAGGTCTTCTGTCCATTTTTGGATTGGGTTTTTTGTTTTTCTGATATTGAGCTGCATGAGCTGCTCGTAAATTTTGGAGATTAGTCCTTTGTCAGTTGCTTCATTTGCAAATGTTTTCTCCCATTCTGAGGGTTGTCTTTTCACCTTGTTTATGTTTTTCTTTGCTGTGCAAAAGCTTTTAAGTTTCATTAGGTCCCATCTGTTTATTTTTGTTTTTATTTCAGTTTCTCTAGGAGGTGGGTCAAAAAGGATCTTGCTGTGATTTATGTCATAGCGTGTTCTGCCTATGTTTTTCTCTAAGAGTTTTAGAGTGTCTGGCCTTACATTTAGGTCTTTAATCCATTTTGAATTTATTTTTGTTATGGTGTTAGGGAGTGTTCGAATTTCATTCTTTTACATGTAGCTGTCCAGTTTTCCCAGAACCACTTATTGAAGAGGCTGTCTTTTCTCCACTGTATATGCTTGCCTCCTTTATCAAAGATAAGGTGACCGTATGTGCGTGGGTTTACCTCTGTGCTTTTTATCCTGTTCCATTGATCTATATTTATGTTTTTGTGCCAATACCATGCTATCTTGATTACTTTAGCTCTGTAGTATAGTCTGAAGTCTGGGAGCCTGATTCTTCCAGCTCCGGTTTTCTTTCTCAAGATTGCTTTTTCTATTTGGGGTCTTTTGTGTTTCCATACAAATTGTGAAATTTTTTGTTCTAGTTCTGTGGAAAATGCCAGTGGTAGTTTGATAGGGATTGCATTGAATCTGTAGGTTGCTCGGGGTAGTATAGTCATTTTCACAATGTTGATTCTTCCAATCCAAGAACATGGTATATCTCTCCATCTGTTGTATCATCTTTAATTTCTTTCATCAGTGTCTTATATTTTCCTGCATACCGGTCTTTTGTCTCCCTAGGTAGGTTTATTCCTAGGTATTTTATTCTTTTTATTGCAATAGTAAATGGGAGTGTTTCCTTAATTTCTCTTTCAGATTTTTCATCATTACTGTATAGGAATGCAAGAGATTTCTGTGCGTTAATTTTGTATCCTGCTGTTTTACCAAATTCATTGATTAGCTCTAGTAGTTTTCTGGTGGCATCTTTAGGATTCTCTATGTATAGTATCATGTCATCTGCAAACAGTGACAGCTTTACTTCTTCTTTTCCAATTTTGATTCCTTTTGTTTCTTTTTCTTCTCTGGTTGCTGTGGCTAAAACTTCCAAAACTATGTTGAATAATAGTGGTAAGAGTGGGCAACCTTCTCTTGTTCCTGATCTTAGAGGAATTGGTTTCAGTTTTTCACCATTGAGAAAGATGTTGGCTGTGGGTTTGTCATATATGGCCTTTATTATGTTGAGGTAGGTTCCCTCTATACCTGCTTTCTGGAGAGTTTTTATCATAGATGGGTGTTGAATTTTGTCAAAAGCTTTTTCTGCATCTATTGAGATGATCATATGGTTTTGCACCTTCAATTTGTTAATATGGTGTATCACATTGATTGATTTGCATATATTGAAGAATTCTTTCATTCCTGGGATAAACCCCACTGGATCATGGTGTATGACCCTTTTAATACGCTGTTGGATTCTGTTTGCTAGTATTTTGTTGAGAATTTTTGCATCTATGTTCATCAGTGATATCGGCCTGTAGTTTTCTTTCTTTGTGGCTTCTTGGTCTGGTTTTGGTATCAGGGTGATGGTGGCATCCTAGAATGAGTTTGGGAGAATTCCCCCCTCTGCTATATTTTGGAAGAATTTGATAAGGATAGGTGTTAGCTCTTCTCTAAATGTTTGATAGAATTCGCCTGTGAAGCCATCTGGTCCTGGGTTTTGTTTGTTGGAAGATTTTTAATCACAGTTTTAATTTCAGTGCTTGTGATTGGTCTGTTGATATTTTCTATTTCTTCCTGGTTCAGTCCCGGAAGGTTGTGCTTTTCTAAGAATTTGTCCATTTCTTCCAAATTGTCCATTTTATTGGCAAATAGTTGCTTGTAGTAATCTCTCATGATCCTTTGTATTTCTGCAGTGTCAGTTGTTACTTCTCCCTTTTCATTTCTAATTCTATTGGTTTGAGTCTTCTCCTTTTTTTTCTTTTTTTGATGAGTCTGGCTAATGGTTTATCAATTTTGTTTATCTTCTCAAAGAACCAGCTTTTAGTTTTATTGATCTTTGCTATAGGTTTCTTCATTTCTTTTTTATTTATTTCTGATCTGATCTTTATGATTTCTTTCCTTCTGCTAACTTTGGGGTTTGTTTTTGTCCTTCTTTCTCTAATTGCTTTAGGTGTAAGATTATGTTCTTTATTTGAGATTTTTCTTGTTTCTTGAGGTAGGCTTGTATTGCTATAAACTTCCCTCTTAGAACTGCTTTTGCTGCATCCCATAGGTTTTGGGTTGCCGTGTTTTCATTGTCATTTGTTTCTAGGTATTTTTTGATTTCCTCTTTGATTTCTTCAGTGATCTCTTGGTTATTTAGTAGTGTACTGTTTAGCCTCCATGTGTTTGTATTTTTTACAGATTTTTTCCTGTAACTGATATCTAGTCTCATAGCATTGTGGTCAGAAAAGATACTTGAAAGGATTTCAATTTTCTTAAATTTACCAAGGCTTGATTTGTGACCCAAGATATGATCTATCCTGGGGAATGTTCCATGAGCACTTGAGAGGAAAGTGTATTCTGTTGTTTTTGGTGGAATGTCTTATAAATGTCAATTAAGTCCATCTTGTTTAATGTATCATTTAAAGCTTGTGTTTCCTTATTTATTTTCATTTTGGATGATCTGTCCATTGGTGAAAGTGCGGTGTTAAAGTCCCCTAGTATGATTGTGTTACTGTCGATTTCCCCTTTTATGGCTGTTCGCATTTGCCTTATGTGTTGAGGTGCTCTTATGTTGGGTGCATAAATATTTACAATTGTTATATCTTCTTCTTGGATTGATCCCTTGATCATTATGTAGTGTCCTTCTTTGTCTCTTGTAATAGTCTTTATTTTAAAGTCTATTTTTTCTCATATGAGAATTGCCACTCCAGCTTTCTTTTGATTTCCATTTTCATGAATATCTTTTCCATCCCCTCACTTTCAGTCTGTATGTGTCCCTAGGTCTGAAGTGTGTCTCTTGCAGACAGCATGTATACAGGTCTTGTTTTTGTATCCATTCAGCCAGTCTATGTCTTTTGGTTAAATCATTTAATCCATTTACATTTAAGGTAGTTATCGATATGTATGTTCTTAATGTATTTTTAAAAGAGTCTTCAATAGCCTAACCACCAGCCCAAACAACACAAATTCCTAGAACATTTTAATTCCATTCACTTCCCCATGACATATTATTGCCCCTTTTTTCAGTGCTGTTTTTTTTTCCCTTTAAAGCTCAAGGCTTCGTTTTTTAATAACAAAAGATAATTTTATTGTTCAATGTCTTTTCTCATGTTTAAATAATTAATATTTATTAATACTTATATTTATAGTCTTAGTACAACTTGTTTTTTCTGTTAAAGCCACCAATGGCCAAATGTTTTATTTTCATAGCTTTGTTAACAAGTACAGCTTTTTGGTAACCCCACAAATTTGATGTTACTATTATTTAAAAGTACAACACTTATTTAGATTTACCTAAATATTGACAATTTTTTAATCATCTACTATTCTTGCATCACAGCCTTCCTTCTGTGGTCTTTATTTTCCTTAATGCACATATTTTTTTTTTTTTTATCCTGGGGCCCCTGCATTAGGAGCACAGAGTCTTTTTTAAAATTAATTAATTAATTAATTAATTAGGCTGCCTTGGGTCTTAGTTGCAGCATGAGGGACCTTCGTTGTGGTGCATGCGCTTCTCTCTAGTTGTGGTGCACAGGCTCCAGAGCGTGTGGGCTCAGTAGTTGTGGTGTGTGGGCTTAGTTGTCCTGGGGCATGGGATCTTAGTTCCCCTACCAGGGATCTAACCCATGTCCTCTGCATTGGAAGGCAATTCTTAACCACTGGACCACCAGGGAAGTCCCTGAAGTACATACTTTAGAAGTTCCTTTAGCAAAGGTCTTTTTGTGATGACCTATTGTTTTTGTCTTTCTAAATTGCCTTTGTTTCACCATTTTTATTTTTTATAAATTTATTTATTTATTTTTGGCTGCATTGGGTCTTTGTTGCTGCACACAGGCTTTCTTTAGTTGTGGTGAGCTGGGGCTACTCTTCGTTGTGGTGTGCAGGCTTCTCATTGCGGTGGCTTCTCTTATTGTGGAGCATGGGCTTTAGGTGCGAGGGCTTCAGTAGTTGTGGTGCATGGGCTCAGTAGCGGTGTGTGGGCTTAGTTGCTCCATGGCATGTGGGATCTTTCTGGACCAGGGCTCGAACTTGTGTCCCCTGCATTGGTAGGCAGATTCTTAACCACTGCACCACCAGGGAAACCCCCATTATTTTTGAAAGACAGTTTTGCTAAGTTGGCAAAATTTTATTCCCACTATTTAAAATGTTCTCAATAGTTTTGTGGCTTCTACTACTGCTACTGATTATTCAGCTGCCAGCCTAATTATAGTTTCTCTACAGATGTCCTACTCTTTATTTCTGGCTGCTTTTAAGCTTTCTTCATCCTGGTGTTCTGCATTCCCCTACACCATTCCAACTGCTGTTTCTTTCTATTTATTCTGACTGTTATACCTTGTCTTTTCTTCATCTTTTAATTCATGTCTCTCATAAGTTCTTGAAAATGATCTTACCTTTATGTCTTTGAATACTGTCTCTCATTTGTTATTTCTATTTCATCTTTCTAGAATTCCACTTAGCTATAGGTTAGATCTTTCCAATCTGTTCTGTCTCTAAACTTCTTATATTTATTTATCTTTTTTGCATTCTGAGTAATTTCTTCAGCTTTATTTTTCCAGTTCATTATGTTTCTCTTCAGATGTGTCTGTTGATCTGTTTAATCCATCCACTGAGTTTTACAAGTTATCTTTTTACTTTGAAAATTGTCAAATTCACAGAATATTATAAAGATCAGAGAACCATGAATAAATACTGGTATATCTTTTATCTAGATCAGTGGTCCCCAACTTTTCACCAGGGACTGGTTTCGTGGAAGACAATTTTTCCATGGACGGGGGGTGTGGGGCAATGGTTCAGGTGGTAACGTGAGCGATGGGGAGCAGCAGATAAAGCTTTGCTGGCTCTCCCGCTGCTCACCTCCTGCTGTGCAGCCCTGTTCCTAACAGGTACTGGTCCTTGGCCCAGGGGTGAGGGACCGCTGATCTAGATGGTTCTCCACCTGTTACCATCTCACTACTCTGTGTGAGTGTACACATATATACATATATATATCTATATACACACATATATATGCATACACACACTTTACTTCCTTTTAGGAAACCATCTGAAAGTAGGTTGCAGCCACCATGCATGTTACTCTTTTTTTTTTTTTGTGGGTTTATTCAGGCATATTCCACTCTAATTTTTGTTGTTGTTGTTTTGTTTTTTTTGTTTTGTTTTGTTTGTTTGTTTTTTTATACTGCAGGTTCTTATTAGGCATCAATTTTATACACATCAGTGTATACATGTCAATCCCAATCGCCCAATTCAGCACAATACTATCTCCACCCCACCGCAGTTTTCCCCCCTTGGTGTCCATATGTCCATTCTCTACATCTGTGTCTCAACTTCTGCCCTGCAAACCGGCTCATCTGTACCATTTTTCTAGGTTCCACATACATGCGTTAATATACGATATTTGTTTTTCTCTTTCTGACTTACTTCACTCTGTATGACAGTCTCTAGATCCATCCACATCTCAACAAATGACTCAATTTCGTTCCTTTTTATGGCTGAGTAATATTCCATTGTATATATGTACCACCACTTCTTTATCCATTTGTCTGTTGATGGGCATTTAGGTTGCTTCCATGACCTGACTATTGTAAATAGTGCTGCAATGAACATTCGGGTGCATGTGTCTTTTTGAATTACGGTTTTCTCAGGGTATATGCCCAGTAGTGGGATTGCTGGGTCATATGGTAATTCTATTTTTAGTTTTTTAAGGAACCTCCATATTGTTCTCCATAGTGGCTGTATCAATTTACATTCCCACCAACAGTGCAAGAGGGTTCCCTTTTCTCCACACCCTCTCCAGCATTTGTTGTTTGTAGATTTTCTGATGATGCCCATTCTAACTGGTGTGAGGTGATACATCATTGTAGTTTTGATTTGCATTTCTCTAATAATTAGTGATGTTGAGCAACTTTTCATGTGCTTCATGGCCGTCTGTATGTCTTCTTTGGAGAACTGTCTATTTAGGTCTTCTGCCCATTTTTGGATTGGGGTGTTTGTTTCTTTAATATTGAGCTGAATGAGCTGTTTATATATTTTGGAGATTAATCCTTTGTCCGTTGATTCATTTGCAAATATTTTCTCCCATTCTGAGGGTTGTCTTTTCGTCTTGTTTATGGTTTCCTTTGCTGTGCAAAAGCTTTGAAGTTTCATTAGGTCCCATTTGTTTATTTTTGTTTTTATTTCCATGACTCTAGGAGGTGGATCAAAAAAGATCTTGCTGTGATTTATGTCAAAGAGTGTTCTTCTTATGCTTTCCTCTAAGAGTTTTATAGTGTGCAGTCTTACATTTAGGTCTCGAATCCATTTTGAGTTCATTTTTGTGTATGGTGTTAGGGAATATTCTAATTTCATTCTTTTACATGTAGCTGTCCAGTTTTCCCAGCACCACTTATTGAAGAGACTGTCTTTTCTCCATTGTATATCTTTGCCTCCTTTGTCATAGATTAGTTGACCATAGGTGCGTGGGTTTATCTCTGGGCTTTCTATCTTGTTCCATTGATCTATGTTTGTGTTTTTGTGCCAGTACCATATTGTCTTAATTACTGTAGATTTGTAGTATAGTCTGAAGTCAGGGAGTCTGATTCCTCCAGCTCTGTTTTTTTCCCTCAAGACTGCTTTGGCTATTCGGGGTCTTTTGTGTGTCCATACAAATTTTAAGATGATTTGTTCTAGCTCCATAAAAAATGCCATTGGTAATTGGATAGGGATTGCATTGAATCTGTAGATTGCTTTGGGCAGTATAGTCATTTTCACAATGTTGATTCTTCCAATCCAAGAACATGGTATATCTCTCCATCTGTTGGTATCATCTTTAATTTCTTTCATCAGTGTCTTATAGTTTTCTGCATACAGGTCTTTTGTCTCCCTAGGTAGGTTTATTCCTAGGTATTTTATTCTTTTTGTTGCAATGGTAAATGGGAGTGTTTCCATAATTTCTCTTTCAGATTTTTCATCATTAGTGTATAGGAATGCAAGAGATTTCTGTGCATTAATTTTGTATCCTGCAACTTTACCATATTCATTAATTAGCTCTAGCAGTTTTCTGGTGGCAGTTTTAGGATTCTCTATGTATAATATCATGTCATCCACAAACAGTGACAGTTTTACTTCTTCTTTTCCAATTTGTATTCCTTTTATTTCTTTTTCTTCTCTGATTGCCGTGGCTATGACTTCCAGAACTATGTTGAATAATAGTGGTGAGAGTGGACATCCTTGTCTCGTTCCTGATCTTAGAGGAAATGCTTTCAGTTTTTCACCATTGAGAATGATGTTTGCTGTGGGTTTGTCATATATGGCCTTTATTATGTTGAGGTAGGTTCCCTCTATGCCCACTTTCTGGAGAGTTTTTATCATAAATGGGTGTTGAATTTTGTCAAAAGCTTTTTCTGCATCTATTGAGATGATCATATGGTTTTTCTTCTTCAATTTGTTAATATGGTGTATCACATTGATTGATTTGCGTATATTGAAGAATCCTTGGATCCCTGGGATAAATCCCACTTGATCGTGGTGTATGATCCTTTTAATGTGTTGTTGGATTCTGTTTGCTAGTATTTTGTTGAGGATTTTTGCATCTATATTCATCAGTGATATTGGTCTGTAATTTTCTTTCTTTGTAGTGTCTTTGTCTGGTTTTGGTATCAGGGTGATGGTGGCCTCATAGAATGAGTTTGGGAGTGTGCCTTCCTCTGCAATTTTTTGGAAGAGTTTGAGAAGGATAGGTGTTAGCTCTTCTCTAAATGTTTGATAGAATTCACCTGTGAAGCCATCTGGTCCTGGACTTTTGTTTGTTGGAAGATTTTAATCACAGTTTCAATTTCATTGCTTGTGATTGGTCTGTTCATATTTTCTGTTTCTTCCTGGTTCAGTCTTGGAAGGTTATACCTTTCTAAGAATTTGTCCATTTCTTCCAGGTTGTCCATTTTATTGGCATAAAGTTGCATGTAGTAGTCTCTTAGGATGCTTTGTATTTCTGCAGTTTGTGTTTTAACTTCTCCTTTTTCATTTCTGATTTTATTGATTTGAGTCCTCTCCCTCTTTTTCTTGATGAGTCTGGCTAATGGCTTATCAATTTTGTTTATCTTCTGAAAGAACCAGCTTTTAGTTTTATTGATCTTTGCTATTGTTTTCTTTGTTTCTATTTCATTTATTTCTGCTGTGATCTTTATGATTTCTTTCCTTCTGCTAACTTTGGGTTTTGTTTGTCCTTCTTTCTCTAGTTTCTTTAGGTGTAAGGTTAGATTGTTTACTTGAGATTTTTCTTGTTTCTTTAGGTAGGCTTGTATAGCTATAAACTTCCCTCTTAGAACTGCTTTTGCTGCATCCCATAGGTTTTGGGTCGTCGTGTTTTCATTGTCATTTGTCTCTCGGTATTTTTTGATTTCCTCTTTGATTTCTTCAGTGATCTCTTGGTTATTTAGTAACGTATTGTTTAGCCTCCATGTGTTTGCCTTTTTTACGTTTTTTTCCCTGTAATTCATTTCTAATCTCATAGCATTGTGGTCAGAAAAGATACTTGATATGATTTCAATTTTCTTAAATTTCCTGAGGCTTGATTTGTGACCCAAGATGTGATCTATCCTGGAGAATGTTCTGTGTGCACTTGAGAAGAACGTGTAATCTGCTGTTTTTGGATGGAATGTCCTATAAATATCAATTAAATCTATCTGGTCTATTGTATCATTTAAAGCTTCTGTTTCCTTATTTATTTTCATTTTCGATGATCTGTCCACTGGTGTAGGTGAGGTGTTAAAGTCCCCCACTATTATTGTGTTACTGTCAATTTCCTCTTTTATGGCTGTTAGCAGTTGCCTTATGTATTGAGGTGCTCCTATGTTGGGTGCATATATATTTATAATTGTTATATCTTCTTCTTGGATTGATCCCTTGATCATTATGTAGTGTCCTTCTTTGTCTCTTGTAACATTCTTTACTTTAAAGTCTATTTTATCTGATATGAGTATAGCTACTCCAGCTTTCTTTTGATTTCCATTTGCATGGAATATCTTTTTCCATCCCCTCACTTTCAGTCTGTATGTGTCCCTAGGTCAAAAGTGGGTCTCTTGTAGACAGCATATATATGGGTCTTGCTTTTGTATCCATTCAGCAAGCCTGTGTCTTTCGATTGGAGCATTTAATCCATTCACGTTTAAGGTAATTATCGATATGTATGTTCCTATGACCATTTTCTTAATTGTTTTGGGTTTGTTTTTGTAGGTCCTTTTCTTCTCTTGTGTTTCCCACTTAGAGAAGTTCCTTTAGCATTTGTTGTAGAGCTGGTTTGGTGGTGCTGAATTCTCTTAGCTTTTGCTTGTCTGTAAAGCTTTTGATTTCTCCATCAAATCTAAATGAGATCCTTGCCGGGTAGAGTAATCTTGGTTGTAGGTTCTTCCCTTTCATCACTTTAAGTATATCATGTCACTCTCTTCTGGCTTGTAGAGTTTCTGCTGAGAAATCAGCTGTTAACCTTATGGGAGTTCCCTTGTATGTTATTTGTTGTTTTTCCCTTGCTGCTTTCAATAATTTTTCTTTGTCTTTAATTTTTGCCATTTTGATTACTATGTGTCTCAGCGTGTTTCTTCTTGGGTTTATCCTGTATGGGACTCTCTGCGCTTCCTGGACTTGGGTGGCTATTTCCTTTCCCATGTTAGGGAAGTTTTCGACTATAATCTCTTCAAATATTTTCTCTGGCTTTTTCTCTCTCTCTTCTCCTTCTGGGACCCCTATAATGTGAATGTTGTTGCGTTTAATGTTGTCCCAGATGTCTCTTAGGCTGTCTTCATTTCTTTTCATTCTTTTTTCTTTAGTCTGTTCTGCAGCAGTGAATTCCACCATTCTGTCTTCCAGTTCACTTATCCGTTCTTCTGCCTCAGTTATTCTGCTATTGATTCCTTCTAGTGTAGTTTTCATTTCAGTTATTGTATTGGTCATCTCTGTTTGTTTGTTCTTTAATTCTTCTAGGTCTTTGTTAATCATTTCTTGCATCTTCTCAATCTTTGCCTCCATTCTTATTCCGAGGTCCTGGATCATCTTCACTATCATTATTCTGAATTCTTTTTCTGGAAGGTTGCCTATCTCCATTTCATTTAGTTGTTTTTCTTGGGTTTTTTCTTGTTCCTTCATCTGATATATAGCCCTCTGCCTTTTCATCTAGTCTATCTTTCTGTAACTGTGGGTTTTGGTCCACAGGCTGCAGGATTGTAGTTTTTCTTGCTTCTGCTGTCTGTCCTCTGGTGGTTGAGGCTATCTAAGAGGCTTGATGTGAGGCTCTGGTGGTGGGTCCATGTTACTCTTAAATACTTCAGCATACCGCTCTCAAGAAAAAAGACATTCTCTCACACAAACATGATACTATTACCACACATAAGGAAATTCACATGAATCAATAATATTACCCAGCATATTGTTCATGCTCAAATTTCCCCAATTATCCCCCAAATGTCATTAATATAAGCTTTTTTTCCTAATCTAGGATCCAATCAATGTTCACACCACTACATTTGGCTGTTATGTCTCTGTAGTTTCTCCAATTCTAGGACACTACCTCACATCCCTCTGCTGTTCATGACATTGAAACCGAGGAAGAATATAGGCCGGCTGTTCTGAAGAACATCCCATATTCTGGAGTGTCCAATGGTTTCCTCATTATTAGACTTGGGTCAAACATCTCCAGCCAGAATCCCACATGGGTGATACTGTATCTCCCCCTGCCTCCCCTCAGGAGACACATAGTGTCAGATCCTGGTTACAGTGGCTACGGCCATATCTCACCATGTAAAGGCACATTTCCCCTCTGTCATTAATAAATATGTGAGGGGTTCTGTGGGACTGTAAATAGCCTGCCCCCCAACTTGTCACCCACTGGTTTTAGCATTCCTTGATCCTTGCCTGACTCAGTTATTACAATAGGGATTACAAATTGGTAATTTTCTAATTCTACCACTTTTTCTTTACTTATTAGCTAGTATACGTCTATAAGAAAGAACTTTTCCTCCCTTCCTCTCTTTTTGGGTCTCTAGATAGATTTGTGGATTTTTAAAATTCAATGTTGTAATCCATTACCATCATTAGTCTTTCTGATGTTCAAATTGTTCAAAATTGGGCCAGTGGGAACCCTTTCAAGACAACTCCTTTGTCCTTTTGACATGACAGTTTTTGCTACTTTCTTGCTTTCTGGCATAACAAATGTTCCAGGCTCACATTGTACTTTCCCTGTTACAGCCTAGGATTAGTTATTTCTCCAAGAAACCTGGTTCCTTTTAGTGGGGAATGATACTTAGAAACCAAGATCTGGTTATCAGGTCCGCTCATTGCCACTGGGGTGTCCCATTGGTTGTTTTATTTCAACACTTAGATTTTCTATTTTAAAAAACTCTTATTTGATTGTTTTCAGATCAACCTGGTCATTTTTTATTATCTCTCGTTCCCTCAAATTATATTTTATTATCATGTAGTGGTAGATTTTGTCCAAATAGGATAGAGAAGAGGGAGAAAAGGAGGAGGAGGAAGGGGGCACATTCATTTATCAAGTAATACCAAGCAGGTAATACCTTTGCAACTGGCGCAGGGGCTGCTGCAGATCTGCAGAGCTGAGTCTGTAGCACTTTGCTTTGATGTTTATTGGTGGATATTTGTTGATTGCACCTAGGAAGAAAAAAAAATATGTGAGGGGACTCTTATTCACAGCAATTAACATTACAGCAATCTGCTCTGCATGCAAATTGTCCCTTCACTCTTTTCAACATCCATCAGAGGAAGACACCAACTAAGGTGGCCATATGAGATGAAAGCAGATTTCTCAGGGTAGTCTCTAAAATAGGGTTTAGAAAATGCATGACTGTCAAATTTATAGGTGGAAAAGTCACCTTACTTTTCCATAAGTTTCCCTTAGCTGCTAAAGTCCATCAAACGTTAGAGGAGAAATCACAAGCCCATCCTAACAGTCTAGCCTCTGACATGAACTAATCAGAATAGTTATTTTTTACTTGCTCCTTTGGAATATTAAAATGCAAAGGGAAAAGGATATTTCCTTTATGGTCTCCATATCATTAACAACAACAGTAACCACAGTGCCATCTTGGGTTTAATTCATTATAATTCATTTCATCTGAAGTATACAATTTTTCATATATGAAAGCATGCCTCTTCCCACACCAGTTAAACATTAAAAAACCATTTTTTGATGAGAAACTTTAAAAAATACATTATTATTTCCTTGAAGCATTTAATTTAATTGTGTGTTAAACACGATTAAATCTTTTCCTGGTGGTCCCAGGTCGTCATAAGTAGCAAGTTGGTCCTGGGCTGTGATCCAGCACTACCTTCTGAGCTGCTATTGTAGATTGGGCTGTGTGTTTCTAGACTGAGTGGCCAAGACTGTGATGTTTCCTTTATGAATATCTGATTTTTAATTATCTGTCTTAACTCTAAGGTTGTCAGTCAGTAGTTTTGCATAGAAAATATGTCGATTCTGATGTGAACTGTGTCTGATAGCCAATTCTGTCACAGTAGTGTGATAAAAAAGAGTCACTTAGAGAGGGAGCTAGACTGGGATGCCTAGGAGGGTAAGGACCACATCTGTTTTGGTCCCTCCTTGATACCCCATACCTCAACAGTGAGTGGCTCAGAGTAGGTACCTAATACATACATGTTAATGTTGAGGGGTGAGTGTGGGTCTGGGGACCTGCTATTGAATGGAGCATGTAGGATTGAATATGATTATGTTAAAGTCTTTTCAACTTTTTGTACTTTCACAGCTATAGTTTAAAGATTGGAGATTTCTAGATAGTTAAAGTCTTAGAAAACTTTAAACCCCAAATAATTCTTCTTAAAACATCTCCTCTTCTTTCCGTGGGTGATGGAGGGGGTGTCATTTATCTAATCATATAGTTTGACTAGTTACCATGAAATACCACTGAGAATTTTGCTGAGCTGGGGAAGGAAATTCCATCTTAACTTCCTTTCAACTTTCTGCCTCATAAGGAGTATTTCTTTACAAGTTGCTGAGAGTCTTTCATGGTGTTCTTTTGTTTTACCCTTACAAATGCCTTGTGATTTCTTTTTTCAGAATGACCCCTGGCCTTCATTTATTATTTCCCTTATTTATTTCCAGCTCCTCTTTCTGGATCCTATTCCAGAACCCATCCACACAAATTTCATTCTGGGAGGACCTGCTCCTATACCAGTATTTCTCAATCTATAATGTACATATGAATCGCATGGGGATTTTGATAAAATGCAAATTCTGGAACAAAATGTCTGGGTTGGGGCCTGCAATTCTGCATTTTTCACAAGTTCCCAGGTGATGCTGGGATGTTGGTCCTAGACTCACACCTAGAGTAGCAGAGGACCAGAGGACATGACATTAGTCCTGCCAACCATTTCCCAAGGCTCCTCAGACCTCCCTGACCCTGACTAGTCCGTGTCTTTGCAGCCTTAATTGGTCTCACCATGAATGTCAGTGACAAGTTTGAGACACAGTCAGAATTTTCCTTAAGCTACACTGGGTGCCCTTTAGCCTGTGTGTTCACTTTCCTTTATCTGTACTCCAAAAGGAAATTCACCACAAAAATGATCAGAAATCTGACAGTGCTTTTCTTCAACCTCCAGAGTCATATCAGGACATAGCTTCTCTTAATCCATCCTGTTGCATTCAAAATTAATTGCATACTTTCAAGGCAAGCTCACTCCAAGAAATACAGCCCACTTTTCTTTTTCATGGGCACCAGTTACACTAATTACTGGCATCATAAAAACTCATTAACAAAGCTAAGAAAGTTTTGCAAGGATGTATCTTTTATTCTGACAGGTAAAATGGTATCTCCTAATACTTCAAATTCTGCCTTTGGAACTTGTAAAAGCAAAGCCAAGGATTGTTGAATTTTTCTCTGGCTCTCTCTTTTGGGGTGTTAACCGGTCAAACTTTCCATCAAAGGGCAACGTGATAATGTTACATGCCAAGGGTTTCTACTTTGTAGCTAACATCCAGGCTGTGACATCACACCCCCAGACTGTGCTGCTCCATGTAGACAGATATGCGAGCAACTGCTTGTTATGATTGTTTCTCCATAGGAACCAGAAGCATAAAAAAAAATGAGCCAGAAAATTCAATGCTTAGAAATCAGAGGCTTCCTCCCTCCACATCCATCATTACATATTTTCCTTGCTGACCCTGCAGACAGCAACTCTGTCTTGAAGACAGAGGTTTCCAAGAATCCATGTCAACTCATCAGCCCTTCTTTGGGGAATACCAAGTATACTCTTAATGTGTAAGAAAGAACAGATTTTATGACTTACGCCTGACTGAGCTTATAAAGGCCTTCACAAACTTCACACCATATCTATGGTCAGGCTTATGAATGCGGCCAAGCTGGACCAAGTGGTGATCCAAAGGGTAGCTGGCTAGATCTTCCAGTTCCTGGTCGTTCCAAGAAGGGCCAAGAGAAAACACAAATAAGGCATAACCTTGACACTTGGCTCTCAAGGATTCTTTCTTTAAGGTTTCCCTATCCAAGTGACTGGTTTCCCCAGCAGATATCACAAAAATGACTTTATTTCTTCTCAGATTGGGTGTACTCAAGAAGACATTGTTCAGAGTCCACTGTAAGGCATGACCAATAAAAGCATCTCCATTGAGCTGCTGAACTGATTCTTCCACGTGCCTCTTCATGAGGCGTTTACTCTTGTAGGTGGTAAGGTTGAATTCACTTCTAACGGGACTCCTCTGAGTGTTGGGTAGGAAGTGGGGGGGAGCGTGGCTTAATAGGGCCACCCGGTCTCCAGTGACAGAGGTCTCAGGCTCTGGGGTGATTTCAAAGTGATCTAACAGTGCTCCCAGGAAGCCTCTTATCTCTTCAAATTCTGCATTTCCCACATGCCGGGAGCCATCCAGAAGGAAAGCAGCGTCCATGTAAGATTGCACAGCGAGTGGTCTGGATTGGTCGCAAGAAGCATCCGGCTTGCATACATCTGCAGACCAAAAGTCACTTAGGGTTACTAAACAGAAACGGACAGAAAAGGAAGAGATAGCATCTCAAACATTTCAACATTTGGAAGCTGCATAATCTTTGATGTTAAAGTAGTAACTAAATGACTTTGAGGTTAGCAACAGGAAGATTTCCTAGTACATGGTTTTCATTTTGATTCCCAAAATACAGATTTTTATACACAGCCCGTGTCTTGAGTTCCATTCACTAATATTATCTGACTTTTTAAAACTAGGTTGCTTTCAACAGAAGTTTCATCTTGGCTCTGCTTTAAGTTTATAAAGATTGAAGTGGACAATTCATCTCATGATTGTACATGATATACTGTATCATGACATAAAAACTAATGATCTCTCTAATTGACAATATACAGATTAAACCAATGACCCCTATCATCCCACGCACACTGCTTTACTATGAAAAGTAACCTGCTTAAAAAGTAAGAGTGAAAAAAGCAATGCATCTTTTATTTCAATTTAAATAAAGGTTTATAACTCTAAGTCTATCTATGCAGAGACATTAAGGACAAAACTACCACTCATGTCTTATGTCCAAAGTACCTATTAGTTGAAAGCTCAGTATGTGTTTGTTAAATAAACGAATATAAATACTACATGTTAACGGACTTTCATAAAATATGAGGTCATTTTAATAATTATGCATATCTCATTTTAAAAAAGGTATAGTAATAAAAACAGAGCGTGCATTAATTTATTGAACCTGACCACAATGAATATTCAGAGGAATAAAAAATAACTTGGAAATGAAAGGATCTTAGAGGTCACCTAATCTTCTAATTTTACTGAAGTCTGAGGGTGGGAGAATAGAGTTATTTTGCCAAAGGAGACACCAGCATTTCTAGAAGGGTCTGCGTATGAAGTCAGTATGGTACTGTTTGAAGCAAGGCCACATAGTACAGCAGAGGGGAGGCCCCTTGGCCTGAGAGCCAGGGTGCCTGGGTTCTGGTCTAGCTGCCCCCAGTAACAAACATGTTGTGCGCCCCTGTCCAAGCCAAGACTGGGCCTTAATTCTGCACAACTAGGTGCTTGGATTAGATTCACCCAGAGAGCCCTTTCAGGGTTGATATTCTGCAATCCTAGATTTCCAATAACAGTTGATGGTTAAGGATGAGAATTAAAGAGAATTTTCTCTTTAAAAACTAAAGAGAAATGGAAAAACACACGTGCAGACAGCCAGTACTTAGATATGGGCCTGGCCATGAACAAAAGCTATCAGATGAAAGGTTAATAACTAGAGTGCAGATCCTAAGGGGATGGAGCAAACTTCAGAACTTCAGTCTTACTCATGGACTCAATAAAGTTATAAGCTCTGAACAAGTTATGATTCCCTTCTTAAAATTCAATAAAATTTGATGATGCTGTTTAACAGTCAGATGACAGCACAGTCACCTGTGTGCAAGGCAGTTTCTAAAATCAGGGACAGTAGCCTGCCCATTTACTCAATTTTGTGGGGTTTCTTAATTGCAGGAAACAACAGCCAAAATACCTTCCATTATATGCCTCAGAGACAAAACAAGGATTTAAGCCAAGAAATGGAGCCAAAATATATCGCCAGACACACACTGGCAACTTCTGACCATGCATCACACCAGCACATGCATCACTGATGTGTCTATGCACAGCTGAGAGCTCGAGGGGGATGTATCTGCCTGTGGTGTGGTGAGCTCTTCAGGTGGCTGGGGGAGGAAATGATCAGAGGGCAGCAGAGGGGAAGACAGAAGGAAGAGAGGGTTATTAGGAGAAATCCCACTTCTCTCTTGGAGTTGTCACCTCCCTATGAAGTCACTCACATGACCAGAATGAGCATCTCATTGACACACATGCAGAAGGAGAGGAATTAAGCATTTTCTTCAAGGCCAAATACAGAGTTTCAGGGAACAGCATAATAGGATCTGTGTTTCTCATAAATTGCAGGTGTCTTAATGCCAGCTTTCTCGGGTTTGATCTGGCTGTGAGCAAACTATTTCATCTCATCTGTAAAATGGAGCTAATAACCTTTCAAACATTTTAGGGTGATTATAAGGATCGAATGAAACAACGAGAAGAGTGCTTAGAACACAATAAACCCAATAGCCTAAGCATTAAGTATCATCATCATCACCATCAGTGTTACATAAAGCAATTAGAGCAGTGTGTGGCTAATAATGAATGTCTGATAACTGTAAGCTATCACACCCACCAGTAACCTCAGTGGGTCCCACTCTGTTTGTAATTATTAGAACATTCAAATTATTAGAATACTCAAATACAGGTCTGTCCAGTTCTCCAGCTAGACCTATAGATTGTGTATAAAACACAACCACAGACAAACCAGCATTGCAAATCTTTCTGATGCTTAACATTTGGGAGTCTGAGAAAACCTCTTTCCAAAGAGAAATGTATGAATTTCTACTAATTTCCACTCCCACTGTAAAGCATTTCTTTGGGGTTGTGAACATTTGAGATTTAGAAAACTCATAAATATACAGCATGAAAAAGTTGGCAACGGGACAGGCTAAGTTTTTCTAAAAATGATTCCTGTTTCCTAGAAGCTACATGAGCTGAGAGGCTCCATCTGTGGATGAGGTTGTGTGGCGAAGTGAGGCCAGAGCCCCAGAGATCCTCCCAAGGCCACTAGCGCCTCTGCTGCCAAGTTCCAGCCACTCCTGCCAATGGTGACTCAGTGCACTGCTTAACGGGCCTGATCAAGTTATGTTCTCCCTGTGGGTCTCACCGTAGCAGAAAGTGCACCGCTGGAGTCCCTCTAGTGCTGGCGCAGAGTCAGTCCTGTGTGGAACCATGATGACTTGGAATCTGCCAGTGTCGTCAATCTGCAAGAAGCAGAAGCAAGAGAAAGAAGAGCTTCATGGGTGGGGCTGCAGGAACCTCCCAGGATGGTCCAGAGAGCTGAGATCTGCAGAGAGAAGTGGGGGGGGGGTCCCTCCTTCTAAGAGGGTCCCGGGGAGGCTGAAGGGCAGAGGGGCTAAGAGCACTGTCTGGGTTTAACCCACGACTTTCTCTTTAGCTGGATGACAAGTGGCTTTGCCTCTCTTTCCACATCTGTGAACAGAATAGTCATACTACTCCCTAACAGGGCTACTGTGGGCACTAAATGAATTCATAATTGTAAAGCACTTACTGGCACCAGGTAGGTGCCACGTGGGTCATCAGAGACCACAAAGCACTTCCACTCACAGCCCAGTGAGTTCGTTCTTAAGTTCATCATTCCCATTTTACAGACGAGGAAACTGAAGCTCAGAGAAAGGTTAAAGTACTGATCAAAAGACACTGGACATGGAAACAATTTAAGGAAAAGGACCAGAGACACCCCTCTTCCCAAGTCCAGACCACTGTGTGAAATCACAGATGTGCTTTAGAACTGGCTTTGAGTTCCCACCATGAACCAGGCATTGACCCTGGCTTTGAAGTGCAGACCCAGATTCATGTCCAGGCAGCTCTCCTCTGAACAACTTCCCACTCTTTCCAATTTGGCCCTATTATTAGTAACCTCCCCGAGGAATTTGAGGCTGGAGAGAGGCAGACAATATGGAGCCTCCAAATAATGAAGAATAATTAGCTTGCCAGTTAATTGACACAGAGATCACTGACAGTTGAAGGCGTATTGTGGGTGTGATCCTACCCAATGCCTCAGAGATGTGTCACGCAACATTTAGTCTCCCCTGTGAACACATCTAGCTAACCCCCTCCCCTCCTTCTCAAGGAAGCTTCCTTCCCATACTTTATCCACAGCCCATCTGGCTAACCCCCTCCCCTCCTTCTCAGGGAAGCTTCCTTCCCATACTTTATCCACAGCCCATCTGGCTAACCCCTTCCCCTCCTTCTCAGGGAAGTTCCCTTCCCATACTTGATCCACAGAGGTACGACTCAGGCAGCTGTGTTGGTGTGGGGTGACCCCATCTCTCAGCAGAGCAGATTGCATCAGGGATGGACACCTGAGCCGATCAGAAACCCAGAACTGGGGTCCTGAGGGCAGTGCGTCTCCCCGTCTTAGTGGTGAGCACGGACAGGGTTGCAGGCTGGTCATCTTCTATGTTGTTCACTGAGGAGCAAGGGACATGGGAAGGGGGGGTGGGGCTTTCCTGAGAGTTATCTCTGTTTCTGCCCATCTTTTATTCTCCCATGTATAAGAGATGGAGAAATCAGCACTCCCCTGAATTCCTCTCTGGGAGACCACTGTGTTTGCCTTCCTAAGCCATCTGGGTGAGAGGGGAAGGCTCGGAGGGAATAAGCGGTAACTGAAGCTTTTAGCTAAATTTCTAGGCACAAATGTATAGAGAAAGGAAGGTATGGTGTCTGACAAAGACTGAGAGGGAAGAAACAGAGTGAGAGTGAGCATCGTGTGGTTTAAGAGAAGAGAGAAAAAGAAAAGACCCTGTGATGAAATTCCACATATAAGCAAGTTTTAAAAAATGGTACAAATGAACTTATTTACAAAACAGAAGTAGAGTTACAGATGTGGAAAACAAACTTATAATTACCAAGGGGTAGGAGGGATAAATTGGGAGATTGGGATTTACATATACACATTACTGTATATAAAATAGATAACTAATAAGAACCTACTGTATAGCACAGGGAACTCTACTCAATACTCTGTAATGACCTATATGGGAAAAGAATCTAAAAAAGAGTGGATATATGTATATGTATAACTGATTCACTTTGCTGTACACCTGAAACTAACAACATCGTAAAGCAACTATACTCCAATAAAAATTAATTAAAAAAAGAAAAGACCCTGTGATAGTCGGGTGGCAGAAAAGGGACAGGTGGTGGGGACATAAATGGGGACATTTTGTGAATGGGGACCTGTAAACACAGTCTTGACTCTTGATTCTTGTCCACTAGAAGACACAATTAGCCTGAATTATTAACATCTTTTAATAGGTGTCTGGGCAATATTTCCAGTGAATCATGCCATCGCTTCATCTGGACTGTGATGAGGGACCAGGAAACCAAATCCAGAGAGCATGGATCAGTCCATCTGATAGGGGCAAAGTAATTTCTTATTGCCAACTATCAGGGTCCGGGAAAAAAAAGTCACAGAAGGCTTGACCTAGAAGAAATCTTAGAAGCCAATCTCACCATTTCATAGATGAGGAAAGTGAGCCCAGAGTGGGGAGGAATACAGATGCCTCCAGTTTAAACTTTGCCTCCTGCACTGTTGGTGGGAATGTAAACTGATACAGCCACTATGGAGAACAGTATGGAGGTTCCTTAAAAAACTAAAAATAGAACTACCATATGACCCAACAATCCCACTACTGGGCATATACCCTGAGAAAACCATAATTCAAAAAGAGTCATGTACCACAATGTTCATTGCAGCTCTATTTACAATAGCTAAGACATGGAAACAACTTAAGTGTCCATCAACAGATGAATGGATAAAGAACATGTGGCACATATATACAATGAAATATTACTTAGCCATAAAAAGAAATGAAATTGAGTTATTTGTAGTGAGGTGGATGGACCTAGAGTCTGTCATACAGAGTGAAGTAAGTCAGAAAGAGAAAAACAAATACCGTATGCTAACACATATATATGGAATCAAAAAAAAAAAATGGTACTAATGAACCTATTGGCAGGGCAGGAATAAAGGCGCAGACATAGAGAATGGACTTGAGGACACAAGGGATGGAAGGGGAAGCTTGGGTGAAGTGAGAGTAGCATCGACATATATACACTACCAAATGTAAAATAGATAGATAGTGGGAAGCAGCAACATAGCACAGGGAGATCAGCTCCGTGCTTTGCGACGACCTAAAGGGGTGGGAAAAGGAGGATGGGAGGGAGACGCAAGAGGGAGGAGATATGGGGATATATGTACACATATAGCTGATTCACTTTGTTGTAAACAGAAACTAACACAGTACTGTGAAGCAATTATACTCCAATAAAGGTGTATTAAAAAAACAAAACAAAACAAAACAAAAACTTTGCTCTCCCCACATAAGACCTACCTTCCACCCTCTGCCTGAGCTACTTTGACTGTAGTTTTGCATCAGGGGGTTCTAACTTGATTTGGAACAGTGTTATCACCATGTCACCCAGAGATTGCTGCCCTTTGTTCACTAGTTTGTGTTCTGCATGTCTACCATGTGGCAACCTCCATCCTTCTGGCAGTGGCACTAGTTGATAACTTAGGCTTCACATTTAACTGTGTATCAACATGTTGGTGTCAACCTAAAGCCATACTTTCCACTCATTGATTCTAGTGCGTCTTTTTTTTTTTTTTTTTTTCTGGGAGAGACTTCAGGGGATCTGTGCTCTCCACTCCCCTTCCCCCAAGTAATCTCCTAATCAATAAAGTTCGGCAGATGTGGTCTTAGAGATCACTCATCCTACCACACGTCATTGGAGCAACTGTAATTAGCATATTACAGAAAAATTCCCCAAGATGAATGTGGGTTGGGGATTTAAAATAAAAGGGTCCTGTGGGTCACTTTTCTTATTGCTGACTTTCTTGTGGATTCAAAGATGCACCAGCTTGGATGATCCACAGATGGGTAATATGAGCCTTCAGTACATCGTTCTGGATGATACCCTGCTCTTTACTTTCTCAACATCATGGGGCTCCATGAATTGGTGCATTCAAAAAAGATACCATTAACACTCTTTAGACAATTCTCTATTAACAAAGGAAATCCTTTTAAAAATAAAAGGGCAGGGTGCTCAGAGTGCTAACGTTTCCCATTAACCCTCTCTCCCCCCAATTTCAGCTCTGTTTCATCACTAGAATAATCTGTAATGTCAACTATTACACCTAATGTTTCTCTCGCCTGCAACGCTAAACAGCAGAGTAAAGGGAAGAAAATAAGGCTAGCTATAAAGGGGACATTTCTTATACATATATTAGAAAGGGAGACCCAGCCCACATTAGAATTCTTCACGGGCAGCAAATAAAGTTTCACCAGAATTAAGAGGTAATTGCCCAACAAATTTAAAGGAAAAACCCTACGGACAAAACAGAGCTGAGATTGAGGTTTTTCCAATCAAAAATGGTCTTCCATTCCAGAAGGATGACCAGCTCATCACTCAGCTTCAGACCCTCATGAAAAATTTCCAAGATGGTGATCACACAACCCATTTGCTCAGAAACATAGGGAAATGAGTCCATGTTTTCAGAGCAGCTGCTTCTGAGACCTGCCACACGTGTCTACACAGGTTCCAAATTTCAGTTGGATTCTACTGAACTCTCAGACGAATCAAGATACAGAAAAGTCACAATGGTTATGAAACGAAAGAGGGGTTTTGTGATATGGCCTCCAAATAAAAATTTATTGTGTCATTAAAATTTTGAGCTCTGTTCTTAAAGTACTAATAAATGACAGTTTAAGAGCAAGTGAAGAGAATGGATAGAAGAAAGAAACAGAGGGAAATGGAGAAGTAGTAACATCATCTCTCTTCTGCAGTGTCAGGTATTGGCTTCTCATCAACTTGTTTTGAGACCTTCTAGACAACCCTGCATAGCTCCACCCTCTAATAGGTGAGGTCTTTTGGTTTTCTACTTACTCTTGTGTCCTCAGAGCCTAGGATGGCACCTGGTATATATGAGCTGCTCACTTAACATCTGTTGGATGAATGAACCTTGGGACCAAGTCTGACTTCTGTCTGCAACTCTAACTCTTTTCCTACCCAAGGGATGTTGGGGCCAACACTGCTCCAATCTGTGAGGGTCATTGTCAAGAATCTGAACCTTCATTGGTGCTCTTTTGAAATAAATTCCTTCAAGAAAGGAACAAGCAGTCTCTAGGTGATGTGGGTAGAATCTCTAAGTGGGACTGTTAACACTCCAAAGTTTAAAAGAAAAACTCAACAAAATATCTTTTCTAAAGTTATACGCTATGCACATACCTTTGAGAGGGTAGGTGGAATTGCGTCTGTTTAAATTTGTATCGCAAGTACCATCAATCATTTGTGTCAGGATATTAAGCTGTCTCCTATTTTGTGACTAAGTAAAGCCAAGGGACAATGGGCGCTCCCAATAAACAGAGGGAATTAGGAGGACTCTGTGTGTAACCAAATACACTTACAGAATCTTTGAGCCGCTGCCTCTCAAAGCAGCTTCATTAGCATAGGCTGGCCCCAGTCTTCTAATTTATGTGCATTTTCTTTTCTGACCCTCATAGATCAGGCTGCTCATTTGCATAATTCTGAGTTAGTTTCAATGATGCTAATAGCAGTTTCAGCTTCTTTACAACCCAGACTTTAATACAGTTAAACAGATTTTGTTTCACCGTCAAGAAACTGATAACTATAATAATTAAAGCAAGAGCTACCATTCTTGAGTGTTTGCTATGTCCTAGGCACTGGTGCATGGAGTTACATCATTTCTTCTTCACACCAATGCTAGGAAACAAGCACTGCTTTCTGCATTTTACAGATGAGTACTATATTTCAATTCTGGTCTGCTTAGTTTAGCACTTTCACAGAAAATTAGGGAGCTGGAGAGGGTCTCAAAAAAGCCACTTAATCCTAGTTCTCCAGGAAAGACAGAAGTCAACCTTGCCAGGTGAGTGACCGCCCCTACAAAAGGTCTTCAGAGAAAGGTGGTGTCTTGACCACCTACATTTAGCCATCTGGCCCATGGCAACGTTAGTCAATCTTGCCTTCAGAAAGCTCTTACTCAAATCTAAACTGGAGTTTCCACTGCTATGTTTCCCAGTTTCTCTAATAAGAGATTTTGCTAACTTGGAGTTGGCTGGCTAGTTTTCTCCAGTAATAATCCTCCACACACCTGAAGGCAGTGACTCGGCCACTTCTCACTTTCCTTTCTCTATATGAATTGATTTTTAAACGCTTGTCCTCCTGGTTCAGGTTGCATTTTCCAATACCCTTTGCAGATGCATGGGGTCCCTCCTCATGGCTTCCCCATGAATGGAGAACAAAACAGCATGTTGGGTGGACACAGGTGACCAGAAGGACACTCTGCCAGGTCCAGCAGGTGTTTTGTAAGGAACCCCTGCCACTGAGGCTCTATTGATAGAGTGTTTTAAAAGTCGCCGTGATCCCAGGTGGTATATTTAGAAATGCTACACAGTAAGAATTTTTTTTAATTAATTAATTAATTATTGGTTGCGTTGGGTCTTTGTTGCTGTGCGTGGGCTTTCTCTAGTTGCAGCGAGCAGGGGCTACTCTTTGCTGCGGTGCATGGGCTTCTCATTGCTATGGCTTGTCTTTGTTGCGGAGCACGGGCTCTAGGCGCGCTGGCTTCAGTAGTTGTGGTGCACGGGCTTAGTTGCTCCATGGCATGTGGGATCTTCCGGAACCAGGGCTCGAACCCATGTCCCCTGCGTTGGCAGGTGGATTCTTAACCACTGTGCCACCCGGGATGTCCCCACAGTAAGATTTTTTTTTTTTTATAAATTTATTTATTTATTTATTTTTGGCTGTGTTGGGTCTTCGCTTCTGCGCGAGGGCCTTCTCCAGTTGCGGCAAGCGGGGGCCACTCCTCATCGCGGTGTGCGGGCCTCCCACCATCTTGGCCTCTCTTGTTGCGGAGCACAGGCTCCAGACGCGCAGGCTCAGCAGTTGTGGCTCACGGGCCCAGTCGCTCCACGGCATGTGGGATCCTCCCAGACCAGGGCTAGAACCTGTGTCCCCTGCATTAGCAGGCAGACTCTCAACCACTGCGCCACCAGGGAAGTCCCCCCCACCCCCACAGTAAGATTTTAATCTTCAACCTAAGAAGCTATAACTGGAATGGCTTTTCCTTTATAAAGTGTGGATATTTATATGATTGGTGAAGTTATAAAATCAGTCCTTTGGCTTCCATTCCATGACCACATCAGTGACATCCACGAATATTTACTGGCTACCCAGATTTAGTATCTTCACATCCGGAGCCAACTCAGAGAGTCCCTTGGAGAAGCACTAGAATAGAGGCCTGGATTCAAGCCCTGACATTGCCACTTAGCTGTGTGAACCTGGGCATAGCGTCCACTTCTCCAGACTCAGTGTTCTTACCTGTACAACAGGAATAACAGTGATTCCCATCTCATACACACCGCTTGTGGGAACTAAACAGGATGATGCATATCAAGGGCTTGGCATGTTCCTGGTACATACCATAATAATAAACACTTAGTACAGCTCCATGCTTTCTTGTAAATGCCCCTGAATGCAGGCAAAAAAGAGACAGAAGAATTATGAGGCAGCTTGCCTTTCTTACCTCAAACGAGCGCTTGATGGCGGGCACCTGGCTGAAGGCGATCACCACCGGGATAATGTCCAGGGCACTGAACTCCAGGCCGGCCGTCGTGATGGTCTGGGCATCCGCAGATGGGCCGCCACTGAAGAACGTGGCGATTCTTCTGGTATGAGCCCCTGGGAGCATCCGCTTGAAGACATTCCTGGAGACAAACCTCATGGCCTTGCCAATGTCCCTGCTGGATGCGGACCGCTCGTAAGGAAGGGCCTCGATCTCTCTGAGGAGTCTGTCCTTCCTGTAGGCGTCGGAGAAGCGGATGAGGAGCCTGGCGTGGGAGTCGTAGGTGAGCACGGCCACGCGCGCGCCCGCAGGGCAGTGGTCCTCCCGGACCCGGAGACCACCCAGTAGGGAGGTCATCATCTCCTTCATCCGTGCGAACTCTGGCTCCGTGACGCCCCGGGACTGGTCCAGCGCGAACACCAGCTCCGTGGGATGCACAGGGCACCGCGGGGCTCCTAAAAGGCCAGAACATGTGCCTTACCACGAGAACACTCGCTTAAAAAGGAAAAAGAGATATGCACATAGAAGGCGAAGTAATTTTAGATGTTAAATATTAAAATATGGAAACACAATCATTAAATATAAATAACTTAAATAGTAAAACAAACACTTAAATATTTAAATCTTTAATAATTAAAATGGTATTCTAAAAACTGACTTTGATCTTTTAAATAAAGCAAAAGATGAACTCATTTATGAGACAGAAACAGACTCACAGACAGAAAACAAACTTACGTTACCAAAGGGGGTGGGGTGGGGATATATTAGGAGTTTGGGATTAGCAGATACACGATATTATATATAGAATAGATAAACAACAAGGTCCTACTGTATAGCACAGGGCACTATATTCAATATCCTGTAATAAACCATAATGGAAAAGAATCTGAAAAAGAGTATGTGGGTGTGTGTGTGTTAGTTTCTGTTGTACACCAGAAACTAACACAACATTGTAAATCAACTATACTTCAATTAAAAAAAAATACAAAAAAGTCTATAATTCAATTTGAGTTTTAATGAAATTTGTAAGTTCATTACTAAAACTCCTAAATAATAAAGAGCTCATGGACATGCCCTTTTACCTACAGAGATTGGATCCATGGTTCTTTGGAACTTTGTTAAATAAACTAAAACATACATTCTTTACTTAATGAGGAAATTTAACAGGGGTTAAAAAGGGATGGATGTGAAAGGTCTGTTGATAATTTCAGACAGATTAGGATTTACCCTCTCTGTGACTCAGTTTGCTCATCTGTAAAATGACAGTCCTAACCGCACCCACTGCCTAGGCCTGTGTTGGGGATTAAGTGAATCAACACAGGTAAAGAAAGCACTTAGGACCACAGTGCCTGGTACACAGCAGGTGCTCAATTAATGTTTGCCATTACTGTTATTATTACAGACTTACTTACTCATTGTGAGAGAGAACAGCTATATTACTTAAAAGAATGAGGAAACCTTCAACTGATAAATTTTTATTTAACAGTTAGAAATGCAAGTTTAACCAATAAATATGCCTTATTACTTAGAGGAACTCTGAATTAAGATTGTTAAACATGAATGTAAGTGTTAAGATTTATTCATTGATCCCAATTCACTCATTCTAATCCCAGTATCCTGCACTTATCACAGTCGGAGATTTATATATGTCTAATTATCTGATTAATGCTTGCCTCTCCCACTACTTTATGAAGTGTGGAGACAGGGATGATCTCTCTCTTGACTGCCAGATTCTTAGTCCCTGCCATATAGCTGGGATCTCATAAATGTTGAATGAAAAAGAACCAAACAAAGGACAGTTCTTTGCAACAGGTACAGGAAGAACAGAACTTTCTGGATGGGTGAGATGCCTGGTGCGCTCTCCTTGGAGTGGGCTGTCTCCTCTCATTCAGAGGCCAGCAACTCAGCTCTTTCCAGGCGAGCTCAGGACTCAGACCCGCTGGGACTGGCTAGGTTGGCCAGGCTGGCCCAGGAGGGCTCCCCCTCTCAACTGGGCCTCATCACCTTAGTGCTAGATTATCATCTCCTCTGGTCCTAGACTCTGACCTTCACAGGCAAAAGGACCAGTAAGAATAAATGTTCAAACCCAATCAAACTGTGTATCTCAGTGGAGACAGGACAGGATTTATTAGCCTCTGAGTCTAATTTAGTGGGCTGAGCAGATATTAAAAAAATCAAGGTCACATCAATTTTACAATAAAAAATGGGTAAAATTATGACCAAACATGACAGTGGTCTGCTAGCTCTTTGTTTGGGCTGCTATTTCACATGGGAACAACAGCAGTGATAACAGCAATGCAGCTTCAGCTGTAATTTAGAGGTAAAGGGAAAAAAAGATATAAGCACTGGCTGTTACCAAGTTTTCAGGAAAAAAAACACCTAAGGGCTAACTCAGCTTGTTGCCAGGACCCCGAGGATCTTGAGGAAGGCTGGGCTGGACTGTGGAGACACTGAGGAGGCCCCCCCTCAGACGTGGACCCCCACATGGAGACCCAACTTACTGACCAGAGCAGGTGACAATGAGTAATGAGGAAGGCAAACCCAACACCCACCACGTGACTACCACCCAGCAGTGGCGGCCCATCCAGGCCGCCGCCATGTTTGCCTGGAATAGCTCCACGTGGCCCCCTCCCCACAACACTAGTCCTCTGGCTTTTATGCTTCTCTTCCCTACAATCCACTCTCCCACAGTGGCCCAAATAAGTTTTAAAAAATTGTTCATCAGTTCATGTTTATACCTTCAATACTTTTAATAAGCTCTTTAATACCCTTCCATTCCAATCTGAATAAAATCTAGCCTCCTGATTATAACCTACAAAACTTAGTGCGATCTGGTCCCACTTCCTTCTCCATTTTTGTACATGCCATGTCCCCCTCCTCACCGTGTCTCAGTCACACTGGGCTTCCGTCAGCGGCTAGAAAACACCTGGGTCTGTTTTGTACCATGGCCTTTGCACTTGCAGGATTCCCTGCCTGGATCTTGCAAAGCTGGCTTCTTTTTATTCTTCATCCAAACTTCAATGTCATTGTCTCAAAGAGGAGCCCTCCATTCAAAGGCATTTCTCCCCTCCCCTAGTGTCATTTTGTGACAGGACCTTCCATTTTTTATCTCTTTCACAGCAACTGAAGTACTCTGTAATTCTTTCCTTTGTTTACTTGGATCCCTCCACTAAAATGGAAGCTTCTGAAGACAGGAATTATGTCCATCTTATTCAGCCCTCTGTCCCCAGTGTCTGGGACAGAGACTAGAACATAACAGGCTTCCAAAACACATTTGTTGAATGAGTGAACAAGCAATCAGAGGGCATGGATTGATGGATTTATACAAAAGGTATAAGGGTATAAAAGTATAAGAGGGTGATGATGGGTTTATACAGAAACATCATGTAATAAGCTTTTGTAATATTCCTGAAAGCTGGCCCAGAAAGATATTAAGTCAACTTGGTAATTAACATCAGCCAAGAGCTCCACAGATTTTAGCACTATCTGAGCTGCACATGCAGCTTATTTGCTATCTGATCATCCCTACCTTTGTTCCACACACTTCTGCCCTTCGCATCTTGATCCCTAACCACCAGACTACAGAGACAGGATGACAAATGGAGAGAGAAAATGGAGGGAGGGAGAAATGTTTTTGAAATTACAAAAAAATCTATTGGTAAGGTAAATGGCAATGTTAGTCATTAAAATATAAATAATTAAAAAACCAAACCACTTGGTTGGCAAAGAGCTGTGAGACTCAGCTTAAACTCAGGTGATTTATTGGAGGCAGAGCTGTGCTACCAGTATGAGGCAGCAAAGAAGTCCAGATAAAATTTTTATCATTTGGCAGGCAGCACATTGTTCTAACTCATCTTTCCAGATGTACCACATTTTGGAGCTTGATTATAATATGCTGTAAATAAAGATTACTCACCATGTCTGCCAGCTGGGGAAGAAGAACAAAGGAGGTTAGGTTATTATTTGGTAGGGGAACAGTGTTCTGTATTGTGTAAGAAATCATGACAGCCAAGGCTCCGCCTTGTGAGCTTTTTGTAGATGACTCAAAAACCAAGACAACAAATAGGGTTTGGAGAAATGCAGACAGATCCAACATGTTGGTAAAAGCACAGGTCTTTCCGCAGGGAATGGGATGGGAGAAATAGGAGGGTCATAAATCAGTGGCGTGCAGCCAGCTGTCAGAGGGAAAGGATTTCTGCCTGGGAGGGAACATTATGTTGCAGAGAAGTGCGCTGAATTTGGAAAGTTAAAAGGTCCTAACTGCTCTTTACTCTAGATTTCCCCCATGTAGATATCTATAGCCATCAATTACATATATGTATACATATATGTATACATATATGTATACATATATGTGTACATATATGTGTACATATGTGTAATATGTGTGTGTGTGTATACATATAAACATCAGAGATGGATTTACTCTTAAGTAAATGAAGCTTAAACTTTAGGACCGTACTGTCCAATATGAAAGCCACTAGCCTCATGTGACTATTTGCATTTGAATCAATTAAAATTAAATGAGGGACTTCCCTCATGGTCCAGTGGTTAAGAATCTGTCTTGCAATGCAGGGGACGCCGGTTCGATCCCTGGTTGGGGAACTAAGATCCCACATGCTGCGGGGCAACTAAGCTTGCGTGCCACAACTACCGAGCCTGTGCACCACAACTAGAGAGACTGCGTGCTGCAACTACAGAGCCCACATGCTCTGGAGCCTGTGAGCCACAACTAGAGAGAAGCCCGTGCACTGCAACGAGAGATCCTGTATCCTGCAACTAGGACACGACGCATCCAAAATAAAAAAATAAAAAAAAAAGAAATAAATTCAGCTTCTCAGTTACATTAACCATCTATCAAGACTCAAAGTCCCATGAGGCTAGTGGCTACATATTGAACAGTGTGGTGGATACTTCCATCATTGCAGAAAGTTCTGGACAGCACTGCCCTCGACCTCTCACCCACGGGGCCCCTTGCAAGGCCTTGAGAAGGGCCTTAGCCACATGTTCACATGATCATGTGATTTTATAATAGACAGAAGTCAGTGGTTGTGATTTCCTTTCTTGTCCTAAAGGACACTTTTGAAGTAGTTTTGTACCTACTTTTGGATTTACAATTTTGTATTGAACCCCTCAAATTTTAAAAGATCAGGCCTCATCATACTTGGATTTATCCTTGAGTCATCGTAGTTCACATGGCTCCCATGTCAGAAAGCCCACTCTGCTAATCCAGCCCCAGAGCAACCAGTCTTCATAACCCAATGCATAGATTTTGATTCCCACATATGGATGGTTCCATTCTGCTACAAAAAGGCAGAGTTAAGATCAGCACTGCATTCAAAGCTTTGAAAAGTCTGTGTCTTTGAGACTGATGCTCTCTACAGAAATGGGCTCTAATTTGTCTAACTTCTCCCTTCAAATACACTTTCATTTTAGAAAATTGAGAGATTTCCAAAAAGCCTGGAGGGAACTGTGACATTCTTTTGAGTCCTAGTGTTTATCTGGGAAGTTGTTACGCATTTGTAGGTGAACATTAAATAGCCGACTCTCTCCTCATCTTGTCCATGGCATTCTTTTGATGCTGCTAACACGTATTTTGATAGAAGATGCTGCTATAAGGGTCTCAAAGTAAATTCAAAAGAGCATTTGCCAAATCAAAATGCCTTTTTGCTTTTAAAATTTTGAGAGTAAAGAAAATACAGGCAGAATGAATAATTTTAAAAGCAAATGAGTCTAACTCAAGGTAGTCAAGCACACCTTCTCAGGGAAGGAGTAACAAATGATAAACAGAAGTCAGGGCTCCCACCCACTAGGACACCCCCTTGGCATGGCTGGCTCTTTTACACCAGCTGAATTCAACACTTAGTTATTGTCAGGGGTTAATCATTTTAAAAAGTTTAATGTGACTCCCCACTGATTGATTTCACCATCAGAGGATTTCTGACCTTGTGTCTCCATTTTCCCCTGATTAAAAGCACCAGATATAGCCTGACTTAGTGCTTGGAAACATTTCAATAGACATCCTGGCAGCCAGAGAGGGAGTCAATAGTCACCAGTGTATGTTGCCTCAAAATATACACAGTGACATCTCTAATTTTAAGAAATTGGCTGGTAAATTGTCTCAATTTTGAGTGCAGAATTTGCTGCTTTTCCTCTATGAATGCTGACACCCCGGGTGATCATTCTAAGTGGGGTACTTACGACTGTGGTCCTGTACATGCTGGATGAGCTCACATGTCTGCTCAAAAATAAAACAGAAAGAATTAACTAACAGAATGCCAGGTCCTAGAGTTGAGAAATAAATAAGTGTCACAGGGTGCTCAGGCTCCTTTGGAGTTAGCAGATACGTACGGAGAAGGAAGGCAATCCTTTGGCCCCTTTCACACCCTAGGGAAACAAAGAGTGTGGTTTCAGGGCTTTGGACACACACATCAGGAGCCAGAATGTGCATCAACATTACTCTAAGAAAAAAAAAAAACTTCTTAACGTTTATATTCTAAGTTCAAGGGAGAAAAGAATTCATGTAGGATACTTGTCACCTAATTAACAATAACATTCTAAGGGGAAGAAACTGTAAGCAGTGAGTGTCCAATGGCCACTTTCCCCCAGCTGCATCTCTGGATGATAAGGGTTGCCCAGAAGCTAAGGATGGAGCTGACAATGAGACACTGGCAGGGAGACTCTGGAGCAGGTCCTCAGCCTAGAACTAAATAAGCCTGAACCATCCCCTGTGCCTGCCCCTCCTTAAGGCAGAGGTACAGAGTTCCCCAATGCTTTGCCTTGGCCACTGGGCAGCCGCTGAGCAGAACCTAAATCTATTCCTGTCACTGGTTGGATGACAAAAGGACCAGACTCAAACTGAACTTCTGGAAGGTAATCCCCATTGTCTTCCCAAAATGACTAGATATATCTCTGGGTTGGGGATAGAAAGAACAAAGGGGAATTGGTTTGAATTTCATGTGTTTGGTCTCATCTTTGGAACAGGAAGAGTCTGGCTGCTCTCACACAGAGACAGGGAAAAATGCGATGGCGCCCCACCCAAACTCCCAAAGAAAATAAGTTCCATGTGAATGCAACGTTGGTAACTTACTTATTAATTTCCTCTCACTTTCTTTCATTCACTGATCACTTACTGACTGTGAGAAAAGGGCAAGGATTGGCCAGATAAATAAAATTCACTGATCATTGAGAAATCTCATTCTAGATGAAATGAGAAATCCCTTTTCATTTCCTCCCTCAATTCCTCCCACCACCCAAGAAATGGCAACTGATATTTAATCGGCATTTTTTCCCCTCCTCTCTCTGAGCACATTAAAGGTGGAAAAATAGTGAAAATTGTTGCCAAGCTGCAAAGACTGAAAGCACACATATTTGGATAATGAAGATTTTGGGCACTGACTTTTTATTTGGAAAAGGAGCTGATGTGATTTATGGGTTTTCAATTTACCTTGCGTCCAGGAGGTCCCAGCTCCCCAGGGGATCCCGGTTCTCCTGGAAGCCCAGCAGACACCTCAAAGCAGAATTTATTTACTTTAGAATTATACATACATGTTTGTGTGTTTGTGGGTGTGGGTGTTTTACATTTCAAAAGCAATACACTTTCATTTTAGAAAATTGAGAGATTTCCAAAAGGCACACAGAAGGAAAAACATCCTCAGCAACCTCCTCTCCCCCAAATAATCCTTGTTGACATTTTGGTGTCTTTTCCTCTGCTCTTTTATTTGTTTATCCTTTTGGTATTAATCTATACATATTTTAATATATTTTTATACTTTTTCCTGTTGCCTTTTAAACTAAATATACATCTTGGGGCATTTTCATGTTACTGATATTCTTTCACAAAAATCACCTTTCATGGCTGCCATAGTATTCTATTACATGGATATACCATGATTTATTTAATCAGTCCTTTATGGTTGGCATTTAAGTTTGCTGTTGTTGTAATAAGCATGCCACTATAAAGTCATATGTGCAATTCTGATTATTTCCTTAGGGAACATTGTTAGAACTAGAATTGCTGGGTCAAGGGAGAAATTTTAATCTAAATAAATTTTTATCTCAACTTATCTAAATTTAGTAGGTGACTAAGCTGAAAAACAAACCCCCAGAAAAATAAAAATTTAAATATAAAAACCTTTGAAGAACTAAAACAAGAAAATATTTAGCAGTTGGCTGGAAACATTTGTAGTAAAATGGGGAATAACAGCAGTAAATAAAAACAACATTTGTTGACTACTTACTTTATTCATGTGCATTCAACAGTATAATTTATCATAAAGAAAGCTAGAATTTAGTTTAAGAATTAGGAAAATATTCCTTTGTTCATTCACAATGTCATGTTTTTTATAAGAATAAAAAACAAATTTGTCTAAAATCAACTTAATTTGTAAAAGCATTGCCTATGGAACAGCAAATAATTACTGATATCCTTTGGGTCTTCCAATGATATTTACAGCATGCTGGGTTGAGTAAAAAAAACAAAACAAAACAACAACCTTACTGATCATATTTTATTTAGAAGATATAGATTAACCTCCAGGGCAAAAAAAGGCAGATTGAACATTGGCATTTACTTTTGCTCCCTCCAATGTCTTACTAAAATAATAGTAAGCAGATTTTTTTAAAAGGCAAAAATATGACAAGCATGGGGAGAATGAGAAAGGAGACAATAGCCATCAAACTTCAGATGCTGGAAAGCAGAAGTACCAGTGTTAAATGACTCAGAGCTGAAAAAGCTAAAACCTAGGCCAGCAGCAGGGAAAGCCAAGAATCTGTGTGTTTTATAACACACTCTCAGAAGGTACCTCCAGAAGTGGAGGTAAAGAAGAGAGGATTAATAAGGCAGATTGGTTGAAGATCATTTTAGGAATCCCCAAGCCTCCTCCCCATTCTCTACCATTGGGTGAATGTCCCTTCTTCCTCCTCAGTGACAGAGGTAAAACCGAGGTGTCTGCACTAGGAAACCCCAGACAGAGCTGAGGGCCAGTGGTACCATCCAGAAAATAGGGTGATCAAATGAAGGTGTGGAATAGATGTGAGACCCCTAGAAAGCTGGGGTTCCCAGAAAGCTGGCAGCCAGAACTTCACCCTCAGGCAGGAGATTGAAAGAATCTTCTCAGGGGAATCTGACTAGATTTGAGAAGAAAGACCCAAACATGCTGATATCAGACATTTGCTAAGTATCAACTCAGCCAGATCACTCTTCAGTGACACTTGTAGTTGACGAGCCCCACCCATCTCCTCGGGGTTTCCAATCAGAATTTTTGTCCTCAACTCTTCAATAGAGAGAGTTAGCCCATTCCCCGGAAACATGAGAAATAGAGAGCAGGACAGAAAAAAAACACACGGCAGAGAACAGACTATGTTGGGCAAAGAAGACTCCAAAAATACTAATTTATATCCTCAGGGAGATGAGATGTTTCAACCATGAAACAAGAGCAGGATAGTATAAAAAAGGAATATTCTGACAGCAAAAAAATGAGTGCTTGAAAATTAAACTATGAGAGAAGCATGGTAAGATAAAGTCAAAGAAATCTCCCAGAAAGTAGAGCAAAAAGACAACTTGCAGAGAAATAGGAGCTAAGTGGCAGAGGGATTGCCAGGTTTTCCTAACAAACCTTGTGAAATTAGTTGACTCTCTAAACCAGTGGTCCTTAGCTGGGGGGTGGGGGTATTTTGTGTCCCTCAACCCCGACTCCTGTGGGGACATTTGGTAATGTCTGGAGACATTTTTGGCTGTCATAATGGTGGGGGACAGGCAGATGATGCTGATCTAGTGGGTAGAGGCCAGCGATGCTGCTAAACATCCTGCAATGCACGGAGCAGCCCCACAGCAATTATCCAGCACAAATGTCAGCAGTGCTGTGGCTGAGGAACCCTGCCTTGAAGTATGTGCATGTGTGTCAGTTGATAAAAAGTGTAAATACATACAAACATACCTGTATACCCAAAATAAGATAGGCTAAAAATCATGGCAAATTTTTAAAAAAATGCTTCAGTTGGGGGAAAAAGGTGAAGACCTAGAAAACTGAAACTAGGAATGTAATCATTCCAAGAGAACTAAAGAGACACTCAAAGCTTTATCACTAAAAGCTTCCAATGGGAACTTCCGATCTTTCAAAGGGAAAACCTGGAAGTTTTCAGTGTCTAAACTTCAAATTCAAAAATACTCACAGAGATGTAGAGAAAGCAGCATGGCAGGTGAAATAAGCAAGTTAAAAAACAGTGATGAAGGGCTTCCCTGGTGGCGCAGTGGTTAAGAATCCACCTGCCAATGCAGGGGACACGGGTTCAAGCCCTGGTCTGGGAAGATCTCACATGCCGTGGAGCAACTAAGCCTGTGCGCCACAACTACTGAGCCCATGTGCCACAACTACTGAGCCTGCACTCTAGAGCCCGTGAGCCAAAACTACTGAGCCCGCGTGCCTAGAGCCCGTGCTCTGCAACAAGAGAAGCCACCGCAATGAGAAGCCTGTGCACCGCAACAAAGACCCAGCGCAGCCAAAAATAAATAAAAATAAAAAGTAAATTTATATTAAAAAAAAAAACAGTGATGAATTGTCCAATGTGGGAAAAAAATTCAAGTAACCAAAGGCCAAGACAAAAAGATGATATATTAATTCCCTATTAGTTTATTGCTTTTTAAAAATGATTAATGTGCCATTGGGCAGCAAGGGAACCCAAGAAACTGCTGACCATGTTTCCATGCCTCCAATGTCCACGGGTAAACTACCTCATTAACAAGCAGAGGGAAAAGATCCAGAGATCTGGATTAATTTGAAAGTCTTTTCAAATTATCTTTCTTTTATCGGTCTTCTTCTTCTTTTTTTTTTTTTTGAGAACAAAATTGTTAAGGGATAGTCATCCAAAAACATGTATGAAGAAAAGCATTATAGCCAGGAAATAGTCCTCTTGGGAAAAGCAGGATGGAGGGAAAGAAGTTTCTTTATTTTGTACCCCTAAAACCCACATAAATAATCTCTTCACATAAAGTTTTTGTTATACTTTTCAGGAAAAAAACAGATCAGAGTAAAACTAACTATGGTGACAAAACTGGAAAACCACCTCAAGTAACAGTTTTTATCAGACTTCGCGTTTTTCTTGTCCAGCAATTGACATGGTATCAAGATCAGTTGCCTGATCAGTGCTGTTCTGAATAAAAGAGATAAAGATGGCCTCAGGAGATAATTGTCATAAGATTTGCCTTTTATAAAGCCACCATCTCAGTTTTGCAGCTTATGATATATAAAGAGTCAGCAAAGGCAAAAATCCATTCTTAGCACACGAGAACCCAAGGCAAGCTCGGGATGCTGATGCTTCTGAGGGTGCCGGAGGTGGGTGTTTATTCTGAGTGGTCCAAAGCATTAGGCAATGTCTAGGTCCTCCAGGGAATAAAAAGGACACATTCATTACAGTACATTATTTTACATAATAAATGGAAACTTTCTCCTCGAGCTCAAGAGATACTCTCTTGAGCTAAATTGGGAGAGGACCACCTCATTAAAGTAGTTTAACGAGACCTTAACAGGGGAGACAAGATGCCAGTGGGCATTAAATTACACGAGATCTGCCGGGGGGGATGGGATTAAACTGGACATATTTTGTGGTGCAAAAACAGTTTTGACCACAAGGATTCCTTAAGAAACAACACACAACTTATTTCCAGTGTTAAGAATGGTACCTTGTCAGCCAGATCAGGTGAACTTGGTCACTATGAGCCTTATTGCTGGCAATGAAGGATGAGTAAAATATCCATTTCCCTTCCCCAAGTTTGCCTTAACAAAAACCACACGTTTTACAAGTCTTTGGGACCAAATGACAACTCAAATGACTGTAAAAGCATGAAAAAGGAGTTCCCTGGTGGCGCAGTGGTTAAGAGTCTGCCTGCCAATGCAGGGCACACGGGTTCAAGCCCTGGTCCGGGAAGATCCCACATGCCACGGAGCAACTAAGTCCGTGCGCTACAACTACTGAGCCTGCGCTCTAGAGCCCGCGTGCCACAACTACTGAGCCCACGTGCCACAACTACTGAAGCCTACACGCCTAGAGACCGTGCTCTGCAACAAGAGAAGCCACCACAATGAGAAGCCCGCGCACCGTAACAAAGGGTAGACCCCGCTCGCCGCAACTAGAGAAAGCCCATGCACAGCAATGAAGACCCAACACAGCCAAAAATAATAAAATAAATAAATAAATAAACAAAAAAGGCCTTCCCAAAGTAGCTGAGGTTGTAAGGCTTTGCAGCCTGAGAAACTTACTGTCTTGCCTCTAGTGCCCTTGGGTCCAGTTTCTCCTGGACCACCAGGGTCCCCAACCTCACCCTAAATAAATTCAGAGAAATAAAATAAAATGGTTAGTAAAATCAAAGGGATATATCTCATTGTATTTTTATACTGATTCCAACACGAAGACATTTTTCACATATATTTTTATCTTTAATCGTCTTCTTTGAAGAGTCTTCCCTCCAATAACCTCTCATTTTTAAATTCTCCACACAGTACACTGGAGCCTCACTGTTTTATTTCTCTGTCTCTCCAGCCAGAACACAGCCTCCTTGGAGATATGAACTGTGCTTTTCATTTTGTCCCCTGATCCAATCACAGGACCTAGCATTTACTTAGCTCAGACAATCTTTCTAGCAGAAGTGAAAGCCTTAAGGTAGAGGACAGCATCGCTAACTTATTATCTGAAGGTGCCTTATAAACATGTTGGGAGAATTGAGGCAGGTGAGATCAGGTAATTTTGGTTTTCCTTACATTTTACTTCCCTTTGAGCAAAGAGGAAAATACATATGGTAGAGGGGAAGGAGTACATGTGAGGAGAAAAATAAGGATGATTTCTTCCTTTACTTATGAATTAAAAACGAGAAATGAAATATTATTTTTAAAAGTCTGCTTCTTCCTTCTCCCCTTTCCCCATAAAGTTTTCTTTTTATTCATTTATAATTAACTATCCTTCTATTATCCTATAATACATTTCATAAGCCCAGGAGTATCTCTGATTGATCCCTAGTTAGTATGAAGTACACGGTACCTTAGGTCCAATTTCTCCAGGGAATCCTTCTTGCCCCTATAATCAACGGTGGAGAAAATTAATATATGCACATATCACCAGGGTAGGCTTATATTGACTTTAATTTTGCCTGCTGCCTTATTTAGTTTAAGTGCCTCTGAACCAAGGAAGGGCCAGAACAATTGAAAATGAAACTGTATGGCACGATTTGAGAAACTAACTCCAATTTCTAAATTAAACTATTTACTGGTCTCACCAAAATATCATGACAACCTAAGACAAATGGGTAAATGCACACATTTGAGGAATTACACACCAGCTCTCTTTCAAATGTAGACATTCGACAGGATAGCTGGCCATCTGGCCATGTGTTTCTGAAACAGTCTTCTTAAATGGATTTCAATTTTGGGGAAGAAATTGGGGAAGCCTGCCGTCTAAATTTGATCATTTGTTTTCTGGTCCTCTGTTTACCTTCTTTGGCCACAGACTATAGTTGAAGAGGTATGATAATCCTCATTTGATTAAAAACATATTTTATTTAAGATAAAGTTTATTTTCTGATCATTAAAAGTAAGATCTCCTCAAATATATTTAAAATATAAAAGGATAGAAAGAAGAAAAATCACCCAAATCTCACTTCCCAGAACTGTTACTATAAATATTTTGTCATATTTTCTTTAATCTTTCTAAATGCATTTCTAAAATGCATTTTAGCACAATTGGGATAAATGTTTTTTCTTATTATATTCTGATTTTTACTTGACATTGTCACAGAAGTTCTATACAATTATGTATGAACATTTACATTCATTTTAAAGAGTGGCTAATATTTCAATGCTATAAGCTACTTAATAGTTCCATTTTTAACAAATATTAAGGTTGTTTCCAATTATTCTCTATTCTAATGAAAATTTCACTGGAAATCCTTCATTCATTAGGGTTTTTTTTTAAAAGAAATTTTAGCTGTTTGGGGTTTGTTTATTCTTCCAGACAGCCTCTTGCATCATTCCCATTGGGATTTCATTTAGAATTGCATTGATCCTTTATAATGTTTTAGACTTTCCAACAAGAACTTGGTATGTCTCCATTTATTGAAATTTTTTACCTCAGTAATTTTTGTCATAGGTCTTGAACATTTTTGTAGAAAGGATGTTCTTAACTATATTATGTTTTTGTGGATGTTATTATGATTTCTAAGTGGTTATTGTTGGTATACAGCAATCACTGCTTTTGATAAATTTATCTTACTTCCAGACACTTAAATATGCAGTGACAATATAAAGTTATAATTCTGATATAAAGTTACGAGGTTTAATTTTGAAGTTACTGCTTGGCCCAATGCATTTGGAAAGGCCCTGTAAAACTTCTCACTAATGATTAGAGTAAACATAGTCAGAGGACAAATTTTGGAATGCCTCCCTAAGGCTCTAGATTAGATGTACTGTTCAAGCTGGAAGCAGTCAGGCCCTGGCTGCGCATCTCTGCAAAGAACAGAAAATTAATTTCAGGTTTCACTTGTTGCCTGGCCCTTATGTTTAAGTTGTTTTCTTTTTTTCTACCATATTCCCCACAAGATATCAGCAAATAAATGATCAAAATCTATCTATAAAGGTCCAAGTCTACCTTATTCACTACTTGCTTTTTTCTCTTAAATGTAGCCATAAAGAGCAACAGAAAATAAATGGAAAATGACCAGCTTTCAGTCGATGTGTCTTACCTTTGTTCCTTTACTTCCAACACTACCATAACCTGGGTTGCCATCATCACCCTGTAAACAAAGCAATTATTTACAAACATCCCCTACTGCAGACAGAGGCAGCCTTATTCACAAGAGAACTAGACAACCAGTTTTTTGGTTTGATTAGGAAAAATTAGGCAGCAGGATTCTCCCTCTGGGGCAGCCCACTGACATAGTGGCACTAAAGGAAACTCAATAACAGGCACAGACAATGCACTGTCCCTTAATCTCACTTGTCTCATTATGTTATGAGGATTAAATGAGAAAATTTCAGGTGTATAATAATCTTAAAAAAAAGAAGGTAGAAGTGTTATCTCTCCTGGATAACATTTGTATTTTAATACCTTAGCTCTAAACCATTTTCAGTTTTCTGGATAAAAGTAAGATCTCCTAAATGTCTGGGCACTGGCTACTGTTGGATCCTTGTAGAGGTCTTAGTGAGAAGCCCCGAGCACTGGGGGAAGGGTGGGCTCAGTTTCCCATGAATGGGTTTGGATGAGAGGAAAGAATGCAAGAAAGGTTATGGGGTTGTTAAACACAAGTTTTGTCCATTTTATCATTTGGCTTCAAGAGCATCCCAGCCAGGATGCTTGGTACCTGGGAAGTTGCTACCTTGGAAAAGCTGGTCAAGATGAGGATGAAATCTCAATCACTAGAAAGCTCTACAGCTAGATTGGGATGTTATCTTCAACACGCTCTTCAGAGAACCACACCTAATATCTATTGAACTAAAAGGATTCCAAGAGCCAGATCAAAAGTAGGAATAAAACACAAACCCGCAAGCCTCGAGGACCCCGAAGGCCAATGGGTCCTTTTTCTCCCACATCGCCAGGTTCTCCCTGTCAAACAGAACAATGAAATGTGTCCTTATTAGGTTGCTTTTGTAAAGGGAATTAGAAATGATGGCACTAAGACAAGAATTTTCAACTGCATCCATGTGTATCACAGTGACAATGAGTTAGTGGCCAGGACTGTGTCTGTAAGCAATACAAGAGGAACTGCTGTTGTTGGTGAGTGAAGTCTCCTCCATTGATAAATGAAGCCCCAGCAAGTCTGACGTATTGTTTAGTGCAAGTTGCCATCTTAGCAGCTCAGTGCTATGAGCCGCACCCTTGGAAATGTCTTACCATGAGTCAAAGAGGAGGCTCTGCACTGTCTTAAAAAATTAACAAAACAGTTTTCCATGATGATCCATGCAAATCTTCTGGCTGCTGCAGAAACAGAGGCCTATTAATCTACTTTTAATCAAGATAGCCAAGGTAGCACGACATCCCTGGCAATAGTTTCTGACTTCTGACTAATAGAACACCTACGGTGGGTTATCAATCAATCTCAGTATTACGGTGAGGAAATCCAACTACTTGGGAAAGTTAACATAGGTTTACAAAAGAAGGTTAACTCCTCTTCTTAAAAAAAAAAAAGCTTTTAAAGTTTAGATTTTAAATGTACAAAATGTTGTGAAGACAGTACAGAGAGTTCTTATACATTCCACATTTAGCCGCCTCTATTGTTAATATCACATTAGTTACATTAGTAGGAACATTTGTCACAACAAATACATGGATATTAACTCATTAACTAAAGCCCATATTTTATTCAGATTTCCTTAGCTTTTACCACTTAATCTCCTTTTCCTATTCCAGGACCCCATGTCTCTGTAGGCTCCTCTAGACTGGGACAGTTTATCTGGTTTTCTGGTTTCTGATGACCTTGACAGTTTTGAGAAGTATTGATCGGATATTTTGTAGAATGTCCCTCAGTTGGAGTTTGCCTGATGTTGTGCTCATGATCATGCTGTGTTTTATGAGTTTGCGGAGAAAAGACCACAGAGGTGAATTGCCCTTTTTATCACATTGTATCAAGATTATATCCTATCAACATGGCTGGCACTATTGATGGTAACCTTGACCATCTGGCTGAGGGAGGCTTGGCTAAGTTTCTCCACTGTCTAGTTATTCCCCCTGCCCTTTCCACAAAGCTCTCTCTGGGAGAAAGAGTGTGGAAGGGTGCCCAGCCCATGCTGAAGGAGTGGGAGTGGTTTACTCATTGTTAAGGACAGAATGACAGCACAGTATATGTGAGGAGTCCAAATGAACAAATGTCCACCAGCGATGACTGACCCTGGGGGGCGGGCGGTGGGAAGAGAATAGGGTTCCATGGAAGGGAGGCAGAAGATCATCTGCCCTGAAGCCTTTCTTTCAGGGCGGTGTCCCCCACAGTGTGCTCTGGGGGCCACCTGCCTCCCAATTACCTGGGGTCCACGGGCAAAAGGAAATACCAGGACCCCATCGGTATCAGTCTCTGGTGGTGGAGCCCAAGGATATGCCTTTATAATAAGCTTCTCAGCGGATTCTTATGCACACTGAAATTTGAGAACATCTGCTTTAAGGTAGGAAGACAAGGGAAGCCATGAGGCTTGTCCAGGGTCAAACACTTTATTATTGGTTACAGCCAGGTGTTGAGCTCAGTATTAATTGCTGGGTTGCTTGCCTCCCTGGGAACTTGAGCTTAATGGAGTAAGGCAGGAGTAAGTGCCTGGGGATCATCTCAGTTAATTATGAGTGTAAAAGACTTGGTCTACCTTGGGGCTGCCCAAAGGGTTTGGGTTTGCTTTGAGGGCACTTACCCCCCAAATTCTTGCCCCTCCCATTCAAAAGTCCCTCTTATTAATAATGATATTCTTTGGCACAACTACCCTGCTCCTGTCTATCTCCTTCCATACTTCTTTCTACACGCTCAGTTACATCCCCCTCTAGGGTCCCTCCATCCCTGTCTTGGTCCCTTCCAACACACCCCATGGAGTGCCTTCATTTCACATGAAAACCTTCCCTATACACCCATGATGTCTGTACACACACATCTTCACTGTAAGATAAACTGTGTTCTTACCAGTGACACCACTTCCCCTGCAGCCCTCTCCAGGGCAAGAAGGCAGCAATGTATCTGTTCCAAACTTTCTTTTCCAGACCATTATTGCTATGCCACATGCTCTAGTAATCCCTTCCTTTTGGAGCTGATTATCCTTGTCATCCATGGATCGCATTTCGTCCTGCAATCAGCTGTCTTTGTAACACTCGGCTGCTGGCTCCATCATGTCCGCCCTTCTTAGCAGTTCTCCATTCCAATGCTCGCCCCTCTTCTTATGCCCTCAAGAAATTTCTCCATTAATTATCTACACTTTCTCACATCTTCAACTTCCTCTTTTCTCTCTGTTTTTCTTTCCTCTGTTTATAAAAGTAAACTACAACCTCTTCTATCATTGAAAACGAATAAATAGCCTGCTCCAATCTGTTCTAGACCTTGCCAGTACTAGCAGTTAATGTCCCACCTCACCCCCAAAGCCTAGTTTCTCCAAAGAGTAGTTTACAGCCCAGCATCCATTTCCTCCTCATGAACACATTGTTCAGTCCTCTTCAGCCAGTCAATTGCTACGTTTTGGAATCTATTCTTTGGCTCATTTAGCCACCAGATGTGGTGGCTTCTCCAGTCCTCTCTTTCTTACTTGCTCAGTGCCAGCTGAGACTCCTGACCTCCCTTTCTAGGACTCTCCTTCTCAGCATCCAGTGTATTTTTCTGCTTCTTTCCCATCCTCCACTTACCCTTCTTACAAATGGTCATCACCAAGAGTCCTTTTAAACTCCAAATGATTCTGAAACCTCCATCTCCAACCAGTCCTAGACCCTCTCCTCTATTCCCCAAACCAAGCATTTTTCCTCACTCTTATTCCTCACTCTGACTTTCCCACTTCTGTGATGGGGTTCCTGCTCATGCTGGAAGCCCAGAGTCATCCAGCCCTCTTCTCTCTGCCTCAGTTCCCTCTTGGGAGAGCCCTACAGAGTCATCATGGGTCCCTCCTGTCCTCACCCTGTTAAGTCATCCAATCACTGCTTGTCTTGGAGACTGTGAGAGGACACCAACCTGCCTCCTAGCTTCTAATCTCTCAGCCTTCAAAATAGTCCCACATTGAGTTGCCTATTTAAAACCTTCCAAAGTCTGGCTGTGCTTGTACACGCCAATCACAAATTGTAAATAACACCGTGCTGGCTACCTAGTCAAGTCAGTCACCACAGACTTTCTTGTTCTTCTCCCCAAACAGCATCATTTTTCTTCCCCCAAATACTGGCTCATGGGGTTTTTCCAATCCTGTGCTTCCCTTCACATTATTTATTCAACCTAAATTCCTCATGCCCCCTCTGCTTGCCAAATAACTTCTTACCTTCCAAAGTCTACTCAAAGTCTATATCCTTATGATGCCTCTTTTCCCAGCCCAGAAATACTTCTATTAACACTATGCTTAAACCTCCATTTCAGTCCACTATCCCTGACTAGTGTTTTATGTCATATATTCTTGTCTTGAAAATATTCTCAATTCTGTGGGGTTGATTCTATGTCATATTTATCATTACACAACCCAGAAATTCTTTCATGAAACAAATATTTTCTAAGCACTTATGACATGCCAGGTACTGTTCGAAGCTCTAGGGATACATCGGTGAGCAAAACAGACAAAGATCTCTGCTCTCCTGGAGCTGACTTTAGTACAGCTGAATGGCAGTGTAGTGTCTTTGTCTTTAAACGTATTCAGCGAGAGTTTGTATTAATGGAGGAAAGAAATAAAGGAAGAATAAAAGAAGAGAAGGAAGGGTGGAAGTGGGGGGGAAGAAAGGAAGGCCTGCCCTAGAACAGTCCCCCTTCCATGAGATCCTCAGCTCAGATTGGGTGTAGCCCCTTGTGAGATGCTGAGCTGGATTCCCTGACTTCATCTGGGTCCACACCCACGTCCTTAGATGTTGCTGGCTCTCTAAGAACCAAGCCAGGGTATAGGGGCAATGAGATATGTTCTCTTTTGTGTTGAAAGGGCTCTGGCTAATATAACCAGACACACTTCCCTTGAGGAGAAAACCTCAGCTTTGGTGTGTATAAAAGAATGTGACTTACTTTATTTCCTTGGCTTCCCACACGGCCTTGACTCCCTGCCTCTCCTGCTGGTCCTGGAAGCCCCTGAAACAAAACAAGGATTGCAAATATAGCTGAACATAAAGCAGGTTTCCTTGAAACATTTTGTTTCTCTTCTAAGAGGAAAATGAACCACAGATGAGAAAAGAGTTATGGCTTTATGGACGCCTGCTCTGGAAAAAAGTATCACAGCTGTCAAATGAAGACTAGTAAATAAAAGAAAATTAATAAAGTAATTCAGTCCAGATGTTGACTAAATGATTGTGTTTCCCTGTGAGTCTTCTCTTCCAAAGAGATTTTAGTTTCTCACTGTTTTGCTGTAATAGCAGATGTTGCTAAAATGTCTAAAATTTGAAGAAGGCATTTCAGATGACGTTTGCCTTGAACTATATTATTCCCGGTTCCTCATTTTGAAAAAGCATGTTGTTGTTGTTTTTAAGGTTAGCTTATCTTTATTTGCAAATAATATGATTAATACAATAGAAAACTCAAGAAACTTTACTAAAAATAATTAGCACTCATAAGATATGTTCAGGTGGTACAAGATAAATATTCTGACATCATTTTCTCTTTCCTAGAAAAGTTAGAAAAGTAAATGTAAATAAATTTCCATTTATCAATATAAGAAAAAAACTGTAAAATACTCAGAATAAATTTAACAAGAAAGATAAAAGACTTACATAAAGAAAGCTTTAAGATTTTACTGAAGAACATAATAACAAAATTTAAACAAATGGATAAATATACCGTGCATCAATATGGAAAGTCTATTTGATATAATAGAAGTCTCTCTAATATTCTAGAAAGCATGCTTTCTTGGAACAGCTTTAGAGCTGAACATTAAAAAATTCCAATTCAGAGGAAGCCCAACTGCCTTTCTATGCTATTGACACTTGGGATCGGATTTTTCCTTTGGGATATCCAAACATATGGCAACAGAAATCTCTTTTGGTTAAACTGTTTACAGGTACTTGTAAATAGTCCAAACACCAGTGAATTGAAATCATTTTCACATTTTTTTGCCATGGTTACTATAATTTAAAAATAAGTAAGCCAAATCTGTGTAATAAGCATAATAGTTAGTAAATTAATTTTATGAGAAAAAAATTAACGTTAACCTTTTCGTCTTTTAAAGAATTAAAGATGTAATAAGTTGGACATAAAAAATTTCCTAATAGGAAAGATTGTTGAACAATGAATTAGTTACTAGGAAAGATAATAATGATCTTCCCACAACCTTCCACTTTCCCCTCTTCTTCATCTTAAAAAAGAAGTCTCAATTTCTTCATCCTCCAAAGCTCTTAACCCTTCCTCTTCTAACTTTTACTTCCATCACTGCATGGAGTTCCCATGACCTGCGTGTTCAATCCAGTTGACTTTTTTCTGTTCTTACCTTATTTGAATTTGATCATGTATTCTTTGAAACTTTTCCATTAACTTCTGTAACACCAAGTTACCATGGTCTTCCTGGCCCCTTTCTGGTCTTTTCTCAGTAAACTTTGAAGATTCTCTGTCTTCTATTTGCCTCTTAAATCTCCATGTACCCCAGGGCTCCTCTAACCTTATTTTCTCACTTCATCCCCTCTTTCTGAGTGACACCCCATATATTTTCACATACCACTTCCACAAAATGATTCCTAAATATATGACTCTATTCCAAACCACTCAACTGAACAGCAGAATCATCTATTAAAATGCCTATTGGGTATTTCATCAGAACTGATTACCAAAGAAAATCATATTTGCCACCAGTCATGCTCAGTCCTATTCTTTTCATAAGGAATGGTGCCACCCTTTACTTCCCTTGAAACCCAATCCAGAAACCTAAGAATCATCCTAGACCCCTCCCTCTAGCTCATCTCTCAAAATCAATCAGCTACAAGTCCTACAGGTTCTATCCCCTTTCTGTATCCATCGCTCTTCCATTCCCATGGCCATCACCTACGTTCAGGCCCTTCTTGCATTCTTGCCTAAATTCCAGGCTTCCCTGAATGTAGCCTGGCCTCACTCTAATCCATTCTCCTTTCTTTTTCCCTTTTGATTTAAAATGTCAGGCTGATGATGTTATCGCTTTGTCTGAAATTCTGAATTCTGAGTAGATTTCAGAATAAAATTGAAGGTCTTTATTGATATGTAAAATCCCTCAAAATGTGGGTATTGCATGCCTCTGCAGTCATCAATCACTCTATGGTCATGCTCATCAAACCATCTGAAGTCCCCAAATTCTTCCCATTGTCTTATGTCTCCACACTTATGCAAGATGTTCCCTTAGCTGTTCCATTTTCCCATCTAGGGAGAGGTACAATCTCCCTTTCTTGAAAATCTTACTTTTAGCATCACTGTTTCAAGAAGAAGACCTGAACTCCCTGGCTGAATTGGGCCACATAATTGTCCCACAGATTCCTCTACTCTGTAGGTAGTTGTTCATTTATTTCTCTCATCCACTAGATGCCAGCCTGTACACTCCTTGAAAGAAGGGGCACATCTTATTGACTTCATATCTCTGGAACTTAGTATTGTATGTAGAACCAATCAATCCACCCATCCATTTCTCTATCTATCTATCCACCTATCCAGGAATGGTCCCCAAGAGGGATGAAATAGTGTGTTTAACTTGTTGGTTTTCCATATGGAATTTTCATGTACTTCACATGTACATGAAACGTACTTCTGAAGTAGAGAGATTTTAATTGTCTTTGACAATAAGGGGTATATTGGAAATCTTGCTTAAGAGCTCACTTTTTGTGCTTCCTTCAGACATAATGAGCTCTATGAGATGAAGGAGATTTCTCAGAGATTACTTCATGTATAGTTCCCACAAGCACACACAAGCACAATGAGAGATTATCCTGTTTGAAAGTCTTTCAAAATAAAAGATTTCTTGGATAGAAGGATGGAAATGGACAGTCTTGTAATTAGAACATCAGAAAACCTGATCCTGTTTCCTGTGCAGAATCACACAAAGTACCAAACCAGGGTTTGTGACTGCTTGAATGGGGCTTAAACTTCAGTGAATTGTTACCCAGATATATTACCTACTCAAATACAGCTGGTTGTAAAAGGGACTATGTTTGTAAAGGAAAGAAGGAAAATTCCCTGCTACCCCTAAGATATCAAGAGTCGAAAATTTGCCTGGATCTGAGATCAAGAGCAGCTGTGGAGTATAAAGAGGAGCTCAGGGCATCTAAAGGGAAAGAGAGTTAGGCAAATCTCCATTGGCTTTGTTGTAATGGCAGCCTTTTATTGAGCATTTATTTTGTGGAAGGCACTGTACTAAGAGGTATATATTTATATATAGGCTTCTTCAATCCTTACAACAACACAATGAGATACATATTCTTTTTTTTTTTAACATCTTTATTGGAGTATAACTGCTTCACAATGGTGTGTTAGTTTCTGCTGTATAACAAAGTGAATCAGCTATACATATACAGTTATACCTATTTCTCCTCCCTCTTGCATCTCCCTCCCATCCTCCCTATCCCACCCCTCTAGGTGGACACAAAGCACTGAGCCATGAGGCTGCTTCCCACTAGCTATCTATTTTACATTTGGTAGTTCAGATACATATTCTTAACACCATTTTACCAGTCAAAAACAGATTCTCAAAGCATTTAACCACAAATCACTCAGTTGATAAGAGAATGAGATGGGAATGCAACCTGATTCTGACTCTAAAGACTGAACTCCCAGCCACTCTGTCTGCTGTTCTGAGGCCCATGTCTGGGACAGGATTCCAAAACTCTTACCATCTGTGCACCAGCTGAGACTGGAGTTTTAAAAATGTGAATCTCCAAGCTTGATGCAGGAAGCTGGGGCCAGATCTAACCTCCAACATGGGGACTTGGGCTGGGGATCATGTTCACTTTGTGACTCTGACACAGAGTCCTTGGCAATCACAACTGCTTAAGTGAGGATAGAAAGGAGGTGTTTAGAGGAGGTGTAAATGTTTTTAAAATGTCCTCAGGTAGCGTCTTATCACAAGGGATTGTACTAGGAGTTTGGGATAAATGGCTGGGGCACTGCCAAGAACACTTTGACTTTGGATAGGATATGGCAGGGCAGGGGCAAGAGGTGTGGGTTCTTCCCATACTTAAAAGGAATCTGTCTCATTAGTTTTATGGGGGTAAAATCTTTTCTACACTCACAACCAGCAAATATCATGCTGGGATGGAACAACACAAGGAAATTAAGTGCTCAGCTTCTGTAAGAGTCAGATATGAGCTAAGTCTGAGAAATAAAAATCAAGAGACCAGCAAGGGGTGGGCTAATGCAAGAGCAAACCACAAGACACCTGAGAAGATGCTGACCTGGATGGTGCTAGTGTAGGAGATGGCCCCCAACCTCAACTTCTGAACCTTTTTCATGCACCCTACACTCCATCCACATTGAACCATTTATGGTTTCCCAAACTCACCTTGATCTCTTTTTAGACAACCTGGTTCCTTTCCTGTGCCTGCCTCTCCCTTGGTCACCTGGAAAACACCTCCTTATCCTGCAAAAGCTAAGCCACTCTCTTCCTCCTTTAACTCCATCCATTCTCCCACCACTCTACCTTGGGTATAATTCTATTTTAACATTCAGTACATCACATCCCAACTATTTGTTTGCATGAGTTTCCTTTATGAGACTGGGAGCACTTGAGGCTAGGGTCTATGTTTCATTCACCTTTTTATTTTACTACAGGGCCTGACACACAGGAAGTGCTCAGTACATGTTTGTCAAGTGAGTAAAAGAAATGGTTGATGGATCATCCAATCTGGATTATGCAGAATGATGAAATTCAATGACTGCAATATAGATTATATATTGTTATAGTGTTACTATTATTATGGCCTTCCTTGGATTGGCATTAGCATGCTTTGGGCATAAAATGAGCCTGTTAACTTAGGTAATGTTGATGCAATATAGTAGCAAAAACATTTATATGATGTGTATTATATTGCAGGCACTGTTCTAAGCTCTTATATATATTAAACCATTTAATTTTTGCAACAATTCAATGTGGTAGCTATTATTACTATTGTCAGTTTACAGCAGGGAAAACTGAGGCACAGAGAGGTTAAATAATTTGCCCAAGGCCACATGGCTAGGAAGATACAAACCTGGCAATCTAACCCAGGCAGGCTGGCTCCAGACTCTGTGCCTTTGACTACTATGCTATGCTTTAGAAAAATAACAACAGAAATTATACTTTGTATCCAAAATTTGCACTGAATAATTTCAACCTTCCTTGATATTTCATATGATGCTTGATATTTCATATGATATTTCTAAGTATTTAAAGAATAATTCCAGCTGTAACTGGAATTAGTATTTTACATCTGATTTTCCATTTCTTTTCTAGGCATTGGTTATATTAGTGTAGGACTTGAAGGTAAACCAAACAAGAAGGGAACAAGGGAAGGTACAAAAGAATATGCCATTCCTTTCAAAGTTCTTTCTTCTTTCTCATTGTACCATGGACTGTACTTCTTTTATCTCATAGCTATATACTTGGCTGGATTAGCACATTTGATCTAAGCAGAATTCCCCAACAGTGCATAAATTAATAAGTCTTCAGAACACTGTCAACAGAAATCACATCCCTTTTTCTAAATGTACATCCTAAGAAACACTTTAAAGCCTGTAGTTAGAAAACACCCATGTAATTCCATTCGAGAGGCTGGTCCTTGTGCTGTAAAACATTATGAAGCCTATGTCAGTGAATTTATAGAGCTAATAAAGAATAATACTCCCTTGTCTATCTGATTGTGTTTGTCTCCCATGGTTTTCCTTTGGAAACAACAATTTTGAGATCTAATTCATCACCTCCTGAGCACAGAAAATTCTATACATCTTTGAAATGGCACTTTCACTGTTTTGACAAGGGTATTTCCAGAAAAGCAATAAAAGAAAGAAACACACTTTCCAGCCAGTTAAACGGAAGAGCTAGGTTACAGGGAAGTGGTGCCTTTTGAGTAACTCTGGTGATGCCAAGAGGCTGGATGATTTATGACTATGACCATTCCTGCCAAGGTGAGATTAAAGGGGACCCTCTCATAGAAGTATGCTACAGGGCAAATGGAATACCTTATTCGAGTAATAGCCACTTGGATACAACTTTGGATTCTAGAGCAAGGGAATTACCAAGCTCTTTGGATTTCAAACCTTTTACATCTCAATATTTCATATAAACAGATGAGATAATCACCACATATATGTTTCCCTTGGCACTTACTGTTTTTTTTTTTTTTTTAAATCCCGATTTGTGGTGCCAGCAATGATTCAAGGATGTGAATCCAAAATAGCTACATTTCATCAGTTTAGTCCTACATGAAATTTTAAAGTTTTCATGCTTTTTGAAGGGGCACATTCATCAAAATTAGGAACAAATATCATTATGAGCAGGAATTAATATGCTTTAAAATATTGTGTCATGAGATACAAGTTCATGCAAATAGCTTCTAAAAAATTTTGATGATGAACATATCCACTTAAACATTGGACCACTGCCCAGTTTAACTAATGGACACAAAGTAATGGATTCCCTTTATCTTCATGTTAGCCCAGAGCACAAGTCCCAACTGAGACTCATTCATTCATTTACTGATTAATTCATTATACAAATGTGTGTGGAAGCACTCTTATTCTGGGCTCTGGGACAAAGTCCTAGCCCTCACAGGGCTTACAGTCTAGAAGGGAAGACACACAGCTAAGCAAATAAATATATTCTATGATAGCAGGTAGTCAAGGACCAGATCATGTATAGGGACTTGCTACTCAGAGTGTGGTCTGGGGACCAGCAGCATCAGCATCACCTAGGAGCTTGATGGAAGTGTAGCACCTCAAGCCCCATCCCACAACTACTCAATCAGAATCTGCATTTAAAAAAAATTATTATATTTATTTATTTATGGCCATGTTGCGTCTTCGTTGTGGTGTGTGGGCTTTTCATTGTGGTGGCTTCCCTTGTTGCGGAGCATGGCCCCTAGGTGCTTGGGCTTCAGTAGTTGTGGCACGTGGGCTCAGTAGTTGTGGCCCATGGGCTCTAGAGTGCAGGCTCAGTAGTTGTGGCACACAGGCTTAGTTGCTCCGCAGTATGTGGGATCTTCCCAGACCAGGGCTCGAACCCATGTCCCCTGCACTGGCAGGCAGATTCTTAACCACTGTGCCACCAGGGAAGTCCACAGAATCTGCATTTTAACAAGTTCTCTATGTGATTATTATGCACTTTGAAGGTAGAGAAGTGCTGATATTGGACAGTTCATTCCCAATGCTGGGTGTGTATATTAGAACCACCTGGAGAGAATTAAGATTTAAGTGGTCTGGGGAGGGTTCCAGGTGGTAGCGTGTTTTACAGTCATCCTGGGAGATTCTCATGTGTGGTTAGTTGAGAACCACTGAAGTAGGTTGTATTCTGGGGGCAAAGGGAAGCCCCTGAGGACGGGGATAAGGAAGTCATGTGACCTGATTTATATAGAGGAGGAATTCTTAACCTTATAGTAATGGCTGAGCTGCCATCTTCTACCTCTGTGTCTGATTCTGACATAACGACAACCACTCTGCAAGGTAGGGAACAGAATGTGATGTGGCCACCACATCGACCCCCAAAGTCAAACTTCATACACTTTGCTGGTTCACAGGCAGTAGATAACTCCATCTGCAGGGAGGAAACCATAAGGACATCCACATTCAAGCCAAGATCAAAGCCAGATGCAGTCACTGTCTCTCATTACATACCTGGGGACCTTTACTTCCTAGACCTCCTTTTTCTCCTTTCATACCAGCCTCTCCTCTTGGGCCCTACAACAGAGAATTAAAGCATTATTCTCTCCCTAAAAGAGAATACTAGATTATTAACTTGAATATTAATAATATTAATATTATTAACTTGAATATTAACTTGAATATTAACTTGAATAATAACTTGATTATTAACTTGAATATTTAAATATTAATATTAAAAATGGAAATGCTAAGTCAGTAATGTAGACAGAAATTGGAAAGAGAACTTCACTCATGGTTTTGGTTCTGTCTTGATCGGTCGAGCTCTCCCTCTCTGAAAGGATACAGGGTCCAATCTAGCCCTTAAATGGTTGGGCATTTGTAGTCAAAGTGAAGAAATACTGAACAGCTGAATTTTCCAGTACTGCTTTCTAATTATCCTAAGCATGTTTGTACTCAAAATAAATGTATTTCTTACGTTAAAAAAATAATCCTTACTTATGTAAATCTGAAACTGGGATAATTAAGTGGATTTTCTATTTAATGACCACACTGAATACTGGTCATAAATAAGACATGGCACATGGTAAGATGAAATTTAGATAATTCTACTTCTGTAATATTATGTTGCCTATTAACTTTGGCTTCATATGTTATGCAGAGGAACCTTCATGCTGTGTTTGGTTTTTGCATCTCCTTTAAAATTATGTCATAAAAAAGTAAGAGTCTATAAAATGGAAGAAGAGATGTAGTATTACTTGCTTAGTATGAAGTAAAGCCAGCCAATCTATTGAAATGTTTCCCCATGATCCCAGTGGCAAATATTTCTCACTTGAAGGTAAGAAAAGTGAACATTCCTCGGCTGCCAAGTAAGACAAAGAAAAGCCATTGAGTCAGAAAGAGACAGAGGTCCCAGGGGCAGACTGTTTACTGCTCTGAAATCTTGGTAAAATGTGGATTAAATTTCTCCTCTGATGTCTAAGGATATTTTGCCCAACTTCAGTGCAGCAGGCTGTTAACATATAATAGTTACTTCAATTTTTTTTAGCTACGTGAACTAAAACTTTGAAAATTGCAGGACCATTGCTTGTCCTGCATTTGCCAGAGAGCAAATTTACTTCTCAAGATTTCAAAAGTAAAAGTTTGGAGAGAAAAAAAAAATGTTCTAACTTTCTTATATCTTACCTTTTTTTCATCTCGGCATTTTTGAGGACTTCCCTTCCCTTCTCATGATTATTTTAGGCTACGTTTTGCTCTTTCTGGCACATGCTTCCTTTCCCCTCATGTAATCAGGGTAAGAGTCAACCATGGCTTGTTCCTCGCAAAGGAAGAAGTGCTCGAGGCAGCTCCTTGGAGAAGTGAGCTAGAAAGATGACTATAGATAACCCCGCTGAAAACCTCAGCTCTATTTGGAACAATTCTTTCCTAGGCTAGAGTCACTTTTTCTACATCACAGGCATCCAGATATATAACACTGAGCTCTTACTGTGCTAAATTGACCAAAATTTCCAGTTTTGAGGCTCAGTATTTTCCTTGGCTCGTCTCCCTAGGATACACTAGCCAGCCTGGACCCTGTCCTGGACTAGCCAGCACAGGGACCACTACCCAGCGTGTTCATTCACTTTCCACCTCTTGACTGGGACAAAGCTCAGATAAAGGAGACCAAATGCTGTACAAGTCAAGACTGTGTTGCTTCCTTACTTTATTACCCTGAAAACACTTGAAACATCTGTACTTCTGCAAGGGGGTTGGAGGTATTCTATCAAGGCTTCAGATTCTTCTTTCTGTTCTCAAAGCCTGACTAGTCTTTTTTTTTTTTTTTTTTAACATCTTTATTGGAGTATAATTGTTTTACAATGGTGTGTTAGTTTCTGCTATATAACAAAGTGAATGAGCTATACGTATACATATATCCCCATATCTCCTCTTTCTTGTGTCTCCCTCCCACTCTCCCTATCCCACTCCTCTAGGTGGTCACAAGGCACCAAGCTGATCTCCCTGTGCTATGCGGCTGCTTCCCACTAGCTATCTATTTTACATTTGGTAGTGTATACATGTCAATGTTTCTCTCTCACTTCATCCCAGCTTACCCTTCCCCCTCCCCGTGTCCTCAAGTCCATTCTCTACATCTGTGTCTTTATTCCTGTCCTGCCTCTAGGTTCTTCAGAACCATTTCTTCAAAGCCTGATTAGTCTTGATACGTACCTGAGGACCCTTAAGTCCCAGTGACCCCACAAGTCCATCTGGGCCTGGGATGCCTGTTTTCCCCTGTGGGGAGAGAGAAATCAAACTGTTAACATCGTTTCCTGAGAAATTTTGTCTTCTTTATGTGCAAGATTCTAAATATTTTTCCAATCACAATGGCAGTGCAGAATCTTTGCAAAAAATATGAAAAATAAAGGTAAATACAAGAAGGGAAATAAAAATCTTCTATAATCTCATCAAACTGAGATAACCACAGCTAATATGTTGGTGTATTTGCTTTCATTCTTTATACACATGCATGTGCACACACACACACACACACACACACACACACACACACACACATCCCTTCTTTTCCTATAATACTTGTTATATACTGTATCAAACTTGGGTGTTGGCGTGATAAAACTTACAATTTACTCCACATTTTCTTAAAAAATCTCCAGGCATCTTACACTGTATTTATATTCAAATAGATTGAATATCTAGGGACCAAAAGTTGAGCATTCCCTTCATATTGCCCTTGAACTCTGCCACAGATAAGAATTCCAAATAAGATTAAAGAGTTTAATTTAGACTATTGGATAGCCTAAGTTTACATCTCAGTTGTTACACAGTTAGATGAGATTAAATGTCCCTCACTGATGCTTTTCCTAGAAATCATAAAGAGGAAATTTCTCAACACTTTCTCTTCCCAATCTCATTTCATTCATTTCACGCCATTTTTCTGGATTCGCTCTCCATTTTGTTGCAGTCTAACCTTGAAAAAAGTGTGTGCGAGTGTGTGTGTGTGTGTGTGTGTGTAACATCTGTGGATGGTAAATTGGAAAATGTTTTACATTCATTCATAGTTTAACTAGGTATAAAATTCTAGGTTAACAGTTATTTTTCTTCTGCACCTGCAAAACATTACTTTGTTGTTTTTTGGCATGTATTATTGTTGAACAGAAGCTTGCTGCAATCTAATTGGTTATTCCTCTCACGGGTACAAGTGTCTTTTCTCTCTGGTAGTGTTTAAGATGTTTTCTTAACATTCTGGAGTTTTACCGTGATGTGATTGTGAGTGGATTTGTTATTTATCCTCATTGTATTTTCAATCTGAGGATGTGTGGTTCCTCAATTTTGTAAAATTCTGTCACTGCTCTTTCAAAAATATTGCAGTTTCATGTATTTACTTATTATTTATTTATTCATGATATATTTATCACCAATATGTACAAAGGGGATATGATATGACAGTTGCTATGGTCAACTTTTGAACAAAACATTCAGATTATCTAATTTGTATTAAGGTTTTATTGTACTCTCGGTTAAAAAGGGGTTTGTGCAAATTATAAGTAAGGTTCAGAGTTAACTGAACAAAAATCTAAAAGAAAGATCACCCACTGAATTACTAGAGTTTGTATCAATACTTGAAATCCAGACAAATTTAAATTTAATGATAATTGGGCCAAGTATTGTCTCTTATCTTTAATTTTTAGAGTTTTTGATTAAAGTGCCCAAATTTTAATTTTCTTTTAAGGTTTGAATTCTTTAAATTGTAGCCTAAAAGTTTTCCAAAATTTGATTCCACAACCATTATTATCAAAAAGTGAAAGAAATTTAGGCTTGGAAGAGACTTTCCAGAGTCTTTATTCAGGTTCTTTGACTGGACACAGAATATTTATCATTTGCAGTTAAGAAAAAAAAAAAAAATCACTGTACCTGTGGGCCTGTATGTCCCCTCTGGCCATGAACTGCCTACAATAGGAAAAAAAAGGTAGATAGCTTTAACTCTGAAAAAAATGCTTTTTTATGTTTAATTTAAATTAGTAATGGACACCTTAAGGCACTGACATTAAATGAAAAATTCCCACATATTGCTTTAAATTATCCACTTCACCATGAAAGCAAAATGTTGCCAACTCTGAATTTCTATAGGTAATTAAAACTATAGATAATGTAATCTATAAATACTTGTGAGAATAAACTGTGGTCCATAATTTATCCTCCACTAAACTACTACTAGAACTGGTCACAAGCACCAAAATTGGCTGATTTGAATTGTATTTCTTTTCATTTTTCCAAAGTACTACAAAGTAAACCAGAAATCAGGAGTAGAAGTGGCCAAAAGGCAGGAAGTCAGAGGAAACACTGAGAGAATTAACTTTATGAACTTTATTATAGATTAATTTCAGAAGCTAACGATAGCCAAACTAATTTTATCCCTCTCCCCTTCAAGAAGCCAAATATGCTTACCTGTCAAAAATGAAAGAATCATCTTAAGCATTCAAGAGTTACTCAATTCAATATGTTAATAAAATATTCAATCAAAAAAATGGTTAGACCAAATGGATTTTTCATATATATATATATATATATATATATATATATATATATATATATATACATACATATACATATATAAGGTTAAGGTCTGAGTATATTCTAGATCAATATTTCATAAATCTGGGAATCAAGAGACAAAGATATTTTATTGTCTAACTTAGGATCTCTCAGTAAGGTTATAACATCCAGGATTTACAAAATTCAATAAATATCAGACAACATTTTCTTGATGGAAATTTGAGATATTCAGGTCAAATTTCTATGTGAGGTCAGTATTGCAGACTTTAAATTCTTCTAATCATATTTCAGTCAAAATCTGTTATTTAGGAAATAGACTATGTGTCTGGGGAAATGGTTGGAGGCCTATTTCTTTAAAACCTGAAGAGTTATCTTGAGATGAAAATCTAAACCTCCCTATCAGAGGGATGAAGAGCAGCTCTCTCTACTCTTTTCACACAAGCGTTTATCTTTTCTGGTTCAATTCACTGCAGTTTCATTCAGAGAAATATATACCCAAGATCTACTATCCACAAAGCATATAGGATGGGAACCATAGGAGCATAAATATGACACACAGCTCTTGACCTCAGAAGACCCTCACTCTCTGGGTTAGTGGGGAGGAGAAAAATATTACAAATATTTATGAGGCAGAATATTTCAAACACCATAAGAAAGGGGAAGACAGAATTATGGGTTTCTCCCAATCGAAAAATGGGCAGAAGACCTAAATAGACATTTCTCCAAAAACATCCAGATGGCCAACAGGCACATGAAAAGATGCTCAACATTGCTAATTATTAGAGAATGCAAATCAAAATTACAATGAGGTACCACCTAACACTGGTCAGAAAGGCCATCATTAAAAAATCTACAAATAACAAATGCTGGAGAGGGTGTGAAGAAAAGGCTACCATCCTACACTGTTGGTGGGAATGTAAATTGGCGCAGCCACTATGGAGAGGTTTCTCAAAAAACTAAAAATAGAGTTGTCATATGATCCAGCAATCCCACTCCTGGGCATATATCCAGACAAAACTATAATTCAAAAAGATACATGCACCCCTAAGTTCATAGCAGTACTGTTCATAATAGCCAAGACATGGAAGCAACCTAAATGTCCATCAACAGATGAATGAATAAAGAAGCTGTAGCACATATATATGATAGAATATTACTCAACCATAAAAAAGAATGAAATAATGCCATTTTCAGCAACAGGGATGGACCTAGATATTATCATACTAAGTAAAGTAAGTCAGAAAGAGAAAGACAAATACCATATGATATCACATGTGGAATCTAAAATTGGAAACAAATGAACATATCTATGAAACAAGCAGACTCACAGACATAGAGAACAGACTTGTGGTTGCCAAGAGGGAGGGCAGGTGGGGGAAGGATGGATTGGAAGTTTGGGATTAGCAGATGCAAACTATTATATATTGAATTGATAGACAACAAGGTCCTACTGTATAGCATGGGGAACTATATTCAATATCCTGTTATAAACCATAAGGGAAAAGACCATATATATATATATATATATGTATATATATATATATCTGAATCACTTTTCTGCACAGCACAAATTAACATAACATTGTAAATCAACTATACTTCAATAAAATAAATTAAAAAACAAAGAAATATGGGTTTCAAAAACAGCAATCATATCCACTTGGTCAAATCAGGAAAATCTTCCTAGAGAAAGAGATTTTTGAGATGTGTTTCACAGGATGTGTAGGAGTTTTACAGGTAGAGGATGAAAGAAGTCTTTCTAACAGAGACTACAGCCTAAGTAATGAAGTAGAGGCTGGAAACTAGGAAGAGTATTTGATAGTCTGGGTCAAAGGTGAGAGAAAAGGGGAGTAACAGGGTTACTAGGCTGAAAATAGTAGGCTGAAGGGTTCATACTCCATTTAACAGAAACCATGGGGCGTCTTGGAGCAGGAAGTGTATGTGCTTAGACTTGGGCTTTAGGTGGATACATCCAGTTGTGGTAGGAGAAACTGAATGCAACCCTATATTCAGGCAAAGTAAGGGATATGGAACTTGTTTTTACATCCAAAATCTTTCTCTGGTTCACTGTCACAGTGTTTGAAACACTATCAATAAACGTTTGTTCTCTGTGTCTTTCACTTGTATTTAATAAAAGAAAAAACAAAACAAAGAACTGGAAATGTGAGGTGGTAATATTTCTTGACAGTAAGAGATATAAAATTCTCAAAGAGGAAAGAATGATTATTTAAAAAATTTAAAAATTAGGAGGTTAGGGTATGTTTGTGATACATATTTTAGCTTATGATGATGTTTAGACATTGACTCCCTGCAATGAAAGATGAGGACGTAGTATTTTGGAACTTTCCCCATACCTTTTCCCACTTTTCTATTTGCATATGGTTTTTAGATGGTCAAATGTATAACATTTACATTTTGTCCTGTAATCATTATTTCTATGGTTTAGTCTTATTTCTACACAAAGGATCATGGGGGTTATATTGCTTGAGTTTTTGAAGGCTTGATCATATTGATTACTTATATGCTTAAAGGACATCTTGGGTAGGTATAAAGATCTTGGACCACTTTATTTCCATCAGAACTCTGTAGCCATTGTACTGCTCCCTATTGGCCCTGAATGTTGAGAAGGTTGAAGACAGACTGAGTTTTCTATCTTTATTGCTTGGAAATTCTCGATTCTTCTTTTCCATAATAAGTTTGGGAATTTCACTGCAATGTGTCTCAGTGTTGATATTTTTGTATCAGTGTTTTTTTCTGAGTCAGAGTATGCCTTTTCTTTTTGCGTATTTGAGTCTTTGTTTCAAGGAGTTATCTTTTATATTACATTTGGTGTGTTTAATTTAATAACGCAAATTGTACATTTATTGGGTCTCCATTGTCAATATTCCATCTCTAGCACTGCTTTTGTGGCTTCCTGATTACCATATGCCTGGATATATTTTCAGTCATCCTTGTTCTAATTTTTTGTTGCTTCTAATATATCATAGTTCTACATGTATTTCCTTTTCCATTGCTCCCCAAGCACTACCAGTTTGCTTTCTTCACTTTCTATTGTCTTGTCAGATCTTTAGACTCTTAGAGCAATCATTCGTCTTAATTTTTTTGGAGAACTATTTGCCAGAGTTATTCTTCTTTTTCCTTGAATACTTCCTTTTCTAATGAGGGTTTATCTGTCCTTTGCTCATGTAGTTTTCCTCCTCTTCTCTTGCAATTTCTATGCATAGGTCCTGATTAATAATCATCCAATTAATTCATAATAAAGCCTATTAATATTTCTGATTATTAATCACTTTTGAATAGGGCCACCCATTTACTGAATAACTGTATGGGGGTGTAGCCAGACTTGTGACAGTAAACTTGATATAGATATGTTGTTTCAAACACTTTGTCATTGTGAATTATTTCTTTTACTTATGGCTACCTCTTCCTTCAAATTTTGGACTTTAAGAGACATGAACTCATACCAAGCCCCTTAAGTCATAGTTTCTTTGAGTTGTAACCGTCACTGTTTCTTCTGTCTTTGCAGCCTCCCTGGCCTAGGCTACTAAGTTGTAATTTTAAAAATGGAGTAGTCTTCAGTTTCTCATTATTTCTGCCTCCTCTGATAAACCGTATTTGTATCAGTATATTCCCAGATTTTCGCAAAATCTACAGTACCCCTGGATTTTGTTCATCAGCTTTTTCAGGACTAGAGCAGCTACTTTTAGATACATCTGATCCCTGATTCAGGTTTGACTTGGTATGTGTCAGCTTCCAAAGCCTGCCTTATTAGGATCCAGATTTTAAAACAGTTGGCCAAACATGAAAAGATGCTCAACATCATTAATCATTAGAGAAAGTCAAATCAAAGCTACAATGATGTATCACTTCACACAGGTCAGAATAGCCATCATTAAAAAGTCTACAAATAACAAATGCTAAAGAGGGTGTGGAGAAAAGGGAACCCTCCTACACTGTTGGTGGGAATGTAAGTTGGTGCAGCCACTATGGAGAACAGTATGGAGGTTCCTCAGAAAATTAGAAATATAGTTGCCATATATGATCCAGCAATCCCACTCCTGGGCATATATCCAGACAAAAGAAAAGACACATGCACCTCTATGTTCATAGCAGCACCGTTCATAATAGCCAAGACATGGAAGCAACCTAAACACCCATCGACAGATGAATGGATAAAGAAGATGTGGTATATATTTACAATGGAATATTACTCAGTCATAAAAAAGAATGAAGTAATGCCATTTGCAACTACATGGATGGACCTAGAGATTATCATATTAAGTAAAGTAAATCAGAAAGAGAAAAATACCATAGGGTATCACTTATATGTGGAATCTAAAATAGGACATAAATGAACTTATCTATGAAACAGAAACAGACTCAGACATAGAGAATAGACTTGTGATTGCTAAGGGGGAGGGTGGGTGGGGAAGGAATGGATTGGGAGTTTGGGGTTAGCAGATGAAAACTATTATATATAGAATGGGTAAACAACAAGGTGCTAATGTATAGCACAGGGGACTATATTCAATATCCTGTAATAAACCATAATGGAAAAGAATATGAAAAAGAATGTGTATATATGTATAACTGAATCACTTTGCTGTACAGCAGAAATTAACACAACATTGTAAGTCAACTATATTTCAATAAAATAAAGTAAAATAAAACCTCTAAAAAATAAAATAAAATAAAATAGTTGGCCAATACCGTCATCATGCGTGGCTTGAAGCTGTGGTCATTCTTTGTTAATTTATTTTAAATTTCTTTTGTTGTTTTTGGTGAGTTGCACAGAAGGGGAGTAGTATTAAAAAACCCCTTGACTGTGCCATCTTTAGCTGGAATTCTACTTTTACTCAATGACACTGTTGAATCTATAACCCAAGAACGGGCCATATTTCTCAGGAGTTGTGTGATTTAAATAATACATGGTGATACTGCCTTAGCCTGTAGAGAGATTATAGCCTCTATGAAACAAGAAAAGTACATCTCCCATGCCAGGATTTTTTGGATGACATTCTTTAAGTTCAAAATATTTTCCTGGGGTATGTAAACTGGCTACACCCTTTCAGAAAGTAAAATAAATAGCAAATGTATTTAAATCTTTAGATGCATTAAAAAGGGCTTTCCTAACAATTAAATTCTACACGTTTTAAACATAATCCCTGTTCTTATTTCCTATTTCTCTGCCTTGCAAAGAAGAAGAGTGTGTTCCAAGACATAAAAATATTTTCCCGATGGAGTATAATAGCTGGTTCTATGAACTTCTGCTTTGAAAATACAATGCATAATAAATGAAATGTATTAAACTACTCTTTATTTGTGCTCAATTTTAAAACATTATATGTATATATATATATATTTATATTTTGGGAGGGGTGGAGGAAGTTGGAAAAGGCTGGATAACTAAATAAAGAATGGAAAGAAAATGTTGCACAATGAGAAGAGACAGGTCTAATTTAGAACCCAATGCAGGCATTTAAGTATATTTTATTAAAGTTATCTCTTCTTAATGGATAAAGAGTTTCTTTTATAATGTCAGTACTTTTCCAAGAAGTCAAGCACAGAATCTTTTTTAAAAAGTACTTAGTGAAAAAAGTAACAACAAATGAAAAAGACCCCAAAAGGTTTCATAAGCAAGTGACTTAATTTTGCTGTCAGATATATTTTTATAGGCATACATTACATATAATCTTTTTAGCAGTATGGAGGTTCCTCAAAAAATTTAAACATAGAACTACCATATCATCCAGAAATTCCATTTCTGGGTATTTATCCAAAGAAACAAAAACACTAACTCAAAAAGATATACCCCCATGTTCATTGCAGCATTATTTACAATAGCCAAGACATGGAAGCAACCTAGGTCTCCACTGATGTATGAATGAATAAAGAAAACGTGATACACACACACACACACACACACACACACACACAATGGAATATTATTCAGCCATTAAAAAGATGGAAATCTTGCCATTTGTGACAACATAGTTGGACCTTGAAGGCATTATGCTAAGTGAAATAAGTCAGAGAAAGACAAATACCCTATGAGCTCACTTATATGTGGAATCTTAAAAAACCCAAAAAACCCAAAAAACCAAACTCATAGATACAGAGACTAGATTAGTGGTTGTCAGAGGTGAGGGATAGGGGTGGGGGTGAAATGGGTGGAGGGGATCAAAAGATATAAATTTCCAGTTATAAAATAAATGTCATGGGATGGAATATACAGCATGGCAACTATAGTTAATAATACTATATTGTATATTTAAAAGTTGCTAAGAGAGTAGATCTTAAAAGGTTTTCATCACAAGAAAAAAAATTCATAACTACATGTGGTGATGGATGTTGACCAGACTTACTAGCTGAATGGTGGTCATCTTGTAATATATATATATATATATATGGAAGCATTATGTTGTACATCTGAAACTAATACAATATTATCTATCAATTATATCTCAGTAAAATATATATATTTTAAAATTTAGCACAAATAAAAACCAATTTAATATATTGCATTTATTATGCATTCTATTTTCTGAGCAGGAGCTCACAAACCATATATTGTAGTCCATCCAAGAAAATATTTTTATATCTTGGAACACACTTTGTGAGGCAGAGAAAATGGAAGTAAGAACAGAGGACTCACACCAGGACTGACTGTTCTAAGCAGTCATAACATTGGGCAGAGGAATGGAGTCTTGGACTTTAAGCCTCAGCTGGCCTAGTGAATAGGCCAAACTTTGACCACTCTTCCCCTAGTTGGCTGCTCTTGTGTTCTCTTTGCCCAGCTCTTTCCTCTGATTGGTAACTTCCCCTGCAGCCAGCACCTTCCTGCCTCAGCTTCAGGGCCCTTCCGGAGTCCTTTGCCAGCTCTGTCCCAGGTCAGTTTCCCTAAGGTAGTGAGTCCCAGCGGAACCATCCTGCCCACTCCCACCATCAGCCATTTCATCCCAATACAGGCTCCTCTGCAGTGGGCTGACTTGTCTATGGGGGTTCTTACTGTCTTTTTTCTGGAGCCTGGGGTTCCAGGGGGGCCTGGCCAGCCTCTTCTTCCCTGTCAAAGGAACAGACAGATGTATGACAATAATGACACAACATTGACATGTGCGCTCCAACATTGGCTTGTTGTGCTCCTGGGAGGGTGGATGGGGACACATCAATTAGAGTTACCCTCCCTATGGGATGTGGCCTTAATCCACTGGTCACAAATCATATCTCTCTGTGGGTATGACTTCATCTGTTCATCACCACTGTCTAACTTGTGTTTGGGCTATAAGTTAGAGTATTTAAATCAAACTATCCCCACTGTGTTGCCACAGAGTGGATAATTGAAGCATCCGTGTGTCAGGGATTGGATTTCTACCTTTGGACTCCTTGCTCTGTCTGGTTAACCTGTGTAGATTAACACCCTAACGTGAGTAAAATCTCACAATACACACAAGTCTTCCCAAGGTAGAAAAGGGGGGAATGATTATGAGTCTATAACAAGACTTACATTTATCACTTAATAAAAATGGCAGGTAACATTTACTGAAGGTTTATGATGTGGCAGGGTCTGTCATCGAATTCCCACCATCCCCTTCAAAAGTAGGCTATTTGTCCTATTTTGAAGATGAGAAAATTGAGGTTTACAGAGAGTACCTTGAGGTCACAGAGCTGGTAAGGAACAGAGCATGAAATATGACCTAGGCCTTTTCCCAAAGCAAAGATCTTTCCACCATATCAGACCTCTCCCACAGGTGGAGTCACCAAAGAACTTCCTTACCAAGAAGATCCAGAGACACCCATTTTCCAGATAATTATTTTTTAAAATTCTGAAAAATCTCATATTTCATGAGATTAATAGATCTACCAGATCTTGTTCTTGTTCTTTTTTTTTAAAGATTTAATTTTATTTATTTTTGGCTGTGTTGGGTCTTTGTTGCTGCATGCACGCTTTCTCTAGTTGTGGCGTGGGGGGTTACTCTTCGTTGCAGTGCACAGGCTTCTCCTTGTGGTGGCTTCTCTTGCTGTGGAGCATGGGCTCTAGGCACACGGGCTTCAGTACTTGTGGCTCACAGGCTTCAGTACTTGTGGCTCGTGGGGTCTAGAGTGCAGGCTCAGTAGTTGTGGTGCACGGGCTTAGTTGCTTTGTGGCACGTGGGATCTTCCCAGGCCAGGGATCGAACCTGTGTTCCCTGCATTGGCAGGCGGATTCTTATCCACTGTGCCACCAGGGAAGTCCTGATCTTTTTCTTTTTTTATCATGTACTATGTATAACATGACTTCTTTTTAGGCTATGTGTCCTCTGGATCCTGGGAAGGCCAAAAACTTTTTTGCTAGTGCTTTCTATCAGCTACCTTACATTTTAAGTTAGAGTTTAGATGTTTGCATTCATAAATTGAGACCTCAGGGGTATGGCTTGGTGAAGAAAGTCACCCCAAATTCAGAAGAGAATGTGTCTTAAATCCCAGGGTAGTAGATAAGGAGGAATAAAAGATCATTCTGCTCCTAAAAATAGTTTTTCTGTATCAAGTATATTCACTCTGATTCCAAATTCTTTATATGCATTTCATATTCTACCACTAAAACTCTGAGCCCCACAGTTGTCACATCATTACATGTTTACTTCCAAAAGCCCACACAGTTACCTGTCTTCCGTGTTCTCCTTTCAAGCCCTTGGGTCCTTCTATGCCATTGTCAAATCCAGGAACTCCCTAAAAAATAGAAAATAAAGAGCAAAATTGATAGGCTTTGAAATTTTTTCCTTAAAAATGTAATTTGTGTGTAATACACCTGGTCACCCCCAAAGAAGGTGACAAGAGAAGGTCAACCCATTTGAAAGCAGAAATAGGCTAAATTATAGATGGTTTACAAATGTTTTCTTTTCCTCCCATGCTTTGCATTATCAGAGGAGAGAGAAGACCTAAGATGAGTGTGTGGGGCTGAAGTGAGAGCTCATGATGGAAGGCAGAGCCAAGGGAAGCAACGGTGACATGACTTGTGTTTAGGTATTTCTTTCTTGCTACTACCATCTTTCTCTTAACTTCTGGTCTTCTTTCTTGGGGCCTCGGCAAGTTTATACTCGAGGGTTGGTAGATTTTACTCTCCCCAGCCCTTGGGAGAAGGGAAAGATTTTTTGTTTTGTTTTATTTTTATTGAAGTATAGTTGATTTACAATGGTGTGTTAGTTTCAGGTGTACAGCAAAGTGATTCAGTTATATATACATATATATCTATTCTTTTTCAGATTCTTTTCCCTTATAGATTATTACAAAATATTGAGTAGAGTTCTCTGTGCTATACAGTAGGTCTTTGTTGGTTATCGATTTTATATATAGTGGTGTATATATGTTAATCCCAAACTCTTAATATGTCTGTCCCCCACCTTTCTCCTTTGGTAGCCATAAGTTTGTTTTCTATGTCTGTGGGTCAAATGTAACTAAATTCAATTGTATCATTTTTTTTTAAGATTCCACATATAAGTGATATCATATGACATTTGTCTTTCTCTTTCTGACTTACTTCACTTAGTATGATCATCTCTAGGTCCATCCATGTTGCTGCAAATGGCATTATTTTATTCTTTTTTGCGGCTGAGTAATATTGAAGGCAAAGGTCTGTAACGGGTTCCACCACAAGAACAAGAGGACCCTGAACAGCGCTGAGGACTGTACCTGCCGCCCACTCTGTCTTTCTCCTCCTGGGTCCTTGGCTGCCTTCTAACCCCATTTGCTCATTCCTACTTTTCTGGTTTTCAAAAAATCCTGGAATCTTGACTTTTTCTCAATATTTATAGAAATGTTCCAGCAGGAACTCATTGAAAACAGGCACACGTTATGGAATGTTATCCTTGGCAGGCCAAACTGAAAGCTTTCTATCTTGGGTAGTTAGGACCACAAACAGAGCAGCCATGATGTCTGGACGATCAATTGAGCCAGTCAACTCGTCAAAGCTCTAGTAAATGGAGAGAGAATGGCAATTATCCAGTCCTGCTGAGAGCCAGCCGCCTGGCTGTTTGACTGATAGCAGACTAGATGATCTTCATCAATCAATAAGTAATTTGAGATCACCAACAGGGACACAGCATCGTTCCAGATACTTCAGAAGCTTTTTAAACAAGCAGTTTCTACACTCACAGAGCTTATAGGCTAACTGAGTGAAAAAGATGGGCTTAGAATTTACTTTATAACTGATAGCACTAAAACTTACATGAATAATTATTTCTCTCCCTCACATACCAAAGCCAAAGATTATTTTCTTATGTCTTCTGTTTTACTCTTAAGTTTAAATATTTGTTAAGTTTTCCAGGCAGGTATACCTAAATTACAATATTAGAGACTTGTATTTTCATGAGAAAAGTGAGGAAGAAAAAGGGAGGTAAAGTCCAAAATTTTCTTTCACTGGGTGTATACACTTCTTATTACTATAGTCCAACTCTGCACTATTTAATTGAAGAGATGACATAAAAAATCATATAGCAGCACATTGTACAGAACAGAATGTCTCACTTTCTATATGGACCAGCTGTGTGGTCAGTCTGAATATGATCTGGCCTATTTTGTGAAATTGGACAAAAGAGCATCATCTAATACAAATTTATGATTAAACACGGGCTTCTAATAATAATATGCTTTAGAATTATGAACCTTACTAAGCTCTGTAGCTCAGACAAATGAGCTAGCTCAGTTTTCCCCCCAAATTACATGAGATTTAACCATACCAATGCTTTCTTAGGTCAGCTCCCAAGGCGATAGAAATAACAGCAAAAATAAACAAATGGGACCTAATCAAACCTATAAGCTTTTGCACAGCAAAGGAAACTATTGACAAAATGAGAAGAAAACCTATGGACTGGGAGAAAATATTTGCAAATGATGCAACTGACAAAGGCTTAATTTCCAAAACATACCAACAGCTCATACAACTCAATAACAAAGAAACAAACAACCCAATCAGGAAATGGGCAGAAGACCTAAATAGACATTTCTCCAAAGAAGACATACAGATGGCCAACAGGCACATGAAAAGATGTTCAACATTTCTAATTATTAGAGAAATGCAAATCAAAAATACAATGAGGTACCACCTCACACTGGTCAGAATGACCATCATTAAAAAGTCTACAAATAACAAATGCTGGAGAGGGTGTGGAGAAAAGGGAACCCTCCTACACTGTTGGTGGGAATGTAAATTGGTGCAGCCACTATGGAGAACAGTGTGGAGGCTCCACAGAAACTAAAAATACAGTTGCCATGTGATCCTGAAATCCCACTCCTGGGCGTAAATCAGGCATAATTCAAAAAGATACATGCACCCCAATGTTCATTGTGGCACTCTTTATAATAGTCAAGATATGGAAGTAACCTAAATGTCTATCAACAGATGAATGGATAAAGAAGATGTAGTATATATATACACAATGGAATAACCACTCAGTCATAAAAGAGAATGAAATAATGCCATTTGCAGCAACATGGATAGACCTAGAGGTTATCATACTAAGTAAGTCAGAAAGAAAAAGACAAATACCATATGATATCACTTATATGTGGGATCTAAAATATGATACAAATGAACTTATCTATGAAACAGAAACAGACTCACAGACATAGAGAACAGACTTGTGCTTGCCAAGTGGCAGGGGGCGGTGCTGGGGGAGGGATGGATTGGGAGTTTGGGATTAGCAGATGCAAACTATTATATATAGAATGGATAAACAACAGGGTTCTACTGTATAGCACAGGGAACTATATTCAATATCCTGTGACAAACCATAATGGAAACAAATATGAAAAATAATGTGTGTGTGTGTATATATATATATATAGATAGATAGACAGATAGATAAAATAATATATATATAAATCACTTTTCTATACAGCAGAAAGTAACACAACATTATAAATCAACTATAATTCAATAAAATAAATTAAAAAAAAATATTTAAAAATTTAGGTCAAAATGGGAAATTTCAAACAAACAAACTAGCTTTTACGTGATCAAAAATTCTCTCTGAATAAGCACAGATTTTCAGGAATTTGTGCCGTTTGTGTGTGTTCTATTTATTCTATCAGCTTTGTCTCCAATTTTTTTCCACAATGGTAACCCACCAAAAAACACACAGAAGAAAACACAGATTTGTCCTTGATTTGAGATGTATATTCCCAAGTGTCTGGGAAGAGTTATTATGTATTGAAAAACCATCTGAAGTCAATATATAGTGACAACACATCACAAGGAAGATCCAGTGGGTTGAATTTTCAGCCATCTCAAAGTCATAGAACACTTCTCTTTAGATAAAAATACTTTTACATTATTCAGATTCTTTTAAAGGTGTTACACAATCATCCAGACAATTAGGGGGAATTCTGATTAAAGTGAATTACAATTTTATGGCAATACTCCAAGTGAATTTTTAGCCATCATATAACAATGACTGAAATGTCTTTGTGTTTGAACTACTATTTCTAAATTATCCTTATTTGTGGATAGATTTTTGTTTCTGATTAGACACTTTGAAGTTGTTTGAAACTCTCAGGTCACCAGATTATTATCAGATGTCACTTAGTAAACAATGTTGTCTTCACGTGCAAATTCCTCTGCTTTTTAAATAAAGTTATCTTCAACGCTTGCATAACATTTATATTTGTCAATATATATTGTACCAAATTCTTTCTCTGATCAACCCACTGTATACTGGAGGAGGAGTTATTAAAGACAAAGTCCTGTGACATTCCCAGTTGCCTTACATCATTATCAGCACTTGGTATTGTCAGTTTTAAAAATTTTAGGCTTTCTGATGAGTGTGGTACACTGCTCTGGTACATTGATGGCGAGAGTGTAAATTAGTACAAAATTTTTGGAAAACTGTTTGGCTGTAAAGAAGCTGAATATAGGCATACAAGTTATCATCCAGATGTTCTACTCTTAAAGTATAGACCCAACAGAAATGCGTACAAAAGACATGTACAAGAATGTTCATAGCAGCACTATTTATAAAAGCAAAATCTGGGAACAACTCAAATATCCATCAATAGCAGAATGGAGAAATAGATCATGATATATTCACACAATGGAATATAATACAGCAATGAGATTGAATGAACTACTGATATTCACAACATGGATTCATCTCACAAGCATATACTTGAGCAAAAAAGCCAGAAACTGAAGAGTGTATCTTATATGATTCCACTGAAAAGTTCAATAGCAGGCAAAACTAATTTATGGCCTGGGATAGTGATTACCTTAGGGAGGGCTGGTAGTGATTGGAGTAGACCTGAGGGGGTTTCTGGGATGTTCTACTGTTGTCTAATGTTCTATTTCTTTACCTGAGTGGCGAGTGCACAGGTGTATTTATATTCATCAAGCTATGCATTTATAATTTGTGTACTTTTCTGATGCATGTTACAGCTTAACAATAAGTTTGAGAGATTTAACAAATAACATGGTGATTAGAGACAGCAATACTGTATCATATACTTCAAAGCTGCTAAGAGACTAGATCTGACATGTTCTCACCAGAAAAAAGAAATGATAATTATATGACATGTTAGAGGACTTAGCTAACACTATGGTGATAATCCTAATATATAAATGTATCAAACCAACCCGTTATATACTTAAACTTACACAATGTTACATGTATATAACATTGTCCACACAAATATATCTCAATTTCTAAAACTTTAATAAATGTTTTTAAAAATGCTAAATCCTAATTCATTAAGGTTTTGGAGACTGATTTGTGGGCATGGTGATCAAAGTCCTGTAGTACTGAGGTCTAATTGGACTCGGCATATCCCCTAGGTTGGTGTGGGTCCTGCTTCTTTTGGTGTAGGTCATGCCTACTCAACTGGGTTGCGTCCCCATGAGACCAGATGTTTCTGGGTCATAAGTTTTGCTTAATGTACTTTTAGCTGGCTTGGACTCAAGGAAATGAAGCTAATATTCTTAATTGAGAAAGACTCTTGGGGAATAGAAAAAAGAGATGGCTTTGTTTCTTTCATTCTGTCCATATTTTGAGATACCCAGAGGAAGATAATGGAATGGAGAATTCCTTCATAGCTCTGAAGCACAAGGACAGTTCTGAATATGTAGTCTCAAAAAATACATGTGCAAACAATGTGCAAGGCCTTCTCACCATCCATACTCATCCTGTATATAAATAGGATCAGGCACAAGAGACCTACTTTTAAAATTCTAAACAGTTGTGCTCATGATGATTTCGTTTCAGGACTGCTATTGTAGTACCTTCAAGTGGGTTTTCTTTCCCTATCAGAAGTGCTGATGGGAAACAAGCCCTGATGTGACGTTAGTTTGCAGCCCCGCAGTCCCAGCACTTACAGGGTCTCCGCACAGGCCCTTTGCTCCATGGTCACCAGGAATTCCTCTCTCTCCTGGGATTCCCTAAAGTTAACACAAATCAGAAGAAGGACAAGATAAGAATTTTAAATAACATTAATAAAAACGAAGAGCTTATCTTCTCCCTGATTTGAATTATTAAATATTTTCCTGCTAAAGTTACTTTGAAACTAGAAAGAGGAACAACTGATAGTTTCAGGCATCGTACAAATAATTTAAAAGTGACCTCAAGTATTTGCCACAGTGCTGAACGCTGTGTTCCAGACACATTTGTTGTCTTGTTCAGTTTTTACAACTACTTTATGCGCCAGGTATTGTTTTTTTTATCTTTCTTTTGATGAGGCAGCTGAGATTCAGAGAGATTATCCATTTTCCCCAAAGGGGTTGCATCAGCTAGAAAGTGGGTTCTTGACTCAGCAGTTCACACTCCCAAGACAGATAAAGTGGATGGTGGAAGTATGGCTGCTGCTGGGATTTGTTCCAGATAGAAAGGAGTGACAGACACCTTCAGAGTGCTGCCGACCCTAAGGCTCTCACCAACACCCTGTTCTTAGTATGGTAGCTGCTTTTCAATATTTCCCCCAGTTCTTCACTTTTCTCTGTATCTATTCCCTTTGCCGTGAAACTCTACAGTGCCTTCCAACTGTGGTGGGGCAATATTCCCTACCTCTGAGTTTGGCTGTGACTTGATCTGGCCAACAGAGAGAGATGCAAGTGTCGCCACGAGAGCTCCAAGCCTAGGCCCGAAGAAGCCTTGAGAGAGCTTGTGTGTTTCTACTTGCTCCCTTGTTCTTCTGCCACAGCCATGAAAAGGTCATGGTCAACATGGCCAGGCAGCTCTCCAGTCCCAGAAGGAGGATAAGAGACAAGTGAAACAAAGCCCCCAGCCAACCTACAGACACATGAGCCAAGGTCAGCCATGCTCAGCCTTGATCAGCTGAACTTCTCAGACACATAAGAAATAAATGTTTATTGTTGCATGTGATTGAGGTCTTGTGATCATCACAAAGCAATTTTGTGGCCCTAGCTGACTGAAATACCTGGGGTAGCTGTTTTACTGTTAATCACACCTTTAATTCCCAGCACATTTTTCATGTTGTCCTTTTATTGAATACCTACCTGGGCTCCTTCATCGCCTTTTTCTCCTTTTGCTCCTGGAAGACCACTGTCACCCTAAAAACAGAGAAGAATAAACTCAAATTCCCATTTTCTTAGAGAGAAATAGCTCAGAAGGGTCTTCATGGTACAAAGAGAAGGCTCTACCTGTTCTCCATTTAGCCCATCAATTCCACTTTCCCCAACTTCTCCCTGAAAAGATAGATGTGATCAGAATAGAGTGCATTGCATTTATGTGGAAAGAAGCCAGACACCAAACAAAAAGTCTAATTTTGTGTTCCATATACAGGCTCTTTGCTAGGCTGGCCCTGGGTCCTATCAAAGATTACTGAGTCACAGAAACTGTCAACAAATAATATACATTGCCTGCAATAAAAGGCAAGAGTAAACAAAATGAAATGGTTAGCAGTAAAAAAGGAAGGTCAACAGAAACTTCATTTGTACAATCTACTGGTCAATCATCTCAAAAATAAAAATATTTCTAGATAACAGATGGGCAGATAAATGATGTTTGGTACCATACCTCCTGTCCATTTAGTCCCTTGTTTCCCTGAAAATAGAAAGGACAGTAGGGGTTAGTGTAGGAAGAAGGAATTAATGTTGGGAAGACTTCACAGTGTCTTACGTGACCCTTACCTTAGGACCTTTGGCACCATAGCATCCTTTAGTACCTTGCTCTCCCATTGGTCCGGTGTTTCCTCTTTCCCCCTGAGAAAGAGCATATATTCAGATAAGCTTTTCTATTGTCATCTGGAATCTGTCTTGGAAATTTGACAACCTCTGTGCTGGAAAAAAAATTTGCAACTACTCATGGTTTACAACCCAGAATTCATGCGTATAAAAACTGAGAATGCAAGTGAATTAGAGCCACTCTGATGACAGCTGTTTGTGTTGGATCCCACCTGGATACTTCCCAGGGTGGGGTAGTATCTAAATAAAACAGACATACAAACAACTGGCTGCTAAAATGCATTCTCAAGATTTTAGGAGATATTCCAGGAACAGATGATGAATAATTGGTGAGACATCAGAGCAGGATGCTCTAGGTATGGTCTAAGCAAGAGGCAGATTTCTAGACCAAATTCCATCTCCCTTCTCTCTTTCTCTCTTAAACCAAGAACTGCTCCTGCAATCCTTGTCTTGGTAATCCCACCAGTCTGTGCAGTCTTGTGAGCTGGAAACAAAGATGTCGTCCTCAGCATCTCTCTCACCAAGTGGTCACCAAGTTACGTCCATTCAACCTCCTTAACATATCTATTCATACTGCCCTAAACTAAGATTGGGACCTCTTTGTCTTGCACCTACTACTGCAAGACTTCTACTTGTAATCCTTACCTTATCATCCTCCATGATGTTGCCTGATCATGCTTTCTAAACCCATACCCTAACCATGTTTAGTCCTGTGCTTAACATCATTGAATGATGCCCATCAATTGGAAGACACCTTCTAAGTCTTCCACAGGGTATTCAAGACACCCAGTACTCTGGGTCTTGCTTGCCATATAACCTCCTCTCATGGTCCTGGGTTCTGGCCATGTTGATCATATGTTATTCTGCAAATATACAGTTCTCAGTTACACACTCTTGATCACATTGTTCTCCCTGTAGTAGAATGTTCTTCCCACAAACTTTGCCTGGAGGAAGTTCTATCTGTCCTTCAGATGCCTGTCCAAGCATCAACCCCTGTCTACAGCTTTCCTCTCCCAAGCCCTAACTGTCACCAGGGTTGTTACCTGATGCTGTTAGGTATTTGCACAGCCACACTCTATCACATTGCACCACATTATACCTCTAGTAGAGTCCTTGTGTATAACAACTGTAACTACTGTTGTCTCTTTTGTCTTTCCACTAGTCTGGAAATTACCTGAGATAGGAGCCATAGTTGTTCTTCTCTTTCTTTATTTTTATTTCTAGGGCCTGGCACTGTGCCTGGCACTTGGTAAGGCACCTTAATATATATTTGTTAAATGAATGATGAGTGCATTTATGAGTGAGGTCTTTGATAAATAATGTGGTAAATTGTAAGATGTTTAATATACACTTGTTAAATGGATGGATGGAAGGAAGGAAGGAAGGAAGGAAGGAAGGAAGGAAGGAAGGAAGGAAGGAAGGAAAGATAGATGGATGAACAGATGCAAGAAAGGGCGAAGTCTGTGATAAGCAGTGTGGTGAGTTGGTTTACTCATGCAAAATGGATCAGAAAGGGGGAAATGGCAGTGATTTGACTCCTTCAGTGAAAAAGATAACTTTTGCATTGAGTTTATTATACAATGTTGGTGGATAGTCAAAGAGGAGACAGTAGGTTAATAAAACACTCGTGACCACCAGAAGCCTGATGAAGATTAAAAGACCTCAGACTTTGCCTACGAATCCTTAGAACTTGACTTTTCTTGCTTCCTTCTGAATTGACACAAATGATTTCATACTGTAGATATGTTCTTAGGAATAAATGGAGCTGGAAAAAACCTTGACTTACAGCAATGCCCTCCTCTCCCAGGTAGCCATCACTGCCTTTAAAACCTGGGGGTCCCTGGAAATAAGGAAAGGAAGGATACGTTAGCACTCCATAGACCAAAAACCAGAGGTAATCAAGCAAAATTCTTCAACTTTACAGTTTTACTTTATGTAGAATAGTATGAGTTTGAAAAAAAGGTTCCCCCTCCACAACCTAAGTTATATTTATACACATAAAAATAAATGGAATTTTGAGACAAGTATCCAGATAACTCAAGGGTGTGTGTGTGTGTGTGTGTGTGTGTGTGTGTGTGTGTGTGTGTGAATCATAATATTTTCCATAACTCTCTCAGATGTTATATATAGAGCTGGAGTTTTTTTTTTCTAGACAAACATTCAAATGAATACAGCTATATTTGCCTCTGACAGACTAGAATTATCCTCTTTTCATTAAAAAGTTCTTTTTGAGGATTTATGCTACACATAAAATAGACCACACACATTTCTTTCCAGTTTTTTTTTCTGAGACCTGTTTAAAAAAAGTTCTACCATTCTTGGGACTTCCCTGTTGGTGCAGTGGGTAAGATTGCTTGCTCCCAATGTAGGGGGGCCCGGGTTTGATCCCTGGTCAGGGAACTAGATCCCACATGCATGTCGCAACTAAGAGTCCGCATGCCACAGCTAAGGATCCCGCCTGCCACAACTAAGACCCGGTGCAAACAAATAAATAAATAAATATTAAATAAATAGATAAATAAAAATTTTAAAAATTCTATCATTCTCTTTACATGAAATCAAAGCATTCAGGAAATAATTAGTCCAAAATCTTTCTTCAGAGAGACAGCCATGGTGATTTGAAAGTTATAGTGCTATCTATAAATTATTCAAAAATCAAACACATATGTAAATAAGCAGTATTGAAATTGTTAAACACACCCATAGTATGTTTATACATATTTAAACATTTCCTCAAGCCCCAAATCATATTTTTACATAAGGATACATCAACTTCTTTGGGTTAGGAAATACACGAATCTGTTGTTAGTTATCATTTTTATGCCTGGCCTGTTTTACTTGGCAACATTTTGGTCTGGCTACAGCTGAATGAAACATCTTAGTGTCTCTTGCTATGACCGGGTGATCTGATCTAGCTTTTCAGCAGACTGCACAACCTATTTCCTACTTGATTTAAATTACTCTGCTTCCATTAAAAGTGGAAATTGAAATAACTCGTCAGTATTCAGGAGGTTTTCATTATTCAACATGAGAGATCACAGTTTGTTTTTCCGCATCATGGTCATCACTGCCAGAACACTGGATAATCAATGATCTCTGCAGTTTTTCTCTTGATACTTGTATAGAAAGGTTTTTAAAAGTATCCAATTTAGAAAGCCAAGAAAAAGCTATCTAATTTGACATATAAGAAGAGGAGTACGATAAGAAGACGAGTATGACACATAAGAAGAGGAGCTTCTACCTAGAAGCTAAAAACATCCCTTATTTCTACCTAAACTTGGATCTGAAAAACATATTGTATTCAAATAAAGTAAGCCATGATCGTAACTAAAATCACCTTTTTCCCTGCTGGTCCAGGGTCTCCCACTGTGCCATCTCCTCCAATGCACTTGCAGAATAAACAGCAGCATGTCCTTTCTGCAACACTGACCTTGGGAAGGGTAGGAATACATTACATTTGGTGGCATCGCTTCCCAAATCACACACCACACAAGCTCAGGGATGTGATCTGAGAAGGGTGTTCACCACTCAAGTGACAGTGCTCTGGAGAGGATGCAGGAGACATTCTTTACCTTCCATCTTTCCTTCTGTGATCTGCACCATACAAGGAATTCAGAATCAACTCAAAGACGTTTTGTGTTCTCAAAAAGGCATCAGTTTAGCCATGGCCAATTCATTGCACCCTGATTTATTAATGAGATCTCCTGTGCCCACATCATCCCAGCACTGACCACGATATTGTTAATTACCCTATATAATTCTGCCCCTAATATTTTGTTCAGTAAAATGAATACATGCTGTTTTCTCCTTTTCCTGTTTTGTGAAATCTTTGTATGCTGGAGGATATAGACAGTGTCCAATGTCACACTGCTTGGCATGGAGTTCAATGGTCAACACTTCCAGAACAATTTGTGTGGGACAGGGTTTCAAAGACACCAATTACATGTTCAACATTTCAGAAGCACTTGCTGTAGAGGGTGGACACGTGAAGAGATTTTATACTCTGGTCACATTTTATAGTCAGGCCAAAAAAAATGTTTTTTTGGCAAAAAAATTTGAGTGAATTTCATCCTGCACCTAGTTAGTCATCCCCTAAAAAATTGACATATTCCATTGCATTTTTACAATTAACCCACAAGATGTATTTTTAGGAAAATTCTGCTTGAAATAAATACTATGCTTTGCCTTAGTGGGGTAGAATCAATCTTTGTGTTGAGAAGTTTCCCGTCAAAATTCTAGTGTGATGAAAAGTGAAAATCTTTTGTTATAACCACTTAGCAACTTCCCCTCTTTAGTTGTTTCTTATTATATAATGTTTCTTTTCTGACATTAGAAAACTCTGTTTTTTCCCCCTGAAGACCTCAGAAAACCCAATAAAACTTGAAATGTGTGAAACCAAATAACAACAAAATGGATCCTGTGATTTCATGTTAGATGATATCAATTTTCTTTGCATCACTAAAACCCTACAGCATCAACTCTTTTACTATAACATTAAAACTGTAATTTCTAAAATTAAAATTTTCTTTTACAGTGTTGCATTTATGTGATATCTAAAAAATGATAGGCTTGTTTGAAGAATAACTTCCTCCCTCTATGAATTACCAATTTGAAATTACACATTTCAAAGAGTAGGAGACACAAAATTTTTTTTGTAAAGTAGACACCCTCTTCCCATGTAGAAAGGAATTACAACAAAACTTCCAAATTCTCTAAGTAATTATTTTTACATAATTACTACACTGAACACACTGTTCACATATCTATATACAAACTCTATAGGCAGAAAGTAGCAGGAGCTAGCACCTTATTGGAAAGTGTCTTGATATGCTGATTACAGATTTTATAAATTATAAGCAAATTACAAATTATCAGCCACTCATTAAAGGTGAAAGTAGTGATAGATATCTTGGTAACATTTCACCAAGCTAGTTGAATTCTTGTACGTTTCTGAAAGAAATAGGATTGCGATGCATCTTATCTAGGTGTTAGGTTCTAAAAATGGATCATAAAGCAAAAATCTCCATAAAGCAAAAATCTCTGTCAGTCAAGACAACCTTTAAAAAACTTTCCATTCTAAAGTACATCACAGGAGGTCTATCATCACATCACTAGTTTTTCTTCCAAGATTGGATGAGATGCTCTTTTCTTAGTTGAACTCTCAGTGGATTCGGCTCTCGTTCACAGGCCATGTTGCAGAGAAAACACACATCTTTTTTTATTTTTAATTTTTATTGGAGTATAGTTGATTTACATACAATGTTGTGTTAGTTTCAGGTGTACAGCAAAGTGAATCAGTTATACATATACATATATCCATTCTTTTTAAGATTCTTTTCCCATAGAAAAGAATCTTCAGAGTAGAGTTCCCTGCGCTATACAGCAGGTCCTTATTAGGTATCTATTTTATATAGAAAACACACATCTTAAACAGCAGAATGATATTCAGTGTGGTGAGTCATGGCACCTAGGATCTGCAAGGGACGTGAAAACTGGCTGGCTGAAGGAGCAGACGAGTCACCCTTACTGGTCAGACACTCTTGGGCGCTTATGTTTATTGACTGTAATTTGGGCAGGATTGTCGGTGCTATTTAGTTTCTTCTTCTTTTTTTTTTTTTGCCAAGCATATAAATTAAACATGTTTTCAGACATAGGAAACAAACTTATAATTACCAAAGGGGAAAGTGGGGGGGAAGGATAAATTATGAGTTTGAGATTAACATATACATACTATATATAAAATAGATAACCAACAAGGACCTACTGTATAGCACAGGGAACTATACTCAATACTTTGTAATAACCTATAAGGGAAAAGAATCTGAAAAGAATATATATATATATAACTGAATCATTTTGCTGTAACGTGAAATTAATATGACATTGTACATAAATTATATTTCAATAAATAAATAACAACAACAAAAAGAAACATGCTTTGACATCTCTCTACTATATTACATTTCTTTCAAAACACCCTCTTATTTGGGCTTTGCACGAAATCAGAAAAGCCTGACTTCACTCCCAAATGAACAAAATTAGTTCAAATTCATAAGCCTAAATATGAAGCCTATATACAAAACAAATAGAAAGTTTAAACTCACCAGCTTTTTCTGAATAACTTACCAGGTGCTTTGACAGTCGGCTCCCAAGATCCCTCATCCCAAGAGTGAGCTGTATCCTGTACTCAAATCCTTTCCCAAATTCAATGTAGAGAAGGTCAGCCAGGTCATTGGAATTGGTGGCTCCATCCAGAGCAACTGTGATGAGGGCATTCAGGCCTAGCCAACACAGTTGACAATTCTCCAGGTGAGGGGAGTTTGGTTACTTTAATCTTTTTGCATATGTATCTAAGTTGTTATTCCAGGAAACCAGTTGCAAGAGGAACACTCATTTTACTGTCCACTTCCCCCAACCACACACTGTAAAACTGACAAGTGACAAGACCATCATCAGAGAACAAAAGGAATTCCATTTTTCAAAACAAACTAAATTGGAGAATAATTTATATAATAAATTATAACAGATACTTGAGTCCTCTGATGATATGAAGTAAGATAGTGAGTTTATAAAAGTCCACAGAGAAAAGGGAACCCTCCTACATTGTTGGTTGGAATGTACATTGATGCAGCCACTATGGAAAACAGTACGGAGTTTCCTCAAAAAACTAAAAATAGAGCTACCATATGATCCAACAATCCCACTCCTGGGCATATATCTGGAGAAAACTCTAATTCAAAAAGATATATGCACCCCAATGTTCATAGCAGCACTATTCACAATAGCCAAGACATGGAAGCAACGTAAATGTCCATCAACAGATGAATGGATATAAAGAAGATGTGGTATATATATATACAGTGGAATATTATTCAGCCATAAAAAAGAATGAAGTAATGCCATTTGCAGCAACATGGATGGACCTAGAGATTATCATACTAAGTGAAGTCAGAAAGAGAAAGGCAAATACCATATGATATCACTTATATGTGGAATCTAAAATATGACACAAATGAACTTATTTACAAAACAGAAACAGACTCACAGACATAGAAAACAAATTTACGGTTACCAAAGGGGAAAGGGGGTGGGGGAGGGATAAATTAGGAGATTGGGATTAGCAGATAAAAACTTCTATATATAAAATAGATAAACATCAAGGTCCTACTGTATAGCACAGGGAATTATAGCTAATACCCTGTAATAAACAATGATGGAAAAGAATCTGAAAAAGAATATATCTATATATCCATATCTATATATATCTAATCACTTTGCTGTACACCAGAGACTAACACATTTTAAATCAACTATACTTCAGTAATAATAATAAATAATAATAATAATAATAATAATAATAATAATAATAAAGAGTCCATAGAGCATGCTAAAGCACAGAGGAATTCATATGTCAAGAAAGTAAGTGTTCTAAATTTTTGCCACTTGAATGGGAGATCCTTGGAGCAGCAGCACTGCTTTCACCCGGAAGCTTATCAGAAGTGCAGAATCTCAGGTCCCACCCTAGACCCACAGAATCAGAATCTGTATTTTAATAAAATCCCCAGGTGATTCATATGAACATTAAAGTTTGAGAAGCATAGCTCTAAATGACAATCCAGTTGGAATTATAGGTACAAGAGACGGTAAAAGACCTCTTGTCAGGCAATCAGGAACAAATGTCATATAACCAACCAGAGCTGTGGCTCATAGGCTTGGAAGTTTATAGAATATTTCAAATAAAACTTTTAGAGACTAACAAAGGGTTGACTTATTTTGCAAAATAAGGACATTAAATGATGATAGTAATAAACCTGGCAATCATTAGGGTGGAGATAACCATAGCAACAACTGTGCTCTTGTTTATTAATAATTACTATGTGCCTGGAAGTTGCCTAAGTACTTTACATGTATTATCTTATTTGTAAGCTAATAGTTAACCTGGGAGACAGATGTCTTAGGCTAGATTCCTTAGAAGCAGAGCCTGAGATAACAATTTGGACACACACAATTTATTGAGGAAGCACTCTCTGAAAGAAAGGGGCAAAAGGTAAGCAGGGTAGGGCTGGGGAAGGATCTGAGCAAGACAGTGCTTCAGCTGACATCTAGCTTCATCCTGATCCCTTGGGAACTCTGGAACATGAGTTACACTACACAACTGGCGCCACTTTGAGGCAAAGGTCCAAGTCTCTGTACTCTACCTGCTGCCCAGGGGTGGGATGGGGAGTAACATTCCAGGTAAGGTGGCTCCCACTGGCAAAGGGCAGTTCCTCAGAGAAAGTGGAACCTGTGGGTAACGTGTTAGCAGCTGGAGGATGGGGAAACCTGTCTGTAAAGGGGTCTGGGTGGAGTACCAATTACATCCACTTATAAAAAAGTATTTCTATTTTCAGTCAAACTGGAACATGTGAATGCATTTTTCTTCCACTGATCCATATTTTAGTATGAACTGACAATGAGTCAGAATGGGCATTGGTTTCTAAAGCCGAAAGCCTGGTGCCAGAGCTTTACAAACTCATAAACACCATAGTTGGTCCATCTGTTATCTGAAGGAAGGAACTGATTATGAAGTCCCGAAACATGAGTAAACTTGTCCAACACTGCTTGTAACTCTGGAAACTTTAAGAGTGTTAGAAGAAAATAATACAACTCTCCCATTCCTTAGTCAAGGAGAAATATACCTGGCTCACTTCTGCTGACACTACAGACATAGCAATATTAGACAATGCGGGGCAAGGGAGACAGGAACATCCTCCGGGAAAGCTTAGGAAGAAGAAATAAAGTGATATGAGAGAAAGGATAGGACACTGTATTCAGTGCTGTTTCATATGGGGAGAGGAAAAAGTAGATGCCAAAATGCTGTGAGAGCTCATTTGCTCTGCCAAGTGCATCCAGAGTGGAGAGGCTGGCAAATTCAGTGCTATTTGAGTGTCTGGAAATGTAAGAGTTAGAAATGAGTTTTGAGATTATAAAGTTCATCAACACTCCTTTCCCAGTCCTCCCCAGGCTTGGTACCTTCTTTTCTAAGTTCATCAGATTTTTGTTCAAGTTTTTCAACATCATCATCCAATCCATCTGAAAATAAGAGAACCACCTAGGAAAGTATTCAAAAAAGAAAAATGAGTAAAAAGGAAGTCATTGCACCAAAGGCCAATAAATAAAATAAAACCAAGTTACCTTTCCCCGAGCAGCTGATTTATTCTGAAATGCACCCCACAGAGAACTCAAGAGGTTTGTGTTGAGAAGAGATGGTCTTTTAACTGTTACATCCTTCAAGCTGTTCAGTATGTTTTCACTGTAGATCTCAAACTTGGGGGAATACTTTTCCATGGCATTGGTCACTTGAAAAGCCACACTAACCTGAGTCTCTGTGCCCACCTCACAGCTTACCCCACTGAGGGAACTGATGGCACGTAAGATGTCTGGAAGGTAAGTTTCCATCCAAGGCTGACCTTCAAGCAAAGTCTGCCCATTCTGCTGAGTTGAGATGTCAAATCCCACCACAATGTCCACAAAGCAATCTAGGATTCAAGGGAAAAGCATATCTTATTAGACTAACAAATAGCTTTATTTGACTTGGATGTCATGTCTGAATCACAGGACTTGGAATTCTTGTTTCTGTCCCAGTTATAAAGTTGGAAAAAAAGAAAGAGCATGAGTGAATAATGGAAGAGGCTCAGAATCACTCTTTCACTTTTTTTTCATAAAAAAAGTGTTATTTTTTTAGCATCTATAAAATCTAGATGATTCTATAATGAAGTTCTGAAAGATTTCATTGTGTCCATTGAAAAAGCTATGTAGTCACTTAAATAGCTGAAATATGTTGTGGAAATGTTAACAGTCTAAAATAGGAAATTCATATCATGCTATTTATAACTGAGGTCATTCAACAAATATTAAATTATAATTATAAGGGAAATATTAAAACACTTGAATAGAGAAAGTAATTTAGAAAAAATAAAACACAAAAGACTCCTAAAGGAACGATTTTGATGATTTATCTTTCTGAAAAGAATCTTTGATTCCTCTTTTTGTCTCCTAACATCCACTCAGAAAAGAAAAAGTAAAAAGAAAAACAGAGACTCCGTGAGATCCTTTGAGATCTTGCTTGGTTGGAGTCCTTCAAGTGAAGAAACTGGGTACCGAATTACCCATATTCAACCATGTCAAAGAAAGCTTTGTGTTCAGAGCTCAGCCACTCAGGAAGCCAAAGCCACTGCTATTTTGGAGTTTAAGAAATACTTAGAGAAGCATTGCGTTTAAAGTGCTTTGCTCTCATCCTTATTAACTCTAGAGACATTTAAGCACCGGAGAAATTACAAGGGCTTGAAATTTTAAGCTGAGCCTCCTAACAGGAAGATAATGAGAAGGGTAAAATCCTATGACATATATACTCTTTTTTCAAGAACTTTTAGGTTGACTAGAAACTTCAACCTTTTCCAGCAAATTCCACACACACACAGCTTGCTTGGTAAAATAAGGCATAGGGATGTTTATTTTTAATTTGCATTATTTAGAGAAGCAGTTTTTCAGATATTTGTTGTGTAGACAAACACCTGCCTTCCAGACACACTGGTCAGTTGGGCATTTGCAAGTCTTTGAAACCAAAATATCAGTTTCAGTTCTTAAAACAACGGACAGGAACTTGATTCACTTTTAATGATAAAAGAGTTGGGTGAGGGAGAAGAAACCTTATTTGATAATCAATTTTCACCATGACATTTGAGGTAAATCAAAGTCACCAAAACATCTGAAAGGTGAGTTTTCTTATTTTACTGTACTTAATTGGAAAACGTCTTCTCCAATATTCAGAAAGTGAGATTAAAAAAAAGAAACCAGTCAGAAGGGAGCACTAGAATATGTCCTTTCCAAGCTTCCTCTTAAATCTATATCCTTTCATTTCTATTTTGAGATTGAAAGTTTCACTCTTGGATGAACATTGTTTTAATCCCTGAACAGAAAACCATTCTTTAACAAAACACATTACTGCCTTCAAGGAGAACAGTCTCTTGTGAAAAAACAAACATTGGCAAATATGCCAAAATGTCATTGAGTGTTCCTGGGAACTGTCCCCTTTAAAAATAAAGTGTTTTAACTTTTTGTCTAGTTTACTGAGATTATAAACTCTAGTAAACAAGTTCCTGGTGTTTATTTAACTAATTCAAATTGACAAATGAGTCCATGATAATGTGATCAAAGGAATGGAATTTGGGGAACAAGTCCAGAGGTGGCAGTCATATGTCTACAAGTACATACAATTAGAGAGAGTGGGCCATGCAAATCATGGAATGGCCTTGCAGACTCTGCAGGACATCTGCCCTCAAATTAAGAGGCCTTTGAAGAGGCAGGGATGATTTTGGAAGTGGGCTAGGAAGAAGGCTAAAAGTGGATTTCCAAAGAGAAATAATGAAGGATTGTAGTATCAATAGAATAGCAGGAGTGGGAATCAAAAGGGGATAATAAATGCAAGGGAAATTAAGAAGGTAATCCATGGGACTGGCTACAGAGGGTGATAAACACAAGTAAACCAGTACTCTGAGAATTTGCCAAATAGCAGTGTGGAACCCTGGATTGGGGAGGCAGAGTTTAGTTTTAGTCCTGTACAGGTCACTGCTGTGTTACTACCAAATAACTTCTGCCAAATCTCTTAACCTCTCCAGGCATTAATTTTCTTGTCTATAAAAATAAGAAGATTATATATTTCAAAATAAAAATACAAAAGAACAGAAAAAAAAGGATTGAACTAGACAGTAATGGTCTCCTGCTAAACCCCAAAGCTGATTTTAATTATCTGACTTATAAAGAAAGTCCTTAATTGGAGTTAATGATGGCAGATTTTTAGTATTAAGAAATACTGTCAAACAAATGAACATATTTATGAAACAGACTCACAGACACAGAGAACAAACTTATGGTTACCAAAGGGGGAAGGGGATAGGGGAGGGATAAATTGGATTAGCAGATACAAACTACTATATATAAAGTAGATAAACAACAAGGACCTACTGTACAGCACAGGGAACTATATTCAATGTCCTGTAATAAACCATAATGGAAAAGAATATGAAAAAGAATATATATATATATGTATGTATAACTGAATCACTTTGCTGTATAGCAGAAATTAACACAACATTGCAAAGCAACTATACTTCAATAAAATTTTTAAGAAAAGAAAGAAATACTGTCAAGATGGTAGGGTATATTTATAAGATTAGAAGACAGATTTTTGAGATTTTTGCCCTTTTCTCAAAAGATTTTTGAGAAAAGGGCAAAGTCGGGCTGTTGACTGTTATTACCTGGGATAAGAGAAAAATTTCTTTGGAGATTTGAAAGAAGGGGATATCTTAGATGAAAAAAAGAGATAGAATGATCTAGAAAATATAGTTAGGTCAAGACCTAGTTTATATACCTCCCAGATTGCTTCTGCCTTACCCCTCCCCCGGCCCCGGCCGCACACACACCCAGGAGTTGGACATTTGTCCACTGGAGAGCCTCGGCAGCCGCCATCGCTGGGTCTCCCACACTATGGGGGGTGGGCAGGCTTTGACACAGCCTCCATCATTCTCACTGCTGTAGGTCCTCAATGACTCTGGTGCCCACGTCCAACCCAACTGAACTCACGGGAGCTCTGGCCCCTTCCACTACTTCAGCCACAGATACAACGCACTGCTGGCCCCGTATCTGGTTTTCCAAAGGGCTGGTAGTGCGATGCAGTAGGGTGGGAGAGTAAGTCTCCATGGGGTGAACTCTGACCAGTGAGAGGCAGTAGATAGGAAGGAACCGGCCGATAACCAGCCTTTATTCCCCCTGATGGGCTGGTCTGTGCAGTGGTTCTGAGGCTTCCCTGGGTGATGTTCTGCAGGACCAATGTACCAGTGATGCTTTCTCAAAAGCTGTAGCTATCTTGGTAATGTACATCTTGTATGTACTTTTCTTTTTCCTGTATCACTTCCCTCCACTCACTCTTACTTCCCTGGGACTGTACTCCCACTGGAGTATTAGCACATAAACTGTGCTTTAAGCTCTGCTTTCTAGAGAACGCTATTAAGACAGGAACATAAAGAGAGTTGTCAAGAAAAGTTGGAAATGGCCATCTATTTTTTCCTTATATTTCCCACATTCCTTGAGTCAGTTCCTGAGGGTGTGTCTACTTCATCTTCATCAGACTGGCCTTTTGCTGAATCGCCTTTTTGACTCATCTTCCATGATGATGTAAAAGATGAGAGGTACTCTCGATTCTTTTGCTACCCAGTCATGGCTCCACACCAGAAAAGGCAGCAAGTCCATATCCTGAAAACTGCCTGGGGTCTCCTTTGGGTGGTCAGAATAGGCAGACTCCAAGAAAAATCAGAATAAGCATGAATGAAGATAAGAAAACAGACTTTGGAGTTTAGTTGTTTAGGGGAATTTGGTGCATGTTGAGGCATTAAATTGGAATATGGCTCTGAAATGTTGCTAAACTATTAAAGCTCCTGAACCAAGGAACTCTTGGTACACTGTCCTTCTGTGAACTAAACTACCCCATCACTCCATGTACCTGTAGTAATGAGATCACTTCAAGATACCCTCTGTAATACGCTGTGAGAGTAAACAAGACATGCTGAACATTTATACACACTTCCCATGCATTCCTCACGTGTCCTTATGAAACACAGAATAAGTAGAAGTGCTTCTAATTCTCATTTTGCAGAAGGGGAAGCTGTGACTTAGAGAAGCTGGCCCGAGGTCTCATAGTTATTATGGTGGATCTCGCATGTGGGAATCAGATCCAGGCCTGTCTGGAGCTCCTACGCTGAACGACCTTATTTCACCACCTCCAGGGTGTCTGGTGATGCCAGATCATGCAGGTTACAAGTGTTAGATTGTGCTGTTGGAAGTGACAGCTTAGCAGCGAGTGGCTTCCTTAGGGAGCAGCAGCTTTTGAGATATAAACCCATGATGTCTTAATAAGTTTCAGCTATTAACTGTTGAAGCACATCATTTATAATGTAAGCATCAGATAACCTAGACAGCAATTATTTCAAGAGAACTGGCAGCTTATTTAACAACCCACAAATGGATTGGAATCAGACAGACCTAGGTTTCAAAATTTGCTTACTTTGTTGCCTCCTGTATGATCTGGGTCAGGTTACCAATATTCCTTAGAGCCCTAGTTTCTCATTTATAAATGGGAATGAAACCAAACCACAGAGGGTTTGGGAGTTTAATGAGATAATGCATTTAAAACACTTTAAAATGCTTGAGCCTACACAGATGCACAAGAAATACTAATTCTTCCCTCATATCTCCATGCAGCTGACCATTCTTTCCCATAAATTGAATCCTAAGTACAATCAGAGAAACAGAGATGATTTAACTGCACAAATGAGAAAAGTAAGAAAGGTTAGTGACCTCTCCAAAGTGGTTCATATTTTAATAAGAAGCAAAGCTGGATGTTCAGGCTCTGAAACTGGTTTGCTTTGAGACACACCAAGCTACTGTCTGATTTCCTTGATTTAGGGGTTTATCGTTTAAGAGGAGCTAGTATCCTCTGCTATGTCTGCACAGCCTTTTGAAGCTTTATCAGCTTTATCACTCTAGCCTCATTAGTCCTCAGCCCAGGCTTGGCTACAAAGGCCTCACACATTCTTGTTTGCTACAGTAATCACTTCAAGTTTACCTTTATAGGGTACTTTCCTTATTTGTTTATTTATTTATTTATACATTCATGACTGCTGATTTGACTTTCCACATGGTTTTCTTTCACCCTCTCTAGGACAGACTAGATGGTTCCAGGATCATTTTCTGCCTAATAATTGGAAATGGGTATTTCATGTGAAAACGGAAAGTCATGTGGAAGGTTTGCTTGAGGTCACCAGGCACATTCCAAAGTATGGGGGGAAAGTAGAGTGGGATTTACAAAGGCAATAGTTCCTGACCAATGACAGGACTCTTAACCTTTGGCTCACACACTGGGTCTTATAAAAGGTTTGAGCTTGGAGTTTAGAGGAGCACTTTTGGAGAGGATGGTTGGTGTGCCATGAGGTCTCTCCCCGCAAGCACACACACACACAAGGAGAGGAGGTAACGTCCTCTTTAAGTCAAGAGAGAGGAGATTTGAGAGGTAACTTGGAGATGACACGGCCTAGAAATTCTAAAGAATGAGACACGATGGCACGCTGTTCTCTGCAAAGGAGAGGCACCCACACCGGGGGGCTGGAACTTCCAGTCTTTACTGGGGAAATTGACATATAATTGTTTCCCATGGAGGTGATATGGCTGTATGTAAGAAAGAACTGTGTTGGGCTCCTCTGATCTCCCATCCAAGAAGGCCACCTGGAGGGGCAAAGAGCTGGCAGCAGATAAAGCTGGAGGCATCACTAGATGCCCAGAGGCTGAGAAAAGCATAAGGGAACATCTGGGATTGAGAGATGCTCACCGTCCTTAAGGGAGCTATGGTGGAGAGACAGTGATGCCCTGACAAATGTGCTTTGGTGGGGGGGGGCAGGAGGGGAAGTCATTGAAACATTCATGAATGGGCCCAGCTTTAGACATGGGTTACTGAGAAAACGAAGTCCTGAAAAGCGCCATCAAGTAGGAACTTTCCTGAATCTCTTTGGCTCCTCTCCCTTCCCCAGCCCATTCTGGAGAGGCCAGAAACCATGGTCAGTAAGAAGAAGGCAGGGCCTGGGAGAAGGGGGCAGAAGTGGGAGGTGGGGAACAATGGATAAAATGCCAACCGTGTGTAGTCGCTTCTGTCATGGTGAGTGGCCTGTGGCAGGGAAAGCGCAGTAAACTTCATGGAGCGTGAAGTTTGAATAGTCCCACGGGGATGGACATATTCATCACCAAGAAGAGATTCACTTATTTCCTGAAAGTGACTGAGGGCAAGGGAAGAGCTGACCCCCGTGAATAAATTGAATGGGTCAACGGTAGACAAAAGTGAAGTAACTCTATAATGGCATCCCAGGTGTCATGCTTATTCGAAGTAACGTTACATATGCATTTTCTCGTTTCATCTTCACAATGATCTTCTGAACTAGGTGTTCTGTCATTCACATTTTACAGAGGAGAAAATTTTAAACTTAGAAAAGTTAAGCCACTTGTCCAAGAAAAAATGGCCATGGAGTGGGGATTTGCAGCCCAGTTAACTGACCATTTCCAGAGCTGCCTCTTAGCAACCGTGTAGCCTTCCTCTCCCGGGTGGAAATCCAGGGTTAGTTATAATCCACAGGTAGTTATACAGAATCACAGCTAACCCAGTCAGAACTTTTATAAAAATAGAAACAGTTATTTATCCTTGAAGACCTTTCTTTCCATTTATTGGAAAAATGTCAAAATGTGCTAATTTTTAAGAAGATATTCACCAACTCCTGCAGTGAAGTTTCATAACAAAGCTCTAAACCTCTACGTATGTTCCCTCCCTACCTGTGGCAGCACTTGGCAGCCCCATTGCCAGGCAACCCAAGTCTGTCAAATAGTTCATTTCTTTGGAACACATTCCGCAGCCTCTGAAACCAACCAGAGTGTAAACAACGGCCTTCTCCTCACACCTTCGGAAGCTGAGGCATTCCCATTCACAGAAGGGGCATGTACTCCCAGGAGACGGGGAGAAAAAAGGACAGAGTCTCTCCAATATCCTGTTTCTTAATCCACAAGTCACACAAAATACTTGATAACAGTGAAAAGTTTCATTTGAAATCCAGAGGCACAAATCTACATTTTCCCACCAGCCCCAGGGAAGGAACAAACACGAAGGACACTTTCAATACTCACTGCTCTCACCCCCCGAGGTACAGATGTTGCGAACGATCCTCTTCTTGACCTTTTTCAGTTCGTCAAAGTTGTGAACTGTCAGTTTTTTATCGGCGGTCCCGGTGATCTGAACGAGCTGCTGGTCATCCACATCCCCTATGCCCACGGAGTAAATGTTGATCCCTTTGTGTCTCAGCTCTTCGGCGGCCTGAGCCACTTCGTCTTGGGACTGGCCATCTGTGAGGACCAGCAGCACCTGCGGGGTACCTGTGTTGATCCGGCTGCCCATGTCCGGCTGGAAGTAGTGCCCTACCTGCCGGAGAGCAGAGCCAATGTACGTGTATCCAAAGATCTGCTGGATGTTTTCAATCTGAAAGGAGATCTCCTTTTTGCCGATGAAAGTTCCCAGTGGAAACTCCGGCCGGTAAGTGTGGCTGAACTGGGCAGCTCCTATACGCACTCTGTTGACACTGACATCGAAGTCTTGAACGACAGATGCCAAGAATTTCTTCATCTTCTTGAAGTCATCTGGATGAATGCTATTCGAACCATCCATGAGGAACACGAGGTCTACTTTTTCAATTTCACAATCTACAAAGTACACAGCAACAAAATCAGATTTTTATTCTTTCTCTAACCCAGCAGAAGTCAAACGTTTCCAGCTACAGAGAAATGCTATTTCTGAAGGTGGTTTCTTAGCTTAAGCCACCCTGTGGTCCCATTAATTGGAGAGGAAACAAAAACAAACAATTGGTTATAAAGGCAGCATGAGGCATATACAATCCCCACGTCCTTTTAGGCTTCTCTTGGCTTTTCCATTTGGTCTCAGACCGAGATGTCAGAGAAATGGGTGTGGTGTCACAGAAATATTGTTGTCACCTGCAATCTAGCTTTAACTCTTCCAGAAAGCTCAGTGACAGTAGCAGCATAGCAAGAAAAAACACACCTCCATTTAGGGATGCAAACAAGAGAGAGATGGTCTGTATTATTGGCTTGGCCTTGCTGGCCAGTTGAGCCAATAAGTGCTTTTCTAGTTTCTTAGGGCAAATTGAGCTTTGAGAATCATGACTTCCAGACTATATCTAGTCAGTTTTGTTTCTTAATCAGCCCACTTTCTGGTGTATACAGGCAAAAATGTCTACTTGAGAAAAATGTTTTTGAACAATGCACTGTGGTTTAGAGAGGCTTCCCTTGTCTTAACACAGCAAATTAACAAAAAGAATGTGAAAGGCCATTGCCAGTGAATGAGTTATGCTTGGCACGAGCTCATGTGTGTTCCTTAGTCTTCTGGAAAGCATTATCATTTCCTTGAATTCCCCAGAGAGCTCACCATTGAACTAACTTTATTAATCCTCATTTTAACCTCAGAAAATGTTAAAGGTGTCTGAGATTCCTGTAGCCGAGATAAGCAAGGAAGAGATAAAATATAGAGTAAACAGATCCTTCGGGAATTGGTTAGTTGATTAAATTCCTTTGTTTCAGTGCCCAAGGGAAAACTTTCAGTATAAAAATTCAATTTCAACTTCTACAGTGGACTTGAAAAGGGCAGATTGATTTTTAGACATTGGCCAACAGAAAGTAAGAGATTCATCCCAGTTTTCAGTGAGATCCAGATGGATTTTGTTAGTTTTGTGAAAGAAAAAGACAGTAGCTGCATTCTCAGGAGGCAAGGCATATGAAAAACAGGAAAGTTAAATAAATTTTAAAAGGAACTGCACCAAGATATTGAAATCCTTGATTAATATTAATTCATCTAATAAAAAATACTTGGTATTTTTAGTAAAGCACATCCTAATAGAAATACTAAGGAATTTTAATAAACCACAGTCTCCCTTTGAAACAAAAGTGTAAAGTGGCAGTTTAATGAATGAATGAATGCATACATACACACATACATACAGCAATGCAATTTCTAGCTGCTGGAATAGAAACACAGCATCCAGGGCAAAAGAAGTCCTGCTCACACTCTTCTCTGGAAACATCTGAGGCTAAAACCGAGTGCTTAACATTGGGCTCCATATTGCAAATGACCTTGTGCCATAACAGAAATGGGTGAAGGCACAGGGGACTTCCAGAATGGAGGAGAGAGGACTTCTAGCAGTGGTTGCTGGTTCTTAGGAAGAGAGGGATTTGATTTCTTGTGTAAAGAACAAGAAGAAGAACTAGTGGGTGAAAGTGCATGTAAACACATTTGTGTTCCAATAAATAAAGCCTGTTCGAAATGGCAAATTTTCCATCGTTGGAAGAGTTTTAGCAGAAGTGAGTGGGAATGTTGTGGAAGGCCAAATGAAACATCCTTGATGTCTTTCCAACCTGAGATTCCACAATGTGGGAACTTCTGCAGAACCCTCAGTGCCCCTTCTCTTTGGTTTCTCCCTTATTTGGACCTCTGCTGATAATTAAAAACTTAATGGACGAATCTTACCTACTTTTGAAGAGTTACACACACTGGCGGACACTTCTGAAAATATCCCCTTCAGACCTCCAAAAGTTTCCACGAAGAAGTATTTGTCACTCGATCCTGCCATGGCCAGCAGCTCCATGGGGTTGGCACCAGCGATCCCCACGGCCAGGACAAGGATGCCCTTGTCCCGCAAGGCCTTGGCTGTGGCATTGAGCTTATCGGCATCATGGGATTCCCCATCGGTGATTACGATGAGGACCTGGGGGACCCCCTTGTGCAGGCGGCTGCCCCGGGCTTCAGTGAACATGTGGTCTGAGAAGCCCAGGGCCTTGGCGGTGTAAGTGTTGCCCCCCATGGGCTGGTCATTTTGGAGCTCCGAGATCACCTCCCATTTTGTGCCAAGCTTATCCAGATAAAACAGCACCTCTGGGTCATCCGCGTACTTCAGAGCCCCAAACCGGACATGATTCTTGTCCACATCAGCTTTTTTCACCAAGTCAATCATGAAGTCCTTCATGATATTATACTCATCATGGTCAATGCTGCCAGAGTTGTCAATTACAAACACGATGTCTAAAACTTCAATGCGCTTGCATTCTGAAGGAGGAGGAGAAAGGAAAACTGGACGAGATTAGCTTGCACATCATGCAGGACTCCCCTCCCCCATCTGTTTTTTAAATGCCAGTGTCTCCTCTCCATAGGATCAAGCTGTACATTGGCATGTCCGCTCCCTGGACAACAGACACAACACACATGCATTTGTGCTGCCAGTACATAGTAATGCTCATGTAGGTGGCTTTTAGGACAAGGCAGATGTGACGTGAAACCTACTGCAGGGGTTGGGAAGGGAGTGGGAAGGTGGGTCACAGGATCATCAGGGATAAACATGTCAAGTGCTTTTGGACCAAAAAAAAAAAAAAAAATTCAAAATTCCGAGGGAATTTTCCTGTGTAAGTGGTACATTCAACATGTGCTTTCATTTACACTAATTTGTTTATTTTTTTTAAGCCACAGGGATCATGAGATTTTATTCTTAAGATGAACCTTGGGGAAATGACCAGATGAAAATGAATTTGGCAACACTATAATTTTTTCATGATTAACTTTTCAAGGTTACATTTTCTCCCTTTTTGACTTTCTTAAGACATTATCTGTTTTCATGATTGGGCCTCGTCATAAAAATAAGCCCATTTCACACTTGGCCCAACCAAGTGGTCCTAGCATGACTTCTCGTTAACTTTTTAAATGTGGGGTCAATGCCATGGAAAAGTAAAGCAGGAAAGACCCAATTAGTCCATGTGTGTATCACATTCTAACTCAAGGTACAGAGTTCCAAACTCCAACTCACTCATTCTGGAGAAGTGGAATTGTAAGATGGTGAATGATTTAGTCTCTATGTAGCACCATCTCTCTACAGGCTTTAGGAAGGTGTATTCCAAATGTTAACTCATCCATTCTGGAGAAATGGAATTGTGAGAGGATTCCCCCCACCCCCTCCAAGGCTCACCACATTCCCTTCCTTGACAGCTACTTTATTGCTCCGTGGTAGGGCTGTTGCAAACCCTAAAGCCAATGCACTTTTCCCCTAACTAGAGACCATGTGTACAGAGCCGTAACCAAATTCTCCAGAAAGTCTGGGTCCACACAAGAAGAAACTATGTCCCTCTGGCCTTCGGCTGCCCAGGGGACCTGCTTGGATTACCCAGGGGGCTGGGGGGTAGACTGCTCAGTAGCTGGCACCCTTCAAAAAGGTCAGATTTGTTCTGGGTGGAGTTACCAGGACATGCAATCCAGGTGTATTCCTCTTGCCACAAAACATAGACCGCAGTCACCAAGACTTCCAGTGGGGGTTGACCAGAACTGTTATTTGAACAACAGAACAATGTCCCTCTTTTCCTTCAAAATTCCATTAAGATCCATCTCCTTCACAAAGGTTTTTCAGAATGCCCCTGTCGTCAAGTGCCATGGGTCGCAATATAAATCAGTCCCTTATTTCTGCTGAACCTAAGTTTTATCACTTCCCTTACTCTGCAGTCTCCTAGGAACACATTGGTGACTCCCCTACTTATTTCCTTGGAAGCATCCATTGCTCAAGTTCATATATTATATTCCTCCTTTATAGGATTTAATAAATATCAACATGTTTTTACAAAGATTATCTCATTTTATGTAAGTATTGATTTTTAAAAATTGCAAAATGAACAAACATGTATAGTGGATGTTAGGTCAAAGGGGAGACACCTTGCCCAGGAGGTTATACCCCTCTATTGCCTGTCTCAGTGGACCACACGTAGCCCCTAAACTCAGATTATACAAGGCTGAGCCCCTGCCTCAAGGTGGAACCGACTCTGTGATGTAATTCATGCTTCAGTGCTCCCCTTGGGATGAGGCTGAAGCTGGACTCCAGCTGAGACCACCTCCTTGCTTAACTCTTACCCATGCCCTATGCTGCTTTCCTTACTTCTCTTCTGAAAACACCTCCTCAATAAATCAAAAAGTCTACAAATAATGAATGCTGGAGAAGTGTGGAGAAAAGGGAACCCTCCTACATTGTTGGTGGCAATGTAAATTGGTGAAGCCACTATGGAGAACAGTGTGGAGAGTCCTTAAAAAACTAAAAATAGAGCTACCGTATGATGCTGCAATCCCACTCCTGGGCATAAATCCAGAGGTAACCATAATTCGAAAAGATACATGCACCCCAATGTTCATAGCAGCACTGTTTACAATAGTTGAGGCAAGGAACAACCTAAATGTCCATATATATAATGGAATATTACTCAGCCATAAAAAGAATGAAATAATACCATTTGCAGCAACATGGATGGACCTAGAGATTATCATACTAAGTGAAGTAAGCCAGACAGAGAAAGACAAATATAATATGATATCACTTATACGTGGAATTTAAAAAGAAAAAGATACAAATGAACTTATTTACAAAACAAACTCAGAGACAGAAAACAAACTTATGGTCACCAAAGACGGGGGAGGAAAGGGATAAATTAAGAGGTTGGGATTAAATATACGCACTACTATATATAAAATAGATAACCAACAAGGACCTACGGTATAGCACAGGGAACTATACTCAATATTTTATAATAACCTATATGGGAAAAGAAACTGAAAAAGAACATATATATGTATGTATGTATAACTGAATCACTTTGCTGTACACCTGAAACTAACACGACATTGTAAATCAACTATACTTCAATAAAATTTTTAAAAAAGGAAAAGCAATAGATAAATAAATAAATAAATCGCTTCCACAAGAACCCCTGACTCAGCTTCTGCTTCTAGGGAACCAGACCTAAAATCCAGTATGATACTATTTTCCTTAAATGGAGGATTCATCACCCTAGTGCTTTGTCTACAAAAGGGAAAGAATCTAGGTGGATCAGAATTGTTCCTTACTGTTTAATTTAACAGTTCTGTTGAGGAAACTTTCATTTCTATAAGCAGGTCAAAAGCCACTAGGATACAATGTTCAAATAGTAGTCTGCTTAGTTCAAGAAACAACGACTAACATGTATGTGTGGCATTTGGATAATCCCCCTATAGTGAACATGCCCACGCCTACCTTCACGGGGGCTGCATATTCCAAAAACAAGGTCGTCTTCAATGTGCTGCAGAATGTCAAAATTCTTAACATAAAAAACCATCTCTGGCCTCCCACTGATCTCCTCAAGCTGGGTGACATTGGAGCCAAACACCCCCACGGAGTAGATAATTATGCCTTCTTGCCGAAGTGCCACTGCTGGGTCCTTGACTATGTCCTGAGCCTCACCGTCCGTGATGAGGATGAGGAACTTCCTGACGTTGGGCCGGGCCCCCTTGGCAGGGCTGAAGTACTGAGACACGAAGGTCAGGGCGCTACCGGTCAAGGTAGTTTCTCCAATGTGAGCCATTCGGTCTATTGCATCTGAAATTTCCCCCTGGGACATATATCTGTTGAGCTGAAACTCCTCCTTATTGATGTCACTGAACTGGACTACACCGATTTGCACCCTATCTGCCCCAATCTGAGATTTGCTCACCAGGTTTTTCATAAATGTTTTCATTTTGATGAAGTTTTCAAGTCCTATACTGCCAGAACTGTCCACCAGAAACATGATGTCGGCCTTCATCTCTTTGCAGGCTACACAAGAGAAAGGAGATGGGTTATTCAAGTTGGCTTCATGTAAAAACATTAAGAGTGAACAGGAAAACCCGAAACACAAATAATTCTATATGTAAGTTAAGCATGTACTTAGTAAGGGCTGTTATCAGGTAAATAATGCATTGAAGGCAATGAGAGGGAGCCTATTCTCTTTGTTATTTAGTAATTTGCTTTAATATGTAACTCAGGGTTTCTCAACCTCAGCACTACTGACATTGTGGGCTGGAAAATTTGTATTGTGGAGGGCAATCCATGCACTGTAGGATACTGTAGGATGTTTAGCAGTATCCCTGCCCTCTACCTGTTAGATGCCAGTAGTGCTGCCCCAGTTATGACCACCAAAAATGTCTCTAGACATTGCCAACTATTCCCTAAGGGGGCAAAATCACCCCTGGTTGAAAACTACTGATCTAATTCTAGAAGATTTCATACACGTTTTATCAAAACGCAGTTTAAATAAACCTGTAGTACTCCTTAAAATCAGAAATCATTCGATCATATTACATAGGCAGTGTCTAATCATAGATCTATGCTCACAGGGATTTGTGGGGAGAAGCTAATTAATACTTATTAGAAGCTAATTAATTAGCACCCCCTAGTTATCACCACCAAAATTGTCTGTAGACATTGCCAACCATCCCCTGAGGGGGAAAAATCACCCCTAGTTGAAAATTACTTATCTAGCTCTAGAAGATTTCATACAAATTTTATTAAAAAGCAACTTAAATAAATCTGAAATATTCTTTTTATGCTTCAGATAATAATAATTAGAGCAACACTATAACGGGCCCTTCATTTTGTTCTGGATAATAAACAGCTCCACGAGTCAATGAATCTCAGCTTGGTCATTTATGCTGTTTCTGCACACCTGCAGCATCAAACACTGCAGGAAACAGATGCAAATTGTTATGTATAGGATGGATAAACAAAAAGGTCCTACTGTACAGCACAGGAAACTATATTCAATATCCTGTGGTAAACCATAATGGAAAAGAATATGAAAAAGAATGTGTATATACGTATAACTGTACAGCAGAAGTTACACAGCATTGTAAATCAACTATATTTCAATTAAAAAAAAAATACTGCAGGAAAGCAATTTGGGAGCTGAAGTCCAAAGGCAAGGAGTCCTACCTTCTTCGGCACAGATTTCTTGAACAACCTGGTTTCTTATGTCTTTCAAGGCATCAAAGTCATGCACATAGTACACTCGCTTCTCCTCGCCTGCGATTTCTCGCAGCTGTGTCTTGTTGGCCTCCTTGACCCCGATGGCATAGACATGGATGAGCTCCTCTCTCAGTCTGTTTGCGGGCCCCAAGATGCTGTCCTGGGACACGCCGTTGGTCAGGACAACAAGGTGGCATGGCACTCTGTTTTCCCGCTGCCTCTTTGCTTTCTGCAGCAGCCCCAGGGTGAAGTTCAAGGCTGCGCCTGTGTTTGTGTTCCCACCCAGCTGCCTGATGTTCTCGATGGCCTTTCCCACATCATGCTTGTTGGTGTATTTATTGATCTCAAATTCCAAGTCCCAGCGGTCAGCATACTGGACAGCCCCAACTCGCACCTTCTGGGGAGCGATGTTGAACATCCCTACAACCTCTGAAAGGAAGGTCTTCATTTCCTGGAAGTCCGTGGCCTGGGTGTTCCCAGAGCCATCGATGAGCAGATAGATGTCTGCTTCCTCAGTGTCCACACAACCTAAAATGCAACACAAAAACTGAGTGTGGCATTGGGGCAAGTGGGACAGAGACACAGGGGCAGGTGGGAGGAAGGGCAAACACCAACCTCGTCAGACAGAAAAATGGGAAACAGTTTCTCCGTGTTAAAGACCCAAATGAATTGTCTGTGACAGTTTGAGATGATTTACATCAGGAATCAGAGTCAATCTGGATGTAGTAAAAGATCAGAAAGAAAACATGAAGATGCTTTTTACAAGTCACTTCTCTTAGCAGGGAGTAACAGCTTAGCAAAATGTTAAGTGGTGATTTGTGAGCTAGAGAAGGTAGCATTTAACTGGACATGGTGGACAAAGCGCTGTCTTTCTTGAAATCTTGAACAAAGTGTTTAATCTTCATCCACTCCTGGTCAGTTAACACAACCAGGGGTATTGTCAGTGGCCTTATTTATGTCAGGCAGTGACACTTTTGTAGTCGACATGCTCTAAATATTTGTTGAAGGATGCAGATATATATACGTATTGCATGCACACACATAATTTATGAAAAATACATGTGTATGTATGAAATATATGAAATACATTGCTCTCTGTCTCTCTCTAAACTCACTGATACTAGAATAGTACCTCCCAATAAATTCATTACTCTGTCCTCAATCCAAATCATGCTTCCTGTTTATTCTCTAAATTGGAATTTGAGGCTGAGGGAAGAAGAGGAGGGAGAGAAAAGTACACACACACACAAAAAAAAAAAGTAAGGAAAGAGCAAGGAAACACGAGAGGCAAAGGTGAGAAAGGAAAAAGTGCAGAGGGGGAAATAACAAAGGAAGGTATTCTGGAGTGTTGAGAAGTAACAAAGAATCCAAGTAAAGCTGTGCAAAAGGGCAAATAAAAAAAGAAATCCCTTCTTCCCATTCCAACACCTCAATAGCTTTTATTCTCCTCCAATTTACATTTCCTATTATCAAATTAAATTAAAAAGTCAGGAACTCACTCTCCCTCCCTACATCACGCCCACCAAGCCCTTTTGTAGACAGAACACCTGCAAGACAAGAAAAAAGCAAAACAATGGGAATAATCCTTCTCTCAGCAAAAGGCTTTACCAGATTTGAGGGTTTCAGTCCTTTCGGAAATGACAGAGACTGTGTGTGTGATATGGTTCCGCAATTTCTTTAGAAACGTCTGGTTGTGGGCAGCCAGGTTGGAGAAGGTTTTCAGTTTGGAGACGTACTGCTCGGCAGGGTGAGATGCGATCTTCTCCAGCTGGGCGTCGCTGGCCCCCTCTATGCCCATGGTGAAGATGGTCACCCCCTGGCGCCGGAGGTTCACAGCAGCCTTGGTCACGTTGTCCTCAGACGGGCTGTGGGTCACCAGCACAGCTATCTGTGGCACCCCCTGATTCTTCCGACTGCCATGCTGCACGCTGAAGACCTCCTTCCTGATCTTTCTCAAGGCAGCTCCAGTGTAGGCCTTCCCGGCCTGGGGAGAGAGGCTCTGTATATCCTGGAGAACCTCTGACTTGTTTATGCCACTGCTCAGTGCGTGAATCACCTTCGTCTCATTGCTATAGGCCACAAGGCCAACCCTCATGCAGTTTTCCTTGATGTCCAGAGCAGATACACTTCCTTCCAGGAATTCTTTAAGATAGTCAAAGTCCTCCCAGCTGCCGTTGACGGACATATCCAACAGGAACACAACATCTGCCACAGAAGGGCCTTGGCAAACTGTGGGCAAGGAATGAACAGGCAGAGTTTCAATTCAGCATCTTTGCTCAGCATTAAAATACACATAGAACTCAACCAGAACTTAGTTATGCCCTTAAAGATGGAAGAAGGTGTACAAAATGATTATGAAGCTGAGATCAGAGGCTCCTGGGTTCAAAGGTGGTAGCTTAGCTAATCTTCCAGCTCCAATTTCCACACCTGTAAAATATAGGTAACCATAATATTGATCTCATAGAGTTGTTATGGGGATTAAATGAGATCATGTGTTTAGCATGGGGCCTGGCACATAAAAGTCACTTAGTGAACAGAAGCTACTGCTATTGTATTAAAATCACTAATAAAATCAGTAGTTATAGTCCAAACATTCTTAAAGGATGGTAATGGAATAGCAATTGACATTCCAATATTTTATTTGGGAAAGATGCTATTAATAGGATTCCCATATTTTCATAGATTGCTACAGGAAAAGCAGCATTCTCCAGTATCAATAGACAGTTATATATGTCATCTCACTCAAACTGACTTAACCAGACATAATGTGAGTTTCTTACATCACTTGTTTGGACTTGTACACTTTGAGCAAATTGTTTTTTACTGGCTCTCTCCTGCCCCTCTCTTGAATGATGTTCATAAACTCTTGGCCATTCTTGCTAATAGGAGAGTACAAGGGGACAGACCAGGACAGCAGGTTGGAGTTGGAGCAGAACACAGGGAAGCTAATTTAGAACACAGCTGCAGGAAGGGGCAGAGCAGGACTGAAACCACACAGGCGTGGCTCTGACTCCAGACTGCAGCCTCGTCCAGGGCCAGGTCACATCACCTCTAAGAGTGCCCGCAAGTTCCTCTCTGCAGAACAGAGGTTTTGGACTTCCTGAAGTTGTTTCGAGCTCTAACATCCTTTGATGACATTATATGGCTTCCGGAGCCAAGGATTTCTTTAGGAGCAAATCGACCTTTTAAATGAACCAGGAATAAAACTACATAGCAACTGAAGCCCAGGAAGAAAGCTCAGGCAGCTGGGTAGCAGGGTGGAGGCAGCCTGTGAATGATGAGCAATAAGTGAAACATGGAAAACCAAGGCTCACCAAGTTCACTGGATTTAAAAAGGCCACAATCATTCCACGTGCAGAATTTAACATCTGAAAATGCAGCCCAGCTTTTGGGGAAGGGGATGTTCATAGAGTCTCCATCCTCTCCTCTTGTTGATCTTCCAAAAGCATTTTATCATCATCCCTACACAGGCACCCTGAACCCACCTTCCACAAGAATGTCATTGACTGCTCCTTCCTTGTACTGAGCCGCATCCTTGAGAATCTGCGTCATGTTTTGGGAGAATGTGCTGAGGTCTCGGACCGTCCGGAGGCTGTAGTGGAACTGGCCTGTGGCCATGGCCTTCAGGGTCTCCTCGGATGCCCCCTGCATCCCCACAGAGATGATCCTCACCCCTTTGTTACGCAGCACCTCGGAGGCCTCTTCCACGGCATCCTCGGACTCGGCCGAAGCCAGGACCACCAGGATCGGGGGAAACTGTCTCCTGTCCCTCCCGTTTGAGAAGTAGGTCGTGTGCACCTCCCGGAGAGCATTCCCAATCCGCAGGGAACCACCCAGGAACATGAAGTTCTTCTTGAGGTGGTTCAACATGGGGCCTCTGCTCTTGAAGGTGCTGAGCTGGAATTCTCCGTGGAGCCCGTCGCTGTACTGAGCCAGGCCCACACGGTACTTTTGGGCCTCTATGGGGAGGCTGGTGATCACTTTGTTGATAAACGTCTTTACAAACGGGAAGGATTTAATTCCCACGTGGTCAGAGCTGTCCACCAGAAACACCACATCGGCATACTCAGGGCCTACAAACCCATAGACAAACACAAACAAAGCAAACTTCAAAAATTTACTACCAAGTTTAATGCCAACCATATGGGAAAAACATTACTTCCCTCTTTTGCTTGTATTTGTAATATCTTTCCAATGCACTGAAAATAATACACATTCTCTCAAGAAAAATATTGTTTCTTGGGCTGATTCTTTATACACCCTCTCGTTTGAACTGATCATGAAATTAAGCATCACTTTTGTAAGGAATTAAGTAGAAATAGGTAAATATAAAGAAGTAAAAAATCATGGGTTTTTATATGTTTAGCGGATAATTTCCCCGTGTCTTTTTTTTCTTTCAGAATTTGACCTCAATTTATATCAACAGGATAAACATTTTCATTGAGAATCTAATCAAATTTGTGTGAATGGAGAAATCTAAAAAATAGCCTTTCATTGTGATTTCCACTTAAGCAACGCAACAAGTGATCTGATTAACTTATAAACATATTAGTTTTGTATTCAAAGTGTCAAATTGGTGAAGTTTAAAAAAAATCCTAAAAATCATAAATATGAGATTGCATTAATCTATCTTAAAGTTATTTACAATATTTTTTGATGAGTGGGCATTATAATTGGTAAATTTATCCTCACAAATGTAAAATGTGATAGAAACATTAACATTAACATTCCTACCTTAAGCTAGGAATAGGATGAAACTTTTAATTTCTATTAAGAATATAATTTTTATAGAGGAATACAATACTTTGCTGAGCTTTTAAGGCTTCATTCAATGCCAGATTCAATGCTAGGTATGTAAAATTATATTTTTATGTGATAGAGAGTTATTTGGTTCAAGCACAAAATATCATTCACTCATGGTCTGTCTGCTGGTTTGAATTCAGAGCTCTTACCACTGTTCTGTAAGATCCATTTCTAGTCCAGGGAAGGGAGGGAAATATTTGTGTGTGTCTGGATGGTGTATGTTTAAGAAAATACAGTGTAATTGAACAAGCAATGTGAGTCCTGACTTTGTTATCAGCTAATTCTTCCAGCTCTGTCAAGCCATTCAGTATACTTGGGCCTCAGTTTCCTCATATTTAAAATGAGTAGATTCAACTAGAAAATATCTAAGGTCTCTCCTCACTCTGAGTTTCTGATTATCTGAAATAGTCACAAGATAAATTCTAATCAAATTAAAAGAACTTCGATCTTTTCCTGTCTACAACTGCGAGGAAATCAGCTTTGGCACCCCAGCATGTTACTTCATTCTCTTTAGAGCAGTCTGATCGAGGCATAGTGGACAAAATCATTTTTCTTTTCTTCTAAACAACCTGATTTCAACCAGTTTGAGATTGCTTTGATGATCATATAGCCAGCAGCATCTCAGGGGATAAACTAATTGAGGGGGGATCAACATCTTCCTCCAAGAGAAGGCTGTAACCCCTCTGAGGACTGTCAGGTAAGTACTGCCTAGGATGGCTTGACTTGTGACCAAAAGTGACCTTTCTATTCATGGACAAATCCCCACATTTTGTATGGAGAAAAGAAATGTAGCCACTGGCACAGGAGGCATATTTAGATTCTAACCAGGCCCATCACTATATCTGAACCACAGAACAACTGGGGAAAAAGCATTGCCTTTCTTTAGAAAGCTTAATAACAGGCCTAGTGAGACATCAAAGGAAGATGTTTGCAGGGCAAAGTCTAATCTGTCTCTCCAGAAAACTTGCTTCCAAGGTCAGAGTCCTTGAGAAAACTGTAAAAGCCAATCTAGGTGGCCCTAGACATGAAGCGACCAATACAAGAGCTGATTATTTAGGAGGTGGTAGAGGCTGTGAAGGCTTGGCCAGTGTTTTGACTTCAAGTCCACTGGACATAGATTGCTGACAGTGGATGGCTCTGGAGCTCTCTCTTCAGGGTAAAAGCCCTTTCTTTACAATAATCAGACACTCAGTTTAAATTGGAGCAAAATCTGGATGCTTAACCAAGACAAATGTTTTGCCACAAACGAATTAGAAAGAGAGATTTCAAATTTTCCAGGCCTGAACCAAATGTTAAAAGAGAATTTTCATGCAACCTCCAAGAAGACCTAGAAGGAGTTGAAACTGAGGACAAGAAAATAGCTCTCATATCTTCCTATTGTGAACAAGGAATAAGATCCAGAAACAAATGATCTTCAAAGGAACACAGGGTGACATCAAAAGAAATTGAGCTGCCACTCCCACCCTTACCATCATCAAAATCAAAACAAAGCAAAACAAAACTCTTAACTTTTAAGCAAGTCAAACTCATATATTATTTTCCATAATGAAAATTAAGGAAAAGAATTCTTTTCATTTTTTTCCTTACCAGAATGTTGGTTGACAGAAACGTGGGAACAAATTATCATAAGGAGCAAAGTGAGCAGCATTTTCATATTATAACCTGAAAAATCACCAACTTGAAATCTGAAAAGGCAAAAATATAAACATCTAAAATTATTGTGGATATTATTTGGAAATCAAGACTCAAACACATATGAGCACACAAAATTGTATAGTAAATTGGGTGCAACAGAAGACAAGGAATTTCTGAGGTTCCCTGACCTTCGGCTCTGTGAAGTGCCTTGGAGAAAAATGAACCGTCAACATTTACAGAATCACAAAAGCTTCTCCTGGTCCCCAGACCCTGTAGAAACATGAGATTTTAGATTGTCAATGGAAGCAGCCAGATGCATTCTACTTCCACCAATATTATGTGTTCCTACTAATCAATTTTCCTATAGCCTCATGTCACCCTCTGTCTACTCATTGCCAAGACAATTCAGAGTTCACAGTTGGGACACAGTCTAAGAGCTGATTTGTAATTCTTCCATCATGAACATGTAGGTGTGTTTCATACTTGAGAAGTATTTCTAGATGTGGTCAAAATTCTCTTTTCTCCTTTTCCTACATGATTAGAAAGGTAACTATTTCCCTTTATTCTTAAATTTGAGAGAAGACATAAAGAAATAATTAGTGACCCTCCATATTGCATACGATGTCTTGGTCCTCAGAATGACGCAATTGGTACCATTTTTATTCCAACAAACTAGAACTGCATGAAGCAAAGTTTTCCAATTCTGGTTTGGCCTAAAGCGTTTTCAGCCACCTTGAATTATTCATTTCATAGGATAAAATAGGATATTGAAGATATTGACAATAAATATTTCAATTAAGCAGGTTGGGCTCATTCATTCACTCATTCATCCATTGAATAAAAAATGAATTGATCCATGTTAATAAACTAGTATTTCTCTTTCTTGCTTAATTCGTACCCAAACATGTATTTGATACAAATGGCTGTCTCATTCCTTGTCAGGCAGGCTCCTATTGTGTAATATTTCACCCTTTCAGAAAAGGGACCTTTGCCATGAAAATTCCATCCCCATTTCCTCATCTACTCCATCGTCCCTCTGACATTCTGGAATTTGGGACTCTGTTCTGTTCCTTCATAGGAAGCCTAGATGATTTAAACTTTTCAGGCTGTGAGTCAATTTATCCATCCTATTTGAGAGGAAATCAGTAAGCTGGAAGGGGCCTTTAAGAGGTTGTTTTTAGTCCAACCTTTCATTTTAGAGGAACTTTGGTCCCAAAGTGGATTGTCCAAAGTGAAAACCAAGTCATACTATGTGTACAAATTTTCTACTAATGTGTATAACAATAATAACAAAGTCTACCATTTGGTCAGTCTTGACCATGTTCCATGCCCTGTGCTAGCAGCTTTATACTTGTTCTCCTGTTTGATATCGATAGGAAACCTAGAAGCAGGTCATATTATTGTTCCTATTCTGCAGATAAGGAAACAGATTCATAAAGGGTAATGTGATTCAAGGTCACACGGATAAAATGGGCCACAGTTCAGACTAGAGCCCACATCTATGCAATTCTAAAATCTGGACTCTCAAACTTAGTTCCTCTGCATCCCAAACTCAGTATTATTTTTAAAATTTATTTTATTGAAGTATAGCTGATTTATAAAGTTGTGTTAATTTCTGCTATATAGCAAAGTGATTCAGTTATACATATATATTCTTTTTCATATTCTTTTCCATTACGGTTTATTACAGGATATTGAATATATTTCCCTATGCTATACAGTAGGACCTTGTTGTTTATCCATTCTATACATAATACCAAACTCAACATTATGAACACAAAAAGTGTCTCCAAGTTTTTTGGTTCTATGTCTTTTTTTCTAAGTATTAGGGGTTACTGGTACTTGTTTTCATGCCTTTTTATTTTTGCTTTTCAAACCAGGGCTTTACGCTCTTCACTTCTTTTCTGTTTATATTATGAACTTTATAAATGAGTGTTATCTTTAGGAGTTATGAGAGATAAGAGACTTTAGGTTACTCTATAGGATAAACACCAAAGATGGGAAGAAATAGTACTGAATGGAAGTTAAAACCTGGAGAGAAAAGTGAGGGTTACGTAAGGCCACAATAGTCCCAAACAGTATGCAGCATCCGGAAATTTCCCCATGCAGGTGGTCAATACTACTGGTACATTAAGAGTTGAGTTCTTTGGGATAGCATTTTGTAAAACAAGTTTCTTTTTTTAACATCTTTACTGGAGTATAATTGCTGTACAATGGTGTGTTAGTTTCTGCTGTATAACAAAGTGAATCAACTATACATATACATACATCCCCATATCCTCTCCCTCTTGCGCCTCCCTCCCACCCTCCCTATGCCACTGCTCTAGGTGGTCAAAACGCACCGAGCTGATCTCCCTGTGCTATGCGGCTGCTTCCCACTAGCTATCTATTTTATATTTGGTAGTGTATATATGTCCATGCCACTCTCTCACTTCGTCCCAGCTTCCCCTTCCCCCTCCCTGTGTCCTCAAGTCCATTCTCTATGTCTGCATCTTTATTCCTGTCCTGCCTCTAGGTTCTTCAGAACCTTTTTTTGGTTTTTAGATTCCATATATATGTGTTAGTGTATGGCATTTGTTTTGATTTTTCTGACTTACTTCACTCTGTATGACAGTCTCTAGATCCATCCACCACACTACAAATAATTCAATTTCGTTTCTTTTTATGGCTGAGTAATATTCCATTGTATATATGTGCCACATCTTCTTTTTCTTTTTAATAATACTTTCTGTATTTAATTACTTATCAAATCCTATGTAGTTTTTTTAAACATCTTTATTTGAGTATAATTGCTTTAAAATAGTGTGTTAGTTTCTGCTTAATAACAAAGCGAATCAGCTATACATATACATATATACCCATATCTCCTCCCTCTTGCGTCTCCCTCCCACCCTCCCTAACCCACCCCTCTAGGTGGTCACAAAGCACCGAGTTGATCTCCCTGTGCTATGTGGCTGCTTCCCACTAGCTATCTATTTTACATTTGGTAGCGTATATATGTCCATGCCACTCTCTCAATTCGTCCCAGCTTACCCTTCCCCCTCCCCATGTCCTCAAGTCCATTCTCTACGTCTGTGTCTTTATTCCTGTCCTGCCCCTATGTTCTTCAGAACCATTTTTTTTTTTTTAGATTCCACATATTTGTGTTTGCATACGGTACTTGTTTTTCTCTTTCTGACTTACGTCACTCTGTATGACAGTATCTAGGTCCATCCACCTCACTATAAATAACTCAATTTTGTTTCTTTTTATGGCTGAATAGTATTCCATTGTATATATGTGCCACATGTTCTTTATCCATTCATCTGTCGATGGACACTTAGGTTGCTTCCATGCCCTGGCTATTGTAAATAGAACTACAATGAACATTGTGGTACATGACTCTTTTTGAGTTATGGTTTTCTCAGGGTATATGCCCAGTAGGGGGATTGCTGGGTCGTATGGTAGTTCCATTTTTAGTTTTTTGAGACACCTCCATACTGTTCTCCATAGTGCCTGTATCAATTTACATTTTCACCAACAGTGCAAGAGGGTTCCCTTTTCTCCACACCCTCTCCAGCATTTATTGTTTGTAGATTTTTGGATGATGGCCATTTTGACCAGTGTGAGGTGATACCTCATTGTAGTTTTGATTTGCATTTCTCTAAAGATTAGTGATGTTCAGCATCCTTTCATGTGTTTGTTGGCAATCTGTATATTTTCTTTGGAGAAATTTCTATTTAGGTCTTCTGTCCATTTTTGGATTGGGTTGTTTGTTTTTTTTGATATTGAGCTGCATGGAGCTGCTTGTAAATTTTGGAGATTAACCCTTTGTCAGTTGCTTCATTTGCAAATATTTTCTCCCATTCTGAGGGTTGCCTTTTTGTCTTGTTTATGGTTTCCTTTGCTGTGCAAAACGTTTGAAGTTTTATTAGGTCCCATTTGTTTATATTTCCACTTCTCTAGGAAGTGGGTCAAAAAGGATCTTTCTGTGATTTATGTGATGGAGTGTTCTGCCTATGTTTTCCTCTAAGAGTTTGATAGTGTCTGGCCTTACATTTAGGTCTTTAATCCATTTTGAGTTTATTTTTGTGTATGGTGTTAGGGAGTGTTCTAATTTCATTCTTTTCCATGTAGCTGTCCAGTTTTCCCAGCACCACTTATTGACGAGGCTGTCTTTTCTCCATTGTATATTCTTGACTCCTTTATCAAAGATAAGGTGACCATCTGTGCGTGGGTTTATCTCTGGGCTTTCTATCCTGTTCCATTGATCTATATTTCTGTTTTTGTGCCAGTACTATACTGTCTTGATTACTGTAGCTTTGTAGTATAGTCTGAAGTCCAAGAGCCTGATTCCTCCAGCTCCATTTTTCTTTGTCAGTATTGCTTTGGCTATTCAGGGTCTTTTGTGTTTCCATACAAATTGTGAAATTTTTTATTCTACTTCTGTGAAAAATGCCAGTGGTAGTTTTATAGGGATTGCATTGAATCTGTAGATTGCTTTGGGTAATAGAGTCATTTTCACAATGTTGATAATCCAAGAACATGGTATCTCTCCATCTGTTTGTATCATCTTTAATTTCTTTCATCAGTGTCTTATAGTTTTCTGCATACAGGTCTTTTGACTCCTTAGTTAGGTTTATTCCTAGGCATTTTATTCTTTTTGTTCCAATGGTAAATGGGAGTGTTTCCTTAATTTCTCTTTCAGATTTTTCATCATTAGTGTATAGGAATGCAAGAGATTTCTGTGTATTAATTTTGTATCCTGCTACTTTACCAAATTCATTGATTAGCTCTAGTAGTTTTCTGGTAGCATCTTTAGGATTCTCTATGTATAGTATCATGTCATCTGCAAACAGTGACAGGTTTACTTCTTCTACTGAAATTTGGATTCCTTTTATTTCTTTTTCTTCTCTGATTTCTGTGGCTAAAACTTCCATAACTATGTTGAGTAATAGTGGTAAGAGTGGGTAAGGTTGTCTTGTTCCTGATCTTAATGGGAATGATTTCAGTTTCTCACCACCGAGAACGATGTTGGCTGTGGATTTGTCATATATGGTCTTTATTATGTTGAGGTAAGTTCCCACTATGCCTACTTTCTGCAGGGTTTTTATCATAAATGGGCATTGAATTTTGTCAAAAGCTTTTTCTGAATCTACTGAGATGATCATATGGTTTTTCTCCTTCAGTTTGTTAATATGGTATATCACATTGATTTATTTGTGTATAGTGAAGAATCCTTGCATTCCTGGGATAAATCCCACTTGATCATTGTGTATGAATCTTTTAATGTGCTGTTGGATTCTGTTTGCTAGTATTTTGTTGAGGATTTTTGCATCTATGTTCATCAGTGATATTGGCCTGTAGTTTTCTTTCTTTGTGACATCTTTGTCTGGTTTTGGTATCAGGGTGATGGTGGCCTTGTAGAATGAGTTTGGGAGAATTCTTCCCTCTGCTATATTTTGGAAGAGTTTTAGAAGGGTAGGTGTTAGCTCTTCTCTAAATGTTTGATAGACTTCACCTGTGAAGCCATCTGGTCCTGGGCTTTTGTTTTTTGGAAGATTTTTAATCACAGTTTCATTTTCAGTGCTTGTGATTGGTCTGTTTATATTTTCTATATCTTCCTGGTTCAGTCTCAGAAGGTTGTGCTTTTCTAAGAACTTGTCCATTTTTTCCAGGTTGTCCATTTTATTGGCATATAGTAATATGCAGTTTCAGTTGTTACTTCTTTTTCATTTCTAATTCTATTGATTTGAGTCTTCTCCCTTTTTTCTGGATGAGTCTGGCTAATGGTTTATCAATTTTGTTTATCTTCTCAAAGAACAAGATTTTAGTTTTATTGATCTTTGCTATTGTTTCCTTCATTTCTTTTTCATTTATTTATTTCTGATCTGATCTTTATGATTTCTTTCCTTCTGCTAACTTTGTAAAACAATTTTCTTGAAGCCTTTAAATGGAATGCAAAATCTGGTGTGCTGTATGGCTATACAATGTGGAAGCCCAGTGGAAGGGGCTCTTGAAGTGCTTATGTGCCTTGTCTTGTGTGTGTGCCAAACCACACAAAGGACTAGTATGGAGAGAGGGGGGAATAAATCTCTAAGTTAATGCTGGGGAGGCTTTGGTTCAATTTTACCACATCAAAACATGGATGGATTGCCTATGGATTTACATACTAAAATTTTTTAAATATCTCAATATTTAAAATAAAAATTGTAAGTACTCAAAGACATGAGGGGAGAATGAAGGAGATACATATATAAAGTAACAACATAAAACTTAAATTCATGGCACACCTCAGCTTAATATAACCACAGTCAGATTGATTGCTTCTTATTATAGAAACACTCTCACTCTCAATGGTACAGATCTCTTTAATCAGAATTTTTAGTACTCCATTCATTCTGATTCAAGCAAGCTGAGGCTAATACACTTTTCCCAGAAGTTAAACGCTATAAAAAGCCTTTTAAAAAATTTGAATCTCTTAGCATAATACCCTCAAGGTCCATCCATGTTGTTCCAAATGTCAAGATTTCATTATTTTTTTATGGCTTAGTAATATTTCATTGCATATATACATCTTGTTTATCCATTATTCTATGGATGGAATAAGACAGAGAAAAACAAATACTGTCTGATTTCACTTATATGTGTAATCTAAACAACAAAACAAATGAACAAACAAAACAAAATTGAAACAGACTCATAGGTACAGAGAGCAAACTGGTTATTGCCAGAGGGGACCTGGGGGGTGGGGAATGGATGACACAGGTGAAGTGGATTAAGAGGTACAAACTTCCAGGGATGTAATGTACACACACACATAGGGAATATAGTCAATAATATTGTAACAACTTTGGTACAGTGGTGATCATTTCATAATGTATAAAAAATATCAAATCACTATGTTGTACACCTGAAAATAACATAATATTGTATGTTAATAATAATTCAATTTAAAAAAGAAAGTGAAAAATATCTGGATCTCTGTAAACTTTCTGTCAAGAAGGAAGAATGTTTCTAATTTAAGCTACAGCTGCAAAAGCAATACAGGCACCCAATACTTGGCTTCAAACCCAGAATGTTTAGAACTTGTGCAACACCTCTCTTAAGGCTATTAACAACCAGGGGCTTCCGGGAGACCTCTGCCCCTATGAGCCAATTCATAATCTAGGACATGTCTTTGAAAAAATATGAAAAGCCCAGAAGGGATACAAAAAAGACTTCAGCAGAATTAAGATAAACACTATTTCTTTCCTTTAAAATGAGCATGCAGGAAACATCATTTCTAAGTACCGATTTTACGTTTCTTCAGAAACATGAATATTGTCAGCTTTTGTATTGTAAGAAGCAACACGGTATCTGAGCCACAAAGTTCAAGATAAATGGTTTTTTGCTTAGTAAACCCCTCATCTCTCTACTGTTTCCCTTCCTCCCTTCTCGGAAGTCAAAAAGTAAAAAGAAAAATGTTCAAAGTGAGACTTCATTTCATATTGAAATTCTGCGGGATAAATCCTTGGCACACAATGGTAACAAATAAACATTGGATCAATGATGGTGAGCAAAACAAAACATATGAGCAAGCACTCGCCAGCCAAGCCAGTTTCATAGTTTTACTGTTCATGTCACACTTTCCCCCAAATGCATTTTCTGGAACCACAAAAAGAGGCTGTATGGGGATCATATTTGAACAAGTTCATGCAGGTGACCTTGCCACTGTAAAATGCACACTCTTCTGTGTTGAGGGGTGTTTGGCTCAGCAAGAAGAGCACAGGCTATACAGTCTCATGACCTGGCTTTCACGTGGTTCCTAAACTGTTGTGTGACTTTAGGTAATACCACTTTACTTCTGTATGATTCTCATCTAAAGCACAAGGACTACATTCTCTCTAAATTCTAGCAGCTCCACACAGTTAACAGTTATGTGATCTAACAAATAGTACTAGAAGAAAAAAAAAAAAAAACATGAATAATTAAGCCAAGAGCACACTGAAATACTGAACTCACATTTTGAAACAATCCCGTAGAAGAAGCTGCCCCCAGACAGAACCCCTGCCGGTCCTCCGTGGGAGGGGCCCATACCAGCCACAGAAGGAGCCTGTCTTGACTATTGATCCTTTCCATGTCTGAAACTGCTGGAATCCTCCCAGACCCCACGACATAAACTTAAGAGAACTAAAATTCCAACAAGGCAAATCTACTAGGAACGAAGTGCCCAATTTAGAAGTTAGAAAAATTACAGAATAAATCTAAAAGTACTTTAGGGATACTGAGGTACTAAAACTTTGAGCAGAAATCAGCAAATTAAAACACAAAGGTAAAATACTTTTGGTATCATTTGTATATTTCGTTACTAGACAAGTTTCTCTGAATGTGTAGAGCACCCGAAACCACAAGGAAGAGGTACAGCATTCTCTCCTGAGCGTGAAGCCGGCTCTAGGTGTTGCTTCTGCAACTGCCATTAGCCAGTGATAATCCTTCTTCTCTTCCTTTGGGAGAGTAAGAGGGAGAGAACGCTGTCTGAGTGGATTTGAATGAGAAAACAAACAAACAAAAAACAAAGATAAAGAGGGAGGGATAAATTAGGAGTTTGGGATTAACATAAACACTCTACTATATATAAAATAAACAACAAGGACCAACTGTATAGCACAAGGAACTCTACTCAATATCTTGTAATAACCTATAATGGGAAAGAATCTGAAAAATAAATATATATATATATATGAATCACTTTGCCATACACCTGAAACAAACACAACATTGTAAATCAACTATACTTCAATTAAAAAAAGAAAGATAAAGAAAATTAAGTTTTGAAAACACCAACCTCACAATAGACTGATCAAAAAAAGAAAAAGAGAGAGAGAGAGAAGACATAAGTTGGTAACTGTATAAAAGAAGACATAACTATACATAAGGCAAAGACTTTTAAAAAATTGAAGCAGTAGTTTAAAATATTCACAGGAAGAAAACCCCAGGACAAGATGGATTTATTGGCAAGTTCCACCAAACTTTTAAGGAACAGATCATCTGAATCTTTTACAAATTATTTCAGAGACTAGAAAAAGATGAATATTAGCCTTTTCATTTATATGGAGCCAGTAAAATCTTGATATGTAAACCAGTTAAGGACTGTATGAGAAAGGGAAATTAAAGGCCCATTTTACTCATGAATATAAATACAAAAAAATCCTAAATAAAACATTAGCAACTCAACTCCTTTAGTGTATAAAAAAGATAATACACCATTATCAAGCTGGGTTTATCTCAGGTATGCAAGGATGTTTTAAAATTAGAAAATATATTTTTCCAAAGAAAAAATGCAGATGGCCAACAGGCATATGAAAGGATGCTCAACATTACTAATCATCAAGGAAATGCAAATCAAAACCACAATGATATATCACCTCACACTCTTTTAGAACAGCTATCATCCAAGAGAACACAAATAACAAATATTGGTGAGGATGTGGAGAAAAGGGAACACTTGTACACTGTTGGTAGGAAGGTAAATTGGTTTAGCCACTATGGAAAACAGTATGGAGGTTTCTCAAAACACTATAAATAGAGCTACCATATGACCCAGCAATTCCAGTCCTGGGTATATATCCAAAAAACAAAAAACAAAAAAAAACACTAATTCAAAAAGATACATGCACCCCAATGTTCATGGCAGAATTATTTACAATTGTCAAGACGTGGAAGCAACCTAAGTGTCCATCAACAGATGAATGGATAAAGACGATGTGGTGTATATATACAATGGAATACTACTCAGCCATAAGAAAGAATGAAATTTTGCCGTTTGTAGCAACATGGATGGACTTGGAGGGCATTATGATAAGTGAAATAAGTCAGACAGAGAAAGATAAATACTGTATGATATCACTTGTATGTGGAATCTAAAAAATACAACAAAATAGTGAATATAACAGAAAAAGATGCAGACTCACAGAATAAACTGGTGGTTACCAGTGGCGGGGGGGCAATATATGGATGGGGGAGTGGGAGGCACAAGCTATTGGGTATAAGACAGGCTCAAGGATGTGTTATACAACACGGGAATAGAGTCAACGTTTTGTAATGACTGTAAATGAAAGTAACATTTAAAATTGTATAAAAAATACAGTATTGAGGGAAAATAAATTTAAAGATTAAAGAAATGAATATGGTAAAAAAATTAGAAAATACATAAATATTATCACATCAACACACTAAAAGAGATATACTATAAATATGAAAGGAAAACCACTCCATTAGTTCATAATTTTTAAAAAAACTTAGCAAACTAGGAGTAGAAGGAAACTTAACTTGGTAAAGGATATATATATATTTTTTTAAATTTTATTTATTTATTTATTTATTTATTTATTTATTTATGAATGTGTTGGGTCTTCGTTTCTCTGCAAGGGCTTTCTCTAGTTGCGGCAAGTGGGGGCCACTCTTCATCGCAGTGCGTGGGCCTCTCACTATCGCGGCCTCTCTTGTTGCAGAGAACAGGCTCCAGACACGCAGGCTCAGCAACTGTGGCTCACGGGCCTAGTTGCTCCACGGCATGTGGGATCTTCCCAGACCAGGGCTCAAACCCGTGTCCCCTGCATTGGCAGGCAGATTCTCAACCACTGCGCCACCAGGGAAGCCCCAAGGCTATATCTTTAAAATCTGCAATATATACCATCCTAATAGGAAAATATTAGAAGTACTCTTTAAAATGAAGAATCAGAAAGGTGGTCCTCTTTCATTCTGAGGTTCTGGCAAAATTAAAGCAATGAGGATAAAAAAATAAGCATAAGAACAAATAAAATTATCACTGTTTGCAAGTGATATGACTGTCTACATCTATAGACAAATTATTAAAAGTAACAAGTATTCAAGATGTCTTCATATAACATCAAGATATAAAAGTCAATTGCAGAGGAGCTTTAAGATGGCGGAAGAGTAAGACGTGGAGATCACCTTCCTCCCCACAGATACATCAGAAATACATCTACATGTGGAACAACTCCTACAGAACACCTACTGAATGCTGGCAGAAGACCTCAGACTTCCCAAAAGGAAAGAAACTCCCCACGTACTTGGGTAGGGCAAAAGAAAAAAGAAAAAACAGAGACAGAAGAATAAGGGTGGGACCTGCACCAGTGGGAGGGAGCTGTGAAGGAGGAAAGGTTTCCACACACTAGGAAGCCCCTTCGCAGGGGGAGACTGTGGGTGGCAGAGGGGAAGCTTTGGAGCAACAGAGGAGAGCGCAGTAACAGCGGTGCGGAGGGCAAAGCGGAGAGATTCCCGCACAGAGGATCAGTGCCGAACAGCACTCACCAGCCCGAGAGGCTTGTGTGCTCACCTGCCAGGGCGAGTGGGGGCTGGGAGCTGAGGCTCAGGCTTCAGTCAGATTCCAGGGAGAGGACTGGGGTTGGCAGCATGAACACAGCCTGAAGGGGGCTAGTGCACCACAGCTAGCTGGGAGGGAGTCCGGGAAAAAGTCTGGAGCTGCCGAAGAGGCAAGAGACTTCTTTTTGCCTCTGTGTTTCCTGGTGCGCGAGGAGAGGGGATTAAGAGCACCACTTAAAGGAGCTCCAGACATGGGCGTGAGCTGGGGCTATCAGCACGGACCCCAGACATGGGCATGAGATGCTAAGGCAGCTGCTGCAGCCACCAAGAAGCCTGTGTGCAAGCACAGGTCACTATCCACACCTCCCCTCCAGGGAGCCTGTGCAACCCGCCACTGCCAGGGTACCATGATCCAGGGACAATTTCCCCAGGAGAACACACGGTGTGCCTCACGCTGGTGCAATGTCATGCTGGCCTCTGTTGCTGCAGGCTCACCCCGCACTCCGTACCCCTCCCTCCTCCCGGCCTGAGTAAGCCAGAGCCCCCGAATCAGCTGCTCCTTTAACCCCGCCCTGTCTGAGCGAAGAACAGATGCCCTCAGGCGACCTACACACAGAGGAGGGGCCAAATCCAAAGCTGAACCCCAGGAGCTGTGCGGACAAAGAAGAGAAAGGGAAATCTCTCCCAGCAGCCTAAGGAGCAGCGGATTAAATCTCCACAGTCAACTTGATGTACCCTGCATCTGTGGAATACCTGAATAGACAATGAATCACCCCAAATTGAGGAGGCAGACTTTGGGAGCAATGATATATATATTATTTTTCCCCTTTTTCTGTTTTTGTGAGTGTGTATGTGTATGCTTCTGTGTGTGATTTTGTCTGTATAGCTTTGCTTTTACCATTCGTCCTAGGGTTCTGTCTGTCTGGGTTTTTTTGTTTTTCTTTCTTTTTTTTTTTTTTTTTAGTATAGTTTTTAGTGCTTGCTATCATTAGTGGATTTGTTTTCTGGTTCGGTTGCTCTATTCTATCTTTCTTTTTTTTAATTACTTAAAAAAATTTTTTTTAATACTTATTTTTTATTTTAATAACTTTATTTTAATTTATTTTATTTTCTTCTTTCTTTCTTCTTTTTCTCCCTTTTATTCTGAGCCATGTGGATAACAGGCTCTTGGCGTCAGGACTCTGCCTCTGAGGTGGGAGAGCCAACTACAGGACATTGGTCTACAAGAGACCTCCCAAGTCCACGTAATATCAAATGGCAAAAATCTCACAGATATCTCCATCTCAATGCCAAGCCCCAGCTCCACTCAACTACCAGCAAGCTACAGTGCTGGACACTCTATGCCAAACAACTAGCAAGACAGGAACACAACCCCACCCATTAGCAGAGAGGCTGCCTAAAATCACAATAAGGCCACAGACACCCCAAAACACACCACCAGACGAGGTCCTGCCCACCAGAAAGACAAGATCCAGCCTCATCCACCAGAACACAGGCACTAGTCCCCTCCAACAGGAAGCCTACACAACCCACTGAACCAACCTAAGCCACTGGGGGCAGACACCAAAAACAACGGGAATTACGAACATGCAGCCTGTGAAAAGGAGACCCCAAACACAGTAAGTTAAGCAAATGAGAAGACAGAGAAACACACAGCAAATGAAGGAGGAAGGTAAAAATGCACCAGACCTAAGAAATGAAGAGGAAATAGGCAGTCTACCAGAAAAAGAATTCAGAATAATGATAGTAAAGATGATCCAAAATCTTGGAAATAGAATGGAGAAAATACAAGAAACGTTTAACATGGATCTAGAAGAACTAAAGGGCAAACAAACAGTGATGAACAACACAATAAATGAAATTAAAAATTCTCTAGAAGGGATCAATAGCAGAATAACTGAGGCAGAAGAACGGATAAGTGACCTGGAAGAAAAAATAGTGGAAAAAACTACTGCAGAGCAGAATAAAGAAAAAAGAAAGAAAAGAATTGAGGACAGTCTCAGAGACCTCTGGGACAACATTAAACACACTAACATTCGAATTATAGGGGTCCCAGAAGAAGAAGAGAAAAAGAAAGGGACTGAGAAAGTATTTGAAGAGCTTATAGTTGAAAACTTCCCTAATATGGGAAAGGAAATAATTAATCAAGTCCAGGAAGCACAGAGAGTCCCATATAGGATAAATACAAGGAGAAACACGCCAAGACACATATTAATCAAACTATCAAAAATTAAATACAAGAAAAATTATTAAAATCAGCAAAGGAAAAACAACAAATAACATACAAGGGAATCCCCATAAGGTTAACAGCTGATCTTTCAGCAGAAACTCTGCAAGCCAGAAGGGAGTGGCAGGCCATATTTAAAGTGATGAAGGGGAAAAACCTACAACCAAGCTTACTCAACCCAGCAAGGATCTCATTCAGATTTGACGGAGAAATTAAAAGCTTTACAGACAAGCAAATGCTACGAGAATTCAGCACCACCAAACCAGCTCTACAACAAATGCTAAAGGAACTTCTCTAGGAAGGAAACACAAGAGAAGGAAAAGACCTACAATAACAAACCCAAAACAATTAAGAAAATGGTAATAGGAACATACATATTGATAATTACTTCAAATGTAAATGGATTAAATGCTCCAACCAAAAGACATAGACTGGCTGAATGGATACAAAAACATGACCCGTATATATGCTGTCTACAAGAGACCCACTTCAGACCTAGCGACACATACAGACTGAAAATGAGGGGATGGAAAAAGACATCCCATGGAAATGGAAATCAAAAGAAAGCTGGAGTAGCAATTCTCATATCAGACAAAATAGACTTTAAAACAAAGACTATTACAAGAGGCACAGAAGGACATTACACAATGATCAAGGGATCAATCCAAGAAGAAGCTATAACAATTGTAAATATTTATGCACCCAACACAGGAGCACTTCAATACATAAGGCAAATACTAACAGCCATAAAAGGGGAAATCGACAGTAACACAGTCATCGCAGGGGACTTTAACACCTCACTTTCACCAATAGGCAGATCATCCAAAATGAAAATAAACAAAGAAACATAAGTTTAAATGATACATTAAACAAGATGGACTTAATTGATATTTATAGGACATTCCAACCCAAAACAGTAGAAGACACTTTCTTCTCAAGTGCTCATGGAACATTCTCCAGGAAAGATCATATCTTGGGTCACAAATCAAGCCTTGGTAAATTTAAGAAAATTGAAATCCTTTCAAGTATCTTTTCCAACCAGAACGCTATGAGACTAGATATCAATTACAGGGAAAAAATCTGTAAAAAATACAAACACATGGAGCCTAAACAATACACTACTTAATAACCAAGAGATCAGTGAAGAAATAAAAGAGGAAATCATAAAATACCTAGAAACAATGACAATGAAAACACGATGACCCAAAACCTATGGGATGGAGAAAAAGCAGTTCTAATAGGGAAGTTAAAAGCAATACAATCCTACCTTAAGAAAGAAGAAACATCTCAAATAAAGAACCTAACCGTACACCTAAAGCAATTAGAGAAAGAAGAACAAAAAACCCCAAAGTTAGCAGAAGGAAAGAAATCATAAAGATCAGATCAGAAATAAATGAAAAAGAAATAAAGGAAACAATAGCAAAGATCAATAAAACTAAAAGCTGGTTCTTTGAGAAGATAAACAAAATTGATAAACCATTAGCCAGGCTCATCAAGAAAAATAGGGAGAAGACTCAAATCAATAGAATTAGAAATGAAAAATGAGAAGTAACAACTGACACTGCAGAAAGACAAAGGATCATGAGAGATTAATACAAGCAACTATATGCCAATAAAATGAACAACCTGGAAGAAATGGACAAATTCTTAGAAATGCACAACCTGCTGAGACTGAACCAGGAAGAAATAGAAAATATGAACAGACCAATCACAAGCACAGAAATTGAAACTGTGATTAAAAACCTTCCAACAAACAAAAGCCCAGGACCAGATGGCTTCACAGGTGAAGTCTATCAAACATTTAGAGAAGAGCTAACACCTATCCTTCTCAAACTTTTCCAAAATATAGCAGAGGGAGGAACACTCCCCAACTCATTCTACAAGGCCACCATCACCCTGATACCAAAACCAGACAAAGATGTCACAAAGAAAGAAAACTACAGGCCAATATCACTGATGAACATAGAAGCAAAAATCCTCAACAAAATACTTGCAAACAGAATCCAATAGCACATTAAAAGGATCATAAACCATTATCAAGTGGAGTTTATCCCAGGAATGCAAGTATTCTTCAATATATGCAAATCAATCATTGTGATACACCATATTAACAAATTGAAGGAGAAAAACCATATGATCATCTCAGTAGATGCAGACAAAGCTTTCGACAAAATTCAACACCTATTTATGATAAAAACCCTCCAGAAAGTCGGCATAGAGGGAACCTACCTCAACATAGTAAAGACCATATATGACAAACCAACAGCCAGCATTGTCCTCAATGGTGAAAAACTGACACCATTTCCACTAAGATCAAGAACAAGACAAGGTTGCCCACTCTCACCAGTATTATTCAACATAGTTTTGGACGTTTTAGCCCCAGCAATTTGAGAAGAAAAAGAAATAAATGGAATCCAAATCGGAAAAGAAGAAGTAAAGCTGTCACTGTTTGCAGATGACATGCTACTATACATACAGAATCCTAAAGATGCTACCAGGAAACTACTAGAGCTAATCAATGAATTTGGTGAAGTAGCAGGATACAACATTAATGCACAGAAGTCTCTTGCATTCCTATACACTAATGATGAAAAATCTGAAAGTGAAATTAAGAAAACACTCCCATTCACCACTGCAACAAAAAGAATAAAGTATCTAGGAATAAACCTACGTAAGGAGACAAAAGACCTGGATGCAGAAAAGTGTAAGACACTGATGAAAGAAATTCAAGATGATACAAATAGATGGAGAGATATACCATGTTCTTGGATTGGAAGAATCAACATTGTGAAAATGACCCTACTACCCAAAGCAATCTACAGATTCAATGCAATCCCTATAAAACTACCACTGGCATTTTTCACAGAACTAGAACAAAAAATTTCACAATTTGTATAGAAAAACAAAAGACCCCGAATAGCCAAAGCAATCTTAAGAAAGAAAAACAGAGCCGGAGGAATCATGCTCCCTGACTTCAGACTATACTACAAAGCTACAGTAATCAAGACAGTATGGTATTGGCACAAAAACAGAAATATAGATCCATGGAACAGGATAGAAAGCCCAGAGATAAACCCACACACATATGGTCACCTTATCTTTGATAAAGGAGGCAAGAATACACAATGGAGAAAAGACAGCCTCCTTAATAAGTGGCACTGGGAAAACTGGATATCTACATGGAAAAGAATGAAATTAGAACACTGCCTAATACCATACACAAAAATAAACTCAAAATGGATTAAAGACCTAAATGTAAGGCCAGACACTATCAAACTCTTAGAGGAAAACATAGGCAGAACACTCCATCACATAAATCACAGAAAGATCCTTTTTGACCCACCTCCTAGAGAAATGGAAATATAAACAAAAATATACAAATGGGACCTAATGAAACTTCAAACGTTTTGCACAGCAAAGGAAACCATAAACAAGACCAAAAGACAACCCTCAGAATGGGAGAAAATATTTGCAAATGAAGCAACTGACAAAGGGTTAATCTCCAAAATTTACAAGCAGCTCCATGCAGCTCAATATCAAACAAACAAACTACCTAATCCAAAAATGGGCAGAAGATCTAAATAGAAATTTCTCCAAAGAAGATATACAGATTGGCAACAAACACATGAAAGGATGCTGAACATCACTAATCTTTAGAGAAATGCAAATCACAACTACAATGGGGTATCACCTCACACTGGTCAAAATGGCCATCATCCAAAAATCTACAAACAATAAATGCTGGAGAGGGTGTGGAGAAAAGGGAACTCTCTTGCACTATTGGTGGGAATGTAAATTGATACAGGCACTATGGAGAACACTATGGAGGTGTCTCAAAAAATTAAAAATAGAACTACCATGTGACCCAGCAATACCACTACTGGGCATATAGTCTGAGAAAACCATAATTCAAAAAGAGTCATGTACCACAGTGTTCCTTGCAGCTCTATTTACAATAGCCAGGGCATGGAAGCAACCTAAGTGTCCATCAACAGATGAATGGATAAAGAAGATGTGGCACATATATACAATGGAATATTACTCAGCCATAAAAAGAAACGAAATTGAGTTATTTGTAGTGAGGTGGATGGACCTAGAATCTGTCACGCAGAGTGAAGTAAGTCAGAAAGAGAAAAACAAATACCCTATGCTAACACATATATACGGAATCTAAAAAAAAAGTTCATGAAGAGCCTAGTGGCAAGACGGGAATAAAGACACAGACCTACTAGAGAATGGACTTGAGGATATGTGGGGGGGAAGGGTAAGCTGGGACAAAGTGAGAGAGTGGCATGGACATATATACACTACCAAATGTAAAATAGATAGCTAGTGGGAAGCAGCAGCATAACACAGGTAGATCAGCTCAGTGCTTTGTGACCACCTAGAGAGGTGAGATAGGGAGGGTGGGAGGGAGGGCAACACAAGAGGGAAGAGATATGGGGATATATGTATATGTATAAGTGACTCACTTTGTTATAAAGCAGAAACTAACACACCATTGTAAAACAATTATAATCCAAGAAAGATGTTAAAAAAAAAAGTCAATTGCATTTCCATATGTACACAACAAGCAACTAGAAAACTTAACCGTCTTCTTAGAAGAGTCACGTTAACATAGCATCAATATGTGAAATACCAAAAAATAAACATTAAAATATGTAAAAGACTGATACCAAAGTTTATAAAACTTTACTGAAGGACAATACACCAAGGGAATGGAATAGACAGCCCAGAAATACCCATGCATCGTTTCCTTGGTAGACCAGTGGGGTGGGAGGGGAATGGTTATTCACATGGAAATAGGTGGAATTGGATCTCTCTTTCACACTGTACACAAAAGTCAACTACAGAGGGTTATAGTTCTTAAATGTTAAAAGCAGAACTTTAAAATATTAAATAAAAACCATAGGTGGATATATTTCCACCTTGGTTAGGGTTAGGGAAGCATTTCTTAAACAAGACACAGAAAGTACCAAAAAAAAAAAAAAAAAGAATAAATTATATTATTATGAGAACTTCTGATCAAAGATATCTGAAAGAAAATGGAAAGATAGTTTACATATTGGAAAAAGATATCACAATACTGACAGAGAATTGGTATCAAAAATATATAATATTCCTAGAATTTCTAGAAATAAATAATCCAAAAGAAAATGGGCAAAAAACATGAATGAAAAACATATAACTCAAAAACATATGGGCACTAACCATATGAAGAAATATTAAAATTCATTTGTGCTCAGGGATATACAAATCAGGATCACATTGAGATATAATTTTACAGTCAGCAAAAATTAAAAAGTCTGACAAAATCAAGTACCAAAGAGGATGTGGATGAGCAGGGCCTCAGTTTACACTGTTGGTGGAAGTGCAAATTGGTACTACCACTTTGGAAAACAGTTTGGCATTATCTTATAAAATTGAATATTCTCAAGCCCTATAACCTGGCAATTCTACTCCTGCAGAAGCTCTTGCACATATGTGTGAGGTGATGTGTTTAGAAACCATCAACAAAATGAAAAGGCAACTTACCCAATGGGAGAAAATATTTGCGAATCATGTATCTAATAAGGGGTTAATATCCAAAATATATAAAGAACTCATGCAACACCAAAAAACCAAACAATTCAGTTTAAAAATGGTCAGAAGATCTGAATAGACATTTTTCCAAAGAAGACATACAGATGGCCAAAATGCATGTGAAAAGATGTTCAATGTTATTAATCATCAGGGAAATGAAAATCAAAGCCACAATGAGATCACCTCACTCCTGTCAGAATGGCTATTATCAAAAAGACAAGAAATGACAAATTTTTTTTTTTTTTTTTTTTTTTTAAACAGGTTCCTGAGACCTACTCCCAGAGTTTCTGCTTCAGTACTTCTGGAATGGGGCACAAGAATTTGCATTTCTTTCTTTTTTTTAATAAATTTATTTATTTATTTATTTATGGCTGTGTTGGGTCTTTGTTTCTGTGCGAGGGCTTTCTCTAGTTGTGGCAAGCGGGGGCCACTCTTCATCGCTGTGCGTGGGCCTCTCACTGTCACGGCCTCTCTTGTTGTGGAGCACAGGCTCCAGACACGCAGGCTCAGTAGTTGTGGCTCACGGGCCCAGTTGCTCTGCGGCATGTGGGATCTTCCCAGACCAGGGCTCAAACCCGTGTCCCCTGCATTGGCAGGCGGGTTCTCAACCACTGCACCACCAGGGAAGCCCGACAAATTGTTGATGTGGAGAAAAGGGAACCCTTGTGCACTGTTGGTGGGAATATAAATTGGTGTAGCCACTATGGAAAACAGTATGGAGGTTCCTCAAAACATTAAACATAGAACTACCATACAATCCAGCAATTCCACTTTTGGGTATTTAACTGAAGACAATGAAAACACTAACTTGAAAAGATATACGCACCCCCGTGTTCATTGCAGCACTATTCACAATAGCCAAGATATGGAAACAACCTAAGTGTCCATTGATGGATGAATGAATGAGAAATTTTGGAGTACACACACACACACACACACACACACACACACACACACACACAATGGAATATTATTCAGTCATTAAAAAAGAGTAAAATCTTGCCATTTGCAGCAATAATATGGATGAAACTTGAGGGCATTATACTAACTGAAAGAAGTCAGATACAAACAGACAAATACTGTATGATCTCTCCTATATGAGGTATCTAAAAAAAAACAAAAAACAAAAAAACCAACCAGCCAAACAAACAAAATCCAAACAAAAAATAACCAACCTCATACAGAGAAAGATTGGTGGTTGCCAGAGTTCGGGGGTGAGGGTTTGGAGAAATGGGTATTATCTTTTAAGAATTTAAAAAACTAATCAAAGAAAAAAAATTTTAAATATAAATATTGGGAAGGAAGAAATCAACTGTCTTTGTTCATACATGAAATAATCATCTATGTAGAAAATCTAAAAGAATAAACAAAACATTTCTGAAACTAATAGGCAATTATAGCAAGGTTGCAGGATACAAGGTTAATATACAAAAGTCACTTTCCTATATAACCAGCAATGAATAAGTGAAATTTGAAATTAAAAACATGATGCCATTTACATTAGCACCCCCCAAAATTAAATACTTAGTAATAAGTCTAACAAAATATGTACAAGATCTATATGAGGAAAATGTCAAAATTATGATGAAAGAAATCTCAGAAGAACTAAATAAATGGAGAGATGTTTCATGTTCAGGGATAGGAAGATTCAATATTGTCAAGACATCAGTTCTTCCTAACTTGATTCATAAATTCAACACAGCCACAATGAAAACCCCAGCAAGTTATTTTGTGGATATTGACAAAATGATTCTAAAGTTTATATGGAAAGGCAAAAGATCTAGAACAGCCAATACAATACTGAAGGAGACGAACAGAGTTACATGACTCACACCATGTGACTTCAAGACTTACTATAAAACTACAATAATCAAGACAATGTGGTACAGGCATACCTCAGAGATATCGTGTGTTCAATTCCAGACCACCACAATAAAGCGAATACCACAATAAAGAAAGTCACGTAAATTTTCTGGTTTCCCAGTGCATATAAATTTTGTATTTACACTGTACTGTAGTCTGTAAAGTGTGCAATAGCATTATGTCTAAAAAAACAATGTAAGTACCTTAATAAAAAACATTTTATTGCTGAAAAATGCTAACCATCATCTGAACCTTCAGGGAGTCATAATCTTTTTGCTGCTGGAGGATTTGAAATATTGTGAGAATTATCACAATGTGACACAGAGACATGACGTGAGCAAATGCTCCTAGAAAAATAGCTGATGGGCTTGCTTGATGCAGGGTTGCCACAGACTTTCAAAATTTGTGAAAAACATAGTATCTGTGATGCACAATAAAGTGAAGTGCAACAAAATGAGGTTTGCCTGTACTGGTGAAAAGATGAACAGATACATGGCACAGAGTATAGAGCTCAGAAATAGACCCACATAAATATTGTCAACTGATCTTTAGCCAAGGATCAAAAGCAATACAATGGAGAAAAGATAATCCTTTTAACAAATGGTGCTGGAACAACTGGACATTCACACACACACAAAAAGTTAAAAAAAAATCTAGACACAGACTTTTTACCCTTCACAAAAAAGTAACTCAAAATGAATCACAAATTTACTTATTTATTTATTTATTTATTAACATCTTTATTGGAGTATAATTGCTTTACAATGTTGTGTTAGTTTCTGCTGTATAACAAAGTGAATCAGCTATATGCATACATATATCCCCATATTCCCACCCTCTTGCGTCTCCCTCCCACCCTTCTTATCCCACCCCTCTAGGTGGTTGCAAAGCACCGAGCTGATCTCCCTATGCTAAGCAGCTGCTTCCCACTAGCTATCTATTATACATTTGATAGTGTATATATGTCATTGTTACTCTCTCATTTCATCCCAGCTTCCCCTTCCCCTTCCCCATGTTCTCAAGTCCATTCTCTATGTCTGCGTCTTTATTCCTGTTCTGCCCCTAGGTTCATCAGAACCATTTTTTTTTCCTTTTAGTTCCATATATATGTGTTAGCATACAGTATTTGTTTTTCTCTTTCTGACTTACTTCACTCTCTATGACAGACTCTAGGTCCATCCACCTCACTACAAATAACTCAATTTCGTTTCTTTTTATGGCTGAGTAATATTCCATTGTATATAAGTGCCACATCTTCTTTATCCATTCATCTGTCTATGGACACTTAGGTTGCTTCCATGTCCTGGCAAATAGAGCTGCAACGAACATTGTGATACATGACTCTTTTTGAATTATGGTTTTCTCAGGGTATATGCCCAGTAGTGGGATTGCTGGGTCATATGGTAGTTCTACTTTTAGTTTTTTAAGGAACCTCCATACTGTTCTCCATAGTGGCTGTATCAATTTACATTCCCACCAGCAGTGCAAGAGGGTTCCCTTTTCTCCACACCCTCTAGAGCATTTATTGTTTGTAGATTTTTTGATGATGGCCATTCTGACTGGTTTGAGGTGATACCGCATTATAGTTTTGTGAATCACAAATTTAAATGTAAATGCAAAACTGTAAAACACTAGAAGACAACATAGAATAAAATTGAGATGACCTTGGATTTGGCAATGACTTATTAGATACAACACCAAAAGTATGACCCATGAAAGAAATAATGGAGAGGCTGGACTTTCTTAGAATAAAAACTTCTGATCTGTTAAAGACAATATCAAGAGAATAAGACAAGCTGAAGACTGATAGAAAATATTTGCAAAAGACATATTTGATAAAGGACTGTTATCCAAAGTATACAAAGAACTCTTAAAACTCAACAGTAAAGAAACAAACAACTTGATTAAAAAGTAGTACAAAGACCTTAACAGACACCTCAAAGAAGATTTACAGATGACAAGCATATGAAAAGATGCTCCCCATCACCTATCATCAGGGAATTGCAAATGAAAATAACTAGATACTACTAGTTGTTTATTAAAATAGCCAAAATCCAAAACAGTGACAACACCAAATGCTGGTGAGGATGTGGAGCAGCAGGAACTCTCACAAACTGTTAGTGGGAATGCAAAATGGCACAGTCTTTTTGGAAGACGGTTTGGTGGTTTCTGACAAAACTAAACATACCCTTACCAAACAATCCAGCAATCCTGTTCCTTGGTGTTTACCCAAAGGAATTGAAAACTTATGTCCGTACAAAAACCTGCAAATGGATGTTTATAGCAGCTTTATTTATAATTACCATAACCTGGAAGCAACCAAGATGTCCATCAGCAGGTGAATGAATAAGTAAACTGTGGGACATCCAGACAATGGAATATCATTCAGCACAAAAAAGAATGAGCTATCAAGCCATGAAAAGCCATGGAGAAAACTTAGATACATATTATTAAGTGAATGAAGCCAATCTGAAATGGCTACATACTTTATGATTCCAACTATATAACATTCTGGAAAAGGCAAAACTATGAAGACAGTAAAAAGATTAGTGGTTGCCAAGGGGTAGGGGGGAAGAAGGGATGAATTGGCAGAGCACAGATGATTTTTAGGGCAGTGAAAATACTCTCTATGATACGATAATGGGGGATACCTATCATTATACATTTATCCAAATCCATAGAATGTTCAACATCAGAGTGAACCATAATGTAAACTATAGACTTTGGGTGGTAATAATGTGTCCATGTAGATTCATCAGTTGTAACCAATGTACCACTCTGGTCGGGGATGTTGATAATGGGAGAGCCTATGTATGCGTGTGTGGCAGGGGCAGCAGGGAGCATATGAGAAATCTCTGTACCTTCTGCTCAATTTTGCTGTGAATCTAAAACTGCTCTAAAAAAATAGAGTCTATTAAAAGAAAAAGCAAAGGAATAATAAACATAAGATCCAGGATAGTGGTTACATAGGATATGGGAGGAAGAGGAATGGGATTGACAGGGAACTTATTGCAGATATAAGTTATTGTTAATACTCCAGTTTTCATATGCATAGAGTTTCATGGGTTTGTTGTATTATCAGTAAGCAAGCAAATAAATAGAAAGTCTTACAAGGAACCATGGATGAATGTGTGTAATGAACTACAGTTTAGAATTAATCTAATTCTGGGTACCTGAGATCCAATAAATGTATAGAAAAAGAATAACCAATTTTTAAAATTAAATACAGTTACAGGAAAGAAAAAAAATCAGGCAATTAAGCCAAGAGCTCAGTGACAATGTTGAGGGCAGATATGGAACAGTTGCAGGGAGAAATTTCTCCCCCTGAGACTGTCATCTGTGATAAGTTTTATATTAGTGGTATGAGAAACAGGGAAACAAGAACATGTTTTGACCAAAAATCTTTCCCTAAATTCATAACTCCCCCTGGCATCCTGCAGGACCCAATTAAAGGAACTGAAATCAATAAACTTTCCCCCATGATAAACGGTCTAGCACCATCATGATTCTGGTAGCAGACACCTCTAGCTGTTCACCAAAAATCTGTGCTGCCGGCTCTGCATTGCAGAGATGTCACCAAGCTATGGCTGCCCGCTGGGATCTGCATGTCTCAGACCCATCTGCAGTAGTGAACGACGGAGTCCTGGCCAGTGGAATGTGAGCAGAAGTGACATCACCAACTTCCGGCTGGCCTTATGCCTCCCACAGGGTGGCCCTCCGCCCCATTTCCCCTTCCAGTCGGCTGGAAGGGAGACAACCTCAAAGTCAAATGTTGAAGATGGCGGAGCTATGCTCAGCCCGGGGACGGAATGACTGTGTGGAGAGGGGCTGCCCCGTGATTGTGTGTATCCACTTGCTTTTGTTACATCAGTAATAGTGTAACTTATCATTGTGTTTTCCAGTATACATTTTTGGGATGTATTTGCTACAGCAGCGAGTATCACCCAAACCAATGCAGCCCCCAACACCTATTTCCTGTGTGCAGGAAACAGCAGGGACTGGAGAGGGTGTGACCAGGGCATAGGAGGACAAGAACAAATTCCTGAGGCACAGAGGGACTCATGCCACTAAAGATGACTCAGCACCCCCAACACTGAGGTCACAGTCCAGTTACACCACGACTCAGCTGTTTAGACTGTGTAGCCTAGTAGTTACACTTGCAGGTTCTGGCATCAGGCTGCTCGATTAAAATCCTGCTCGTGTGACCCACTAACTGCACGACAGGCAGGTAATTTAATCCCTGTGAACCCGTTTCTCATCCATAAAACGGTGTTTGTAGCCACACCCACTTCCAGGAACTGTTGTTGCCGTTAAATGAACTGATACGTGTAAAGCAGTTGGCGTAGCACTGCTTTGCTGTCGAGATTAAATAAATGTTAGCTGTTGTCATTATTTTTACTCTTGTTATTGCCATCTTTACAATGGCTTGTAAGTAGAGCAATCTAGAAAAGACACTGGCTAAGGAATACCCTGGAAGGGAACTGTATTTACTTCCTCTCCCTTCTCCCCCACATATTTTCAAATCTTAACACTTGTATAGGCTTGTATAGGGGTAACAATTGCTGAGGAATAATATTCTGCACCTTTTCAAGTCCTGTCATAGCCATTATCTCCATGAATCTTGATAGCAACCCGGTGAGGTTGATAGGAATTATATTCCCACTTTACAAAGGAAACATCTCCAGGTCCCAGCCAGTCCCTGTGTTCTAAGTCCAGGACTTTTTCCACTACCTCACAGTGCTTTCCTTGAGTCAAAGCCTTGCATGCTCTCCAGTTCTCTAAGGATGGAGGAATTTTATCTCGCGTGTTAGAATGTACCAGATCATCTGTTTGTAATTATTTTTTACCAAAAATTATTTCTTTAAATTATCTTCTTTCTCAATGAATATCAACTGCTGTGAATTTCTGCTGTTTACAGCTGATCCCATTAACTCTGAATAAGGGCTCTTCATCTCCAAGTTGCTGTTTTTCTCTCTTTGGCTAAAGCTGCAAAAGGGCAGCCACACTGACACAATTCACAAAAGCCAACAATGACATCAGCTAGTTGGAGATCTGTCCAGCAATACACAGAAGGACCAGAGAGGCAATGAAATATATTGGGTCACTGATAAAATATTTTTATTCATTGCAGCTAAATCAAAAGCATACATGGCTTAGGATGGCAGGAAGTAGGGATTAGGCCTAACTGGTCCTCTTTAATAGCCTAGCAGTTAAATATCTATGCATTTTTGGCCTCCTAAGTTTGAGGTTTTGAAAATCAAGAGGTAACCAAAGAGATTCAGACACAGTAACGTTCTAAAGTTGGCATGGATTTTCTCTATCAGCTCTGCAAAATATTAGGTACCTTTGAAAAATATTCTGACCTTGCACTGAGCAAATACAGTAAAGAGTAACTCATAAGATCCTGGTTTGACTGACTATAGTTGGTGAGAGGATTCCCAGAATGAATAAGAAGAGCTAGTATTTACTGAGCACTTACTATGTGCCAGGCATGTTCTAAGGGCTACACTTAACTCTCTCAATAACCCAATGAGCATCAATAAATACTACACTCATTTTACAGATGAGATTGAGTCAGAGAGTTACGAAGCTTGCCAAAAGTCACACTGCAATTAACTAATAGAAGTGGAATCAACTAATCTATCAAATGTGAATACGGTATTTGCCTATGTTGAGGGGCACAGGCCTACAATCTGATTGCTGAGCTCTAACAAGTACAATAATTAAAGAACAATTAACTGTTAAATGATGCACATTGAACATAGCTGCCATCTCTGTAAAGGGCACGACTTCCACAAAGTTGCCCAGGCTAGAACCATGGGAGTTATCATTGATTCCTCTCTTTCACACCCATAGCAAGAGTGTTTTTATTTTAAAAAGTAGGTCTCAGATCCAGCCATGTTTCAACACCATTTTTACTTCTACCCTAATCTAAGATCCCATCGTCTCACCTGGATTATAGCAAAAGCCTCCTAATTGGATTCCCTGCTTCCACTTCTGCCGAACTACAGATTCTTCTAGAGTGATTTATTTTAAACTAAAAAATGAGATCACATCATACATCTACTCAAAATCCTTACCATGTCCATCAAGGCCCTACAGTGTCTGAGTCCTATAAATCCTTTGACCCCAACTCCTTCTTACCCCCTCTCCCCACACCAATCCAGCTGAAACAAACATTGCATGGTGTTAGTATTAAATCTGGATCGGGAATATTTATTACATTATTCTTTTCTGTATATTTCAAAGAAATCACGAATAAGAAAGGAAAAAGGAATGCTTAACAATAGAACGCAGGAATTAAGAAGGAACCAGCAGGCTCTTGAAAAGGGACTGTTCATGTCTTATGAAAACCAATCTGGTAAGAACATTTAGTATCCCAAAATAGCGAATAAATGAATTTCTATTTTCATTCCACTATATGTTCCGTTAAAAAATTCCTGAGATGTAAGAATACAAAAGAAATCATTGCCAGGGACAAGAAACTGCACTTGTTAGAAACATGGTAGAATTCTTTGCTATTACTCCCACTGAGAGGGGGGGTCTAATTTCCCTCCCCTTGAATCTGAGTTGGCCTTATGACTTATTTGATCAGTAGAATGTGGCAGAAGTGATGTCTTGAGACTTTCAGTACTATGTCTAAGAAGCTTGCAGCTTCCATCCAGGCTCATGGAGCTCTTGGAGAAGCAGCCACCAATCACCATGTAAGAAGTTTTGCTAATCTGGGACCACCATGTTATGAGGAAGCCAAAGCTAGCCCCATGGAGGTGTTAAGTGGGGAAAAAAAAAGAGACACCTGGCCAGCCCTCAGATGATCCAGCTGCCCCAGCCCAGGTGTCAGATGCGTGATTGAAAAAGCTTTCTGATGGCTCTAGCTCCAACCACCACCTGACTGAGACCCTGAGCAAGAACTACCCGGGAGAGCCCAGTCAACCCACAGAACCATGAGAGATAAATTGTCGTTTTTAGGCCACAGTGTTTTGGAATGGCTTGTTTTGCAAAATTAAATAACTGGTTTAGGAAGGAAGATCTAGGCTTAGCTTTTTTGAGAAGCTGAGCTGCCGTTGTCCGCAAATCGTGGACGTGGAGACATCCTGCAGGCAGTGGGCACATGGTATTGGAGCCTAATGAGTCATCATCATACTCATGAGTGTGGTCACCTGGTTTGGCACACAGTGCACCAGCCTCTGGGAATGCATAATCCAGTAAGCGCAGCCTTCCACCTTGTGAGCTCATAGTCTGATAGGGGAAGCAGGGAGGCAGATCTGTGCTATGATGCAGGTGAGCAAGCCCCAAAGGCTGTGGGAAGTCAGAAAAGCATCATCTGGATGCCTTGGCAGGGGAGAAGGCTGAAGGGTGCAGAGATGATTTTTCTGGAAGAGGACTGCTTCAGTCGTTCTGACGGACAAATATTTGGTCTCAAGTATGGGTGCTCCCTAAGGAAATAAAGACATAGACAATGGGGGTAGGTAGAATTATGGATGAGCGCCATCATTTCCAGGGACTTGAGGTCAATAACTAGGCAAATTGCATTGCCTTGGCAACTGCCCAATTAGGTAATTTATATATTAATCTCAGAAGGACACAGAAAGGACCCTGCCTACATTACTTTAAAAGCTATCAGAAGAAGAAAATAAAACAAAAGCAAAATATGACATGCAAATTCATGTATTTATTTGTTCATTTAGCATTTTTCAAGGTCATATTTCATCCTAAACCCCCCTGAACTGGCTGTTCTCTTACAAAAAAATATAAAAGCCATGGTTTTGCTTTTTTGAAGGAAAAGCCTGTATTTTTATAGTTCAAAAGCTCTTGTACTTTTTTTTTTTTTAGCGCTTGTACTTTATAACCACTCTATGAAGGAGACACAACTCTTCCAGTTTTATAGATACTAATACTGAAACTCAGGAAGAATGAGTGGCTATCCCAAGGTCATAAGGTGACAAACAGCAGGATTTGGACTTGGATACAATTATTTACTCCTCTTACCAGGGCTGCCCCTTCCTTCGAGGAGGTTTGGTGGAAGTGGGAGAAGTACACATATGTGAGGCTACGAAAAGACCATTGGAAAATAGTGTGATCAAGTGAAATGTGCACAAGGGAAAGACAGGCACAGAAGTGGGATCTGCAGGAGGAGGGAGGACATTAGGGCCACCTTTGGTGGCAGTGGGTTTTGAGCCTGATTTTGTGGGAAGTGATTAACTTGTTTTGATGGCAGCTACATGGGCAATAGTGCAGCACTGGTTTAGTTGGAGCAATGGTGCCTGCATTTCACAGTTATTTATACCAGTGGTTCTCAGCTGAAGGAGATTTTGTCCCCAGGGGACATTTGGCCATGTCTAAAGAGATTTTTTCTTTTTACTGATAGGAGAGGGGGCAGTGCTTCTGGCATCTAGTGGGTAGAGGCCGGGGATACTGCTAAACATCCTACAATACACAGGACAGTCCTCCACAACGAAGAATCATCTGGCTCAAATGTCAATAGTTGGGAAACTATATAGGTTGAGAATTCCTGACCTACACATACATAACACATTGTACTAGAACTTTCAAAAGAAATACAACAAATAGGGTGTGTGTGTGTATCTGTATATCTAGAGAGAGAGAGAGAGAGAGAGGGAGAAGGAGAAGGAGAGAGATTGAGAGATGTAAAGAACAGGCTCCTTTGATTGTGAGGCAGGCTGGAAATTCTGGTTGCAGTCTTGAGACTGAAGGCAGTCTTGTCTGGAGACTTGGGAGACCTCAGTCCTGTCTTATAGTTACCAAATCCAAGCTCGGTCTGCTCGCCGCACGACAGGCCAATAATCGGGAGATAAGGTGTTGAGGCAAGGAATAGTGATTTTATTCAGGAAGCCAGGCATCCGAGAAGATGGTGGACTAGCATTGTAGAGTCCCATCTTATCGGGGTCTGGATGCCAGTTTCTTTTATAGAACAGAGAGGGGGAGGAGGTGAGGAAGTAAAGCAAAAAGGCCATAAGTTTTGCAAAATATCTCCTCGTTTTGGCCAGCCTCAGGGAGGGATGTGTTAATTTCTTCTTTTCTGCAGCCATTCACAGGTGGGCAGGGGCAGGGTGTTTCCCTGTGAGCTGAACAAAGGCATTTTAGCATTCAGGCAGAGGGGCAGAGTTACCGGAGGCAGGCCATTATGTATGCCTATAGCTATAGACAGAACAAAAGCAATGGAAAGCAAAGGTGAAAGTAAAAGAAACAGATCCAACACGGAGTCATATTTTGTTCTTCCCTGTTACATTATAGTCTTTGAGTGGCTGGATGAGGCCCCCCACATTATGGAGGGTGATCTGCTTTACTCAACGTCTACTGATTTAAATTCTAGTCACTTATTAAAAATTCCTTCACAGCAACATCTTGATTGGTTGGTTGTCCAAATAAAGGACGTCATAGATCAGCCAAGTTGACACATACAATTCATCATGACAGACATTTAACTTTCAAAACCATGAGAGGCAAAGATTTTATTCTTACTTCAAAGATAAGGGAAGTAAAATTCAGAGAAGTAAATGAATTTTCCCATGGTTGTACAGCTAACACTACTAACAGTTAACTTATTTGGAGCACTTACTGTGAGCAGATGCTGTGTTAACAGCTCTATGTTGTTAATCCAGTTGAGGCAGCTAACATTATTTTTATTATCTCCATTTTATAGATGAGAGCACTGAGACACAGAAAGGCATTGTAAATATCCCAGAGCCAAACAATTTTTAAGCAACAGAGCCAGAATTTGAAGCCAGGCAGGCTGTCTCAGAGCCCATACCCTCACCTGTGGTCCTCACACAGAATCATCAGGAGGGCTAACTGAAACCAATTGCTGGGCCCCATCTGGTAAGCTGCGGATGGGCCCAAGGATTTGCATTTCTAACAATCTCCCAGGTGATGCTAATGTGACAGGCCTGGGGACCACACTTTGAGAATCCGTGCTCTAAACCACTGTACTGCTCTCTGCTTCAAGTATCTATGAGCAGAACTGGGCCAAAGTGCATACATTCCAAGTGCAGATATTCCTGAGCCCCTTCAATAAATCAGGTGTAGTGGTTCTAGTCACCGATTCTGGTGTGTCAGGGGTTCTACATCTCCAAACAATGATCTAACACCACTGGGTGGCCTACAATCCAACTCAGTTCTGACACCATCTAATTGTAGATGTGTAAGGTCCCACAGGTTAAGGGCTCAGTCCCTCAACCCTCCACTCCTACTTCAAAGCCCAATCACAATTCCAGGTTGTCACCTGTGCTTGTGACTGAACAGCTACAAATCAGAGGTTCTCACTACCCTCTCCTCGGGTTTGATGAATTTTCTAGAGTGGCAGAGTTCAGAGGAACATTTTACTTACTAGATGACTGGCTTATTATAAAAGTATATAACTCAGGAACAGCCAGATGGAAGAGATGCACAGGGCAAGGTGTAAGGAAAGGGCGTGGAGCTTCCATGTCTTCCCCAAGCATGTGCACATCACTCTCCCAGCATCTCCATCTGGTCACCAACCCGGAAGCTCTCCAAACCCAGTCCTTTGGGGTTTTTATGGAGGCTTCATTATACAGGCATGATGGATTAAGTCATTGGTCAGGGCTGATTGATTCAACCTCCAGTCCCATTTCCCCTCCCAGGAAATCAGGGGGTGGGACTGAAATTTCCAACTCTCTATTTGCAGTTGGTTCCCCTGGCAACCAGCCCTCATCTTTAGGTGTTTTCCAAAAGTCACCTCATTAACGTAAACCCATTTGTGGTGGAAAGGGACTTATTATGAATAACAAGACACCCATCTCACATTGAAGGCTCCAAAGCCATTTCAGGAACTGAGGACCAGAGACCAAATACTGTAACCAAAGATTCTCCCATTGATCTTATTTCTCAGGAAATTCCCAGAGTTTTGGTAGCTGTGAGCCAGGAACCATGGACCAAAATATATATCCATTATAAATCATAGTATCACACCAGGTGATAGAGATAAAATGATGACCAGGCAGTCATGGTCCTGCCCTCCTGAATTCTCCAGGGCCTGGAGAATAAGTCTGTTAAAAAGAAAGAGACCAGGCTGTGATGGGGAACCACTAGGGATGGGAGGTGCTCCCAGCAGGGGCCCCTCCCCTGGGCATGGGCCAGGGAAGACACCCCAGAAGAGGCAGAGGGCTAAACTGGGACCTGAGGGAGAAGCAGTAATTAGACAGAGGATTCTAAGGAGGAGAGGAAGCATGTCCAGGGCAGGGAGACTACCAGGTACCTGCAAGGGCCCAGAGGGGAAGGAGGGGCTTCACATTTGGGGAACTGAAGGCAGTTCAGAAGCTGTCACAGTATTTTGCCTGGAGCTCCTTGGCACATCATCATACAATCTGCACAATACATCTTCAGGGGCCTCATCTTCCTCATCTGAATAACAGGAATGAAAATACCATATTTCCTGGATTCAACCGCACTTACCCCCTCCCCCCATTTTAACATTTGTATAATCAGGATGGGTGTTACTATAGATTTGTACTTTTCCTGCTGTTTTTTATTTCTCTTCCTTGAAAGCTATTGGGCAACTGATGGTGTTCCAGAATTAAGGAAATTAAAATCACTTTTGCCTTACCTTTCTCCTAGGGTCACAAGAATATGGGACTATCAAATAAGATTAAGGCCCATACTGGCTCTCAGCATCACCTTGGGAGCTTTTCAACTCTATCAGTTCCTTGGCTCCATCCCCAGAGATTCTGATGTCATTGATCTGGAGGAGGAAACTGGTGGGATTTTTTGGAAACCCAGGAGATTCTAATGCACAGCCAAGGTTGACAACTGATACCACCTGATCCTGAAGCAGAGGTCAGAACACTACCACCTGTGAGCCAAATCTGACTCTATTTTGTTAGATAAAGTTTTACTGAAACACAGCCACACCCATACATCTACATACTATCTATGGCTGCTTTTTCATCACAATGGTACAGTGGAGTAGTTGCAGCAGAGACAGTAGGACCCACAAAGTCTAACAATTTCATCGTCTGACTCTACAGAAAAACGTTGCCAAACTTTGCCAGATACCGTTGCTACTCAGTGTGGTTCTCAGCTCAGCACCTGCAGCACCAGCAGAGCACCATCAAAGCCTGCTGGAAACGCAGAATCCTCAGCCTTAGTGAATCAGTCTGCAGTGTAACAAGATCTCTAGGCGGTGTGTGTGCACATCAAAGTTTGAGGAGCCCTGCCCGGTGCCCTCTGACCACTGCTACTCTCTCTGGCCACTTTTTTGCCCTCTACCCTTCCTCCTGCTCAGTCCTCATCCTCCAGGTCTTTACTGCAATGCTCTTTTCTCAGGGAGGTCCTCTCCTGTCCTAATAAATTAGATTTTTCTCCCATGGCACCTTATTATTTTTCTTCATAGCATGTCACAAGTCTGTGATTAAACCTTCGTTTGAGTGTTTATCTCATTAATGTCTATCCCTCTGCTAGACTGGAAGCCTCCCAAGGGTGGAGGCTGGGCCTCAGGGCATGAGAAAGAGCTCAGAAAGGTACAAATCACTCTGGGTGGTGGCAATGGAAAGAGGAATGCAGACAACATTAGAAGTGACCTGGTGGGTGTAAACCAGAGGAACGTTGCTCACCGTCTGGTTCTATAAGGGTTAAGCCGTTAGCCACTGCACTAGCTGACCTACAGTATACTCTGAAAGGAGTTCAAGAACGAAGAATAGAATAAGGCACTCTGTGCTTTGGGAAAACAGGCCAAACAGGCCCTTAGATATTAGATATATTTCAGGAGGAATTTTTATGAACCCAGATCCTTGCATCTTCCCATACTTAGAAAAACACTAAGATCCTTAACTGAAATATCTGTTCCTTGTGACTAGCAGTGACCTTCTACCAAAGTGCACGCTGGATCGCACATATTCTTTAGCCAAAATCACACATATATTGGCCTCCACCTCAACGCCCACCTCTTCAAAGCAGTTTCTCAGAGCTACTGAGAGGCTACCTCCCAGGCTACAGTCCTCAGTAAGACACTGAATAAAACTCAACTCTCAGTTCTTACTGTGTGTGTGTGTGTGTGTGTGTGTGTGTGTGTGTGTGTGTGTGTTTTCCAGTCAACATGGAAACAGAACCAATCACTATGCAGATCAGGAAGGGTGCAGTGTAGAAGCTCCCAGATGATGAGCAGTTAGGTAGGATCTAATTTCCTCTTTTTGTATTCCAGGGTTAAATATTAGTATTCAATCACACAGAAACACTGAAGTGCTTTGGTAAAGCTCCGCAGAGTAAGGGTCCATTTTACCAGTTGTTCATTAAATCACACACACACACACACACACACACACATATATATATATATATATATATATATATATATATATATATATATATATATATATAATCTCAGGAATTTAATTAGAAAGGCAGAGGTCCAAGCATGTCATCATTGCTTGAGAAAGTTACATTTCAGGCAACTTTTCCCTTCCAAGTGAACCAAGGAAACTCTTAACTGCATTTTATTCTTTTTTTCCCTCTTAATCACAGTTTGTCTCAACTGATTCTTTTTTCCAAAATGCCCTTGGGGAGTGAACATTTTTGAATGGCAAACTTCTTGTATGAAGATTAAGCACACCAGCTGCTCTTGTCTGAAGCTGTAGCGTTTTCTAAAACAGAGCATAAATCAGATGGCTTAGGCTGACCTCCTTCGGGTCCTAGGCATAACACTCACCAACAGTGAGATAAAAAGATACAAATGAACTTATTTACAGAACAGAAATAGACTTGCAGACATAGAAAACAAATCTGTGGTTACCAAAGGGGAAGGGGGGGTAAATTAGGAAGTTGGGATGAACATACACACACCACTGCATATAAAATAGATAACCAACAAGGACCTACTGTATAGCCCAGGGAAATATACTCAATATTTTGTAATAACCTATAAGTGAAAAGAATCTGAAAATGAATATACATACATATATCTGAATCACTTTGCTGTACACCTGAAACTAACACAACATTGTAAATCAACTATACTTCAATGAAAATAGAATAAAATAAAATAAAATAAATAAAAACAAAAAAATAGTGAGATAAGATCAATGTTTTTTTCTGGAGAAGAAAACAAGCTCAAAGAAAGAAACAAGAAATGTCACAGACTCAGGTTACCTCAACAGAGCCTCGCCAAGGGGATTAGAACAATGCTGGCTGCTGTTTGTGTTGAGTCTCCCATTAGGAGTATTTGAGGTACATTTTGGTAATCCCCTCCTCTCTCAAATAAATGAGGCTCCACTGCAAAAGGGAAAGTAGCTTGTATGAAGAGTGTGGAGACAAGGGTTCTAGTCCAGACTGAGAGGCCTTAGGCCACTCTTTTAACTTAAACTCTCAGAGACTCATTTTCCTCATCCATAAACTAGGTGGTTTTAAAATACGTATTTATCCATTCATATATTTATCCGAGGCCCTGTGTAGGCAGCAGGTGGGCAATGAAGAGTAAAATCAGATGTGGTCTTTGTCCTTATGGATCTTCCAATCCACTGAGGGGGCAACATATTTTCGAAAGAATGACATCAATAAGTGTGACAATAAGCAATGTCACAGGTTGTAAAGAAAAGGTTTCTCTAAGGCTCCCCAGGCCATCCATCAGTGAGTCCGGGCAACAGTACCTGCTAATCTAACCACTTCTCACCACTTCCCACCCACGTCCAAGCCACCACTGCCTCTTGCCTGGATTATGCCACTAACAGATCTCCACGTTTTGACTCTTGCCCTTCTTAATATATTCTTCAGGCATTAGTCAGACTGATCTTTGAAGACCATACATTAGATCAATATCCCCATGTTCAAAATCTCCAATGACTTTCCATCAGGCTTAGATTAAATTCCAATATCATGTGCATGGCCCACAAGCCTCTCTAGGCCACCGGCCATGCCCCATGATCTGATCTCATCTTCTTTATACTCCCTCTCACTCCCCCACTCCAGCCATACTGGCCTCCTTGCTTTTCTCATGCCAACATTGCTCCTGCCTGGAAATGTCCTTTCCCCCCAAGCAGCCTCGTTTTGCTCCCAAGTTCACTCAGGTTTCTGCTCAAATGTCAGCTCCTCAGAGATGCCTTCCTGACCACTCCATCCAAAATAACTTCCCGCTTCCTTACCGTCAGCCACTACCCCATTAAATACCTCTGTTTTTTTCCCTAGCATTTAACACACATTTGTTGACTTTATTATTTATGTCCTCCCTGGAGGTGGGAACGTTTCCCATCTTGTTTCCCAGCACCTAAAATAAAATAAGGCTTACACATAAAAAGATACTCAATAACTATTTGTTGAATTATTATATACTGGGATGACATATAATACAGAGAATTGATTAACTCAGAGGTCAGGAAAGTTTCCCTTAAGGGACTGCTATTTAAGGTGATATTTGGAAGAATGGTGAGAGTTAACCAGGCCAAAAGGAGTGTGGAGTGCCAGGAGGGAGGAGAGCCCTTGTTAAGGTCCTGTGGCAGGAAGGAGAGCAGAGTGGTCCTGGAAGCAAAGGAAGTCCAGTATGACTAGAACACAGAACAAAGGGGAGCATGGCACTTGTTTAGGCCGGAAAAGAAGTAGCCAGGCCATGAATGGCTTTGTAGGATCTATTAATGATTTCTATCTTTATTCCAAGATTAGTGGGAAGTCATTAAAAGATTTTAATTGTGGAGAAGGATGGGGGGAAGAATCAATCACTTTTGTTTATAAAACATACTTGAAATGATTCGTAAGACCCATTTTTGCTCTGAAATTCTTGAACCCTACAAAAAGTCAAACAGCAAAATGAGAATGAAATTTTGAAAATATTAATCAAAGTCAATTTCAGTGACAGAGATTCAGTCCCTTGAGTTTTGTAGCAACTCCACATCACTGCTTTGAGACTTTACGTTCATGCTGAGTTTAGCACTCTCCCTTTCTTCCCTCCCCCAAATAATAGTGAGTCAAAATTTCCTTTTACTCTGAGAAACCTGACTTCTGTACAATTATTCTGACCATGCAGGGATCTAAGTTGAGCATCAGCATTAGAAGCTTCTAGGCTTTAGAAGCACACACTTTCTAGCTGACCCAAGCAGAATAGACAGGTAGCAGTGTCAAGGCCTGGGTTTTACCATATCATGAATTCAAATCCCCCATGGGCCAGCGGTGATTTTGAGCACTTGATGCATATTGAAACCTCAGACCCTCATCTGTGAAAAGGGGATAATGATAGTACCACTTTCCTCACTGGGTTGTTGTGGATTAAATGTGATGATATATATAAAGTGTTTAATAAGTGATGAGGTAATTGACATAGAGTATTGGAGTATTCAAAGATCCACTGTGTGAAAAAAATCTGGAGTCAACCATCTCTTTCTACCTGGGTGGTTCTAGCCTGGTCACCTATTGCTCCTGGCTGAAGCTGGTGGCATGGCTACCGCTCTGCACAATCTCCTTTCTCCATGGGGAGTTACAGATCTGCAAATATGGAATCACAACTTCTCCTTTGGTGTCCACTGTGCTACTCTACTCAATCCCTTTGCTAGCTGCTGATTGAGATGACAATGGAATATATATGCCTAATTGCAACTTTCTCCATGAAGAAATTGAAAGAACTGATGGAGCAATAAACAAATAAAATAAATGAAGAGATAAATGAAAACCCTCAAGCTTTGGGGAGAAAACAATCATCTATCTAAAGTATTTTGCATCTAGGGCTACATAACTATGGATTTATGAGGTGGGTCTTGAACATAGGCAATGCTGTCAACTACCAATTTACCTATTTTTCTTAGTACAATGATTGTTAATTACAAATGACTAAGTGTGCCCAAATTTGGGGGATATGTAGAAACAAAGGGCAACAAACTTTGTGTATCAGAGTGGGGTGGGCATCCCTGGCCCAGTGAACTTGAAAACTGGATTGCCATAAACTTAGGTAGGTGTGCCAAAGCAGTAACTTACCAAATAATACCTAAAAGTCTTTCCTAAAAAACTAAAAATATAGGTACCATAATATATATATTTTTCAAATTATAGTTTTCTCCAGATATATACCCAGGAGTGGGACTATAGGATCCCACTCCTGGGTATATATCTGGAGAAAACTATAATTTGAAAAGATACATGCGCCCCTATGTTCATAGCAGCACTATTTACAATAGCCAAGACATGGAAGCAACCTAAATGTTCATTGATAGATGAATGGATAAAGAAGATGTGGTACATATATACAATGGAATACTATGCAGCCATAAAAAAGAATGAAATAATGCCATTTGTAGCTACATGGATGGACCTAGAGATTATCATACTAAGTGAAGTAAGCCAAAGACAAATATTGTATGATATTGCTTACATGTGGAATCTAAAAAAAATGATACAAATGAATTTATTTACAAAACAGAAATAAGGACATAGAAAACATATGTATGGTTACCAAAGGGGAAAGTGGGGGGTGGGGTGGAGGGACAAATTAGGAGTTTGGGATTAAAATATACAAACTATATTTTAAAATAGATAAAAAACAAGGACCTACTGTATAGCACAGGGAACTATATTCAATATCCTGTAATAACCTATAATGGAAAAGAATCTAAAAATATATATATATATGCATGCATGACTGAATCACTTTGCTGTACACCTGAAACTAACACAACATTGTAAATCAACTATATTTCAATAAAAATTTAAAAAATAAAAATTAAAAATAATAAACGTCTTGAACGTGTGCAGACAGCTCTTGGAGGTGCTATTATCCTAATTTTCACCCAAATTATGTACTTAACCCGCTCCCCATTACTAAAATCTAAAAAGTTTTTTGCCTTAATCATTGACCAGTGCAGGTCTGTTAATTTGTTTAGTGCTTGCCTCCACCCAGTTAAATCACCTGCAAATGTGTCTCTGGGTTTGTCAGCATTTTCACGACAAGTTCCTGGAAGCCCAAGAATGAGGTGCTTAATGGTGTGTTTCAGAACGATGACAGCAATCCTGGAGAAAGGGGGAAACTGAGCAGGAATTGCAGTTGAGAATAATTTAAGGCAAAACTCTTGGAAAAATCTCCTCAGTTTAGAAACTGGATTCATGGCATTAACCCAGGAAATGCAGATGTTGAAGCTGGAGGATTATTTGAAAGAAACTGTGTGAGGGAATTAGACACCATTATATGTTATTATACCACTTACATTTCCAAACACACACTCCATGCAAGGTTTGAAAGCAGGATACTTCTAGCTACATGGCACTTTCCTCTCTCTGGGTTCTGCCCAAAGCCCCTCTATTAGAGTGCCCTTTAAACTTAGACATCCTGGAATGTGGGCTTTACTATCTCATAATATCACAGGGTCAAGTCAAGCATAATACTCATTTTGATGACTCTAAAAGAAAAATCATTTATTCAGCACCAACTAACCAAAACCTCTCAATCTCTGTGTTTGGATATGATTTCTACTTCAGATGTGAAAATGAAAGTTCAGAGAGCTTATGTGACTTGCCCTTGGTCATCAGCTAGTAAGGAAGCTGATTTCAGTTCATTTATTCTACAGCAGATATTTATTGAGCATCTACTAAATGGTTAGCACTGAAGATGCCTGGTGAACATGAAAGACAAAGCAACCATGCTTCAGTGGGAACTGTGGGAGCCCAGGGTAGAGTGGGGACTCAGGGCAAAGTACCTTACCTAGTAGGCAGGGCTCAGTAATAATTTCCCAAGGAATGGACATGTTAGCTGAGCCCTAAAGGGAGAGAAAGAGTCAGCCAGATTGAGAGTCCAGAGAATACTATTCTAGGTAGAGGAAATTCCAAATGCAAATGGCAGGAGGGAGAGAGCAAGGTCTGCTTAAAGACCCAAAGGATTGGCAGTGGTGACAAAGAAATAGAAAAGAAGGAGAGGTGGATAAAGATTGGATCGTGGGAGGATTTTCAACCATGATAAGGATTTTGGATTTTACCCAAAGGTATTGGAGAATAATTAATTAATTAATTAATTAATGGCTGTGTTGGGTCTTTGTTGCTGTGCAAAGGCTTTCTCTAGTTGCGGAGAGCGGGGGCTACTCTTCATTGCAGTGCATGGGCTTCTCATTGTGGTGGCTTCTCTTGTTGCAGAGCATGGGCTCTAGGCATGCAGGCTTCAGTATTTGTGGCACATGGGCTCAGTAGTTGTGGCTTGCAGGCTCTAGAGCACAGGCTCAGTAGTTGTGGCACATGGGCTTAGTTGTTCAGCAGCATGTGGGATCTTCCCGGACCAGGGCTCGAACCCGTGTCCCCTGCATTGGCAGGCAGATTCTTAACCACTATGCCACCTGGGAAGTCCCGGCACTGGAGAATTTTAAGCAGAGGAAAGTATGAGCAGACAGTTTTAGGGAGCTCACGCAAAGCTGAACTATGGAAAATGCTAGAAGAGGAGCAAGACTAGAGCAGGGAGGTAGTCTAGGTCGCAGCTGTTGTCTGGGTGAAAAAGAGAATGGTGTTTGGGGACCAGGAGCAGAGATGATGGAGAGGAGTTTGCAGAAATCAATAGGAAATATAATCATAGGATGTGGAGACCGATTAGATAGGATTCTTGATAAGGGCTGGGGAGGACAGGGCTTCAAGGCTACGTTGGTGGAAGATGTTCAGGTGCCTTGTGGGCAGTTAGATGTCTGGGTCTGAGTTCCGAGGAGAGGTCTGGTTTGGGGTGAGGGGTGGATTAGGAAGTAATTGGTAAATGTGATGGTAAATTTTGTGTCAAATTGACTGAGCTAAGGGATGGTAAAACATTATTTCTGGGTGTGCCTGTGAGGGTGTTTCTGGAAGAGATTAGTATTTGAATTGACAGAATGAATAAAGAAGATGACCTTCACTAAGGCAAGTAGGCATCATCCAATCCATTGATGGCCTGATTGGAGCACAAAGGCAAAGGAAAGGTGAATCTGCTTTCTCTGCTTAAGCTGGAAAGTCCGTTTACTTCTGCCCTTTGACACTGGGGTTCTTGATTGTCAGGCCTTCAGACTCCGATTGATGACACCACTGGCTTTCCTGGTCCCCTGGCTTGCAAGTGGCAGATCAGAGGACTTCTCAGCCCCCATAATCATGTGAGCCAATTCCTATAATAATATCCTCTTATACATATCTCTTTATAGCCTATTGGAGAACCCTACTACAGTAAAAGAAATGGTGATCAAAGCAGTGGGGGGATAGGAACACCCACCAGAAATATTGTGAGGCTGGTTCCATCCTTACGGAGCATGTGTTTGAGCCACTTCTCATAACCTGCGGAAGGTGCTATTTCTCTAACGATGGAGTCGCAAATGAGCCCTCCCCGATACCTCCCTCCCCGTGCTCCTGATACATTCTCAGAGAGCTGATGGGGATTCAGGATCAGGTCATAACCAACAAGCCAACTGACCCAGACACAAGTGAAACAGCACTGGCTGGGGACAAAATTCTGTTCTCCAGTGTGGAAAGCAAGAATTCCATTTTTGATTCACTTTTTGGCCAGAACGGAATCTACAGGATACTTAGAGCTAAAGCACTGCCTTAACTGAAATAGTTAACAAGCTCATGGTAGATTGGGTTCCCCCAAAGCAGACTCTAGACAAGAATTTGTGCAATCAGATTACTGAGGAGAGGATTCCTGGAAGCACTAGTAGAGGGGCAGGGAAGTGAGACAGGGAACCAGGTAGAATTGTTAATGAGCAAGTGGGTTAGCATTCTGGGCAGCTGGAGCTCATCCCCTTGGGCACCTCTGGAAGAATGTAAAGATCAGACCTCAAGAGTGGCCTCCACCAAGGTGTGAGAAGGCTGAGGATACTTATTCACCAGCTTTCATCTGTTATTGAGTGAGGGGTTGCTCCCAGTGGTGTTAACTCTCAGGTCCCTCTGGCCTACTCCACTTGAGTCACCCATGCTCCCAAGGCCAGAGAAAGCCCTCAGGCCTACACTGGTGCTTGAAGTAAGAAGCCTGCAGTGAGAACTGAAACTGAATGCAGAAGGGATGCAGACAGGGCTCTGATATCCTCTGCTAGCCAGCAGAGAAGAAAAAAGCCTGGGCATTAGGGAAATCTGTTACAACATATAACACCATTTGCCCTGTATTATAGCCCAGAGAAATATGTAAGTAAATGTGATTGATTATAGCATTATCCACACCTGCTGGCTTATGGTGAGTTAAGGGTACCAAAAGATGGTATATGGGCCATTTGATACATTGTGGAAATTTTTTCCACCAAACAAAAATAGCCAAATGTGACTCTGACTCGCCCATGATCTTCAAAGTTCTATGGTATTTGGACTCATGCAATGGAGAATTTCAGTCACAATGTCTTGCCAGACGTTAATCATGTTTTTAAAGGACTCGATACGTGATTAACTTATGGGTTTTCAAGCCAACACAAATGCCTTTGCCAACTAACTCTGGCAAAATCTTTCCCCTCTAAAGTTTAGGATACAGTACTTAAAGCATTACAAAAACATGTTCATGTCAAATCAATACCCCATCCTTAATTATAAATGGTTAAGGAATGGTTAAATGTATATTTATTATCTCTTTGTGCTTTGAGGGGAATGCTGAGGCTTAAGATGGAGTTAGTTTGTATGCTTTATTTTTCTTCCCTCCACTCCATCTTTTGAACATTTGGGGGAAAACTTTCTCTTCCTGGCAAAATTAAATCAGCAAATTTCCTGGGGCTTGTTATTTAGAATCATAAAAAGTGTTAGCTTTTAGGGTTGTCTCAGTCAATCAAGATGAGTCATAAAGGTAAGATTTAGAGTCTATTTCTTCCTTTAGCAAAAGCAAGCAAGAGGTGATACTACCTCTTTTATCTTGTCTGGATTTTCTAAGTGCAACTGCTCCAGATTTACATGAAAAGCATACTTCAGCCAGACTTTCGCAATTTTAAGTCATTCATTTATCAAATATTTATTGAGTACCTACTAAGTGCCAGGTAGTATGGGAAACACTAGGGATACAAGAGCCACAGGAGATCTTTTCTTCTGCACATGGTTTATGTTAGCCAAACAGTATCCATTTTTATTCATGGTAACCTCGTCCAAATTTTCCTGTCAGTGCCTTGGGGTCACCCCAAGAAAAGACAAGTTTGGAAAGAGGGTGAAGAATCTGGAGAGCAAGTGACACCAAGTCTCTAACTACTACTATTTCTTCATTTAAAAAGTTTGGCCTTTACTGTTCTGTAAAGTATTCTCTATGTTTTCTAAATTCTCCATTCCCTTGAAGAACTGAAGTTTGCTTTGCCGGCCTTTATTTTAAAATTCTGAAAACATAAATTTAGTACCTTTCTGCTGAAGGCAGAAACATATTTTCATTATCACAAAGCCATTATACAAAGAAACTGAAACCCTGAGCTCACTTTTCAAAGCCTTTGGCCTTAAGTAACCATTTGACTTCTCTAGAATGAGAAGCACATTAGCACCAGTACAAAAACTCAGTAGGTATGTATAGTTGTCATTGTGATCATCATAATGGACAGCATGTGTACAAAATATTCTCCCCAAACTGTAAAACAGAAGATATGAAGAGACACAGAGTGAAATCAGAATAGCCATAACTCCCAAACATCTCTTCCAGGATGGCAGCATGCCTGAGTGATGGGTCTTTCCTTAAATGATCTCTACGAACTGGAACACTTCCAGGGGAAAAGGGAGATTACAACATTGGGTGAGTTATACATTTCTTGGAATCATGTTCTACTCCATGGAGACAAGGTATTTCAGTGAGGTCAAAACATGGACTAAAATTGGACTCTATGATGGAGACCTTCAAGATGGCGAAGGAGTGAGACGTGGAGATCACCTTCCTCCTCCAAAATACATCAGAAATACATCTACATGTAGAACAACTCCTACAGAACACCTACTAAATGCTGGAAGAAGACCTCAGATTTCCCAAAAGGCAAGAAACTCCCCACATACCTGGGTAGGGGAAAAGAAAAAAGAAAAAACAGAGACAAAAGAATAGGGACGGGACTTGCACCACTGGGAGGGAGCTGTGAAGGAGGATAAGTTTCCACACACTAAGAAGCCCCTTCACTGGCGGAGACAGGGTGGCAGGGGGGAGGGGGGAAGCTTCGGAGACACGGAGGAGAGCGCAGCAGCGGGGGTGTGGAGGGCAAAGCGGAGAGATTCCTGCACAGAGGATCAGTGCCGACCAGCACTTACCAGCCTGAGAGGCTTGTCTGCTCATCTGCCAGGGTGGGTTGGGGCTGGGAGCTGAGGCTCGGGCTTCGGAGGTCAGACCCCAGGGAGAGGACTGGGGTTGGCTGCGTGAACACAGCCTGAAGGGGGCTAGTGTGCCACAGCTAGCCGAGAGGGAGTCTGGGAAAAAGTCTGGAACTGCTGAAGAGGCCAGAGACCATTGTTTCGGGGTGTGCGAGGAGAGGGGATTCAGAGTGCCGCCTAAATGAGCTCTAGAGACAGGCACGAGCCGCGGCTATCAGCCTGGACACCAGAGACGGGCATGAAATGCTAAGGCTGCTGCTGCCGCCACCAAGAAGCTTGTGTGCAAGCACAGGTCACTATCCACACCTCCCCTCCCAGGAACCTGTGCAGCCCGCCACTGCCAGGGTGCCGTGATCCAGGGACAACTTCCCTGGGAGAACACATGGCGCACCTCAGGTTGCAATGTCACACTGGCCTCTGCCGCTGCAGGCTCGCCCAGCATTCCGTATCCCTCCCTCCCCCCGGCCTGAGTGAGCCAGAGCCCCTTAATCAGCTGCTCCTTTAACCCCGTCCTGTCTGAGCGAAGAACAGATGCCCTCAGGCGCCCTACACACAGAGGTGGGGCCAAATCCAAAGCTGAACCCCAGGAGCTGTGCGAACAAAGAAGAGAAAGGGAAATCTCTCCCAGCAGCCTCAGGAGCAGAGGATTAAATCTCCACAATCAACTTGATGTACCCTGCATTTGTGGAATACCTGAAGAGACAACGAATCATCCCAAAATTGAGGCGGTGGACTTCAGGAGCAATGATATATATATATATTTTTCCTTTTTCTCTTTTTGTGAGTGTGTATGTGTATGCTTCTTTGTGTGATTTGTCTGTATAGCTTTGCTTTTACCATTTGTCCTAGGGTTCTGTCTGTCCATTTTTTTTTCTTTCTTTTTTTTTGTATAGTTTTTTGCACTTGTTGTCATTGGTGGATTTGTTTTTTGGTTTGGTTGCTCTCTTCTCTCTTCCTTTTTAAAATTACTTTTTAATTGTTTTATTAAAATAATTATTTTTTATTTTTTATTTTAATAACTTTATTTTATTTTATTTTATTGTTTTCTTTCTTTCTTTTCATCTCCCTTTTCTTCTGAGCTGTGTGGCTGACAGGGTCTTGGTGCTCTGCCCAGGTGTGAGGCCTGTGCCTCTGAGGTGGGAGAGCCAAGTTGAGGACATTGGTCCACCAGAGACCTCCCAGCTCCATGTAATATCAAATGGCAAAAGCTCTCCCAGAGATCTCCATCTCAACACAAAGACCCAGCTCCACTCAACGACCAGCAAGCTACAGTGCTGGACACCCTATGCCAAACAACTAGCAAGACAGGAACACAAACCCACCCATTAGCAGAGAGGCTGCCTAAAATCATAATAAGATCACAGAGACCCCACAGAACACACCACCAGATGTGGTCCTGCCCACTAGAAAGACAAGATCCAGCTTCATCCACCAGAACACAGACATCAGTCCCCTCTACCAGGAAGCCTACACAACCCACTGATCCAACCCTAGCCACTGGGGGCAGACACCAAAAACAACAGGAACTACGAACATGCAGCCTGCAAAAAGGAGACCACAAACACAGTAAGTTAAGCAAAATGAGAAGACAGACAAACACATAGTTGATGAAGGAACAAGGTAAACACCCCTGAGACCAAACAAATGACGAGGAAATAGGCAGTCTACATGAAAAACAATTCAGAGTAATGATAGTAAAGATGATCCAAAATCTTGGAAAGAGAATGGAGAAAATAAAAGAAATGTTTAACAAGTACCTAGAAAAACTAAAGAGCAAACAAACAATGATGAACAACACAATAAATGAGAGTAAATATTCTCTAGAAGGAATCAACAGCAGAATAACTGAGGCAGAAGAATGGATAAGTGACCTGGAAGATAAAATAGTGGAAATAACTACTGCAGAGCAGAATAAAGAAAAAAGAATGAAAAGAATTGAGGACAGTCTCAGAGACCTCTGGGACAACATTAAACACACCAAAATTCGAATTATAGGGGTCCCAGAAGAAGAAGAGAAAAACAAAGGGAATGAGAAAATATTTGAAGAGATTATAATTGAAAACTTCCCTAATATGGGAAAGGAAATAGTCAATCAAGTCCAGGAAGGACAGAGAATTCCATACAGGATAAATGCAAGGAGAAACATGAAAAGACACATATTAATCAAACTATAAAATTAAATACAACGAAAAAATATTGAAAGCAGCAAGGAAAAAACAACAAATAATATACAAGGGACTCCCCATAAGGTTAACAGCTGATCTTTCAGCAGAAACTCTGCAAACCAGAAGGGAGTGGCAGGGCATATTTAAAGTGATGAAAGGGAAAAACCTAAAACCAAGATTACTCTACCCAGCAAGGATCTCATTCAGATTCGACAGAGAAATTAAAACCTTTACAGATAAGCAAAAGCCAAGAGAATTCAGTGTCACCAAACCAGCTCTACAACAAATGCTAAAGGAAGTTCTCTAGGTGGGAAACACTGAGAAGAAAAAGACCTACAATAACAAACCCAAAACAATTAAGAAAATGGCAATAGGAACATACATATTGATAATTACCTTAAATGTAAATGTATTAAAATCTCCAACCAAAAGACACAGACTGGCTGAATGGATACAAAAACAGGACCCATATATATGCTGTCTAGAAGAGACCCACTTCAGACCTAGCGACACATACAGACTGAAAATGAGGGGATGGAAAAAGATATGCCATGCAAACGGAAATCAAAAGAAACCTGGAGTAGCAATTCTCATATCAGACAAAATAGACTTTAAAATAAAGACTATTACAAGAGACAAAGAAGGACAGTATATAATGACCAAGGGATCAATCCAAGAAGAAGATATAACAATTGTAAATACTTATGCACCCAACATAGGAGCACCTCAATACATAAGGCAAATACTAACAGCCATAAAAGGGGAAATCAACAGTAACACAATCATAGCAGGGGACTTTAACACCCCACTTTCACCAATGGACAGATCATCCAAAATGAAAATTAATAAAGAAACACAAGCTTTAAATGATACATTAAAGAAGATGGACTTAATTGATATTTATAGGACATTCCATCCAAAAACAACAGAATACACTTTCTTCTCAAGTGCTCATGGAACATTCTCCAGGATAGATCATATCTTGGGTCACAAATCAAGGCTTGGTAAATTTAAGAAAATTGAAATTACATCAAGTATCTCTTCCGACCACAACGCTATGAGACTAGATATCAATTACGGAAAAAATCTGTAAAAAATACAAATACATGGAGGCTAAACAATACACTACTTAATAACCAAGAGATCACTGAAGAAATCAAAGAGGAAATAAAAAAATACCTAGAAACAAATGACAGTGAAAACACAATGACCCAAAACCTATGGGAAGCAGCAAAAGCAGTTCTAATAGGGAAGTTTATAGCAAAACAATCCTACCTCAAGAAACAAGAAACATCTCAAATAAACAACCTCACCTTACACCTAAAGCAATTAGGGAAAAAAGAACAAAAACCCCCAAAGTTAGCAGAACAAAAAACCCCCAAAGTTAGCAGAAGGAAAAAGAACAAAAAACCCCCAAAGTAAGCAGAAAATACCCAAAGTTAGCAGAACAGATCAGAAATAAATGAGGAAAAGAAAAGAAGGAAACAATAGCAAAGATAAATAAAACTAAAAGCTGGTTCTTTGAGAAGATAAACAAAATTGATAAACCATTAGCCAAACTCATCAAGAAAAAAAGGAAGAAGACTCAAATCAATAGAATTAGAAATGAAAACAGAGAAGTAACAACTCACACTGCAGAAATACAAACGATCATGAGAGATTACTACAAGCAACTCTATGCCAATAAAATGGACAACCTGGAAGAAATGGACAAATTCTTAGAAATGAACAACCTTCCGAGACTGAATCAGGAAGAAATAGAAAATATGAACAGACCAATCACAAGCACAGAAATTGAAACTGTGATTAAAAATCTTCCAACAAACAAAAGCCCAGGACCAGATGGCTTCACAGGTGAATTCTATCAAACATTTAGAGAAGAGCTAACACATATCCTTCTCAAACTCTCCCAATATATAGCAGAGGGAGGAACACTCCCAAACTCATTCTATGAGGCCACCATCACCCTGATACCAAAACCAGTTACAGATGTCACAAAGAAAGAAAACTACAGGCCAATATCACTGATGAACATAGATGCAAAAATCCTCAACAAAATACTAGCAAACAGAATTCAACAGCACATTAAAAGGATCATACACCATGATCAAGTGGTATTTATTCCAAGAATGCAAGGATTCTTCAATATATGCAAATCAATCAATGTGATACACCATATTAACAAACTGAAGGATAAATACCATATGATCATCTCAATAGATGCAGAAAAAGCTTTTGACAAAATTCAACACTGATTTATGATAAAAACCCTGCAGAAAGTAGGCATAGAGGGAACTTACCTCAACATAATAAAGACCATATATGACAAACCCACAGACAACATCGTTCTCAATGGTGAAAAACTGAAACCATTTCCAATAAGATCAGGAACAAGACAAGGTTGCCCACTCTCACGACTATTATTCAACATAGTTTTGGAAGTTGTAGCCACAGCAATCAGAGAAGAAAAAGAAATAAAGGAATCCGAATCAGAAAAGAAGTAAAGCTGTCACTGTTTGCAGATGATATGATACTATACATAGAGAATCCTAAAGATGCTACCAGAAAACTACTAGAGCTAATCAATGAATATGGTAAAGTAGCAGGATACAAAATTAATGCACAGAAATCTCTTACATTCCTATACATTACTGATGAAAAATCAGAAAGAGAAATTAGGGAAACACTCCAATTTACTATTGCAAGAAAAGGAATAAAATACCTAGGAATAAACCTACCTAAGGAGACAAAAGACCTGTATGCAGAAAACTGTAAGACACTGATGAAAGAAATTAAAGATGATACAAACAGATGGAGAGATATACCATGTTCTTGGATTGGAAGAATCAACATTGTGAAAATGACTCTATTACCCAAAGCAATCTACAAATTCAGTGCAATCCCTACCAAACTACCAATGGCATTTTTCACAGAACTAGAACAAAATATTCCACAATTTGTATGGAAAAACAAAAGACTCCGAATAGCCAAAGCAATCTTGAGAAAGAAAAATGGAGCTGGAGGAATGAGGCTCCCTGACTTCACACTATACTACAGAGCTACAGTAATCAAGACAATATGGTACTGGCACAAAAACAGAAATATAGATCAATGGAACAGGATAGAAAGCCCAGAGATAAACCCATGCACATATGTTCACCTTAGTTTTGATAAAGGAGGCAAGAATATACAATGGAGCAAAGACAGCCTCTTTAATAAGTGGTGCTGGGAAAACTGGACATCTACATGGAAAAGAATGAAATTAGAACACTGACAAATACCATACACAAAAATAAACTCAAAATGGATTAAAGACCTATATGTAAGGCCAGACAGTATAAAACTCTCAGAGGAAAACATAGGCAGAACTTTCTATGACATAAATCACAACCAGGTCCTTTTTGACCCACCTCCTAGAGAAATGGAAATAAAAACAAAAATAAACAAATGGGACCTAATGAAAGTTAAAAGCTTTTGCACAGCTAAGGAAACCATAAACAAGATGAAAAGATAACCCTCAGAATGGGAGAAAATATTTGCAAATGAAGCAACTGACAAAGGATTAATCTCCAAAATTTACAAGCAGCTCATGCAGCTCAATATCAAAAAAATAAACAACCCAGTCCAAAAATGGGCAGAAGACCTAAATAGACATTTCTCCAAAGAAGATACACAGATAGCCAACAAACACATGAAAGGATGCTCAAATCACAACTACAATGAGGCATCACCTCACACCAGTCAGAATGGGCATCATCAAAAAATCTACAAACAATAAATGCTGGAGAGGGTGTGGGGAAAAGGGAACCCTCTTGCATTGCTGGTGGGAATGTAAACTGATACAGCCACTATGGAGAACAGTATGGAGGTTCCTCAAAAAACTAAAAATAGAACTACCATACGACCCAGCAATCCCATTACTGGGCATATACCCTGAGAAAACCATAATTTAAAAAGAGTCACGTACCAAAATGTTCATTGCAGCTCTATTTACAATAGCCAGGACATGGAAGCAACCTAAGTGTCCATCGACAGATGAATGGATAAAGAACATGTGGCACATATATACAATGGAATATTACTCAGCCATAAAAAGAAATGAAATTGAGTTATTTGTAGTGAGGTGGGTGGACCTAGATACTGTTATACAGAGTGAAGTAAGTCAGAAAGAGAAAAACAAATATTGTATGCTGACACATATGTATGGAATCTAAAAAGAAAAAGGTTATGAAGAACCTAGGGACAGGACAGGAATAAAGTCGCAGATATAGAGAATGGGCTTGAGGACACGGGGAGAGGGAAGGGTAAGCTGGGGTGAAGTGAGAGAGTGGCATAGACTAATATATACTACCAAACATAAAATAGATAGCTACTGGGAACACTTTATTTAGACAAGGCCATACTGGAAAGTTTTATATTAAAAATAGTACTCATCGGAGGATTAACCAAGATGGCGGAGTAGAAGGACGTGCTCTCACTCCCTCTTGCGAGAGCACCAGAATCACAACTGGCTGCTGGACAATCATCGATAGGAAGACACTGGAAGTCACCAAGGAGGACACCCCACATCCAAGGACAGAGGAGAAGCCACAGTGAAACGGTAGGAGGGGCGCAATCAGAGTAAAATCAAATCCCATAACTGCTGGGTGGGTGACTCACAGACTGGTGAACACTTATACCACAGAAGTCCACCCACTGGAGTGAAGCTTCTGAGCCACACGTCAGGCTTCCCAACCTGGGGGTCCGGCAACGGGAGGAGGAATTCCTAGATAATCAGACTTTGAAGCCTAGTGGGAATTGATTGCAGGACTTTGACAGGACTGGGGGAAACAGAGACCCCACTCTTGGAGGGCACACACAAAGTAGTGTGTGCATCAGGACCCAGGGGAAGGAGCAGTGACCCTGGGGGAGACTGAACCAGACATACCTGCTGGTGTTGGGGGGTCTCCTGCAGAGGCGGGGGGTGGCTCTGTTTCACCGTGGGGACAAGGACACTGGCAGCGGAGGTTCTGAGAAGTGCTCCTTGGCGTGAGCCCTCCCAGAGTCTGCCATTAACCCCATCAAAGAGCCAAGGTGGGCTCCAGTGTTGGGTTGCCTCAGGCAAAACAACCAACAGGGAGGGAACCCAGCTCCACCCATCAACAGTCAAGTGGATTAAAGTGTTATGGAGCTCTGTCCGCCACAGCAACAGTCAGCTCTACCCACCAACAGAGCCTCCCATCAAGCCTCTTAGATAGCCTAAACCACCAGAGGACAGACAGCAGAAGCAAGAAAAACTACAATCCTGCAGCCTGTGGACCAAAACCGACAGTTACAGAAAGATAGACAAGATGAAAAGGCAGAGGGCTATATATCAGATGAAGGAACAAGAAAAAACCCAAGAAAAACAACTAAATGAAGTGGAGATAGGCAACCTTCCAGAAAAAGAATTCAGAATAATGATAGTGAAGATGATCCAGGACCTCGGAATAAGAATGGAGGCAAAGATTGAGAAGATGCAAGAAATGATTAACAAAGACCTAGAAGAATTAAAGAACAAACAAACAGAGATGACCAATACAATAACTGAAATGAAAACTACACTAGAAGGAATCAATAGTAGAATAACTGAGGCAGAAGAACGGATAAGTGACCTGGAAGACAGAATGGTGGAATTCACTGCTGCGGAACAGACTAAAGAAAAAAGAATGAAAAGAAATGAAGACAGCCTAAGAGACCTCTGGGACAACATTAAACGCAACAACATTCGCATTATAGGGGTCCCAGAAGGAGAAGAGAGAGAGAAAGGGCCAGAGAAAATATTTGAAGAGATTATAGTCGAAAACTTCCCTAACATGGGAAAGGAAATAGCCACCCAAGTCCAGGAAGCACAGAGTCCCATACAGGATAAACCCAAGGAGAAACACGCTGAGCCACACAGTAATCAAAATGGCAAAAATTAAACACAAAGAAAAATTATTGAAAGCAGCAAGGGAAAAACGACAAATAACATACAAGGGAACTCCCATAAGGTTAGCAGCTGATTTCTCAGCAGAAACTCTACAAGCCAGAAGGGAGTGGCATGATATACTTAAAGTGATGAAAGGGAAGAACCTACAAACAAGATTACTCTACCCGGCAAGGATCTCATTTAGATTTGATGGAGAAATCAAAAGCTTTACAGACAAGCAAAAGCTAAGAGAATTCAGCACCACCAAACCAGCTCTACAACAAATGCTAAAGGAACTTCTCTAAGTGGGAAACACAAGAGAAGAAAAGGACCTACAAAAAGAAACCCAAAACAATTAAGAAAATGGTCATAGGAACATACATATCGATAATTACCTTAAACGTGAATGGATTAAATGCTCCAACCAAAAGACACAGGCTTGATGAATGGATACAAAAACAAGACCCATATGTATGCTGTCTACAAGAGACCCACTTTAGACCTAGGGACACATACAGACTGAAAGTGAGGGGATGGAAAAAGATATTCCATGCAAATGGAAATCAAAAGAAAACTGGAGTAGCTATACTCATATCAGATAAAATAGACTTTAAAGTAAAGAATGTTACAAGAGACAAAGAAGGACACTACATAATGATCAAGGGATCAATCCAAGAAGAAGATATAACAATTATAAATATATATGCACCCAACATAGGAGCACCTCAATACATAAGGCAACTGCTAACAGCCATAAAAGAGGAAATTGACAGTAACACAATCATAGTGGGGGACTTTAACACCTCACTTACACCAATGGACAGATCATCCAAAATGAAAATAAATAAGGAAACAGAAGCTTTAAATGACACAATAGACCAGATAGATTTAATTGATATTTATAGGACATTCCATCCAAAAACAGCAGATTACACGTTCTTCTCAAGTGTGCACGGAACATTCTCCAGGATAGATCACATTTTGGGGCACAAATCAAGCCTCAGTAAATTTAAGAAAATTGAAATCATATCAAGCATCTTTTCTGACTACAATCCTATGAGATTAGAAATGAATTACAGGGAAAAAAACGTAAAAAAGACAAACACATGGAGGCTAAACAATACGTTACTAAATAACCAAGAGATCACTGAAGAAATCAAAGAAGAAATAAAAAAATACCTAGAGACAAATGACAATGAAAACACGACGACCCAAAACCTATGGGATGCAGCAAAAGCAGTTCTAAGAGGGAAGTTTATAGCTATACAAGCCTACCTAAAGAAACAAGAAAAATCTCAAGTAAACAATCTAACCTTACACCTAAAGAAACTAGAGAAAGAAGAACAAACCAAACCCAAAGTTAGCAGAAGGAAAGAAATCATAAAGATCAGAGCAGAAATAAATGAAATAGAAACAAAGAAAACAATAGCAAAGATCAATAAATCTAAAAGCTGGTTCTTTGAGAAGATAAACAAAATTGATAAGCCATTAGCCAGACTCATCAAGAAAAAGAGGGAGAGGACTCAAATCAATAAAATTAGAAATGAAAAAGGAGAAGTTACAACAGACATCACAGAAATACAAAGCATCCTAAGAGACTACTACAAGCAACTCTATGCCAAAAAAATGGACAACCTGGAAGAAATGGACAAATTCTTAGAAAGGTATAACCTTCCAAGACTGAACCACGAAGAAACAGAAAATATGAACAGACCAACCACAAGTAATGAAATTGAAACTGTGATTAAAAATCTTCCAACAAACAAAAGTCCAGGACCAGATGGCTTCACAGGTGAATTCTATCAAACATTTAGAGAAGAGCTAACACCTATCCTTCTCAAACTCTTCCAAAAAATTGCAGAGGAAGGCACACTCCCAAACACATTCTATGAGGCCACAATCACCCTGATACCAAAACCAGACAAAGACACTACAAAGAAAGAAAATTACAGACCGATATCACTGATGAATATAGATGCAAAAATCCTCAACAAAATACTAGCAAACAGAATCCAACAACACATTAAAAGGATCATACACCACGATCAAGTGGGATTTATCCCAGGGATCCAAGGATTCTTCAATATACACAAATCAATCAATGTGATACACCATTTTAACAAATTGAAGAAGAAAAACCATATGATCATCTCAATAGATGCAGAAAAAGCTTCTGACAAAATTCAACACCCATTTATGATAAAAACTCTCCAGAATGTGGGCATAGAGGGAACCTACCTCAACATAATAAAGGCCATATACAACAAACCCACAGCAAACATCATTCTCAATGGTGAAAAACTGAAATCATTTCCTCTAAGATCAGGAACAAGACAAGGATGTCCACTCTCACCACTATTATTCAACATAGTTCTGGAAGTCTTAGCCACGGCAATCAGAGAAGAAAAAGAAATAAAAGGAATACAAATTGGAAAAGAAGAAGTAAAACTGTCATTGTTTGTGGATGGCATGATATTATACATAGAGAATCCTAAAACTGCCACCAGAAAACTGCTAGAGCTAATTAATGAATATGGTAAAGTTGCAGGATACAAAATTAATGCACAGAAATCTCTTGCATTCCTATACACTAATGATGAAAAATCTGAAAGAGAAATTATGGAAACACTCCCATTTACCATTGCAACAAAAAGAATAAATTACCTTGGAATAAACCTACCTAGGGAGACAAAGGACCTGTGTGCAGAAAACTATAAGACACTAATGAAAGAAATTAAAGATGATACCAACAGGTGGAGAGATATACCATGTTCTTGGATTGGAAGAATCAATCTTGTGAAAATGACTATACTACCCAAAGCAATCTACAGATTCAATGCAATCCCTATCCAATTACCAATGGCATTTTTTATGGAGCTAGAACAAATCATCTTAAAATTTTTATGGAGACTCCAAATCCTAAAATAGCCAAAGCAGTCTTGAGGGAAAAAAACGGAGCTGGAGGAATCAGACTCCCTGACTTCACACTATACTACAAAGCTACAGTAATCAAGACAATATGGTACTGGCACCAAAACAGAAACATAGATCAATGGAACAAGATAGAAAGCCCAGAGATAAACCCATGCACCTATGGTCAACTAATCTATGACAAAGGAGACAAAGATATACAATGGAGAAAAGACAGTCTCTTCAATAAGTGGTGCTGGGAAAACTGGACAGCTACATGTAAAAGAATGAAATTAGAATACTCCCTAACACCATACACAAGAATAAACTCAAAATGGATTCGAGACCTAAATGTAAGACTGGACACTATAAAACTCTTAGAGGAAAACATAGGAAGAACACTCTTTGACATAAATCACAGCAACATCTTTTTTGATCCACCTCCTACAGTAATGGAAATAAAAACAAAAATAAACAAATGGGACCTAATGAAACTTCAAAGCTTTTGCACAGCAAAGGAAACCATAAACAAGACGAAAAGACAACCCTCAGAATGGGAGAAAATATTTGCAAACGAATCAATGGACAAAGGATTAATCTCCAAAATATATAAACAGCTCATTCAGCTCAATATTAAAGAAACAAACACCCCAATCCAAAAATGGGCAGAAGACCTAAATAGACATTTCTCCAAAGAAGACATACAGACGGCCATGAAGCACATGAAAAGCTGCTCAACATCACTAATTATTAGAGAAATGCAAATCACAACTACAATGAGGCATCACCTCACACCAGTCAGAATGGGCATCATCAGAAAATCTACAAACAACAAATGCTGGAGAGGGTGTGGAGAAAAGGGAACCCTCTTGCACTGTTGGTGGGAATGTAAATTGATACAGCCACTATGGAGAACAATATGGAGGTTCCTTAAAAAACTAAAAATAGAATTACCATATGACCCAGCAATCCCACTACTGGGCATATACCCAGAGAAAACCGTAATTCAAAAAGACACATGCACCCGAATGTTCATTGCAGCACTATTTACAATAGTCAGGTCATGGAAGCAACCTAAATGCCCATCGACAGGTGAATGGATAAAGAAGTAGTGGTACATATATACAATGGAATATTACTCAGCCATAAAAAGGAACGAAATTGAGTCATTTGTTGAGAAGTGGATGGATCTAGAGACTGTCATACAGAGTGAAGTAAGTCAGAAAGAGAAAAACAAATATCGTATATTAACGCATGTATGTGGAACCTAGAAAAATGGTACAGATGAGCCAGTTTGCAGGGCAGAGGTTGAGACACAGATGTAGAGAACGGACATATGGACACCAAGGGGGGAAAACTGCGGTGGGGTGGGGATGGTGTTGTGCTGAATTGGGCGATTGAGATTGACATGTATACACTGATGTGTATAAAATTGATGCCTAATAAGAACCTGCAATATAAACAAACAAACAAACAAAACAACTAATACTGAAGTTTCATTGGGTTATTTGTATGGAAATATGTTAATATAAATGTTTCAGACATTACATGAAATTTCTAAAAATCTTATATGTTCGGGTATAATGTTATAAGTCATAATCCTAGTTATTACCTTAAAATGTATATCTCAGAAATAACTAATTTTCTTGTCAACTGCATTATTATGAACTTTCATCAAATTTTTAACTGTGGTCACTTTTAAGTCTTTTGTCATTTACAGACAGTTCTGTGTGTACTCTGATGCTTTTGCAAATGTGTTCCTATAAAAGGGTTTCATCTTTAAGAAATTCATGGAAAAGACTCTGACAAGTACAGGTTTCTGGTAACTGACTGTACTGCTGAACTGAATGAATAAGCAGAACTGAATTTTCAGAACTCTAATGAAAAACTGATGAACTTATAAAAGTGCTAACAGAAGATCAAGATGAAAAAAAAATTAATTACATGGGACTGAGTGAAGTGATGAGGATGAGTATAATCTTTGTGACTTTCTGTCTGAATTAAAAAAAAAAAAATCCCACAAGGACTCAGAGGCAAAGAATATACAAATTAATTTTCACTGCAAAGTAAAGGAGCTGTTACAGTGGAGGATTACTGGACTGAATGTCAATATTATGACATAGTATGAGTGTGTTTCATGTTTGGTAATTGCAATCATTGTTGCTCTTGTTGTGGTCATCCATGTACAATGCTTGGTGTCAGTCTACTTATCTTTTGTAAAAATAAAATACAGTGTGTGTGTGTGAAAAAAAAAAATAGTACTCATCAAATAGATCCTTCTTTTAAAAAGCAGTGTGATTGCAGATTCTGTAACTGTAGAAATTCTTAACAAAAGACTTCTAATATCTTTCCTATCTTAAGTCTTATGATTTTCATAGACATCTCAGTTATTCCCAATCAACATCACCACCCTTTTCCCCTATGGAAAAATTTCCCCCAACTGGCAAAGATCATCTTTAAATATCTCATAGAGTATACTTCTAAAAAGAGAAATGAGAAATCTTTATCACTAAAGGACACAGAAGAGAAGAAATCACTTCCTAGTGCCAGTTTTTTTTCCTCTTCCTACCGGCCTCCCCGGCTCATCGAAATTATTTGCACAGGTGACAGTCAGCCAGGTAGCTGGGGTTCTACTCATTGCAGAATGTTACTGGGCATTCATAAAAGGGTGGATTTTTTCTGCCTTCTCCCCTCCCTTCAGCTAACAATAAAACTCCAACCATCTTTAATAAATTTGGGTGATTGCAGTAGCAAAAGTATAGGCTGGGTCTGGACCGGCCTGGCAGGGACTTCTCCTGACCCCGGCTGGTTAACCTCATTCATCCGCTCCCCATGCCATCCTGGGTGCCTGCCACCCTCCAGGCCCTGTGCTGGGCGTGGGGACATGGTGCTGAGTGAGGCACCTCTCAGCCTTCGAAGCTCTCAGGAGTGCGGTGGGGGACACGGAGCCCGGAGCAGAGAGTGACCAGAGTGTACTCTGGGCTCGCCAAGAGGAGAATGCGGGGAACTTACAGAAAGACGCAGTGAGGTCAGCTAACCCTGCCCGGAGGAGGTGAAAAACAGAACGAGGCGGTTTTGAGCTCCTGACATCCCTTCTTCCCTTTACCGGGATCCTCACGCAGCCCCGTCCATCCGGAACGTCCTTCCCGGGCAGTCACTCACCACTTGCAAACCTAGTTCTGGCTCTGGCCGGCCCAGCCAACAGCGGCTCTAGCACTTACCTCGGGGAAAAGTCCATGCAGCTCCCGGCCCCGCACTTCCCAAGCCCCCGGCGGGTCTCCTCGCAGCGCACGGATCAGAGCGCAGCGCACCGCTGGGAGCGCAGCGCCGAGTGCCGCCGACCGGGGAGACCGTGGGGCCAAAGGCTACCGTGGGAGGGACGTGAGGCGGCTAGGGCAGACTCTGGCCTCCTGGTGCCCTGCAGGCGGGCGGCAACTCCCAACCCTCCTCGCCGCTATATAAACGCTTCTCCCCGCCCCGCGCCGACCCTTCCCCGCCCCGTCGGCCCCCTCGCAGCGCGCGTCCCCCGGGAAGGGGGCGCAGCGGCAGGGAGGTGACGGAAGCGGGATGGCGGGTTCTTGGGGCTGTCACTGCCCTGCCAGCTTCTTCCTTATATGGAACTTGTGCCTACGGCTGCGGACTAGGGAGGAAACTGAGGGCGGGGAAATTGGGGCATTCGAGGTGCGCGCCTTCTCTGCGCCCAACAGACGGGCAGGGCGCGCGCTCTGAGTCGTAGCGAAGATCAAGCTGTGCTCCGACTGTTGGAACTGCAGTCTCTTGGCGGCTTTGCCTGTGGTCTAGGATCTTCGTGCAAGGGAGCCTGAGAGTCCTCGGTGGTGGGAACTGCTCCCTCTTGCCTGTGAACGCCCCAGGAACTGCACGCCTCAGGATGGAGGCCAAGCGCCATCAGGGTCCCCACTTGGAATTCAGGGTCCACAGGAGAGTATTCTTGACTCTATCGTCCACTGACATTTTTTCGCTGACTGTCCATTCATTTGTCTGTCCGTGTACTTGTTTCACAAATATTTGAGCACCTAGTATGTGCTACTAATTAGGGGCTTGGGATGCAAGTCGGCCTCTCAGCTCGCAGTCTCACTGGGGAAACAAGTGGAAACAGGAACCAGGGTGGTAATTGCTAGATAGGGTAAGCGCGGCCATGAGAACACAGAAGAAGGGATCCTAATTCAACCTTGGAAGGCCAAAAGAAGCTTCCCTGCGGAAATTAAATTCAAACTAAAATCTAAAGAGTGAGATAGGCAGGTAAGTGGGGAAAAGAGGGTCCCAGACAAATGGAACAGCAGCTGCAAAGACTGGGAAGACAGAGGAAGCACTGTCCCTCTTCAAGGGAACTGAGTGTTTGTTTTTAAAAACTTGCTATTTAGTCATCCTAAATAGAGGGAAAAAGTTTTAAATGCAAAGAAAGACAAACTTCTAACTGGCAGAATTGGGACTGAATGCAGGCAGTCTAGCCCAGGAGGGTGCTTTTACAGCATGGAGTGTCAACTTGGTAAGTTGACAAGTTCAAAACAGAGATGGTTCCCATAGAGTGGGGATTCCTCTGGAATCTGAGGCGTAACTTCAAGACTCAGTTAGACCATCACCAACTGTAATTTTGGCCAGGTCGTTAATTTTAGTATCTGCCCCAGTGGAATGTAAATAATAAAGACACTTCTTATGCCCCCCATTGAGTGTTCATGTTCTGGTCCATAGGCTTGGTACAGCAGGTGGCTTCAGAATGGTGACTCTTCTCTGGGTCCCTTGGCTTTGGTACAAGGGAGAGTGCGATAACATTGGAAGCCCCCCTACCCCACCCCCATGCAAGCAAACTTTGGAACATCTCAAATTACTGCTTCTTTTACCTAAAATTACTAAGATTCAGTAATTCAACTTTTCATATTCTCATATAGCATTAATATTGTTTAAAATACTCTTCAAAACACAAGTATACTTTCCTCATTCCAGTATCATTATTGAAAGAGGCAGATGTGATTCCAGCTAGCAGGGTTTCTAGCCAGTTGCTAGCTCACCCAGAGCTAGTTGTAAAAGTGTACCACACCTACAAACAGTACCCATTTTATTATAGCCCTGTAGGAAATACCAGTCTGATAGAATGGCTTCTGGGATTCATAAGCCTCTGACTTATGGCCCAGCCAGAACCAATGATCATGTCTGTTCAATAACGTGAAGACTTGATAGCATTGCCTTAACAAAAAGTCAAGTTCCCCCAACATATTGTTTTGGGGTATCTCAAAACACTATCTTATATCCTGGATCTTTTGATGCCCAAACCAGTTTTCACAACTGGATCAAACTTTGACCAGCACCCAAAGAATAAGTCTTCCTTTCACTTAGACTAGAGCAAAAAGACAGAGAAAGAAGAAAGGTCCTTGGATCTTGTAAATGCAAGTGGTTGCTGAAAATGACCCCAGTTTTTCCCATTGTGCAACCCTTGATTTCTGAACCAGAGAAATGATGGGCAAGTAACCAGTGTTCTTTGCTGGATTTCCAGAGCTTTTTAAGTAACTTAAGTGTAAGTGTGGGTAGCATATGTGCTTGAATGGGTTTTTGGAACCCATGACAACCTCATCAGACTGGTCAGGAATTTCATTAGAAGACATGGACAACACTTCACCTAACCCATAGACATGAGTGGTCTACCATGACAGTGCTGGGACCATGGGGCCCTTGTCCATTTATAGTTCAGTCTTTGGGAGAAGGTCAATGACTTTCCCCTTAGCCTGGGAAGATCCTTGTTGACTTCTCACATGTCTCCAGAACTCAATCCAGCTAGACTTTCACAGCTTAAACCCTCAAGTACTAAAGTTGCCTTCTATTTGATCTTCCAAAGTCCAATCTTCTCCTTCACCACTCCACCCCACCCAATTCATCTTTCATTCTTCTGACAGAGGAATCTTTGTAAACCACACATCTGATCAATCACTGCTGACTTAATACCGTAAAGGGCTCCCCACTGCTTGCAGATCTGAACCCAAATTCAAGGCCCTTTACCTCTCTTCCTATTCTTCCTTCTGGCTTCCTCTCCTGCCCTCCTGCCCCACTCCCACCACTAACTATGAACTTCAGTGCCCTAGAAATGATCCCCATTGCTTGATCTCATGCTGCTTTCCTGTTTCCTTGCCATTGCCAAGGCTGTTTGCTCTGCATTTATTTCCCCATTCATTCAGCAAAATACGTATTGAATATTTACTATGGGTCTGGCACTGTGAAGGATTGGAATCAGTTTTGTAATGATAATCTGTATTTTTTCATCATACATTAAAATAATATACTTAATGCAGGCATCTTACTTGGTTTACTAAGATCTATTTATTTATAAAACATTTTTTGGTTTTGTTTTGGGTTTTTTGTTTGTTTGTTTGTTTTTTGGCTGCACTGTGTGGCTTGCGGGACCTTCGTTCCCTGACCAGGGACTGAACGTGGCCCCTTGGCAGTGAAAGCACAGAGGTCTAATCACTGGACCACCAGGGAATTCCCAAACATGTTTGAAATACCTACTATGTGGTAGATACTGTATTAGTCACCAGGATGCAATTAGCCATGGTCTCCAAACTTAGGACCTCAGAGCCTAGTATTGGAGATGAATAACTAAGCTAATTATTAGTGTGATAGGGGTTTGTATGCACTGGGCACTACAGGAGGAATCCTGGGAAGAAGGTGATACTTGGGATAAATATTGGACCTGGGGTTGAGTGAGGAAGATTGAGGGAGCAGCATGTATGAAAGCACGGAAGTCAGTGGTGGCTGGACAATGGAGGGGTCTGGTATGAAGTGAGGATGGAGAAGGAGGTGGGGCAGGTGATGGACTGGATATGGGTGAGTGCATGAGGAGTCTAGGACAACTCTCAGGTTTCTGACTTGCAAATATATGGGGCCAACACCATTTACTGAGATAGTGAGCACAGGAGGAGGAGGAGGCTTGAGTGGGGGGGGGGAAGAAAATAATTCTATTTTTGGTATTTTGAGTTTGAGATGCCTGAGAGCTGTCCCAGTGGTGAGGCTCAACGGTCAGATGGATACATATAGGTCTGGAGCTTAGAAGTGAGGCCTCAACTGGAGACATGGATTTGGGTTCATCATAAAATCGGTAGTTGAAGCCACAGGAGTGTATGAGGTGATATATGAACAGTTCATTCATTCATCACTCATTGCAGAAAGATCCATTGAGTACCTATTATGCAGGAGGCCCTGTTCTACCTAAGGATATACCAGGGACCAAAGCAAAAAAGATTCCTGCTGTCCTGGTGTTTGAGAAAAGAAGATTGGGAGCACCTTATTGGATGGCAGGGGAAGATTACAATTTTAATAAAGTGAGAAGGTGACTTTGGGCCTTGAATGAAGATGAGAAATAAGTCCTGTGTGATATCTGAAGGAAGGGTGTTCCACACAGAAGGAACATGCAATGCAAAGATTGTGAGGCAGGAGCATGGCTGGTGCATTGGAGCAAAGGGAAGGAACCAGTGTGGATGAAACAGGGTGAGTAAAAGGAGGAGAAGGAGGATGATGTCAGAAAGGTAATGGGAGGGGGACAGTTAGTGGGGAACAATGGAGGGTTTTGAGCAGAGGAGTGACATAGTATAATTCCTGTTTATGAAGGGTGATAGACTGTAAGGGTACAGGGATTGAGAGCAGAGCCCTGGGAAATAACTGACATTGAAGGGATGAGCAGAAGCAAAGGTTGTTTGGGGCAGTGGGAATGTTGTTGAAGGGTCAAATTCAGGTGAGCTTAAGGATGTTAAGATCTTAAGACTCTTCAGGAAAAGGTGACTAGTTGTGTAAGAATGGCCAACAAGGCAAGAGGGGACCAGGGAGGAGCCCTCTCTCAAAGCCAGGAGAGGATAGCTGTGTAGGAAGAGACTTGTGGATGGTGCCGTGGGTCGGAGAGGTCAGGAAAGAGAAAGCTTAGGAGCATCTCTGGGATTTGGCAGTGCAAGGAGCCCTGTGACTGCTGCCATAGCAACGTGGGTGGGGGTGGAGTCAGAACTCGGTGGTCCATAGAGTGAATGGGAGACAAGGGGTTGCAGGAGAGTGGAATCTTTCAAGAAGATGGCGGCAAAAGAAGAGCTAGGGCAGTAACTTCACCAAGGCCTGGTACTGAGGGGATGTTCATCTTGTTGATGGTAGCATGGCTTTTCTCACCTGGAGACAAGTGGAGGAGAATTTTTGTGTTCATCAAAGGGACCAGGGATGGGATCACATTACAGGCATTTTGGGTCCACACTTTTCAGAGTTTGCTACCTTTTTTTTTTTTTTTAATCTTTCAAATGAAATTTAAGAATAAGGACACTAAATAGGCTTACAGCAAACAGTCAGGAAGTGGGGTGAATTCTAGGGCAATCTCTAATTGTACCTCAGGGATTCTAAAGCCGTACAGTAAAACCCCAAGTAGGGTAGGCAAATTTGGGTCTATCATCATTGGTAATTGGCTCTTGTCCCCCACCCATCCTGAGTCTCGGACAAGTGCAGGCTCAGATTCTCTTGATGGGGATGAGAGGGAGGGAGAAGCCAGTTGGAAATGACTGTTTTGTGGTCACTGGGGAATTTTCCAGTTACATGGTCAGTTGAAAACCGTACCATTTTCACTGTCTTTACTTTTGTGCCCTCTGAGACCACATAGAATGCCTAGAAACACTGGTTTTCATTAACTTCGCCATAATGTAACCCTGAATTTTATGCAGTTCGTTTTCAGACCTCACTTACCATGTCATGGCAGGTGTTTACTGGTATGATTACTTACTTAGGGCGTGTGTTGAACCAGACAAAGAGAGAGATTTTTTTACAAGCCTGGAGGTTTTGAATCAGGTGTGAGGTCACACTAGAGGAAGACTTTTCTCCTCATTCAGTCTCAATGCTTAGAAGCTGGAACCATTAAGCCAGATTCTCTCATTGTTTGATTTCCTCCTCTGGTACCATTCTGTGAGATGTGATTTCCCTCTTATAGGCCATTAGGATAGAAAAAGGATTCAGCAGAAATTTTCTAAATCCTCTTCCCAGGACTGAATGGTATGTTATTCATCTTTAAAGGAATAGAAAATAAAACCCATGATGGAGGAAAATTTTTCTCATCTTCCTGAAGAAAACCCAGTAACTCCTCTAATCAAGACAAACCATAATTCTCCAAGGATGGCAAGGGAGGAGCAGCTGGGCTTTGTGAATCTGACCACTCACCCCAACGTTTATCTTGTGGCAACTTTCCCTTATAGATGTAGCTGTTACCACCAAGTGCCTCACCTTAACCCTTTGGCTCAGGAGGAGGGCCAAATTGGTTTCTGGATCACATTCAAGAAAGGCCAAGACAGCCCTTTGGGGCTGTCTAAAGACTCAGGAGAAGTAAAAATAACATCAACAAGTAGTCAACCCCAGGTGGTAAGGATCCTTTACAGAGGGGGAGACAGACATGGAAAGGCAAGGCTTACTTGTATGACTACAGATTGTTGAAGCCAAGACTGCAATTCAGGAAATGAATCAGGAAGTGAATTTGGGCACAATGTACAAACAACCAAGGAACCCGACATATGAGGTGTGGGAGTAGATTGTGTTTCTAAAGGTGGTTTCAGCCATACCTCTCACGTTTTTGTCTCTGCAATTCGAGTAGACACCATTGCACTGTCTCCTCTATGCAAGCGTGAATACTGTCCTGGTTTGCCCTCCTCCTTCCTCTCAAAAGCAGACCCCTGAGATAGGAATCATGTGCACGGTGTTTGTTTGGGAGATGATGTTGGGAAACACTGCTAAGGGAGTGAGATGGGAAAGAGAAGGCCAAGTTGTGGCACACATTTTGAGTCTTTTAGTGTAAAGTATATAGCAATTCTATGTTTCTAGCAGTTTTTAATACCTTAATAATAGACTGGAATGAGATCCAGAAGGCAATTAGTAAATGGAGAACTTCAATGAACTTTGTTAGAGGAGCAACAGAAATTGACATTACAGCAACTGGTAATTTTTCTGTAAGAAAGAGTGAATAAATAAAAACATCTCAGTTTAAAATTTCTTTTCAGCAAAGCTTTTTTAAGGAATAATCTGCATTTCCCCCCAAAGTCTCACAAAATGCACTCCTTCTTGTATATTATTTCCATCCCAAGATCTCTTGTGTTAGATTTTGTTGCTATTAAACTTTGGATATGGTGTTCTTCTCCTACTCTTTTCCCCCCAAATTTTGAAGAAGTTTAGATGTATTGTGATTAGTCACCCATTCTCTGGGTGCAGAATTACACATATTCATAGACACACACAAGTACATACACACGCGCACATGTACACACACACTCCCTATAGAGATTCAGTTTTCAGAGGCTGCAGTTTCTCGGGACAAAACCAAAATTTCTCTCTTCAGTAGTTGCAGGAATGATGGGCGAAAAATAGTTATTGCCATATATAAAATTAAAATTTTCCTAAAGAAATGGAACACTCAGTAAATGCATCCAAAGTGCAAGATTTATTTCCTATGACTTAAACTTGGGGTTTATCTGGTCAGTATTTTGCCAAGAGCAGGGCCTCAGATAACTATCTCTTCTTAATTAAAACTTTGAGAAGAGATGCAGAACTTGCAAGTGTAATTCCCTCCTACACACACACTATGCCCTTCTCCCCTTTTCAGCTGATCTCTTCAAGTTAAAATTAGGGAGGTGAGGAGGAAATGATATAAGTACATTTTTTTCTGTTGAAATTGTGGACTCTCATGAATTCTAAGCTGGGAGTGATTTTCTATTCCTTGGGGAGAATTCTAAACTATGTCTCTTTATCAGTATTAAAGTTCAGAGCAGTTTCTGTTACTGTTGTTACTAAGGAAACACTACTCAAAGGTGGAAAAAATTCACAGTTCCCACTGTAACTGTCTTGAGGAGTGGATTACTGAATAGAGGAGAATATTAATTAGCAATCAGAAGTATATATCATGGCATTATTTCCATTTTTTCCAGTAATGAAGCTTTTTCTATGTCTGTGCTCAGACTCACAGATGATGAACTTAAAAAAATACTTCGAGGTTATCTAGTCCAACCTCTTCCTTTTCCTCGAGAAGTAATGGAGGTGCAGGGAAGGCATTCAAGGTCACATAGCAGTTGGTGGCATAAGCCCCAACCTACTGTTCCCCTGATCTCTCCTCTATGATCTCCTGCTTTCTCACCTCCAGAAATGCCTGTGTCCACTTCTAAGCCTGGTTTTCCAGCCTCCCATCAATTCTATGGGCCTCTAGGGAATTCCCTGGTGGTCCAGTGGATAGGATTCCATGCTTCCACTGCAGGGGGCCCAGGTTTCATCCCTCTTCAGGGAACTAGGATCTCACAAGCCACGTGAGGTGGCCCCCGCAAAATTCTATGGGCTTCTAATGTCCTTCCTCTGCATTCTTCTTGATTTAACCCATCCAGGATTATTTTCTGTTGCTTGCAATGAAAGAACATTCAACTATATGCATGTTTGCTCACAACAGTAATGAAATAAATCTATACTAAAGCAATGACACAATTTCACTTATTAAACTGGCAAAGATTTTTTGAAATGAATGGTACTACCCCCTTTTGTTAAGATTTGGGAAAAATGACTGCTCATGATTGCTGGTGGGAGTGTAAATTGGTGCAATCCTTCTGGAAGACAAGACAATATATATGAAAAAACTTATAAATGTTCACATTCCTTGATTGAGTCATTTAAAAATTCTGTATAAAGACTTAGCTGCTAAGATATTTATAAAAGTGCCATTTATAATTGGGAAAAATTAGAAACAATATACATAACTTGGGTGACCATACAATGTATTATCCAAAAGGGGACAATTTTGAGTGAAATAGGGCACTATTAAAATTATACCAAGACAAGAGGCATAAACCAAGAGGCAAATCAGTATGATCATAGTCACCTTATATATAACCAATGGTCAGGGGGTAGTACCTTGAGGGTACTCTACATCCACAAAGCAGAATTCAGGCAAGCTATTAAAAGTCATGGTATATTAAAATTATATATTTATTTAGATCTTTTTCTGGAACTTTGTTTCACTCCATTGATTCACTTTTGTCTTTTTGTACCTATTTAAAAATTTTATGGTTTTATAGTATGTTTTATTATATGGTAAACAAATCGCCCAACGTTAGTTTTTAAAACAATTCTTCCAGATGAAATCTACAATAATTATCTCAAGTTCCTTGCCCACCCTTCCTAAAATTTTAAATTATATCATACTTTGGGGAGAAATGACATTTTAACATATTCTATCTTTTAAGAATATAGAATGTATCTACTTTTGCTTTCTTATTGCTCAGTGGGATTTTATAGTTCCTCTATATTTCTTGTTATGTTTATGCCTAGGTATTTTGTATTGTTGTTGTTATTGTAAATGTTATCCCCTCATTACTTGTATAAAAAACGTTATAGATTTTTGTACTTCTGTATAACCAGTCATCCTACTGAACATCCTTTTCAATTTAATAGCATTACATTATATTTTTCTTGGGTTTTCTAGATAGATAACCACATTATCTGAAAATAATAACAATTTTTCTTCTTCCTTTCTCATTTTGTTTTATTGGCTCATTGTATTTGTCAGTATTTCCTGAATGGAGTTTAGTAATAGTTGGATTTTCACATGGCCAGACATTGCAGGAGAGCAGCCCTGCTCCCTTATGCTGCTTGCGTGGCCCAACAGTATCAGCAGGCACATGTAGGCTACACAGGGAATGCCCCTTGAGTGTTAGACTCAGGTGCCCCAAAGGGATTGCATTTCTGGGCACTATAAGTCTGAAACAATTAAAGGGACTGTTCAAGAGACAACAAAGAACTAGGACGAGGTTAAATGATAAGGTTCATCTCCTACCTAGGGACACACCTGGAAGACAGGGAGAGACAGATGCTTTGCATAATACATAGAAACAAATTCAGAGACTCAAACAAAATGAGGAAACAAAGAAACATGTTCTTAATGAAGAAAAAGGATAAAACCCCAGAAAAGGGACTTCCTTGGTGGTCCAGTGTTTAAGACTCCATGCTTCCACTGCAGGGGGTGCATGTCCAATCCCTGGTCAGGGAACTAAGATCCTGCATGCTTTACAGTGCAGCCAAAAAGTTAAAAAAAAAACCACAACAACAACAAAAAAAAACCCCAGAAAAAATACCTTAATGAAATGAAGATAAGTAGTTCACCTGTTAAAGAGTTCAAAATGGTCATAAAGATGCTCACTGACTCAGGAGGAGGAGGAATGAACAGAGTGAGAACTTCAACAAAGAGATAGAAAATATAAGAGAGTACCAAACAGAAGTCACAGAACTGAAGAACACAATAACTGAACTGAAAAATACACTAGAAGGATTCAACAACAGACAGGATGAAGCAGAAGAACAGATCAGCAACCTGAAAGACAGAGTAGTGGAAATCACCCAAATAGAACAGCAGAAAGAATAAAAGAATTTAAAAAATGATGATAGCTTAAGGGACCTGTGGAACAACAGCAAGTGTACTAATTTGCATTACAGAGGTCCCAGAAGGGGAAGAGGAAGAGAAAGGGGCAGAACACATATTTGAAGAAATAATGGCTGAAAACTACCCTAACCTGGGGAAGAAAACACATCCAGGTCCAGGAAGCACAGAGAGTCCCAAACAAGATGAACCCAAAGAGATCCACACCAAGACACATTATAAATGAAATGTCAAAAGTTAAAGATAGAGAACATTAAAAGCAGCAAGTAAAAAAGAACTCATTATACACAAGGGAACACCCATAAGACTATGAGCTTATTTTTCAGCAGGAACTTTCCAGGCCCAGAAGGGAGTGGTACAATTTATTCAAAAGCGCTGAAAGAAAAAAACTTCCAACCCCAAATTCTCTACATGGCAAAGTTTTCATTCAGAATTGAAGGAGAGATAGACAGTTTTCCAGAGAAGCAAAAGTGAAAGGGGTTTTTTACCACTAAGCCAGCCTTATAAGAAATTTTAAAGGGACTTCTTTAAGCTGAAAAGAAAAGGCCCTAAATAGAAATAAGAAAATATATAAAAGAAAAACTCAATGGTATTGGCAAATATATAGTAAAGGCAGAGGATCAACCACTTATAAAGCTAGTAAGAAGGCTAAAAGAGAAAGGTAGTAAAATTAACTGAGACTATAATAATTAGTTAAGGAATATACAATATAAAAAGATGTAAAATATGATGTCAGAAATGTAAAATATGGGAAAGGGGAATAAAAAGTTAGTGCTTTTAGAATGCACTTGAACTTAAGTGACTATCAACTTAAAATAGACTGCTATATATATAGGCTGTTATATGTGAACCTCACAGTAATTGCAAGCAAAAACCTATAATAGATACATAAAAACATATGGGAAAGAAATTTAAACATAACACTAGTGAGAGTCATCAAATCACAAGGGAAGAGAAGAAAGAAACAGAGAGGAACTACAAAAACAACCAGAAAACAATTAACAAAATGGCAATAAATACATACTATCATGATTACTTTAAATGTAAATGGACTAAATTCTCCAATCAAAAGACATAAGGTGGCTGAATGAATACAAGATCAAGATTTATCTATATATTGCCTACAAGAGACTTACTTCAGATCTAAAAACACACACAGGCTGAAAATGAAGCAATGGAAAAATATATTTCATTCGAATGGAAACAGAAAGAAAGCTGGGGTAGCAATACTTATATCAGACAAAAGAGACTTTGAAAGAAAGACTAATAAAAGACAAAGAAGGGGATTACATAATGATAAACAGGTCAATCCAACAAGAGGATATAACTTTTGTAAATATTTATGCACCCAACATAAGAGCACATAAATATATATGAAGCAAATATTAACAGAACTAAATGGAGAAATTAACAGCAATGTAATAATAGTAGGGGACTTTAATACCCCACTTATATCAATGGATAGATAATCCAGACAGAAAATTAGTAAGGAAACATCGACCTTAAATGACACTTTAGACCAGATGGACTTAATAGATATCTACAAAGAATTCCATCCAAAAGAAGCAACATACACATTCTTCTCAAGTGTACATGGAACATTCTCCAGGATAGATCAAATGTTAGGCCTCGAAAAAAGTCTCAATGAATTTAAGGAGATTGAAATCATATCAAGCATCTTTTCCAACTACAATGGTATGAAACTAGAAATCAGTTATAAGAAGAAACCTGCAAAAATCAAAAACATGTGGAGAGTAAACAACATGCTACTAAACAACCAATGGATCAATAAAGAAATCAAAGCGGAAATCAAATAATACCTTGAGACAACAATAATACTTTTGAGACAACAAAAATGGAAATACAACATTACAAAACCTATAGGATGCAACAAAAGCAGTTCTAAGAGGGAAATTCATAGCAATACCCCAAGAAAAAAACAAACAAAAAATCTCAAACAAACAGTCTAATTTTATACCTAAAGGACCTAGAAAAAGAAGAACAAATGAAGTCCAAAGTTGTAGGAGGAAGAAATTATAAAAATCAGAGTGGAAATAAAGGAAATAGAGACAAAAGAAAAGATCAATGAAACTAGAGCTGACTCTTCGGAAAGAAACAAAATTGACAAACCTTTAGTCAGACTCATCAAGAAAAAAATGAAGCCCAAATAAATAAAATTAGAAATGTAAAAGAAGTTACCACTGATACCATAGAAATACAAAGAGTCATAAGAGACTACTATGAACAATTATATGTCAGCAAACTGGACAATCTAGAAGAAATAGATCATTCCTAGAAACACAGAATTAACTTTCTCTGTCTCTATGAAATTAGATGCAAAGTTATCTACCCCAGTCCTGAAGGTGTGTCCTTGTATGGAAGCATCCCTATACAGTGAGAATGTGCTCTGGTAGGCTTGGTAGGAGAGCTAGAACTGAAGTGAGCAAACGCTGTTTCTTTCTCCAGGGTGTGCTGGCAGTCACTGCCTTGGTAGGAGGTAAGGATGGCGTTTGAGGGGCTAGAACCAGAGCCAGGTGCAATCTGGGGTTTCTTTTATGCTCACTGGCCAACCCCATCCTATCAGGGGTGAGGTTGGGGTCCAAGGGGCTGGAAGAGGAGCCCTGGAGCCCTGAGAGTTTTGGGTTTCTCTTGGGTGTGATGGCAGTCTCTTCCTTGGCTTGGGGCATGACTGGGACCTGAGAGCTTGGGGCTGCACTTCTATGCTGCTTTTACTTTTTACCCCAGTGTGCAAGGCTTAGTTAGAGACTGGGTTGTGGCCAGAGGTGTTGGTGCCACACCACCAAGTTGTCCCCAACCCCTCCCACATGTGCACAGGGACAGGCACTCTGGAGGTGACAGGCTCTACCCTGGAGCTAGTCTCTCTCCCTTCTGAGTATGTGCACCAAAATGCACACTGCAATGGCTGCCTTCACCCTGGTCAGAGGCAGGGCTGGGGTCCAAGTTGGCTCTGTTTCCTCCAACTGTGTGCACTCTTGTTGGCCATGGCAGCCTCTGCCTTAATGCAGAGCAGTGTTGGAGCCAGAGGGGCTGAGGCAGGGGTCTGGTGCAGGCTGAGGGGCAGGCTAGGGTGGTCCTGGCAAGCCAGCCAGAGCCCCAGGCAGTTTTCAGTCTGCTGCCTCCATGTTCTGACTGGTAGTCAGTAAGTCTATGCAAATGCTCTTCAACAGCACAGCCTTGGTCTCTTACAGTCCTCCAGCAAGGCCCACTGGTTTTCAAACCAGCTTAGAGGGCTCATGTTCCTGAGGTCAGACTCCAGGGCTGGAGTGCCTAATATGGAAATACAATATGGAACACCTTGCCCCCAGGGAGGATCCCTGAGCCTGTGATATCCCCTCCTCTTCTGGGTCCCCTGCTAGAAAAGTGGGTCCTGGCCAGGTTGTTTTTTCTCCTTTCTTACCAGACTCCATGTGGATCCTTCTTCACAGCCTTGGTTGTAGAGGAGCTATACTGCCAGTTCCCAGGTCAGTTTCAGTGAGTCTCTCTCTATATGTATTGATAGTTGTAGTTTTGATGTGTTTGTGAGGGGAGGTGAGCCCAGTGTCTTCCTACTCTGATATCATGATCTCCTCCTGTGTTGTGTGTGTTTTGACTGCTCCACTGACTAGCTGTTCCCCCATCTCTCTCCCTCTCTTTGGGCCTCCCGATTCCCTGAGACACAATAATACTGAATTTAGGCCTATTAAAACTCTATAATGGCTTCTAAGTGTTCGAGTGAAAGGGAGAATTGCACATCCCTCACTTTAAATCAAAAGCTAGAAATGATTAAGTTTAGTGAGGAAGGCACGCCAAAAGCTGAAATAGGCTGAAATCTAGGCCTCTTGTGACAAACAGTAAGTCAAGTTGTGAATGCAAAGGAAGAGTTCTTGAAAGAAATTAAAAGTGCTACTCCAGTGAAAACGCTGATGATAAGAAAGTTAAACAGCCTTATTGCTGGTATGGAGAACTCTGAGTGGTCTGAATAGAGGATCAAACCAGCCACCACATTCCCTTAAGCCAAAGCCTAATCCAGAGTAAGGTCCTAACTCTCTTCAGACTGAGAGAAGTGAAGAAACAGCAGAAGAAAAGTTTGAAGCTAGCAGAAGTTGGTTCTTGAGGTTTAAGGAAAGAAGCCATCTCCATACATAAAAGTGCAAAGTGAAGCAGCAAGTGCTGATGAAGAAATAGCAGCAAGTTATCCAGAAGATTTAGCTAAGATCATTAATGAAAGTTAAACAGCAGATTTTCAATGTAGATGAAACAGCCTTGTATTGGAAGAAGATGCCATCTAGGACTTTCATAGCTAGAGAGGAGAAGTCAATGCCTGGCTTCAAAGCTTCAAAGGACGGGCTGACTCTCTTGTTTGGGGCTAATGCAGCTGGTGACTTGAAGTTGAAGCCAGTGCTAATTTACCATTCCTAAAATCCAAGGCCCCTAAGAATTATGCTAAATTTACTCTGCCTGTTTTCTATAAATGGAAGAACAAAGCTTGGATGACAGCACATCTATTTACAACATGGTTTACTGAATATTTTTATCCCATTGTTGAGACCTATTGCTTAGAAGAAAAGATTCTTTTCAAAATATGACTGTACTTTGACAATGCACCTGATCATCCAAGAGCTCTGATGGAGATGTACAACAAGATTCATGTTGTTTTCATGACTACCAACACAACATCCATTCTGCAACCCATGAACCAAGGAGTAATTTTAACTTTCAAGTCTTATTCTTTAAGAAATACATTTTGTAAGGCTATAGCTGCTATAGATAGTGATTCCTCTGATGGATCTGGGTGAAGCAAATTGACAAACTTCTGGAAAGGATTCACGATTCTAGATGCCATGAAGAACATTTGTCATTCATGGGAAGAGGTCAAAATATCAACATTAACAGGAATTTGAATTCCAACCCTCATGGATGACCTTGGTGGGTTCAAGACTTCAGTGGAGGAAGTAACTGCAGTTGTGGTGGAAATAGCAAGGAAATTAGTATTAGAAGTGGAGCCTAAAGATGTGACTGAATTGCTGCAATCTCATGATAAAACTTGAATGGATGAGGAGTTGCTTCTTATGGATAACCAAAGAGGGTGATTTCTTGAGACGGAAACTACTCCTGGTGAAGATGCTGTGAAGCTTGTCGAAATGGCAACAAAGGATTTAGAGTATTAAATTTAGTTGATAAAACAGCAGCAGGGTTTGAGAAGATTGACTCCAATTTTGAAAGAAGTTCTACTGTGGGTAAAATGCTATCAGACAGCACTGCATGCTACAGAGGAATTTTTCATGAAAGGAAGAGTCAGTTGATGTGGCACACTTCATCGCTGGCTTATTTTAAGAAACTGCTACAGCCACCCCCACCTCACCAGCCACGACACTGATCAGTTGGCAGCCATCAACATCGAGGCAAGATCCTCCACCAGCAAGAAGTTTATGACTTGCCAAAGGCTCAGATGATGGTTAGCATGTTTTAGCAACAAGGTATTCTTAAATTATGGTATATATATATATATATTTTAGGTATGATACCATTGCACACTTAGGCGACAGTATAGCCTAAACATAAATTTAAATGCACTGGGAAACCAAATAATTTGTGTGACTCGCTTTATTGAGATATTCACTTTGCGTTAGTCTAGAACCAAACCCACAATATCTGTGAGGTGTGCCTGTACCACATTGTCTTGATTATTGTAGCTTTATAGTAAGTATAGTCTTGAAGTTGGATAGTGTCAGTCACCAACTTTGCTCTTCTCATTTAATATTGTGTTGGTTATTCTGGATCTTTTGCCTCTCCCTATAAACTTTAGAATCAGTTTGTCAGTATCTACAAAACAACTTGCTGGGATTTTGATTGGGATTGTGTTGAACCTAAATCAAGTTAGGAAGAACTGATATCATATTGATATGGGGAAATGCTCATCTGTGACATATCCACATCCCTACACTTATCCCTATATCTATATATCTATGTACCTATCCTTCCATATCTGTGCTGTCCAATACAGTCACCACCAACCACATGTGGATTTCAAGCCCTTCATATGTGGCTAGTAAGAATGAGAAACTGAATTTTTAAATTTAAAATTAAAAAATTTAAAATTTTTTAAACTTTAAATTTTAAATTTAAAGTTAAATTTGAATTTCATTTAACTTTAATTACTTTAAATTTAAATATAAAAAAAAGTCTGATTCAGGTATTGGAAAACTTTTACATGTTTGAAACAACTTGGGTATTTCTATCTCCCTTTTAAAAATGTAAGACTATCTTTTAGAGTAGTTTTAGGTTCACAGCAAAATTAATAGGAAGGTACAGAGATTTCACATTTGCCCTGCCCCATACATGCATAGCCTCTCCCATTATCAGCATCCTTCACTAGAATGGCAATCGATGAACCTACACTGACACATCATAATCTCCCCAAATCCATAAATTACATTAGGGTTCATTTTTTTTTAAACATGTTTAATGGAGTATAGTTGCTTTACAATGGTGTGTTAGTTTCTGCTCTATAACAAAGTGAATCAGCTATACATATACATATATCCCCATATCTCCTCCCTCTTGCGTCTCCCTTCCACCCTACCTATCCCGCCCCTCTAGGTGGTCACAAAGCACCGAGCTGATCTCCCTGTGATATGTGGCTGCTTCCCACTAGCTATCTATTTTACATTTGGTAGTGTATATATGTCCATAGCACTCTCTCACTTCGTCCCAATTTACCCTTCCCCTCTGCCATGTCCTCAAGTCCATTCTCTATGTCTGCATCTGTATTCCTGTCCTGCTCCTAGGTTCTTCAGAACCATTTTTTTTTTTTTTTGTTAGATTCCATATATAGGGTTCATTCTTGATATTGTACATTCCATAGGTTTGGACAAATATATAATATGTATCCATCATTATGGTATCATACAAAATATTTTCGCTGCTCTAAATATCTCTCTCCATCTATTCATCCCTCCCTGACTCAATCTACTTTTCTTAACTTTGAATTTTATTAGATTTAAATACTTATAACTATTTTTAATGAAAATTGAGCATCCAAATTGAGATAAGCTTTAACTGTAATGGCAGATTTTAGTGTAAATTGCGTTTTTAAAATTTTCTATAATGGACACATTATTTTTATAATCAGAAGAATATTAGTTCAAAAAGAAAAAAATAAGGTCATCTTTTTTTTTTTTTAAACATCTTTATTGAAGTATAATTGCCTTACAATAGTGTGTTAGCTTCTGCTTTATAACAAAGTGAATCAGTTATACATATACAATATGTTCCCATTTCTCTTCCCTCTTGCATCTCCCTCCCTCCCACCCTCCCCATCCCACCCCTCTAGGTGGTCACAAAGCACCGAGCTGATCTCCCTGTGCTATGCGGCTGCTTCCCACTACCAAATGTAAAATAAGGTCATCTTTAGCAGCAAGAAATAATGAAAATATTTCCAATGTGCCTTTCAAGACATTCACAGTACAGATATTCTTTTTTTTTTAACATCTTTATTGGAGTATAATTGCTTTACAACAGTGTGTTAGTTTCTGCTGTATAATAAAGTGAATCAGCTATATGTATACATATATCACCATATCCCCTCCCTCTTGTGTCTCCCTCCCCACCCTCCCTATCCCACCCCTCTAGGTGGTCACAAAGCACCGAGCTGATCTCCCTGTTCTATGTGGCTGCTTCCCACTAGCTAGCTATTTTATATTTGGTAGTGTATATATGTCCATGCCACCCTCTCACTTTGTCCCAGTTTACACTTCCCCCTTCCCATGTCCTCAAGTCCATTCTCTACGTCTGTGTCTTTATTCCTGTCTGGTCCCTAGGTTCTTCATAACCTTTTTTTTTTTTTTTTAGATTCCATATATATGTGTTAGCATACGGTATTTGTTTTTCTCTTTCTGACTTAACTTTACTCTGTATAACAGTCTCTAGGTCCATCCCCTTCACTACAAATAACTCAATTTCTTTTTATGGCTGAGTAATATTCCATTGTATATATGTGCCACATCTTCTTTATCCATTCATCTGTTGATGGAAACTTAGGTTGCTTCCATGTCCTGGCTATTGTAAATAGTGCTGCAATGAATATTGTGGTGCATGACTCTTTTTGGATTATGGTTTTCTCAGGGTATATGTCCAGTAGTGGGATTGCTGGGTCATATGGTAGTTCTATTATTAGTTTTTTGAGGAACCTCCATACTGTTCTCCATAGTGGCTGTATCAATTTACATTCCCACCAACAGTGCAAGAGGGTTCCCTTTTCTCCACATCCTCTCCAGCATTTCTTGTTTGTAGATTTTTTGATGATGGCCATTCTGACTGGTGTGAGGTGATACTTCATTGCAGTTTTGATTTGTATTTCTCTAATGATTAGTGATGTTGAGCATCCTTTCATGTGTTTGTTTGGCAATCTGTGTATCTTCTTTTGAGAAATGTCTATTTAGGTTTTCTGCCCATTTTTAGATTGGGTTGATTATTTTTGATATTGAGCTGCATGAGCGGCTTGTATCACAATACAAATATTCTGCTTCTCAGGAATAAGAGTCTCTAGATTGTTGGCGTAGTAATACATCATCAGGCAGTACCTAAGTTTTGAGGAAATCAGTCAGTCTGAATGTACATGTCGGAATTGAGAACATTTGTTAATATTTCAAATACAACTACACAACACATTTTATTGTTAAACTCTTTTCTTGAACCATGAATGATTTGTTACTATCTTTCTGAATTTTGGCTCTGAGTTAATGTTTTCAAATTCCTGAGAGATTTTATAGTTAGATTTTGAAAAATATAAACTGTCACTGGAAACTGTAAAAGACTAACTTTTCAGTCAGCCTTATTCTTGTGAAGAAGTCATATTTGGACCAAAAGAAGAGAGAGCTTACAATTTTCATTGACATTTTTCTTCCTTTCCTTTGCATTGCAACAGTTTGTGAGTTATCTATGAAGATTATTCTCCATCATAAGATTTCTGAGACAGGATGATTTTGTTATGTTAGTTAAACGATCACTCCCCATCGTCATTCTTTTATTACACACCGGGGGGTGGGGGGAATGCTGAGGGTCTGCAGGGATTGCAGGAATTAGCCTAAACTAATTGTGACTTTCTTCCTACTGGTGATCCCGTCAACTGTAAGTAATCTCCAAAGTGGAAATCATGAACACAATGCACTAGCATTGACTACTCATAGGTGGTTCAAAGACAAGGAAGCTGAGTTTCAGGAACTTTAAGTGTGTAGTAAATAACAGAACTGGTGTCTATTTATATCTCTCTAATTCCAATGCCAGTGTTCTAATTTAACTAGAGGTTTCTCACTAAATACAACATTATAATAGAAATATTTGCTGTGTGTTGTACATTAGAAAATAACTTCTGGATCATCATGGTGGATGAACACACACACACTTCTGTTCTTACAAACACTTTATATGAGAGAAAGAAAGAGAGAAAGAGAGAGTTGGTTGACAAACCTCTCCCTCACAACAAATTTTCAATCACTTATTTGCTGCTGCACTCTTAAATACAAACAGACAGCCAAGGATCATTGGGCATCTGAGGGAAGTTCCCAGTATGGCAAAGACCCAAACAAACAGAAAAAGAAACATGGAGAAAATAGAGGACATAAAGCCAAGGAAATCTCTAAGAAAGTAGAACTTGCTCTAAGAAAGCAGAGCAATTCCAAGTATTTCTTGGCTTATAGATGCATAAAGCCAAGAAAACCTCTAAGAGAAGTAGAGACTAGGAAATGGGATAAGAAATTTGGGGAGGTCAATCTGGAAGATTTTAATCTTCAACAAATAGAGAAGAGGAAATTTGCCAGGAAATCACACAAGAAAATTCCCCAGGACTGAAGGACTTGACTTGCCAGATTGATAGGCTCGTTGTGTACCCACCTCAATTAATTAAAAGAAGAAATACCTAAGAAAGATCTTTATGAATTTTAGGACACCAGTGATAAAGAAACATCCTAAAAGCTTGTGGTCAGAGAACACTTACACATACAAAGAAATGGGAATTAAAGTGGCACTCGACTCCTTAAACCAATACTGGAAGTTATAATGCTATGGAATAGTGCTGTCATAATTTGGAGGTAAATTATGTTCAATTCTATGCCCAACATAGAATTTTACACCCAGATAAACCATGGATTAGTTTCCTAGTACTTCCATAACAAGGCACCACAAACTGGGTACCTTAAAACAATAGAAATTTATTCTCTCACAGTTATGGAGACCAGCTGTCCAAAATCAAGGTGTTGGCAGGTTGATTTCTTCTGGAGGCTCTGAGAGAGGACTGTTCCATGTTTCTTTCCTGGCTTCCATGGTTGTCAGCAATCGCAAGTATTCCTTGGCCTATAGATGCATCACTCCAGTCTCTGCCTCTGTCTTCACATGGACTTCTTTCCTCTGTGTGTGTTTCTGTGTCTTCCCATGACCTTCTTATAAGGACACCAGTTTTTAGGTTTAGGGCCCACTTTAATCCGGTATGACCTCATCTTGACTAATTACATTACGTCTGTGAAGACCCTATTTATAAATAGAGTCACATTCTGAGGTTCCAGGTGGACATGGACATGAACTTTGAGGGGGACAATTTTCAACCCAGTGCAAACCATGAACCAAGTATGAGGTCAGAATAAAGACATTTGGGGTCATGTAAGGACTGAAAAATTGTACCTCCAGTGCATTGGTTCTTAGGGAAGTTACTGGAGGATGTGCTTTTTCAAAATCAGTAAGTAGACTAAGAAAGTAGAAGGCATGGAACCTGGTAAAAGGAAATCTAACAAGGAAAGCAGAATTAAGAGTCCACACATAGCAGAAGAATGGGGTACTCTGGGGGTGATGTCTCCCAGGGCAAGGAAAAGAAAATGCTAAGTATGTGATATATTTGAATATTTGTAAAATAAAATTGACAGTTTTTTGACAGCTCTGAAAGTCTAAGATAAAACAGAAGTCGAGTAAGAAAGAGAAATTCATGGTCCCTTCTTGGCTCAATACTAAGTGATCTTTACATAGTCATAAACTAACAATTCTAACTCTTTGTTTAACTTAAGGGACTATATGAAGAAGGTAAGGATGGATGATTATGTTGGATAAATTGCTAAATATTCATCAATCATTATAGGAAGTCAGCAGATAATGTCTAAAATCAATATGACATACAGTTGCAGTATTAGCACATTATCTAGAACTAGGTAAAAAATAAAAGAAGAAAGAAAAGTTTATATGGTAATCTCTGGGAAATGGATCTGGGCGGGGGAAAGGAAGTGATGGCTGACTTTAATTATGAATATTTTAGTGTTATCTGATTTTTTAAAAGTTTGAGCTAGTAATACTTTTATAGCAATTCAAATTTAAAAAATATAATACAACATGCATAAGAATCACTTAAAAATGTGTTAAAATGCAGCTTTGATGTTTACACCCAGAGATTCCAAGTTAACAGAATTGGGGGAGCCTTGGACTCTTTATTTTATCAAGACCTATGAAATTCTGATGGGAGTGGTCTTGGACCCCACTTTGAGAAACACATGTCTGGAAAATAGCCACAATATTGCTGGGACATCAGCTCCAGCTGGTTTCTGGTAGAAACCAAGCAAATCTGATTCTATGTTAGTCGTGTCCATCCCCTATTGGTTTTGGGGTAAAACTGTGTTGCATGGTAAAACCCCACTTGATTGAAAGTTATTCTAACTCCAGGAGTAAGTGATGAAACAAGAGATGTAGACACTAAGTTCAGAACATGTTTTCAGGCAGTTGAAAAAAGTCTTCCAACCTGGCAGATTGCAAACACTGGCAGAAGCCCTGCAGACATTCCCTCCCGTGTTTACAGGGGGCTGAACCAGCCTGCTGGGTACTACAAGGCATGTGTGAAAAAGAATGCCATGACTCTGCCCCACCACACAGTCAGCCCATTGCTATGGAACAGCCATGAGTGTGAAGGTGTCTGAGATCATATTCCAGCCTGTGTGGAGGAGAATTCTTAGAAATGTAGTGGGAATGTTGAAATAAAATTGCTGCTGAAATATGCTACTTAAACAGTGATAGAAGTGTCACAGTGACAGCAAGTCAAATGTACTGTAAAAGGCTTAGAAAATCATGATTAGCACTCTCCAAAGTTCTATACAACCCTGTTCCCTGCTCTACCTTGAAATTTATCACCAGCTTTCCAGATAGAGTCATTAGGATGGTTACTAACTGCTGTTGAGTAGCTACTGCAAACTGAACACTACCTAATGCACTGTATACACACCACATCTCACAAAACCAGTTTCACAGATGAGAAAATTGGAGGTTCCAAGAAGTTAAGTCACAGGTTAAGTCCAGCATACATAACCAGTATGTGGTAGAACAAGTCTTACTCTTCCCGTGATTCCAAATTGCATACTGGAGCATCTTCAAACCTACAGGATATCAGATAGCAGAACAAGGTCATCAGCATCCAAGCTGTGGAGTGTGGTCCATATATCACTGCACATGTGTCCAGAGGACAGAAATTCCACTAGTCTGGCATCAGAGCTCTCACACACATGCTGTAGAGGGATCTGAATACAGCAACTCAGCACAGTGGAGCCCCTGTGAGAGTCACCACAACACTGACCCAGTTCTATCGCAGCTATGGATGAAACACTCACAGCTGGCTGGACATCCTGGGGAAGCTGGAGGAGTGGGAGGGTGACAGGAAGGGTCTGGCTGATTTTAGCAAATACCAATTCTTGAGATAAGGTCACTCGTTGAAGGGTTTCAGAAAGAAGCTGCAAATACCAAAGAAACCAGCAAATTCTTAATCACAGAATTTATAAACTGAGGGAATTTTAGGGAAGATGAGCCCAGTCCCATCATTTTACTGTAAATAATGATAAAGAGGAGGAAGAGAATAAGAGTTAACATTATCTATTTTCCATACGCCAGGCATTGTGCTAGGTATTATTTCATTTAATCCAGTGAGCTGGGTACTGTGTTCTTTTTTTTTAAAGCAGGTTTTGCATCTCAATCCTACTTAAAAATTTTTCTTTCATTGAGGTATAATTTACAATGTTGTGTTAGTTTCAAGTGTACAGCAAACTGATTCAGATATATATATATTCTTTTGCAGATTCTTTTCCAGGTATTACAAGATACTGAGTATAGTTCTTTGTGCTATACAGTAGGTCTTTGTTGTTTACCTATTTTATATATAGTAGTGTGTTAATCCCAAACTCCTAATTTATCTCCCTCCCTTTTCCCTTTGGCAACTATAAGTTTGTTTTCTATGTCTGTGAGTCCATTTCTGTTTTGTAAATAAGTTCATTTGTATAATTTTTTTTGATTCCACAAATAGTGATATCATATTATTTGTCTTTCTCTGATTTAGTTCACTTAGTATTATGATAATCTCTAGGTTCATCCATGTTGCTGCAAATGGCATTATTTTATTCTTTTCTATGGCTGAATTATATTCCACTGTGTGTGTGTATGTGTGGTGTGTGTGTGTGTGTGTGTGTGTGTGTGTGTATATATATGTATATATATATATATATATATACATATATATACACACACACACACACCACATTTCTTTATTCATTCATCTGTCAATGGAGCTCCATCTGTCGATGGAACTAGGTACAGTTTTTAATCCCCATTTTATTGATGAGGAAATCAAAGCCAAGGGATGCAGTGATTCACTCAAGGTGGCACAATTAGTTAGGCATAGAGTTAGGGCTAGAATTCAAGCACCTGATGTCTCATGGTGACTATTTTTCTCTGTACCTTATAGCTAATTTCTCTGCCCATGATAATGCATGAAAAGATCCTAGCATATGAGGGGAGAGGTGCAAGCATGGTCAAGGTGGATGATGGGGGACTGGAGGAGAAATTTAAAAGGAAATCCCAGAGTTCTGGGTCAGAGATGGAAAGAGGTTCCAATTGAGGGAGTCCCACAGGGGTTGCACAAATTTTCAGCTGTGACTATTCAAATTCTCAACCCCACTGCTCACACTCAGTTAAAAGAGTTAGGAATCAGACTTAAAATGTCATATGAAGTTTTCCAGAAATATCACAGGATTCTTGGTCATCTGTAATTCTGACCAGCTATTCAGCAATGCATGATCCATGACATGGAAGCCTGCAATGGCTCAGCTAGAGGTCTTTTCTGCACAGAACCCCTGGGAAAATGTGGGCTTAATGCATGTGCCATGGCTCCTTTCCGAGGACATGTAATTTTGCTTATAGAACACTCCAAATTCAAATACGTTGGCTACTGGGGAGTGGTTCAAACTAAATTTTTAAAGAAGCTCGCTGGGTTTTTTAAAAGCTTTTAAAGAAACTCTTTTCAGCAATTCACTACACTTGCCGTGGCTTCAGCTTCCACTAGTCCCCAGATTTCTAATCCAGCCACACCAGCTCCCTTACAAACTCTGCTCGCATACTCCCAATTTCCCCACTCACTTCAGTGCACAGACACACACACTTTTGTTTTGTTTTGGCTTTTATTTCCTTGTCATTGTTCATGCCAATCACTCCCCACTCCACCCCCATCAAACTAAACCACATTTCTCTTTCAAGATGAGTTTGTTCATTCATTCAATCTTTATTGGGTGCCGTTTAAGTGCCAGGTACCATCCTGGGTGTTGGGGATACAGTGATGAACAAATAGGGATGCTCTCTTCACTGTCCCTTGGGGACATAGACAAGTGAATGGGTGGAGTCAGTATAACCTTCCCTGGTGAGGACCCAGAGGGAGCGATCCTGGACTGGGAGAAAAAATGGTGGGTGTTGGGGGTGGGTTACCCTGCCCAGCTTCAGGAATTTATGGAAGGTGTTCCCAAGCAGGTGAGAGCCAACCAGAGGATGAATAGTAGGTAGGGAGGGGAAGAGGTTCCTTGCAGTGGAGAAAGATTAGGCTGGAAAAGTGAGCAAAGGTAAGATTTTGCAGGATCTTTTAAGGCATTGAAGGAGTGTGTACTGTTATCTTAAAGAACTGGAAGGAGGGACCTTGTGTGAATTCTATTTCTTCTTTGAAGTTTCTCCAGTATTTAAATTCCAAGTGATATTTTTTCCTTCTTTGATTTCCAAAGCAATTACTGGCTCTACTTAGCAGCCTTACTCTGAATTCATACATGGTATTTTTATCATCCTGTGGCCATTCTCTGCTGTTTGTTCTTAACTTTTTTTGTGCCCACAGCACACATTCAAGTATTACATTTTTGACTTGAATGTCCAAAACACATAACATATCTATTTAAAAGTTCCCAGTGTAATTGTTCCTCCCATGAAACAATGTCATTTAATATCACCCTTCTTACCTCTTATATGCATCAAATTGTGACCACTCAGATATAAAATTCACATCAAAATTGAATGTATACTCAATGGTAACAAAAACTAATTTTATACATTGATTCAAATTCTGTGGCATACCAATGAAGGAGACAAGTTTCCCTGATGCTTGGTGTTAAAGTTGTGTTGGATTTTATATAAAAACTATCTTTGCCCCTGAGGAGTTTGCATTAATTCAAGGTTGCTAGAATATATATAAGTATATATTCTCTATATAGGATATATAGACTATATATATGTATTAATTTCTCACAATCTTATCCTGGTTCTAGATGTAGCATAAGGCTTTACTTGAATTCTACATTTATTTCTATGACTTGGTATACACTTTTTAAATCAAGAAATATGTCAGATATCCAAAAATGTATAAAAAATAATATAAGGAACACCCACTTTCCACCACCCAGCTTAAGAAATAAAACATTACAATGACAATTGGACCTTAGCTTTACCCATCCCCACTGAAAGATAACCACTGTCTTGAATTTGGTGTTTATCATTCCCACATATACTCTAACTCCAGTTCTGGGTACGCATGAACAATGTGTAGTATTGCTTCTCAGATTTTAGCATGTTGTATGAATGATGTCATAATGTATCCTTCTGCAACTCTTTTTGACTCAGTACTGTCTTTGAGATTTGTCCATGTTTATAGGTACAGCTCTAGTTTATCAATTTAACTGCTGTATCGTATTCCATTCTATGAACATTTAGGGCATTTAGGTTGGTTTCAAGTCTTCACTAAAATACACAGTACTGCAGTGAACGTGTTTGTATTTGGTTCCTTGTGTACCTGTGTGAGAGCTTCTGTAGGCATGTACATCTAGTGTGGGGTTGCTGGATTGTAGGACATGTGCATCATCAACCTAACTAGACATGGCTAAGGATGCTGTTCAGAGGCAGGACAATTCACACTCCCATCAGCAGAGTGTGAGTTTCTCTGGCCTTGTTCTATTTTTTTTAAATTAAAGTATAGTTGATTTACAATGTTGTGTTAGTTTCAGTTGTATAGCAAAATAATTCAGTTATACATACATGTATATATGTACATATGTATGTATGTATATATACTCTTTCATATTCTTTTCCTTTATAGGTTACTATAAAATACTGAGTATAGCTCCCTGTGCCATACAGTAGGTCCTTGTTTGTTAACTATTTTATATACAGTAGTGTGTATCTGTTAATCCCAAACTCCTAATTTATCCCTCCCTCTCCCTTTCCTCTTTGGTAACCATAAGTTTGTTTTCTATGTCTGTGGGTCTGTTTCTGTTTTGTATATAAGTTCATGTGTATCATTTTTTTAAGATTCTACATATAAGTGAGTAGTATTCCACTGTATTTATATATCACATCTCCTTTATCCATTTATCTGTTGATGGACATTTAAGTCGATTCCATGTCCTGGTTATTGTAAACAGTGCTGCTATGAACATTGGGGTGCATGTGTCTTTTCGAATTATGGTTTTCTCCAGATATATGCCAAGAGTGGGATTATTGGATCATATGGTAGCTCTATTTTTAGTTTTTTAAGGAACCTTTATACTGTTCTCCAGAGTTGGCCTCACATTCTTGATAATCCATGTTACTTTCAGATTTAGGGATCTGATGTACTCTTAGGGTAAAACAAAACTTTATTAAATGAGTAGAGTTTGCTTTAGACCTTTCCAGAGAACAATAAATGGCTACCGTAAAATTTTTGACAACCTAGAATTAGTTGATTGGATTATTTAAAAAAATATTCAAACACAAGAGTAATGTTAAGAAGAATTATAGAAAAAGCCTTTAGTATTACCCCCTTAACATAGTCACTTTTAAAATATACAACATATATTCATTGACTTGGTAATTACTCATTGACTTAACCAAACTGAATAATTTTTAAAACCAACTCACTATTGGCTTATTTTACATTTTATGTATTTTTTCCAAATATGTTTACTCCTGTATTGCTGTTCTAATGGGTCTGAGTTGGACTACAGTTAAGTAAAAATGAGTAGAACAAGTGCCCACATCAGACTTGCCTTTATTTTAGAACTTGTCTCTTGCTAACATTGTAATTCCCAAGAACAGTTCTGGTCAGATAGAGTATTCATGCTTTTCCATAATGTTTTATTTTGTTTGAAGCAAAAATCAAGTACACACAAAGCAAAGCATGCTAAAACATAAAACAGATGATCACAGCACAAAATAGCAGTTTATAAAATTAGCCTCATCTAACTTTTTTCTTTCTTACAAATTCCATTGTTTTGTAAATGTCCTGGAAAGAGCAAGCATTGCCTATAATGATGGGTTTCTATTTCTCTAAATAGACAAAAGACATTCTTAGGAAATTCTAATTCTAAATTCTTTTTACTCGAGTCCAATTTGAGATATAGATGTGATAAAAAATTATGGCAAAAATATCCTTTAGGCAGGTACATCTTCACAATTGATGCCTCATGCAGAGTTGTCAAAGAAAGGATTCAGTTAATTCTTCAAGGTCAGTTGTCCCAATTCTTAGGAGAAATGAAATCATTCCTAGTTTCTTGGTTTACTCATTGATGTCTTCACTCAGAGAAGTTTTTCCCTCAGATTTGAAACAGAACAAATTTATCATGTTATTAGCCAACTGTTTTCATGAAAAATTCCAGACGCTTAACATTCCACCTCTAATAGATGATTTATGCTTCCTGGTTAGAACCACATAGAATTACTCATGCCAATGGACCTATGTTCTTTTCTGCTATGATTATCTTGTGTCCTCACCATCTGCAAAACAAAAATATGTGTTGCTCTTAATGTCACTGGATTTGTTTAAAATGTTCCCTTTAGATTCTACTCCTTTTTATGCCACATAAAAAAAATGCATAGTTTTGTCATTTTCAATAGTTATAACAAAAGAGTGATGTGATAATAGATACAAATGAACAACATGTAAGTAGAACTGTAGATATGCTTCTTCCTGGGAAAATACTGGTACACTGATGATCTGAAATTTGATGCTTAGCATATTTAGTGGCTGGTATCACTGATTCAGAGCTAGAAGGAATGTGCAGAGCTAGAAAGACTATGCCCAGAATCCCTCTGATTTTTTTTTTTTTTTTTAGCATTAATTTCTAGGACAACATTCCTTCCCTTCCTATCCCTCTTCCCCACTCCTCCCCGATCACCCCCGTGTGAGCTTTGGCTTCCGACATCAGCACATATTATTCTTTGGAGGGCTGATGTCCAGCTACTAGAGTGGCTTTAACCACATAGAGCGTATCTGGGAGTTCAAGGCAGCCCTTGACCAATCAATGATCTATGAAGGAGTAAGAAAGCCTTTGGTCAGGACGACTCTGCAGCACAACTCACACACCTGAGTGACTGGAAGGAGCGAGCTAAAGCTGCCCTCTGTGACACTTTCCTGAGATGACACCCTTGTTTGCTTCTACCCCTTCCCTGTCTTGCTGCCTCCCTTTCCTTCTGATTCTCCCCTGAGTGAGTGCCACCTCCATAAGTCACATTCATGTGAATCCACATCTCAGGGTTGGCTCTGGGGAACCCGGCTCAAAACAGGATCTGAAAGACAATCTCGCTTACTTGTCTTCACACACTTTTGGTTACATACCCACCTCAAAGGAAAACAAACATGTACTCTTGCCTTGCATATTTTAAAGGGTACATCTATTTTTTTAAAATTATGAGTTTAAATAGTTGGAAAGGATGTAATTTGTAACATATTGTAAAAACTGACATTTAAAGATAAAACTTCCACATTTCTCCTCTTTTAATTTACCCAATGGAATCTAAACATCACAGTGATCTGATACCACCATTATTCATTTAAATATACCATATGATTTCACTTATATGTGGAATCTAAAAAACCAAACAAATGAACAAATATAATAAAACAGAAACAGACTCATAGATACAGAGAACAAACCAGTGGTTCTTGGGGCAGGGTGGGAGAAATAGGTGAAGGAGATTAAATGGTACAAACCTCCAGTTATAAAATAAATAAGAGAGGTGTGGCCAAGATGGTGGAGTAGGAAGACCCTGAGCTCACCTACCCCCTGGTACACCAATATTATTTATAGAGTGACTATCTGTGAAAACGACCTGAAGACTAGCAGAAAAGATTTTTCACAACTATGAGACCAGCATAACCTGAATACCAAAACCAGACAGACAAAGATGACACAGAAAAGATATTACAGACCAACATCACTGATAACACAGATGCAAAAATCCTCAACAAAATACTAGCGAAACAAATTCAAAAATGCATAAAAAGGTTCATACACCATGATAAAGTGGAATTGATCCCTGGGATGCAAAGATGGTTCAGCATCCGTGAATCAATTAATGTGATACAACAGATTAACAACTGAAGAATAAAAATCATATGATCATCTCAAGAGATGCAGAAAAGGCTTCTGACAAAACTTGACATCCATTTATGATAAAAACTCTCCAGAAAGAGAACATCTATCAACATAATAAAAGAAATATATGATAAACCTACAGCCAACATCATATTCAACAGTCAAAAACTGAGAAATTTTCCTCTAAGATCAGGAAAAACACAAGAATGCACACTCTTGCCACTTCTATTCAACATAGTAATGGAAAACCTAGTCACAGCAATCAGATAAGAAAAATAAATAAAAGGCATCCAAATTGGAAAGGAAAAAGTAAAACTGTAACCACTTGCAGATGACATGGTATGATATATAGAAACCCTTAAGAAACCACACACACACACACAAACAACTATAGGAACCAATAAATAAATTCAGTAAAGTTGCAGGTTACAAAATTAATATGCAGAAATCTGTTGCATTTCTATACACTAGCAAACTATCAGAAAGAGAAATTAAGAGAACTATCCCATTTACAATTGCATCAAAAAAAATATGCCTAGGAATGAACTTAAGCAGTGAAGTAAAAGTCTTGTACTCAGTAAACTATAAGACATTGATGAAAGAAATTGAAGATGATACAAATAGGTGGAAAGATATACCATACTTATAGATTAGAGGAATTAATATTAAAATGACTAAATTCCATAAAGCAATCTACAGATCCAATGCAATCTCTATCAAAATACCAATGACACTTTTCACAGAATGAAAACAAATAATTCTAAAATTTGTATGGAAACCCAAAAGACCCTGAATAGCCAAAACAATCTTGAGAAAGAAGAACAAAGCTGGAGGTAGGGCTTCCCTGGTGGCGCAGTGGTTGAGAATCTGCCTGCTGATGCAGGGGACACGGGTTCGAGCCCTGGTCTGGGAGGATCCCATATGCCGCGGAGCAACTGGGCCCGTGAGCCACAATTACTGAGCCTGTGCGTCTGGAGCCTGTGCTCTGCAACAACAGAGGCCGCGATAATGAGAGGACCGCGCACCGCGATGAGGAGTGGCCCCCACTTGCCGCAACTAGAGAAAGCCCTCACACAGAAACGAAGACCCAACACGGCCATAAATAAAAAAAATAAATAAATAAAATTTAAAAAAAAACACACAAAAAAACACAAAAAAACATTCCCAGAGACCTTTCTCTTGTCCATCTGGGCCTGTTCTGGGGTCAGGAACAGGATAAACAAATTAAAAAAAAAAAAAAGCTGGAGGTACCATGCTCTCTGATTTCAAACTATCTTACAAAGCTACAGTAATAAAAATAGTATGGTACTTGCAGAAAACAGACACATAGATCAATGGAACAGAATAGAGAACCCAGTAATAAACCTACACCTATATGGTCAATTGATCTACAATGAAGGAGACAAGAATACACAATGGAGAAAAGACAGCCTCTTCAATACATTGTGTTGGGAAACTGTATAGCTACATGTAAAAGAATCAAACTGAACTGCTCTCTCACACCATAAAAAAATAAGCTCAAATGGATTAAAGACTTAACTCTAAGACACATACAACTCCTAGAAGAAAACATAGACAGTATGCTTTTCTTAAGGACTGGTTAAGGATTGGCTCTTTAGCAAGAGAAACAAAACCAAAAATAAACAAATGGGAGTTCATGAAACTAAAAAACCTTTTGCACAGTTAAGGAATCTATCAACAAAACAAAAAGGCAACCTACTGAATGGGAGAAGATATTTGCAAATGGTATATCAAATAAGGGGTTAATATCCAAAATGTCCAAAGAAGTTATACAACTCAACATCAAAAAACCAAACAACCCAATGAAAAAATGGGCAGAGGACCCATGTAGATATTTTTTCAAAGACATACAGATAACCAACAAACACATGAAAAATGCTCTTCAGTGAAATGCAAATCAAAACCACAATGAGATACCAATTCACACCTGTCAGACTGGCTATCATCAAAAAGTCAATAAATAACAAGCTTTAGTGAGGATGTGGAGAAAAGGGAAACCTTGTGCTCTTTCAGTGGGATTGTAAATTGTTGTAACCACTGTGGAAAACAGTAGGAATGTCCCTCAAAAAATTAAAAATAGAACTGCCATAAAACCCAGCAATTTCACTTCTTGCTATTTACTCAAAGAAAACAAAACACTAATTCAAAAAGATATATACACTTCAGTGTTCAACGCACCACTATTTACAATAGCCTAGATATAGAAGAAACACGATGGATGAATGGATAAAGAAGATTTGGTATGTGTATATATATATATATATATATATATATATATATAAAATGGAATATTACTCAGCCATAAAAATGAAACCTTGCCATTTGTGACAACATGGATGGATCTAGAGAGTATTATGCCAAGTAAAATGAGTCAAAGATAAATACCATATGATCTAGAGAGTATTATGCAAAGTAAAATGAGTCAAAGATGAATACCACATGATCTCACTTATAAGTGGAATCTAAAAATCAAAATAAACAAACAAAACAAAATGAAAATAGACTCATAGATACAGAGAACAAATGCGTGGTAGCTGGAAGGGATAAAAGGGGATTAAGAAGTACAAACCGGAGGAGAGAAGATGGCGGAAGAGTAAGACGCGGAGATCACCTTCCTTCCCACAGATACAGTAGAAATACATCTACACGTGGAACTGCTCCTACAGAACACCCACTGAACGCTGGCAGAAAACGTCAGACCTCCCAAAAGGCAAGAAACTCCCCCCATACTTGGGTAGGGCAAAAGAAAAAAGAAATAACAGAGACAAAAGAATAGGGACGGCACCTGCACCAGTGGGAGGGAGCTGTGAAGGAGGAAAGATTTCCACGCACTAGGAAGCCCCTTCACGAGCAGAGACTGCGGGTGGCAGAGGGGGGAAGCTTCGGAGCCACAGAGGAGAGCGCAGCCACAGGGGTGTGGAGGGCAAAGCGGAGAGATTCCCGCATGGAGGATCAGTGCCGACCAGCACCCACCAGCCCGAGAGGCTTGTCTGCTCACCCGCCGCGGCGGGCGGGGCTGGGAGCTGAGGCTCGGGCTTCGGTTGGATCGCAGGGAGAGGACTGGGGTTGGCGGCGTGAACACAGCCTGAAGGGGTTAGTGCACCACAGCTAGCTGGGAGGGAGTCCGGGAAAAAGTCTGCAGCTGCCGAAGAGGCAAGAGACTTTTTCTTCCCTCTTTGTTTCCTGGTGCGCGAGGAGAGGGGATTCAGAGCGCCACCTAAACGAACTTCAGAGACGGTCGTGAGCCGCGGCTATCAGCGCGGACCCCAGAGACGGGCGTGAGACGCTGGGGCTGCTGCTGCCACCTCCAAAAATCCTGTGTGCGAGCACAGGTCACTCTCCACACCGCCCCTCCCGGGAGCCTGTGCAGCCCGCCACTGCCAGGCTCCCGTGATCCGGGGACAACTTCCCCGGGAGAACGCACGGTGCGCCTCAGGCTGGTGCAACGTCACGCCGGCCTCTGACACCGCAGGCTCGCCCCGCCTCCTCTGTACCCCTCCCTCCCAGCGGCCTGGGTGAGCCAGAGCCCCCGAAGCAGCTGCTCCTTTAACCCCATCCTGTCTGGGCGGGGAACAGACGCCCTCAGGCGACCTACACGCAGAGGCGGGTCCAAATCCAAAGCTGATCCCCAGGAGCTGTGCGAACAGAGAAGAGAAGGGGAAATCTCTCCCAGCAGCCTCAGAAGCAGCGGATTAAAACTCCACAAACAACTTGATGTGCCTGCATCTGTTGAATACCTGAATAGACAATGAATCATCCCAAATTCAGGAGGTGGACTTTGGGAGCAGGATATATTAATTTTTCCCCTTTTCCTTTTTTTGTGAATGTATATGTATATGCTTCTGGGTGAGATTTTGTCTGTATAGCTTTGCTTTATAATAGCTTTATTTTACTTCACTATATTATAGCCTCTTTCTTTCTTTCTTTCTATTTTTTCTCCCTTTTACTCTGAGCCGTGTGGACAAAAGGCTCTTGGTGCTCCAGCCAGGCATCAGGTCCGTACCTCTGAGGTGGGAGAGCCAACTTCAGGACACTGGTCCACAAGAGACCTCCCAACTCCACGTAATACCAAATGGCAAAAATCTCTCAGAGATCTCCAGCTCAACATCAAGACCCAGCATCGCTCAATGACCAGCAAGCTACAGTGCTGAACACCCTATGCCAAACAACTAGCAAGACAGGAACACAGCCACATCCATTAGCAGAGAGGCTGCCTAAAATCATAATAAGGCCACAGACACCCCAAAATACACCACCAGACATGGACATGCCCACCAGAAAGACAAGATCCAGCCTCATCCACCAGAACTCAGGCACTAGTTCCCTCCACCAGGAAGCCTACACAACCCACTGAACCAACCTTACCCACTGGGGACAGATACCAAAAACAACGGGAACTACGAACCTGCGGCCTGTGAAAAGGCGACCCCAAACACAGTAAGATAAGCAAAATGAGACGACAGAAAAACACACAGCAGATGAAGGAGCAGGGTCAAAACACACCAGATTTAACAAATGAAGAGGAAATAGGTAGTCTACCTGAAAAAGAATTCAGAATAATGATAGTAAGGATGATCCAAAATCTTGGAAATAGAATAGACAAAAGGCAAGAAACATTTAACAAGGACGTAGAAGAACTAAAGAGGAACCAAGCAATGATGAAAAACACAATAAATGAAATTGAAAATATTCTAGATGGGATCAATAGCAGAATAACTGAGGCAGAAGAAAGGATAAGTGACCTGGAAGATAAAATGGTGGAAATAACTACTGCAGAGCAGGATAAAGAAAGAAGAATGAAAAGAACTGAGGACAGTCTCAGAGACCTCTGGGACAACATTAAACGCACCAACATTCGAATTATAGGGGTCCCAGAAGAAGAAGAGAAAAAGAAAGGGACTGAGAAAATATTTGAAGAGGTTATAGTTGAAAACTTCCCTAATATGGGAAAGGAAATAGTTAATCAAGTCCTGGAAGCACAGAGAGTCCCATACAGGATAAACCCAAGGAGAAACACGCCAAGACACATAGTAATCAAACTGTCAAAAATTAAATATAAGGAAAACATATTAAAGGCAGCAAGGGAAAAACAACAAATAACACACAAGGGAATCCCCATAAGGTTAACATCTGATCTTTCAGCAGAAACTCTGCAAGCCAGAAGGGAGTGGCAGGATATACTTAAAGTGATGAAGGAGAAAAACCTACAACCAAGATTACTCTACCCAGCAAGGATCTCATTCAGATGTGATGGAGAAATTAAAACCTTTACAGACAAGCAAAAGCTGAGAGAGTTCAGCACCACCAAACCAGCTTTACAATAAATGCTAAAGGAACTTCTCTAGGCAAGAAACACAAGAGAAGGAAAACACCTACAATAACAAACCCAAAACATTTAAGAAAATGGGAATAGGAACATACATATCGATAATTACCTTATATGTAAATGGATTAAATGCTCCCACCAAAAGACACAGGCTGGCTGAATGGATACAAAAACAAGACCCATATATATGTTGTCTACAAGAGACCCATTTCAGACCTAGAGACACATACAGACTGAAAGTGAGGGGATGGAAAAAGATATTCCATGCAAAAGGAAATCAAAAGAAAGCTGGAGTAGCAATTCTCATATCAGACAAAATAGACTTTAAAATAAAGACTATTACAAGAGACAAAGAAGGACACTATATAATGATCAAGGGATCGATCCATGAGGAAGGTATAACAATTGTAAATATTTATGCACCCAACATAGGAGCACCTCAATACATAAGGCAAATACTAACAGCCATAAAAGGGGAAGTCGACAGCAACACAATCATAGTAGGGGACTTTAACACCCCACTTTCACCAATGGACAGATCATCCAAAATGAAAATAAATAAGGAAACACAAGCTTTAAATGATACATTAAAGAAGATGGACTTAATTGATATTTATAGGACATTCCACCCAAAAACAACAGAATACACATTTTTCTCAAGTTCTCATGGAACATTCTTCAGGATAGATCATATCTTGGGTCACAAATCAAGCCTTGGTAAATTAAAGAAAATTGAAATCGTATCAAGTATCTTTTCCGACCACAATGCTATGAGACTAGATATCAATTACAGGAAAAGATCTGTAAAAAATACAGACTCATGGAGGCTACACAATACTCTACTTAATAACGAAGTGATCACTGAAGAAATCAAAGGGGAAATCAAAAAATACCTAGAAACAAATGACAATGGAGATACGACGACCCAAAACCTATGGGATGCAGCAAAAGCAGTGCTAAGAGGGAAGTTTATAGCAATACAAGCCTACCTCAGGAAACAGGAAACATCTCGAATAAACAACCTAACCTTGCACCTAAAGCAATTAGAGAAAGAAGAACAAAAAAACCCCAAAGCCAGCAGAAGGAAAGAAATCATAAAGATTAGGTCAGAGATAAATGAAAAAGAAATGAAGGAAACAATAGCAAAAATCAATGAAACTAAAAGCTGGTTCTTTGAGAAGATAAACAAAATTGATAAACCATTAGCCAGACTCATCAAGAGAAAAAGGGAGAAGACTCAAATCAATAGAATTAGAAATGAAAAAGGAGAAGTAACCACTGACACTGCAGAAATACAAAAGATCATGAGAGATTACTACAAGCAACTCTATGCCAATAAAATGGACAACCTGGAAGAAATGGACAGATTCTTAGAAATGCACAAACTGCCGAGACTGAACCAGGAAGAAATAGAAAATATGAACAGACCAATCACAAGCACTGAAATTGAAACTGTGATTAAAAACCTTCCAACAAACAAAAGCCCAGGACCAGATGGCTTCACAGGCGAATTCTATCAAACATTTAGAGGGGAGCTAACACCTATCCTTCTCAAACTCTTCCAAAATATTGCAGAGGGAGGAACACTCCCCAACTCATTCTACGAGGCCACCATCACCCTGATACCAAAACCAGACAAAGATGTCACAAAGAAAGAAAACTACAGGCCAATATCACTGATGAACATAGATGCAAAAATCCTCAACAAAATACTAGCAAACAGAATCCAACAGCACATTAAAAGGATCATACACCATGATCAAGTGGGGTTTATCCCAGGAATGCAAGGATTCTTCAACATACGCAAATCAATCAATGTGATACACCATATTAACAAATTGAAGGAGAAAAACCATATGATCATCTCAATAGATGCAGAGAAAGATTTCGACAAAATTCAACACCCATTTATGATAAAAGCCCTGCAGAAAGTAGGCATAGAGGGAACTTTCCTCAACATAATAAAGGCCATATATGACAAACCCACAGCCAACATTGTCCTCAATGGTGAAAAACTGAAACCATTTCCACTAAGATCAGGAACAAGACAAGGTTGCCCACTCTCACCACTATTATTCAACATAGTTTTGGAAGTGTTAGCCACAGCAATCAGAGAAGACAAAGAAATAAAAGGAATCCAAATCGGAAAAGAAGAAGTAAAGCTGTCACTATTTGCAGATGACATGATATTATACATAGAGAATCCTAAAGATGCTACCAGAAAACTCCTAGAGCTAATCAATGAATTTGGTAAAGTAGCAGGATACAAAATTAATGCACAGAAATCTCTTGCATTTCTATACACTAATGACGAAAAATCTGAAAGTGAAATTAAGAAAACACTCCCGTTTACCATTGCAACAAAAATAATAAAATATCTAGGAATAAACCTACCTAAGGAGACAAAAGACCTGTATGCAGAAAATTATAAGACACTGATGAAAGAAATTAAAGATGATACAAATAGATGGAGAGGTATACCGCATTCTTGGATTGGAAGGATCAACATTGTGAAAATGACTCTACTACCCAAAGCAATCTACAGATTCAATGCAATCCCTATCAAACTACCACTGGCATTTTTCACAGAACTAGAAGAAAAAATTTCACAATTTATATGGAAACACAAAAGACCCCGAATAGCCAAAGCAATCTTGAGAACGAAAAATGGAGCTGGGGGAATCAGGCTCCCTGACTTCAGACTATATTACAAAGCTTCAGTAATCAAGACAGTTTGATACTGGCACAAAAACAGAAGTATAGATCAATGGAACAGGATAGAAAGCCCAGAGATAAACCCACACACATATGGTCACCTTATCTTTGATAAAGGAGGCAAGAATATACAGTGGAGAAAAGACAGCCTCTTCAATAAGTGGTGCTGGGAAAACTGGACAGGTACATGTAAAAGTATGAAATTAGAACACTCCCTGACACCATGCACAAAAATAAACTCAAAATGGATTAAAGACCTAAGTGTAAGGGCAGACACTATCAAACTCTTAGAGGAAAACATAGGCAGAACACTCTATGACATACATCACAGCAAGATTCTTTTTGACCCAGCTCCCAGAGAAATGGAAATAAGAACACAAATAAACAAATGGGACCTAATGAAACTTAAAAGCTTTTGCACAGCAAAGGAAACCATAAACAAGACCAAAAGACAACCCTCAGAATGGGAGAAAATATTTGCAAATGAAGCAACTGACAAAGGATTAATCTCCAAGATTTACAAGCAGCTCATGCAGCTCAATAACAAAAAAACGAACAACCCAATCCAAAAATGGGCAAAAGACCTAAATAGACATTTCTCCAAAGAAGATATACAGATGGCCTACAGACACATGAAAGAATGCTCAACATCATTAATCATTAGAGAAATGCAAATCAAAACTACAATGAGATATCATCTCACACCGGTCAGAATGGCCATCATCAAAAAATCTAGAAACAATAAATGCTGGAGAGGGTGTGGAGAAAAGGGAACCCTCTTGCACTGTTGGTGGGAATGTAAATTGATACAGCCACTATGGAGAACAGTATGGAGGTTCCTTAAAAAACTACAAATAGAACTACCATACGACCCAGCAATCCCACTACTGGGCATATACCCTGAGACAACCATAGGTCAAAAAGAGTCATGTACCAAAATGTTCATTGCAGCTCTATTTACAATAGCCAGGACATGGAATCAACCTAAATGTCCATCGACAGATGAATGGATAAAGAAGATGTGGCACATATATACAATGGAATATTACTCAGCCAGAAAAAGAAATGAAATGGAGGTATTTGTAATGAGGTGGATGGAGTTAGAGTCTGTCATACAGAGTGAAGTAAGTCAGAAAGAGAAAAACAAATACAGTATGCTAACACATATATACGGAATATAAGGGAAAATAAAAAAAAAAGGCCATGAAGAACCTAGTGGCAAGACGGGAATAAAGACACAGACCTACTAGAGAATGGACTTGAGGATATGGGGAGGGGGTGGGGTGAGATGTGACAGGGTAAGAGAGTGTCATGGACATATATACACTACCAAATGTAAAATAGATAACTAGTGGGAAGCAGCCGCATAGCACAGGGAGATCAGCTCGGTGCTTTGTGACCACCTAGAGGGGTGGGACGGGGAGGGTGGGAGGGAGGGAGATGCAAGAGGGAAGAGAAATGGGAACATATTGTATATGTATAACTGATTCACTTTGTTATAAAGCAGAAGCTAACACACCATTGTAGGCAATTATACTTCAATAAAGATGTTTAAAAAAAAAAAAAAAGAAATTGCTATAAAAAAGAAGTACAAACCTCCAGTTACATAATAAATAAGCACATTGGACGCATGTACTATTATTATATTCTTTGATAAAATAATATTTCTTATAATTTGTTTTCTTTTATTTTTTTCAGAATTTTGAAGCTGCAACTTAGCTCATTCACTTTATAGGACATATCCTCATATATCCTAATGGGCAGAACTAGTCTTTACTGTAAAACCAATCAACTAGTCCTTACTGTAAAACCAATTTCTGCCTTAGAAAGACTGATTTCTTCTTCCAATTGAAATAAGTATGTTACTAAGGGTCTCTGTTATGACATCTTGAGATTTCATTCTGAGATACTTAAATGATTAAGGCTCTTGCAATGATTTTTTTGGTCTGATGAAACCACACTTGCTCTCCATTGATATTTCTCTTGGGTGCTCTGTTTGCTTTGTCCTCACAGAATTCTCACTCAGGAGAGATGCACCCTTTGACAAGAGTTGGGAAATGGAACAGGCCAGATTAGTAAGTGAAATTTATCACAACTCCAATCATGCCCACACTATAACATATCTGGGTTTAGAATATCCAAGCATGAGTTCAAATAACAAAGCTCTAGCAACACACTTCTTCTGTAACAGAAACATGTACAGGATGGGAAAGACCTGAATTCTTACCTGGCTTAAAGGAGGTCTACAGATCCAATATTCAAAATGACACTTTGTTTGACAACATGCCCCCCCATTCTGTGCTTCCCTAACAGGGTTTTACATCTGGACAAAGCACCATAAGATTTAGAATGACTGAGAAATAGGCCATTTGTGTGTGTGTGTGTGTGTGATGTGAGGAGCACTTGTAAAAGGGGATTCAGGAGAGACCTCCATTAATCTTCAGACAAAAACATTCTCAGATAGATAGAGTCCTTTAGTACTAGTTTTTAGAAATCCATGCACTTTAAAGTCTTTGCAGGTCTCCCATGGTCCCCAAGTATAAAAAACACTAGCGTTGCCCAAGTGCCTCCTTAAACAATAAAGTTGAGGATCAGGGCAATCAGGTGACTTTTCATGATCACAAAGCTAGCTAGTGACAGAACCAAAACTAGCTTCTGGATCTCTTCATTCTCAGTTTGGCCTTCTTTCCACCATGGTCATCAACCTCATCATCCTCATCATCTTAAACAATAGCTAACATTTATTAAGCTTTTACTCTATGCAAACTGCTGTTTGAAGCACTTTACATTCATTTACTGCTCACATTAGCCTATGATGTAGGCTCTACAATTACCCCAGGTGGAGAAATGAAAGCTCAAGAGGCAAAATGATATGCCCAAGATCAAATGACCAGTAATTGCAGAAATAAGATTCAAATCCATGTCTGACCTCTGGATTCACTCTTTCAACTAGTTTCCCAAAGTGATTTCTATAAAACATGACCTCAGTAAGACGCTCCCTGATACAAAATGCTGTGGTCAAATTGGTTTGAATATTAGCCCTTTTCTCAGAATCACAATGAACATGAGCCTATTAAAGTCACTGAGAAGTCCTGAAAAAAGGACACCTATTTATTAGTGTTTTACAGAAAAATGATTTTTCCCAAATACTTTTAATATCTAGTGACAGAAAGCCCTATTAAGAAGACTAATTTAGGCTCAATATCTGTACACTAAGTCACTGGATGGCAAACTCTAGCCTGCATCAAAATCATCTAGAGGGCCCCAACCCAAGCTTCTGACTCAGTAGGTCTTTGGTGGAATCCACAAATCTGCATTTCTGATGAGTTTGTAGGTGATGTTGATGTTCCTGGTCCAGGGACCACACTTTGAGAAGCACTGCACTTGATGCTGGAAAAATAAAGGCTAAGAAACAAGCCCTGGGTTCGCACAATGGAAAAACGAATACAGTTACACTTTTAAAAATGTACATTAAAATCTTGCAAGTGTACATTATAATGAGCAAACAGAAAATGTGTACATTAAGTAGTTGGATAAAAGTGAAAACATCAGAAAAATGGGCAGGTGAAAAGAAAAGCCCTCTCTTTGGGAAAACAAAAACAAACCAAAGCAGTTTAAAGGCTGATCATTCTTCACAATGAATTTTTATTTTTAATTGTCAAACATATTACCAGAAAGATAATTCATAGAGGGATAAACCTCGTTGGTTATGTGCCCAACACAGTATATTCTGAGCTTCATAGGTAGCATTTCCAACCTTTCAACAACGCAGAGGTAGGTTTTATTATCTCATTTTCAAGCTTTAAGGTGAACTTGTGTTCTATAAACATAATTATACAGTATGAAACATTGTGACAAACAGTATAGGATTAGGTGCTGAGAATGTTCTTTGGGAAGACACTTCAAATGTCTGCAGCTTCCATTTCCTTATCTGTGAAAGGATACAGTACAACTCAGAGATTTCTAAAGCCATTCCAATTTTCAAATTCTAACCTCCCATAATTCTAAGAAGAAAGTGAAACTGAGATTTTCTGAAAAGACTCAGACTGACTTCAAGGAGCAGGGCTGTCCAAGTCACCAAATCAAGCTGTCAGCTAGAACTCTCTGAGGGAAATGATTAAAGATATCATCCACTTCTATATGTATGATATATAATTAAATAGAAAAATGGGGAAACCTTTGAAGGAGAAAATTATGAGAAATGATAATAAACAAGAAAGGTATTGGTAATGCTCACTTGATAATAATCCTTTTGATTCTACTAAGCTTATCATTTTCAGCCAAAAACTGCCTTGAAATATCTAACAGAACTGATTCAGTCAGGATTTATAGTAGTGTTTTTCAAACTTGTATGCACACTAGAATCACCTGTGCAGCTTCTAAAAAATATGGATACCTGTGTCTCAACCCCAGAGAATGTGACTTAATTGATGTGGAGTGTGGGGTGGACTGTGGAATTGTCAGCAAATATCCAGCTGATTATAATGTATAGACACGTTTGAGAAATGCAGATTTATAAGGTTCCTTCCTGTGCTTACACTGTTAATTATATCCCCTGCTATGGACTAGACTGTGTGCCCCAAATTCATATGTTGAAGCCCTAACCCCCCCTTGTGGCTGTATTGGAGGTAGGGCCTTTAAGGAGGTGATTAAGGCTAAGTGAGGTCATAAGGGTGGAGGCCTGGTCTGATGGAAGTGGTGTAATTATAAGAGGAAGAGACACCAGGACTCTCCACCATGTGAGAACACAAAAAGGAGGTGGCTGTCTGCAAGCCAGGAAGAGAGCTCTCACCATGAGCCAAACTGGCTGGTTCCCTGATCTCAGACTTCCCAGCCTCCAGAACTGTGAGAAAATAAATTACTGCTGTTCAAACCACCCAGTCTATGGTATATGCTATGGCAATCTGAGCTAAGACATCCTCTCTTACACCCACCCACTCTGCCTCTGATTTACCCCGAGTCCTTCCTCCCAGTGTTGGGAAAGCACACTGAATCAGGAGTTGCTAGACCAGGGTCATGTCCAAGTAAAGCACTAAACCTCTCTAAGCTTCAGTTTCTCCATCTGCATAGGAAGGATATTGATTCCTGTCTCCTGCTTTTGGAGGGGAACAAATGAGGTCATGTTTATGAGATTGCTTATAAACATGGAGCTCTGTACCTGGATGAGCTACATCAGTACCTGCCACTTTCCCTTACTCAACCAGCTTCCCTTCCACCCCCCTACTTGATTTCTCACTTGTGTCCCTTCCTCAGTGTCACCTTCCCAGTGCGTCCTCTCCTCCGTCTAGTCACCAGTCACTTGACCTCACTCCAATTTCCTCCTATCAGAGTTGTCCTTTAGAATAGATACGTTGGCAACGAATTCTCTTAGTTTTCCTTTATCTGGAAATGTCTTTATTTTGTCTTCACTCTGGACAGCTATTTTCGTTGGGTATAAAATTCTGTGTTCACAGTTCTTTTCACTCAGCACTTTAAAGAAAAATGGTGTTCTACTGTTATTTGGCTTCCATGGCTTCTGATGAGAAATCTACAGTCATTTCAATAACTGTTCCTTTCTTTTGTAACATGTACTTTTTCTCAGCTGCTTCCAGATTGTTTCTTTATCTTTTGTTTTCAGCGGTTTGATTATGATATGTCTGAGTGAGGTTTTCTTTGAGCTTTTAAAATCTGTAATATTATGTCTTTTACCAATTTGGGAAGTTTTGGCCATTATTTCCTCAATTTTTTTTTCTGAATGAATCTCTTTCTACTTTCCTTCTAGAATCCCAATGAAACAAATGTTGGACCTTTTGATATTGTTCTTCAGGTCTCCAAGGCTCTGTTCATTGTTTTCAATTTCCTTTCTCTCTTCAGATCATGTAATTAATCTACCCTGAAATTCACTGACTCTTTCCTCTGTCATCTTCACTCTGCTACTGAGCTCATCCAGGGAATTTAAAAAATTTCAGATACTGTATTTTTTACTTCTAAAACTTTTTTTTGGTTCCTTTTTGTAATCTCTATGTCTCTACTGAGAATATTCTTCTGTTCAAGTTGTTTCCGTTTGTCTTATGGAGCACAGTTATAATAGCTGCTTTAATGTCTTTGTCTGATAATTGCAACATCTGAGTCAATTAGAAAGTTGGCATCCATTGTCTTATCCTTTGAATACCATTCACATCTACTTGTTCTCTCTTATGTTACATAATTTTGGATTGTATCTTGAAAAAATTTTTTTTTTAGGTTGAAGCATCTTGGTTTTTAAAACATACATATAGTTTCTATTGAAGTATAGTTGATTTACAATGTGTTAATTTCAGGTGTACAACACAATGATTCAGTTATATATACATACATAAATATACATATATGCATATATGTATATATATATATTCTTTTTCAGATTTTTTCCATTATAGGTTATTACAAAATATTGACTATAGTTCCCTGTGCTATACAGCAGATCCTTGTTGGTTATCTATTTTATATATAGTAGTATGTATATGTTAATCCCAAACTCCTAATTTATCACTCCCTGTCCCTTTCCCCTTTGGCAACCATAAGTTTGTTTTCTATGTCTGTGGGTCTGTTTCTGTTTTGTAAGTAAGTTCACTTGAATTTTTTTTAAGATTCCACATATAAGTGATACCATATGATATTTGTCTTTCTTGGTCTGGCTTACTTCACTTAGTATAATAATCTCTATGTCCATCCATTTGCTGCAAATGACATTATTTCATTCTTTTTATGGCTGAGTAATATTCCATTGTATATATATTCCACATCTTCTTCAAATATTACATTTTATAGACTCTAAATCTATTATAATTCTCTGTATAACTTTAATTTTTTCAGCAGACAATCAATGTGCTAGGTTCAGAATGTCAGTGCCTCACTTTCTGTGGGCAGTGGTTCCAATCTCAGTTTAGTGTCCAAAGCCTTTGCTATCCTGTTTTTGAGTCTTTCCCATCCATGTACAGCTTAGGGGAGAACCTGGGACTTATGTAGTTCCCATAGTTAAAATTAGAGAACCCCTTTCTCCAGCTCTCTTCTCTGAGGCTACCCCCACATGCTGACCAACAGATCCTCTTTTCTTGGTTACTCTGCCCCCAAAGATAAGGGACAGAGTAATTTCTCTTTAAGTTCAGCTATCTAGCCTTCTACTCAGCTCCAAACTGGAGCCCACCTTTAGAGCAAAACCATGAGAGAAAAGAAGAAAAAAATGGAGATTTCTTCTATGATCTCTGACACACAGGGGGCCCTTTTCCTAGTTCTTCTGGCCAGAAATATGGGGGTTTTATCAAGTTTAAGCCACCTGCTCCATGGCCACCATGGAGCTCCAGGACTGGGGCTCTGCACAAGGCCAAAAAAGAAAATGAGAAACTCATGCCCCTTTACAATATCTGCTTCTATTTACTTTTCAGAGTTCTTCAGTAGTTGCTTTTTGTGTTTTGTCCAGTTTTCAGTTGCAATCAGTGGAAGAGAGAGACAGCATGGGCTCACTCCATCCTGAGGCCAAAGTAAGCTTAGTCCTTCTTGACCAGACCATATATTTCATCATATTTATATCTATTTTTCCGTCTTACATCTTATCTTCTCTCTCCTCTTTGCCTATATTTTTCATATTTCCTCTTTCCTTGTCTCTTGTTTTCCATAATTTTGCTGATTTTATTATATTCTATATGCTATCTGTATCTACAATTATACCCATATCTAATATATGTAGTATATATAATATATAACATACAATATACATTGTATATATGTATATGTATACATACATTATATATAATATACATACATTTTATAGATATAGTGTATACCATATATAACATAAGATACATTGTATATATGTATATATGTGAAGTATACATACATATATAGTATTTTACATATGTACTACATACATATATAGTGTTTTATTGCATAATTATACCAACATTTATCATATGTGCAGTTGAGCATTTTTGTTCCCACTTTAAGGCCACTACAAATAGTTCTGTTATGAACATTCTAGTACCTGACCCTTAGCGAATATATATTTTTCTGTTATATACATTGGGATATATATACACTGGGGTAAAATTGTTGGGTCATAGGATATGCACATTTTCAGCGTTAGTAGACACCCAGGAATATTTATTTTAAAATAACTTCTCCCATGATTTTGATACATAGCAGAAACTGTGAACAGCTGCCCTTGAACTGACTATGCTTGCCTCTTCTCCATCTCCTATTTTCTCTTTAGCTATACGTCCACAGCCACTTCCCCACGCAGCCTAACAAGGGCACAGAGATCTCAGAGCCACAGCAGCCTTGTCCTCTCCAGGTTCCACTGCGCTGGGGCTCGGCCAGGAGCCTACATCTCAGACAAGAAAAGCCCTGGTCATCAAGGGAGAAAGCAGACCCTGAGTCTTCAAATTCTGGAGGTCTGTCGCTCAGTTCCTCTCCTATCCCATCTCCACAAGAATGCAGGGCTCCTCCTGCTCCCCAAGAACCTGTGGTCCTTACTCTTTTCCCTCTTACGTTTCTATTCCTTGACCCACCCCAGGCATTTATATCTAGTTCTGGTTTTGTCAAGGCCAGTGGCTCCTTTTTTTTGCCCTCCTAGAGTTTTATCTCCCTTGCCCCTTTGTTTTGGGGACCCCTGCAGCCCTAATTGGTAAGCCCCTCTGTTCTACAATCTCTATTTGTCTCCATGAGTTCTCATTGCTCATCTTCTACCAGGGAAAATCCAAACAAACAAGGGTATTTCAGAGTTGTCAACTCTAATGCACTCAGGTTACATTTTTCATCTTGTCTGACATTTGCTAGAGCTGTAATTTCTTCCGAATGTGCCTCTTCCTTGTCTTTCATCATCAGTTCCCTAGTTGAAGAGAGCATGTATAACCTCTGGACCAAATCAGTGGTGGTCCCAGAACTGTTACTATGACCATTCCCTAATTCAAAGAAATGCTGCTGCTGGGAATCTAATTCACCCAAAGGCTCACTGTTCTCCATCTCTATTTCATATACCTCAGGAAGAAGGCTGAAGTGACAGAGAAAAATGAAGAAAAATATGTTAACCAAGTCCCTTTTAGGATTCAGTGTAGATACAGACAGATAATGTAACAGGAATCAATTTTATGCATGTTATTGGAATAGTCCAAATGCAGTTTGTGGATGAAATTTGACTGAGGGGCAACTTTTTAATTCCAAAGGGAAATTAGACATTTGTGCCCATGGTTTAGGGTTCCAAACCAATATTATTCTCATCACTGAATTTTTACTGAGTACTTAGGGTTGGACTTTGCAAAATCAAACTTAAACGAATTCTTCCTGCCAGTCTCCATATGGGTTCTGTTTTTGAAACAGGAAACGTTTTTGTTGCCGCTTTGTGAGTTTTTCTTTTTCATCTCTTTCTTCTGCTCTAAAACTATTACATCTAACCTTTGATATTATATGTTTTCTGTTTTAACAGTACCCAATATTTGAATGATATGATATAGTTACTAATAAGGTATTAATAGGGGTCTCTTTTTTCATAAAAGCTACAAAATTGGAAACATGGTTCTTTCAAATATGGATCATATTCTATGTACTATTAACACCAGATCTGTGGTGTTGTCACAAATCAGGAACATTTAAAACACACCCCCCCCACACACACACCCACACACCCCGCAACGAAACTTGCATCCTGAAAACTAAAATGCCATTTCTTTCAAATTATTTTCTTAAGGACTGTTTCCAGTGGTAGTATTACCCAAATTGTGAAATTTGTCAACTCACAATACAGTGTTTTCTGTGCCACCATTCTCTGGGTTGGGAGAGGTGATGTTAACACATTTGGGTCTCATATCTGCAGGGGGATATTTGTTGATGGCACCTGGAGAGAGAGTGGGTGGTTAGTCTAAATTTTATCCTTCCATATTCTATCACCCAAAGTCAGTTCATCTTTTCCTGTGGTTGGAGGTGTTTCCAAGAGCAAGTTAATTTTATAAGGGACTCAGCAAAGTATGAACCTTCTGACTTTGCAATACCTTGTTGGCAAAGTCAGTGAGATATAGCAGTGATTGAGTCAAAAATTCTCATGCTCTGTGTGTCACAGGCTTGCAATATAATTCAAGGATGTCTCTTAATCCCTTATAACATCCGGCTCTCTCACTCTAAAAGGAAGATGTTTCTAGAAGACAGTATTACTATTGAAATTGTCTGCCCTAATTATCTTGAGGTTGGAAGAAAGCATCATTTTTTTTTTTTTTTGCAAGTGACAAGCTTGCCACTAAATATAAATTCTGAGTGCCAAGATGCTGAGGGTTCCATGAGCCCTGGGCTTTATGAGTGCCAGAAAATCTGCATCTCTCTGATTCCCCATTAAACTTGCAGTAGCTACAGACAACCATTCAGGGTGGCCTCTGTCACACTCCTAATTCCCGGCACAGGCCCGGACTTGCTTGATGCTACAAGCTCTTAGGTTTGCTACTATAATCATGCCTGGAATTACAGCTCATGGACAGAGACTGGGCAGTCTCTCTCAAATGCCTACTGTGAAAAGACTCCCTTAAACCCCTTGCCTGGCTGTGCCTGAACCAGCTGTCTGAGACAGAGGCTCTAGAAGAGATTTGTCCCCATGGCTCTTAAGAATTCAAGTCAGAAGCAAAGTTGATTTACAGTGACAAGATGAAACAGACGTCCTTGGAGTAGGTGGAGGGTGGTGGGAGTGGGGTATTGTTCATTACAGTGATACCACTGTAATCGTTTATTAAAGCTTTAGTAATTGATGTATAGTTTAATGGATTAGAGCACAGCTCTGGGGTCACAATGCATAGGATTGAGTCTAGAATTTGCCAACTATTAACTGTCAGCTTTTGAGCAATTGATTTAATGTCTGTGAACCTCAGTTTTCTCACTTGTAAAATGGGAATAATTCTACTTTCCTTAGAGGGCTGTCTTGAGGATTAAATGATACAATCCTTTAAAAAACTTGGCACATAGTAAACACAGATTAGGATTAAAAGACACTTTTCACTTTCTGGCAAAGACCCTGACAGTGGGACAGCAGAGCTCAAGGTCACTAGGACCTGGGATTTTCTCTGTGGTTTTCTCATTGCCTCCTACTCACACCTAGACTCCACCACTCTTGACAAGTGAGAATCATGTTACTAAGTCAACTGGTGGATTGTACAAAGAGGTATCTATTGGAAAAGCAACAGAAGAGAAAAACTTAAATGACTTACGTCTGATTGAATGGACAAATGGCTTGACATATTTGACGATATAGTTCAAATCTGGCTTGTGGGTTCGGCCAAGTTGGACTAAGTGATGATCCAGTGGGTGGCTGGCTAATACTTCTAATTCCTTGTCATTGTGTAGAGGACCAAAGGAAAACACAAATATGGAGTAGCCCTGACACTTGGCTCTCAGAGATACATTTCTTAAGACTCCCTTGTCTAAAGGGTTGGTTTCACCAGCAGATATAACAAAGATAACTTTGTTTTTCCTCAGGTTGGGGATTCCTACAAAGACATTGTCAATTGTCCATTGTAAGGCATGGCCAATAAAAACATCTCCATTAAGCTGCTGAAGGGAGTCTTGGAGATGATGTTTCATTTGGTGTATACTGTTATAAGTAACCAAATCAAATTCTAGGTAGATGGGGCATTCTTCTGTGTTGGGCATATAGCCTGGAGGAGAGTAGGTCAGGACTGCCACTCTGTCTCCCAAGGTGGAGGTCAGTGGATCTGGGGCCAGGTGAAAGTAATCAAGCACTGAGGTTATAAAAGCTTTCACTTCCTTAAACTCATCATTTCCTATTCTTTGGGAAGCATCTATGAGAAAAGCCACATCCATGTAATATTCTTGAAGAGCGGCATCTCTAAGTTCATAAGTAGGACCTGGTTCTTCTTTTCTGCCACGGTTTTCCTGTCCTGAAACAGAATAACTCAAGTCACTATTTTTAGTAGAAGGAAAACCTTGAAACTCCTAGCCAAGAATGGCAATACACAGCATGAGGTGTTGTCATACTTCATTCCCACACCCATGGTGTACGTTACTAATCAATATCAGTACTTGTTCCCAGATGCATTCTCTAAGTACATCTCTACACAGTGTGTGGAGAGCCATTACCGCTTGACAGGTATTGTCACATGTGAAGAAACCTATTTGCTACCCCATCTCTGATCTTTGTCAAAGGATTGATGGATCCTCCAGCTATTTTCGTATGCAAGGTGAAAAACATACAGTGATTTTTAGTGCATGCCACATGGTTACAAAATTTGGAGTACATACTGCATGAGATTTCATTATACATAATGACCCCAAGAGAAAAGTAAATATGTCAAAGTCACATTTATTGATGACATCTTTATATACATGCTTAAAATATGCACCATAGTATGATGTCATGAGAAGAAGTATAAATGCTGACTTTAGAATCCAAATTCTGTGTAAGACATGACATACTCTAAGACCTTGGTACTCAAAGTACCAGTCCGCAAACAGCTTATTGGCCCATGACAAGATAAGAAGTTTGCACCATGATGTAAGTCAACTACATCACTAAGCACACAAATTATTTCATCTGATTTTATTTTATTTATTTATTTTTTGTATCAAGACCTTCTCAAGGAAGGAAACAGTGCCCCAGTTACACTCTGATGCTAACTTCTTATCTTGTTGGAGGCCAGCACTTCAAGTGGCTCTGCTCTAAAGGGTCATGAAACCATGTCTACAATCATGGGGACGATGGCTGGTTGGTGAGGTCACAACAGGAAATGTCAGCTCAGAAAGACAGGAGGACGTGGTCAATATTCTTTTTTTTTCTATGAAAGAAGTATGTTTGTGAACCTAATCAAGCAAGAATTAGATTCCTAACTGGCAAAAACTTATTACTGTCCAATTGTGCTTGGCCCATTATTCATGCTTTGCATCTATTACTTTATTTAATCCTCACAGCAACCACCCTCACAAATGAATTGATTAACCTGTATAAATGCCACAAAAGTTTAATATTGAAATAGAATGCAGAAAAACAACACCAGGGATAATGTTATTAACAAGACAAATACTATCAGATGACTTCTGAATGCTCAATGATCTCTGCATTCCTGGGGTCAACTCCACATTATCTTTTTTTATCTATTGTAGGATTTTTTTCTGACAAATAAAATTTGTATATATTTAAAGTGTACAACGTTCATCAAAAAGTATACAAATAAGAAATGCTAGAGAGGGTGTGGAGAAAAAGGAACCCTCCTACATTGCCGATGGGAATGTAAATGGGTGCAGCCATTATGGAGAACAGTATGGAGGTTCTTTAAAAAACTAAACATAGAACCACCATATGATCCAGTGATCCTACTCCTGGGCATATATCTGGAGAAAACTATAATTCGAAAGGATACATGCACCCCAATGTTCATGGCAGCACTATTTACAATAACCAAGACATGGAAGCAACCTAAGTGTCCATAGACAAATGAATGGATAAAGAAGATATGGTATATATACACAATAGAACAGTACTCAGCCATAAAAAAGAATAAAATAATGCCACTTGCAGCAACATGGATGGATCTAGAGATGATCATACTTAGTGAAGTAAGTCAGACAGAGAAAGACAAACATCATATAATATTGCTTATATGTGGAATCTAAAACAATGATACAAATGAACTTATTTACAAAAACAGAAATAGACTCACAGACACAGAAAAGAAACTTATGGTTACCGAAGGGGAAAGCGAGGGGCGAGGGATAAATTAGGAGTTTGGGATTAACATATACACACTACTATATGTAAAATAGATAATCAACAAGGGCCTACTGTATAGCACAGGGAACTATACTCAATATCTTGTAATAACCTATGCTAGAAAAGGATTTTTAAAAGAATATATAGATACACATATATATGTATGTATAACTGAATTACTTTGCTGTACACCTGAAGCTAACACAACATTGTGAATCAACTATATTTCAATAAAAAATTTTAAAAATTGAATAAAAAAATTAATAATAAAGTGTACAATGTTTTGATATAAATATACCTTGTATAATGATTGCCACATCAAGCTAATATGGTTGCATTTGATTTGCTAACATTTTCTCCATCAAATCTAAATGAGATCCTTGCCGGGTAGAGTAATCTTGGTTGTAGGTTCTTCCCTTTCATCACTTTAAGTATATCATGCCACTCCCTTCTGGCTTGCAGAGTTTCTGCTGAGAAATCAGCTGTTAACCTTATGGGAGTTCCCTTGTATGTTATTTGTCGTTTTTCCCTTGCTGCTTTCAATAATTTTTCTTTGTCTTTAATTTTTGCCACTTTGATTACTATGTGTCTCGGCGTGTTTCTCCTTGGGTTTATTCTGTATGGGACTCTCTGCGCTTCCTGGACTTGGGTGGCTATTTCCTTTCCCATGTTAGGGAAGTTTTCGACTATAATCTCTTCAAATATTTTCTCTGGTCCTTTCTCTCTCTCTTCTCCTTCTGGGACCCCTATAATGCGAATGTTGTTGCGTTTAATGTTGTCCCAGAGGTCTCTTAGGCTGTCTTCATTTCTTTTCATTCTTTTTTCTTTAGTCTGTTCCGCAGCAGTGAATTCCACCATTCTGTCTTCCAGGTCACTTATCCGTTCTTCTGCCTCAGTTATTCTGCTACTGATTCCTTCTAGTGTAGTTTTCATTTCAGTTATTGTATTGGTCATCTCTGTTTGTTTGTTCTTTAATTCTTCTAGGTCTTTGTTAATCATTTCTTGCATCTTCTCAATCTTTGCCTCCATTCTTATTCTGAGGTCCTGGATCATCTTCACTATCATTATTCTGAATTCTTTTTCTGGAAGGTTGCCTATCTCCACTTCATTTAGTTGTTTTTCTGGGGTTTTTTCTTGTTCCTTCATCTGGTACATAGCCCTCTGCCTTTTCATCTTCTCTATCTTTCTGTAACTGTGGTTTTTGGTCCACAGGCTGCAGGATTGTAGTTTTTCTTGCTTCTGTTGTCTGCCCTCTGGTGGTTGAGGCTATCTAAGAGGCTTGATGGGAGGCTCTGGTGGTGGGTAGAGCTGACTGTTGCTGTGGTGGTCAGAGCTCAGTAAAACCTTAATCCACTTGACTGTTGATGGGTGGGGCTGGGTTCCCTCCCTGTTGCTGTGGCGGTCAGAGCTCAGTAAAACCTTAATCCACTTGACTGTTGATGGGTGGGGCTGGGTTCCCTCCCTGTTGGTTGTTTTGCCTGAGGCAACCCAACACTGGAGCCTACCAGTGCTCTTTGGTGGGGTTAATGGCAGACTCTGGGAGGGCTCACGCCAAGGAGAACTTCCCAGAACCTCTGCTGCCAGTGTCCTTATCCCCACGGTGAAACAGAGCCACCACTCGCCTCTGCAGGGGACCCCCCAACACCAGCAGGTAGGTCTGGTTCAGTCTCCCCCAGGGTCACTGCTCCTTCCCCTGGGTCCCGATGCACACATTACTTTGTGTGTGCCCTCCAAGAGTGGGGTCTCTGTTTCCCCCAGTCCTGTCAAAGTCCTGCAATCAATTCCCACTAGGCTTCAAAGTCTGATTCTCTAGGAATTCCTCCTCCCGTAGCCGGACCCCCAGGTTGGGAAGCCTGACGTGGGGCTCAGAACCTTCACTCCAGTGGGTGGACTTCTGTGGTATAAGTGTTCACCAGTCTGTGAGCCACCCACCTAGCAGTTATGGGATTTGATTTTACTCTGATTGAGCCCCTCCTACCGTTTCACTGTGGCTTCTCCTCTGTCCTTGGACGTGGGGTATCCTCCTTGGTGAAGTCCAGGGTCTTCCTGTCAATGATTGTCCAGCAGCCAGTTGTGATTCTGGTGCTCTCGCAAGAGGGAGTGAGAGCACGTCCTTCTACTCCGCCATCTTGGTTAATCCCTTGATTTGCTAACATTTTGTTTAGAATTTTTGCACCTATGTTCACGAGGAATGTTGGTCTGTAGTTTCCTTTACTTGTAATGTCTTTGTCTGGTTTTGGCCTCAAAGAATGAGTTTGTAAGCATTCCTTCCTATTTAATATTCTGGAAGAGTTTATGTAGAATTGATATTATTTCTTCCTTAAATGTTTTGTTGAAGTCACCAGTGAAGTCATCTGGGCTTGGAGTTTTCTTTATGGAAAGTTTTGAACTACAAATTCAATTTCTTTAATAGGTTTAGGAATATTTAGGTTACTTTTCCTTGAGTGAGGCTTGGTAATTCGTGCATTGCAACTAATTTGCCTATTTCACCTAAAATCTCTAACTTATAGGCAAAAACTGCTTATAATATTCCCTGATTATCCTTTTAATATCTGTAGAATATTTCTCCTCTCTCATTCCTGATATTGGTAATTTGTGTAATTTCTTTTTTACTGGTGAGTTTGACTATGGATTTATCAATTTAGTTGATCTTATCAAAAAACCACTTTTGGTTTTATTGATTTTTCTCTTTTCTATTTCATTGAGTTCTGCTTTAATTTTATTACTTCCTTTCTTCTCCTTACCTTAGGTTTAACTTGTTCTTCTTTTTCTAATTTCTTAAGATGAAAGTTGAGGTCATTGATTTGAAAACTTTCTTCTTTACCAGTATAGGCATTTAATGCTATGAATGACATCCTAAGTACTGCTTTAGTGGAATCTCACAAATTCTAGTATATTGTGATTTTATTTTCATCTATTTCAAAATACTTGCTAATTTTGCCTTTGCTTTTTTCTTTGACCATGGATTATTTAGAAGTGCTTTATTTAGTTTCCAAATACTTGGGGATTTTTCAAAGATCTTCCTACTATTGATTTCAACTTAATTCTGTTTTGGTCAGAGAATATACTTGGAATGATTTGAAACCTTTCCAATTTTGAGAATTGTTTTATGGTCTACAGTATGGTCTGTCTTGGTAAATGTTTCACATGTACTTGAAAAGAATGTGTATTTGCTATTTTGTGTGCAGTGTTCTGTTAATATCAATTAGGTCAAATTAACTGATACTGTTGTTCAGGCCTACGATATTCCTGCTGATTTTCTGTCTATTCTTTTGTCAGTTATTGAGAGAGGTATTGAAACCCACTGAGGATATTTTCATTTTTTTTTTAAAGTCTTTATTCTCCTTGAGTTTTATTTTGGATAATTTCTATGGCTACATCTTCAAGGTCACTAGTCTTTTCTTTTATCAAACCTAATTTTCCATTAATCCCATCCAGTGTATTGTTCATCCTAGGCACTGCAGCTTTCATCTCTACAAATTCTATTTAATTTTTTTTTTTTTTACATTTTCCATGTCTCTGCTTAACTTTTTAACATATGGAGTATAGTTACAATAACTGTTTTAATTTCTTTGTTAATTCTAACATCTTTGTCAGTTCTGATTTGGTTTTGAGTGATTGTACTTTTGATGATGGGTTCTTTCTGCTTTTTATGCCAGACATTATGAAATTTGCCTTGTTGGATATGGGATAGTTTTATATTCTTATAAATATCCATATGATTTGTTTTGGGAGACAAGTTACATGAAAATGGTTTGATCTTTTTGGGTCTTGCTGTTATGATTTGTTAGGTATGTGCAGAGTGGTACTTAATTTAAGGCTATTTATTCCCCACTACTGAAGCAAGACCTTCCTGAATTTTCTTCCCAGTACTCTATGAATTATGAGTTTTTCCAGTCTCGCTGGTGGTAACAGGCACTATCCCTGGTCCTGTGAGCAATGGGCATTATCTTCTAATTCTTTCAGAAGAATGTTCCCCCATGCTCAGGTCATTTCCTCACATGCTCATGCTATCAGCACTCTGATGAATGATGAAGGGGCATCCTCTGTAGAGCTCTGGGTTTCTCTCTCTGCACAGCTCTCTCCTCTCTGGTGTTCTGTCCTGTGAACTCTTACCACCTTGTTCTCCCTGAACTCTCAGCTCTGTTTCCTCATCTCAAGGAGTATACTGGGTTCCACCTGAATTCCCCTTCCTGAACCATGGCCTGGAAACTCTCTCTTGGCAGTAAGGTGGAGAAATCATAGGGTTCATCTCATTGGTTTCTCATCTCTCAGGGATCACTTTTATTTCTTGAAGTCCAGTGTCCTGACAATTGTTGTTTCATTTCATATATATATATATTTCTTTTTGTTATTTCAATTGGTAGGTAAATCCAGTTCCTATTACTTCACCTTGGGCATTTCTAATAGATGAGAACTAACCATCTTGTTTGAGATATTCCTATATTCTCTCCCTTCTTACAAAGGACTAAGAACTGGTCATTAATGTACCAGACTTTTCCTTTATCAATACATTCATAGTCATTGAACAGGATTTTACATTTCATGAGCTGTTTGAAATCTATGGACCTCCAATCCTCCACCAAGAACCTAGTTTCAAATTCTTAGAATTTTTGATCAATATCAAGATTCTTAATTACTAAATATAAAAGTGGAAGTGCAGACAAAAGCATAAATATATTTGTCTATGCAATGGATGCAATGTAATATACTTTAGCCCTAAAATACTGCCAAAACCTCTTCTAGAGTTCTTGGCAATAGTGTATCAGGATGTGTGAAGATTAGTTAAATGGACATTTCTTTCCTTTTGAGTTTACAATCCTGGAATTTACTAATCATTACCTGCTCTGCCACCAGGATCTCCATTTTGGCTTTTTAAAGAAGGCCAATCAACACACTTTGTTAAAACATAAGGAAAATTATTTCATAAAAGTTCTGGTAGAAGAGGAAGGGGTAGAAATGAAAAAGGAGAAATTACAACTGATATCACAGAGATACAAAACATCATGAGATACTACAATCAATAGTTACATGTCATACATACTACTATATATAACATAGATAACTAATAAAGACTTACTATATCACACAGGGAACTCTACTCAATACTCTGTAATGACCTATATGGAAAAAGAATCTAAAAAAAGAGTGGATATATGTATATGTATAACTGATTCACTTTGCTGTACAGCAGAAAGTAACACAACATCGTAAATCAACTATACTCCAATAAAAATTAAAGAAAAAAAAACCAGTTACATGTCAACAAATTAGACAACCTAGAAGAAATGGATAAATTCCTAGAAACATGCAATCTTCCAAGACTGAATCAGGAAAAAATACACAGTCTGAACAGAGTGGTCACTAGTATTAAAATTGAATTAGTAATCAAAAAGCTCCCAGCAAACAAATGTCCAGAACTGATCAGCTTCATGGGGGAATTCTACCAAACATACAACAAAGTGCTAATACCTATCCTTCTCAAACTATTCCAAAAAATTGAAGAGGAGGGAACACTCCCAAATTCATTGCAGGAGGCCAAAATTACCCTGATACCAAAACCAGAAAAAGACACTACAAAAAAAAGAAAATTACTGGCCAATATCTCTGATGAATATAGATGCAAAAATCCTCAACAAAATAGTAGCAAACCTAATTCAACAATATATAAAAAGGATCATACACCATGATCAAGTGGGATTTATGCCAGGGACACAACAATGGCTCAATATTCACAAATCAATCAGTGTGATACACCACATTAACAAAAGGAAGGACAAAAATCACATGATCACCTCAATAGATGCAAAAAGCATTTGACAAAATTCAACATACACTCATGATAAAAACTTTATAGCACAGGGAACTATACTCAATATTTTGTAATAACCTATATGGGAAAAGAATCTGAAAAAATCTATATATATGTATAAAACACACACACACATAAGTGAATCAGTTTGATCTACACCTGAAAATAACACATTGTAAATCAACTATACTTCAATTAAAAAAAATAAATTAAAAGCAAACAAAACAAAACAAAGCAAAAACTGTGGATATGCAGGAAACATATCTTAACATAATAAAGGTCATTTATGACAAGCCCACAGCTAACATCATATGCAATGATGAAAAGCTGAAAGGTTTTACTCTAAATTCAGGAACAAGACAAGGATATCCACTCTTGCCACTTCTATTTAACATAGTATTGGAAATCCTAGTGACAGTAATCAGACAAGAAAAAGAAATAAAAGGCATCCAAATTGGATGGGAAGAAGTAAAATTGTCACAGTTTGTAGATGACACTACACTATATATGGAAAACTCTAAAGTCTCCACCAAAAAACCATTAGAACTAATAAATGAATTCAGTAAAGTTGCATGATACAAGATTAGTATACAGAAATCTGTTGCTTTTCTATACACTAATAATGAACTCTCAGAAAGAGAAAGCAGGAAAACAATCCTGTTTAAAATCACATCAAAAAGAATAAAATACCTAGGAATAAACTTAGCCATGGAGGTGAAAGACCTATACCTTGAAAACTATAAAACATTGATGAATGAAGGAAATTAAAGGTGATACAAATAAATGGAAAGATAGCCTGTGTTTGTAGATTAGAAGAATTAATATTGTTAAAATGTCCACACTATCCAAAGCAATCTATGGATTTAATGCAATCTCTACCAAAATATCTATGACATTTTTCACAAAACTAGAACAAATAATCCTAAAATTCATGTGAAACCACAAAAGATCCTGAATAACCAAAGCAATATTGAGAAAAAAGGACAAAGCTGGAGATACCACCATCCCAGACTTCAGACTATACTACAAAGCTACAATAATCAAAACAGCAAGGTACTGGCACAAAAACAGACACATAGATCAATGGAACAGAATAGAGAGCCCAGAAATAAGCCCACACACTTATGGTTAATTAGTCTACAACAAAGGAGGCAAGAATATACAATGGAGAAAAGAGCCTCTTCAATAAGTGGTACTGGGAAAACTGGACAGCTACATGTAAAACAATGAAATTAGAAAATTTCCTCATACCATATACTAAAATAAGCTCAAAATGGATTAAACACTTCAATATAAGACCAGAAACCACAAAATTCCTACAAGAGAACATAGGCAAAACACTCTTTGACATAAATTGTAGCAATAATTTTTTGATCTGGCTCCTAAGGCAAAGAAAAAAGAAAGCAAAAATAAAGAAATGGGACCTAATGAAACTTAAAAGCTTTTGCACCGCAAAGGAAGCCATCGACAAAACAAAAATACAGCTTACTGAATGGGAGAAAATATTTGCAAATGATATGACTGATAAGGGGTTAATATTCAACATATATAAAGGGCTCGTAGAACTTGATATCAAAAAAACAATCCAATCAAAAAAAGAGCAGAAGACCTGAAGAGACCTTTTTTACAAAGAAGACATACAGATGGCCAACAGGCACATGTAAAGATGATCAACATTGCTAATCATCAGAGAAATACAGATCAAAACCACAGTGAGATATCACTTCACACCTGTCATAATAGCCATCATCAAAGAGTCACAAATAACAAATGCTGGTGAGGATGTGAAGAAAAGAGAACCCTCCTACACTGTTGGTGGGAATGTAAATTGGTGCAGCCACTATGGAAAATGGTATGGAGGTTCCACACACAAAAAAACTAGAAACAGAACTACCATATGATCCAGCAATCCCACTCCTGGGTATGTATCTGAGGAAAGTGAAGACACTAATTTGAAAAGATACATGTACCCCAATGTTCATAGCAGCATTATTTACAATAGCCAAGATATGGAAGCAACTTAAGTGTCCACCATATGATGAATGGATAAAGAAGACATTACATATATATATATATATATATATATATATATATATATATATATATATATATACATATACATACACACACACACATGAAATATTACTCAATCATAAAAAAAATGAAATTTTGACATTTGCAACAACATAGATGGACCTGGAGGATACCATGCTTAGTGAAATAAGTCATACAAAGACAAATGTTGTATGTTTCTACTTTTATGTGGAATCTAAAAAATAAAACAAATAAATGAATGTAATGAAACAAACTCACAGATACAGAGAACAAACCAGTGGTTACCAGTGAAGAGAGGGAAGGGGGAAGGGGCAAGATAGAGGTAGGGGATTAAGAGGTACAAACTACTATGTATAAAGTAAATAAGCTACAAGGATATATTGTACAGCACAGGGAATATAGCAAATATTTTATAATAACTTTAAATGAAATATAATCTATAAAAATATTGAACCACTATGTTGTACAACTGAAACTAATATAATATTGTAAATAAACTATACTTCATTAAAATAAGAGGAAGGGTTGACTTATCATGTTAGTAAAATATTTTTTCATACATTGCCCACACCAGAAATAGTACTCTTTTTTTCCCATTTTCTCTTTATAAATGAGCAAAATCTCAATCCTTTTCCAAAGTACCCAGCAGAACTATTTTCTAAAGAGGTATATTTTACCTCTAAAATCTCTAAAAATAGGTTTTCTACCTATTACAGGATTAGCATGAGAATCAAAGAAGTTAAATGCTGAACTTTAAAATTTAGTCAAACACTAAATAATCACCTATGATTATTCTGCTTTGAGTCTAAATTATCTTATTAGGAAAGATTGGGCCTTTAAAAACATTTTCCTTCAAGAAAATCTGGCAGAAGTGTGGATAAAGGTTACCCACAGCTCAGAGCAATGTTGTGTATTTTCTGGAAATGTCACCATGCCAAATTCTTATCTCTAACTCTGTGGAAGAATTTCCTCAGAATGGCAGAGGAGGAAGGGTTTGCTCACTTGTTATGGCTTGAAAGGAATGACGGATGCAGCTGGATTTCCAGGGAAGTGCCCCCAGGGATTAGCCTAATTTCGGCTGAGATTTAAGCCACAGGGCCAGGTGTACTCCAGTAACTTTTGGGAGAAGCGGAGGTGGAAAGGGAATTGAGGGAGATTGAGCCATCTGGACTGGGATTGCATATGCTGTGGAGCTATGGTATTTGTGAGAAATCTCAAGATATGCATGAGTTATCTTGTGGTCTGCCTTGGAATTTGTACAGGTGCCAAAATTAGCCATGTGTTCTCTATAGTCAAGCTATATGGACAATTGTGGCTACTTTATATGTACATTTCTGTCCACAAGGACTGCAGCAGATATTTTTCAAGTTAACCTTTTTTATAAGACTTCCTATGAGTCTGGCAATGCTTTCTTTTTCAATTTTTCCATTTTCTCAGTATTGAATTGAGCATCCAGTATGCTTCAGGTCTTGTGCTCAGCTTCATGCCTATCTCCTCTCATTTAATATTCCACACAGCACTATAAGGATGAAATTATCATTGCACTCATTTTACAGATGAGCAAGCTGAGGCTTGGAGGGGGCAAATGACTTGGTCAAGAAAAGACAGCCTGTAAGTGGTAGAGGCAGGATTTGCACCCAGCTCTGTGTAACACCTTCAGAAGAACTGCTCATCAGATTTGAGTGTGGAACAGACACATTAAGGGATACAGTAGCCACCTTGCCAAAGGCCCAGGACTTGGTTTGAAGAACAAGGGTCTCAGTCAGTGCTATTCCTAGTGATTGAAGCTACTAAAGAAAATTTTCTTCCAAAAGTAAGCCGTTAAATAAAATTTGCAGTATTTTCTTCTCTAGGCATTATGGAACAGTGGAACAGTTATGAGCAGAACTTTTGGAGTTTGAGGTCAGTCTATACCATTTGTTAGCTCTGTGATTCTGGGTCTCTCCCATGCCTCTGTTACATTATCTAAAAATTTATAAAATTGTTATAATAAACTATAACCTTATAAGGTTTTTGAGAGAATTAAATAAAAATTTCACAGTGCCTAGCATATCCTAAGCACTCTATAAATATATTTTTTAGAAGGGAAAAAAACAGAGAAAAGTCTCAGATATCTGAAAATCCTACCCATGATACTATATTCTGTAAACCAGAATTTCCAAAAAATGCAAAGTCAGCTGATATTAGTGGAACACAATGGACATGTGTACAAGCTCATTCTGTTGTGTTTACGCATACTTTAACTGCAGAGGAGTTGGAATGACTTACACACCTCTCCATTTCACACTGCTAACCCAGACCTGTCTGGTGAGGCCACTGGTCAAGCTCTAGGCTGGGGCACATGTCTCTTATGTGTCTCTGACTGTGTGTCATTGATTTTAGGCCAAAGGGAAATAGAGACATATTTTTCAATCTCTTGTTTTGTTAGATGTGTTCCTCTCTCCACCACTTGCCTGAACAAGTAGGAGTCACTGTCTTAAAATCAACTTCATCATTTTCCCCGAAGACAGAAAAAATATCGTTCTTGGCCTAGAGTTTTCTAGGTGGCATTTGGTCCAAACGACTCACCCTTGCCATCTATGTCACACTCTGAAACAACAATCTACAGAAAGATACCAGCACACTGAGAAAAGTCATGCATGCTTTAAGAGTTATTTATACCCAGACCACATGAATCTTTGTTTTTTTTAAATTTTTATTGAAATGTAGTTGATTTACAGTGTTGTGTTAATTTCAGGTATACAGCAAAGTGATTCAGTTATACATATATATATATTCTTTTTTAGATTCTTTTCCATTATAGGTTATTACAAGATATTGAGTGTAGTTCCTTGTACTATACAGAAGGTCCTTGATGTATATCTATTTTATATATAGCAGTGTGTATATTTTAATCACGAACTCCCAATTTATCCCTCCCACTTTGGTAACCATAAGTTTGTTGTCTATGTCTGTGAATCTGTTTCTGTTTCATAAATAATATCATTTGTGTTGTATTTTAGAGTCTATATATAAGTGATATCATATAATATTTGTCTTTCTCAGTCTGACTTATTTCACTTAGTATGATAATCTCTAGGTCCATCCATGTTGCTGCAAATGGCATTATTTCATTATTTTTTATGGCTGAGTAATATTCCATTGTATGTATACATCACATCTTCTTTATCCATCTATCTGTTGATGGACATTTAGGTTGTTTCCATGTCTTGGTTATTGTAAATAGTGTTATTTTGGTTTTAATGGTGTTAGTTTTTGCTCTGGCCTCTGGGTGAGTTTATAAGCAGTTTATAAGGCCAATTTATTCTGGTCTTATGTCCTCTAAATGAGTTATAAGCAGGAATTTTTAGAAATTAAATTAAAGAGACCTTCAATATGGCAGAGGAGTAAGATGTGGAGATCACCTTCCTCCCCACAAATACATCAAAAATACGTCTACATGTGGAACAACTCCTACAGAACACCTACTGAACACTGGCATAAGACCTCAGACTTCACAAAAAGCAAGAAAATCCCCACGTACCTGAAAAAAGAAAAAAGAAAAAACAGAGACAAATAAATAGGGATGGGACCTGCAACTCTGGGAGGGAGCTGTGAAGAAGGAAAAATTGCCACACATTAGGAAGACCCTTCACTGGCAGAGGTGGGGGGTGGGCAGGGGGGAAGCTTCAGAGCCACGGAGGAGAGCGCAGCAATGGGGGTGCAGGGGGCAAAGTGGAGAGATTCCTGCACAGAGGATGGGTGTCGACCAGCACTCACCAGCCTGAGAGGCTTGTCTGCTCACCTGCCGGGGCGGGTGGGGGCTGGGAGCTGAAGCTTGGGCTTCAGAGGTCAGACCCCAGGGAGAGGATTGGGGTTGGCTGCATGAACACAGCCTGAAGGGGGCTAGTGCACCACAGCTAGCCAGGAGGGAGTCTGGGAAAAAGTCTGGAGCTGCTAGATAGGCAACAGACCATTGTTTTGGGGTGCATGAGGAGAGGGACTTCCTGTTCTGTGTGCCCACAGATGGCAGAGCATGACCTAAGTGAGCTCCAGAGACAGGCATGAGCTGTGGCTATCATCTCAGACCCCAGAAATGGGCATGGACCGCTAATGCTGCTGCTGTCACCAAGAATCCTGTGTCCAAGTGAAGGTCACACTACCACACACCCTCTGGAGCCTGTGCAGCACACCACAGCCAGGGACCTGTGAGCCAGGGACAACTTCCATAGAAGAACACATGGTGTGCCTCAGGCTGTTGCAATATCATGCCAGCCTCTGCTGCTGCAGGCTCGCCCCGCATTCCAATTATGGCTATGGTACCCCTCCCTCTCCCCAGCCTGAGTGCGCAAAAGAGACCTAATCAGCCACTGCTTTGACCCCCTCCTGTCTAGGTGGGGAACAGACACCTGAGGGTGGCCTACATGCTGAGGCAGGGCCAAAACCAAAGCTGAATCCCAGGAGCTGTGCAAACAAAGAAGACAAAGGGAAATTTCTCTGTGCAGCCTCAGGAGCAGCAGATTAAATCCCCGCAATCAACTTGATAAACCCTACATCTGTGGATACCTGAATACACAACAAATGTTCCCAAAATTGAGACAGTGGACTTTGGGAGCAACTGTAGACTTGGGGTTTGCTTTCTGTGTCTGATTTGCTTTTGGTTTTATGTTTATCTTAGTTTCGTTTTTAGTGCTTGTTATCGCTGGTGTATTTGTTTATTGGTTTGGTTGCTCTTTTCCTTTTTTCTTTTCTTCTCTTTTTGTGAGTGTGTGTGTGTGTTTCTTTGTGTGATTTTGTTTGTTTAGATTTGTTTTACCATTTGTTTGGGGATTCTATGTGTTCGTTTTTTTTTTTTTTTTTTTTCCTTTTCTTCCAAGCCGTGTGGCTGGTAGACTCTTCGTGCTCCGGCCGGGTGTCAGGCCTGAGCTTCCGAGGTGGGAGAGCCAAATCCAGGATATTGGTCCAACAGAGCCCTCCTGGCCCCATGTAATATTAATCAGTGAGAGCTCTCCCAGAGAGCTGTCTCAACACTAAGACTCAGCTCCACCCAACATCTAGCAAGCTCCAGTGCTGGACACCCCATGACAAACAACTAGCAAGACAGGAACACAAACCCACCCATTAGCAGAGAGGCTGCCTAAAGTCATACTAAGTTCACAGACACCCCAAAACATACCACAGGATTCGGCCCTGCCCACAAGAAGGACAAGATCCAGCCCCACCCACCAGAGCACAGGCACCAGTTCCCCCCACAAGGAAGCCTACACAAGCCACTGAACCAAACTCATCCACTGGGGGCAGACACCAAAAATAACACGAACTATGAACCTGCAGCCTGTGAAAAGGCAACCCCAAGCACACTAACTTAAACAAAATGAGAACACATAGAAATATGCAGCTGATGAAGAAGCAAGGTAAAAACCCACCAGACCAAACAAATGAAGAGGAAATAGGCAGTCTACCTGAAAACAATTCAGAGTAATGATAGTAAACATGATCCAAAATCTTGGAAATAGAATGGAGAAAACACAAGAAACTTTTAACAAGGACTTAGAAGAACTAAAGAGCAAACAAACAATGATGAACAACACAATCAATGAAATTAAACATACTCTAGAAGGAATCAGTAACAGAATAACTGAGGCAAAAGAATGGATAAGTGACCTGGAAGATAGAATAGTGGAAACAACTGCCGCAGAGCAGAATAAAGAAAAGAGAATGAAAAGAATTGAGGACAGTCTCAGAGACCTCTGGGACAACATTAAATGCACCAACATTCGAATTATAGGGATCCCAAGAGAAGAAGAGAAAAAGAAAAGGTCTGAGAAAATATTTGAAGAGATTATAGTTGAAAATTTCTCTAATATGAGAAAGGAAATAGTAATATTAACCAAACTATCAAAAATTAAACACAAATCAAAAATACTAAAAGCAGCAAGGGAAAAGCAACAAATAACACACAAAGGAATCCCCATAAGGTTAACAGCTGATCTTTCAGCAGAAATCTGCAAGACAGAAGGGAGTGGTAGGACATATTTAAAGTGATGAAAGGGGAAAACCTACAATGAAGATTACTCTATCCAGCAAGGATCTCATTCAGATTTCACAGAGAAATTAAAACCTTTACAGACAGGCAAAAGCCAAGAGAATTCAGCATCACCAAACCATCACTACAACAAATGCTAAAGGAAGTTCTCTAGGTGGGAAACACAAGAGAAGGAAAAGACCTACAATAACACACCCAAAACAATTAAGAAAATGGTAATAGGAACATACATAACAATAATTACCTTAAATGTAAATGGATTAAATGCCCCAAACAAAAGACATGGACTGGCTGAAAGGATACAAAAACAAGGGCCGTATATATGCTGTCTACAAGAGACCCACTTCAGACCTAGAGACACATGCAGATTGAAAGGGAGGGGATGGAAAAAGATATTCCATGAAAATAGAAATCAAAAGAAAGCTGGAGTAGCAATTCTCATATAACACAAAATAGACTTTAAAATAAAGACTATTACAAGAGACAAAGAAGGACACTACATAATGATCAAGGGATCAATCCAATAAGAAGATATAACAATTGTACATATTTATGCACCCAACATAGGAACACCTCAATACATAAGGCAAATGTTAACAGACATAAAAGGGAAAATCGACAGTAACACAATAATAGTAGAGGACTTTAACACCCCACTTTCACCAATGGACAGATCATCCAAAATGAAAATAAATAAGGAAACACAAGCTTTAAATGACACATTAGACCAGGTGGACTTAATTGATATTTAAAGGACATTCTATCCAAAAACAACAGAACACACTTTCCTCTCAAGTTCACATGGAACATTCTCCAGGAAAGATCATATCTTGGGTCACAAATCAAGCCTCAGTAAATTTAAGAAAATTGAAATCGTATCAAATATCTTTTCTGACAACAACATTATGAGACAAGATATCAATTACAGGGAAAAAACTGTAAAAAATACAAACACATGGAGGCTAAACAATATGCTACTAAATAACCAAGTTATCACTGAAGAAATCAAAGAGGAATCAAAAAATACCTAGAGACAAATGACAATGAAAACATGATGATCCAAAACCTATGGAATGCAGCAAAAGCAGTTCTAAGAGGTAAGTTTATAACAATACAATCCTACCCCAAGAGACAAGAAAAATCTCAAATAAACAACCTAACCTTACACCTAAGGCAATTAGAGAAAGAAGAAGAACAACAACCAAAAAATCCCACAGTTGGCAGAAGGAAAGAAATCATAAAGGTCAGTTCAGAAATAAATGAAAAAGAAATGAAGGAAACAATAGCAAAGATTAAGAAAAATAAAAGCTGATTCTTTGAGAAGATAAACAAAATTGATAAACCATTAGCCAGGCTCATCAAGAAAAAAAGGGAGAGGACTCAAATCAACAGAACTGGAAATGAAAATGGAGATGTAACAACTGACACTGCAGAATAAAAAGGATCAGAGAGACTACCACAAGCAACTATATGCCAATAAAATGGACAACCTGGAAGAAATGGACAAATTCATACAAAGTACAACCTTCCAAGACTGAACCAGGAAGGAATAGAAAATATGAACAGCCAATCACAAGTAATGAAATTGAAACTGTGATTAAGAATCTTCCAACAAACAAAAGCCTAGGACCAGATGGCTTCACAGGTGAATTTTATGAAACATTTAGAGAAGACCTAAGACCTATCCTTCTCAAACACTTCCAAAATATAGCAGAGAGAGGAACACTCCCAAACTCATTCTACGAAGCCACCATCACCCTAACAACAAAACCAGACAAAGATGTCACAAAGAAAGAAAACTACAGGCCAATATCACAGACAAATACAGATGCAAAAGTCCTCAACGAAATACTAGCAAACAGAATCCAAAAGCACACTAAAATGCCATACACCATGATCAAGTGGGGGTTATCCCAGGAATGCAAGGATTCTTCAATATATGCAAATCAATCAATATGATATATCATATTAACAAATTGAAAGATAAGAACCGTAGGGTAATCTCAGTAGATACAGAAAAGGCTTTTGACAAAATTCAACACCCATTTAGGATAAAAACTCTCCAGAAGGCAGGCATAGAGGGAACCCACCTCAACATAATAAAGGCCATATATGACAAACCCACAGCCAACATCGTTCTCAATGGTGAAAAACTGAAACCATTTCCTCTAAGATCAGGAACAAGACAAGGGTGCCCACTCTCACCACTGTTATTCAAGACAGTTTTGGAAGTTTTAGCCATGGTAATCAGAGAAGAAAAAGAAAACAATGGAATCCAAATCGGAAAAGAAGTAAAACTGTCACTGTTTGCAGATCACATGACAGTATACATAGAGAATCCTAAAGATGCTACCAGAAAACTACTAAAGCTAACCAATGAATTTGGTAAAGTAGCAGGATACAAAATTAATGCACAGAAATATCTTGTATTTCTATACATTAATGATGAAAAGTCAGAAACAGAAATTAAGGAAACACTCCCATTTACCATTTCAACAAAAAGAATAAAATGCCTAGGAATAAAGCTACCTAAGGAAACAAAAGCCCTGTATGCAGAAAACTATGACACTGATGAAAGAAATTAAAGATGATACAAACAGATGGAGAGCTATACCATGTTCTTGGATTGGAAGAATCAACATTGTGAAAATGACTATACTACCAAAAGCAATCTACAGATTCAGTGCAATCCCTATCCAATTACCAATGGCATTTTTCACAGAACTAGAACAAAAATTTTCACAATTTCTATGGAAACCCAAAAGACCCCAAATATCCAAAGCAATCTTGAGAAAGAAAAACGGAGCTAGAGGAATCAGGCTCCCTGACTTCCTATACTACAAAGCTACAGTAATCAAGACTGGCACAGAAACAGAAATATAGATCAATGGAACAGGATAGAAAGCCCAGAGATAAACCCATGCACATATGGTCACCTTATTTTTGATAAAGGAGGCAAGAATATACAATGGAGAAAAGACAGTCTCTTCAATAAGTGGTGCTGGGAAAACTGGATAGCTACATGTAAAAGAATGAAATTAGAACACTCACTAACACCATACACAAAAATGAACTCAAAACGGATTAAAGACCTAAATGTAAGGCCAGACAATATAAAACTCTTAGAGGAAAACATAGGCAGAACACTCTATGACATAAATCACTGCAAGATGCTTTTTGACCCACCTCCTAGAGAAATGGAAATAAAAACACAAATAAACAAATGGGACCTAATGAAACTTAAAAGCTTTTGCACAGCAAAGGAAACCATAAATAAGACGAAAATACAACCTTCAGAATGGGAGAAAATATTTGCAAACGAAGCAACTGACAAAGGATTAATCTCCAAAATCTATAAGCAGCTCATGCAGCTCAATATCAGAAAAACAAACAACCCAATTCAAAAATGGGTGCAAAACCTAAATAGACATTTCTCCAAAGAAGACATACAGATGGCTAACAGGCACATGAAAAGATGCTCAACATCACTAATCACTAGAGAAATGCAAATCAAAACCACAATGAGGTATCACCTCACACTGGACAGAATGGCCATCATCAAAAAATCTAGAAACAATAAGTGCTGGAGAGGGTGTGGAGAAAAGGGAACCCTCTTGCACTGTTGGTGGGAATGTAAATTGACACAGCCAGTATGGAGAACAGTATGGAGGTTCCTCAAGAAACTAAAAATAGAACTACCATATGACCCAGCAATCCCCCTACTGGGCATATACCCTGAGAAAACCATAATTCAAAAAGACATGTACCACAATGTTCTTTGCAGCACTAGTTACAATAGGCAGGACATGGAAGCAACCTAAGTGTCCATCAACAGATGAATGGATAAAGAAGATGTGGCACATATATACAATGGAATATTACTCAGCCATAAAAAGAAATGAAACGGAGATATTTGTAGTGAGGTGGACGGAGTTAGAGTCTGTCATACAGAGTGAAGTAAGTCAGAAAGAGAAAAAGAAATACCGTATGCTAACACATATATATGGAATCTTAAAAAAAAGAAAAGAAGAAAAATTGGTCATGAAAAACCTAGGGGCAAGACGGGAATAGAGATGCAGACCTACTAGAGAATGGACTTGAGGACATGGGGAGGGGAAGGGTAAGCTGGGACATATGTACACTACCAAATGTAAAATAGATAGCTAGTGGGAAGCAGTCACACAGCACAGGGAGATCAGCTTGGTGCTTTGTGACCACCTAGAGGGGTGGGATAGGGAGGGTGGGAGGGAGAGAGATACAAGAGGGAAGAGATATGGGAACATATGTATATGTATAACTGATTCACTTTGTTATAAATCAGAAACTAACACAGCATTGTAAAGCAATTATACTCCAATAAAAACGTTAAAAAAAAAGATGTGGCACATATATACAATGGAATATTACTCAGTCATGAAAAGAAATGAAATTGCATAATTTGTAATGAGGTGGATGGACCTTGAGTCTGTCATAGACAGTGAAGTAAGTCAGAAAGAGAAAAACAAATACCATATGCTAACATATATATATGGAATCTAAAAAAAAAAAAAAATGGTTCTGCTGAACCGACATGCAGGGCAGGAATAAAGATGCAGACGCAGAGAATGGACTTGAGGACACAGGGAGGGCGAAGGGTAAGCTGGGACGAAGTGAGAGAGTGGCATGGACATATATACACTACCAAATATAAAATAGATAGCTAGTGGGAAGTAGTTGCATAGCACAGGGAGATCAGCACGGTGCTTTGTGACCACCTACAAGGGTGGGATGGAGTGTGAGATAGGGAGGGTGGGAGAGAGATGAAAGAGGGAGGGGATATGGGTTTATAAGTATCTGTATAGCTGATTCACTTTGTTATACAGCAGAAACTAACACAACATTTTAAGGCAATTATACTCCAATAAAGATGCTAAAAAAAGAATTAATAAATATTTATGGTTTTATTCATGTATGGTTTATAAAAAAGCATGAGAGAAAAATAATTAAATTAAAATTTAAAAATTGAATTGTACCACCAAAATTGTTTTAAAAAAAGTTCTCCCATTGATGACATGATGATCGTGAAATTTGGCAGCTGGATATATTCCGTCATTTGAAAATGCAAACAATGCCCTTGCCAGACAACACAGATTACATTGTTAAGTTAACGTTTTTGTGGAAATGGGCATGGATTTGAATCCTGGCTCTGCCGCTTACAAGCTGTGTGCTGTTGCTTGAGGATCTTAACCTTTGCATCAGTGTCCTCATCTGTAATATGTAATAGTCATTATAATAATAATAATAGATTTTCAGGGTAAGGATTAAGTTAAATCATGTATATAAAGTGCCCGGCGCATAGTTGCACTAAATAAGTGGTAGCTTCTGTCATTACTATTATTTCTCATGCATTGTTTGATCATCAGGTGAGACAGTGAATACAATGTTGAAATGAATACTGGCCCCCAAAGCATTCCATCTGCACTTTTTATTAAATTGAATACTTTCTTACTTGTATTAGGCTTTTTTTTTTTTTTTTTTTACTCAGAGTATACTTTGATTATCAGACTACAAGCTCCTTGAAGACAGGGCCTCTGTCTGAATCTTTTTTTTTTTTTTTAATCTCTCTAACCCCCCAAAAGACTAGCATGGGGCTTAATTCAGAACAGGAGTCAAATACATATTTGCTGCATGGGTATTCATGGGAAAATCCATGTAAATGCTTGGCAGAATCCTTTCCTATAGGAAGCCCTCAATGAGGGCTGCCACTGCTTTGTCGATTGCCACCACCACCATCACCCAATTATCACTTCAACTATCTACGTTTTATTCCATTAGCAAAGAGTCCCCATGAAAACAAGTGTTGCTAACACTATAGAACATTGCTTTAGTAATTGCAACAAATGATTGCATGAGACCTACAGAAGCAGCCTCCATGAAGTCAAATCATCCACATCCCCTGAACTCGCAGTTCACATTAGCTCTGCCGCATGCAAAATCTTCAAGGAAGACACCCAAAATATAATAACTATACAATAAATTCTCAAGCAAAAGTGAATGTCACAACCTCAGTCCACAGCTTAAAATGAACAGGAGACTCAGTTTATCCCCCAAAGAGCAACCAGATGATTGAGATTTCCTAAAACGTTCATGAAACATGTCATTACAATTCAAACATGATCCTAATTCTATCACTGACTTCTTTAGCATGTGTACAGATATGAAAGTAGGACATTCAGCTTGGGGACTGCTCCATTGGGTGACTCAGAAGCCAGTTCTGTTGCATTTAATTCCAGTACAGATTTAAATGTAGCAGAAGATATATGTCTTCAAGTTCAACACATGACAGAAAAAATTGGAAGCAAGCTAAGTGTTCAACAGCAGATAAATAGTTAAATACATTCATTCATTGAAAGTAACTTTATGAGAACACAGAAAAATCAGTATGAAGCTTGCAGCAATATGTAAAATGTATAACATATGTGAAAAGCAGGATATGAAATTGAATAAAACTATGTAAACCTATATGCCTATGGAAAAACCAAAAACTGCACTCCACACCACAAATAGCTCAGTCTGCTAAATTGTGTGACTTGTGACTCTGTATTACAATTTTATATGGTATGATAGTACTTCTACAATTTTTAAAAAATTAGCAGAATCCTGAGGGTGTACTGGGAAACAGTGGACAGGGTGTAGAAATCTTGAGTCCCTATACTGAATGTTTTAGTTCCCTGATCTTGGGGACTTGAAGTTTCTTCTAAAACAGGGTTTCTTTCACTATTGACAGTCTGACTGGATAATTCTTTGTTGTGAGAGGATGTCCTGTGTGCATTGTAGGATGTTTAGCAGCATCTGTGGCCTCTACCCACTAGATGCCAGTAGCACCCTCCAGTTATGACAACTAAAAATATCTCCAGACATTGCAATATGTCTCCTAGGGTAGAGCAGGGTGGAATCATCCCCAGGTGAATTTGCAAGAGCTAATCACTAAATACCTTTCCAGCTCTAATACCTTATGATTGATTCAAAATCAAAAGATACATTGGCTTTAAAAAAAACCTGATTGTAGATCACGATCAAAGTTAGCAAAATAAGAATGTAAAACAAAATCCATGCAAATTTCCTTGAGCACAACTCCAGCCTAATTTGAAGAGGGAAGTGTTGCCTCTTATTTCTTAATAAAATTCATTGAAAAGAACGTCAGCTGAAATTATCCTAAGGCCAGGGAGTGCTTAAAGCTATGAGTGTGCCCTAGGTTAAGTTTGGGTTGGTATTTAACATTCATTAAAAATTATCCTGTCCCTCTTTAATCTTGACAATAGACTAACTGTATCTTAAGTATTAGTTAACATAGCATCTTTGAGAAAGTGCTAGGCTCACCATTGGGTCAACAGTTGCAATTTAATTAGAATTAAACCACCCATTTTTCATTACATAATTCCAAAGAACTATGTGTATTCCATTGGTGAGTAATTAAGAGCAACTGAATTTTCCAAGGAATTTTTATATTGTGGATGCCGTGGTCAAAATGCATAATAGTATCTCTAGATAACCCCGACATATTTGGATCTTAAAATGTCTTGTTAGATAGATGTTGGATGAGTAGATGGGTGGATGAATGTTCAGTGTTCTTGGATGAATAAAATAAAATTATAATCCAGTTTACCTGGATCCCTTTGACAATAGGAATTCTTCTGTTCTGTGATACTAGTTACTCAATTGCTTTTAGCTGAGAACACAGAGCAAATCTGAAAGCACACCAAAGTGGTAGCATGCACAGTAGTTCTTAAACTTCAGCCTGGATCAGAATTTTCACTTGTTAAAAATCAGATGGCTGAGTCCCACCTCCAGTTTCTGCTTCAGTAGGTCCAGGATCAGTGCATTTCTAACGAGTTCCCAGGTAATGCTGACGTGGCTGGTTTACGGACACATTTTTTGAGAATCACCAGGATAGTGGATCTGAAAAATGAGGACCTACAAAAATCACCCGTGGTGGTTTTAAAGCTTGTGGCTTTTTCCTGGCCACTCACACCCCTAAATATGAAGCAGTAGTACTGAGAAGGGCTTAGGAATCTATGCTTGTGAAGGGCTTCCAGGTGATCCTGATACAAATTGTCTTTGAGCTGCTGTAAGGAGTGGAGAGGGCCAGGAAAGGTGATGGAATTAAGGATGAACTTGGAAACTGGAGTAGGGAGGAAGAAGCAAGGGAGAGGCCTAGGTAGAGAGATAGTGGTTGTGTTTCTTGTGAAAGAGAGTGATACACAACTCATTGCCAGCCCACAGTACTCTGGGAACTCTAAAAGTTTCTTAAATGGTTAAGGTTCTTGACTTCCCCAGGACTCTCCATTCAAGGGCACAAAAATCAGCCCTTGGCCATAAGAATCACATTATAAATGAGTAATAAGCATAGCATGTGGAAGTTCTTACAGAAGTTATCAATCTTTTTATTTGTGCAATACATCTGGAATGTATCAAAGCTCATCTCTTAGCGACTAGATAAAATATCTGAACTACAATTTACTCTCCTTGAGGATGGCACATTATACAGAAAGTTCTCAGCAGCTTTTGACAACTAGCTAGCAATGATTTTAAAAAGAAAAAAAAAGAAAGAAAGGAATAGTATGAAGTCCCTAGACAACACTGATGATCTGAGACTCAGATTTATTTAAAGTATAAAAAATATATATTATCCTTAGGTTTGAGACTCTGTTTCCAGGCAATCACAACTCAACATAATCCTCCACAGAACTCCCAACACACTTCAATCCACTGCAAGAGAAATTGGGTGTGGTGGGTGTAACAGCAAATTGACATTTTTTTCCTATAGAGCCATGCAACAATTATTTCTGCAGTCAAATTGGACCTTAAACTGGTTATGAGTATCTTGATACCAGACATCTGAAAAACCAAATGAAAAGTGTTTCTATTATTACTGAACAACAGTCATTAAAGATGGCTGCAAAGATGAGTTTCTCCTTTTTTCCCTTAAATATCCAATTAATTCTGTCTTTCTTGAAAAGTTCCACACTTCTGAATTATTAGACTTTAAAATGCTTACCACTAACAATACTATCACAAATGACAATTGGGTATTCCAACTCTGCCAAAATAACTTCTCTTTTTCTTTTTTATTCTTCCTAAACCAAACCATAATAAATTCCTATGCCTTGAGGGCTGTTGTAATTACCATATCGTTAAAATGAATACCCCAAATTAACTGCATCCATTAAGAAGAACAAATTTTGTATTTTCTTCTTTAAGCTATGTCTATATAATGATAAAAACCTGTTTTAAATAAGAAATCACACACTTGAATGCCTTAATGCCAAGGAACTACGTACATCCAGGTTTACTTCATTACTTTTTTTAAAAAGTCTTATTTTTCAACTAATGGGTAATTGACTTTTTAATTCTCAATTCTAGCTTCTATAAAGGAAAGCTTAGCTGCTTTAAAGACAAAATTCAAACATGTGTATTTCAGAAATAGGGGGGAAATATGGGGACATCAGTGTTGAACCCAAGGAAAAGAACATTTATTTATCCAAGGAAATTACTAAGAATGAATATTATGAGATTGGCCACCTTTTCTTTCAAACTTGCATATTCTAACGTCACACATGATACTTACGACATAATGCTTTAAATGCTGGCATTCTGGCCAAATAAGCATTTTGGGAGACTCTAGATACATAGATGGAATAGCTGAATAGTCTGTTTAGAATTCTCACCCTTTTAAATGAAAATACAGCCAAAATTCTATGATCTGATTTGTTTGAAACTATTAAATCCTGACAAAAAGCATTACTGCTTTGCCATTAAAATGTATAGAGTAGGGGCTTCCCTGGTGTAGCAGTGGTTGAGAGTCTGCCTGCCAATAGAGGGGACACGGGTTCGAGCCCTGGTCTGGGAGGATCCCACATGCCGCGGAGCAACTGGGCCCGTGAGCCACAACTACTGAGCCTGCGCATCTGGAGCCAGTGCTCCGCAACAAGAGAGGCCGCGAAAGTGAGAGGCCCGCGCACCGCGATGAGGAGTGGCCCCCGCTTGCCGCAACTGGAGAGAGCCCTCGCTCAGAAACGAAGACCCAACACAGCCAAAAAAAAAAAAAAAAATGTAGAGAGTGGGGTAGTTTATTTTATTTCCAGTGAAAAAACCTTACACCCTCTAGTGAAATCACAAATCACAAATTCTGGGGCACTGGTCAGGCCAACTTTTAAAAATTATTTTAATTCCTCTTTTGCTATGTTATTCTCTATAGTACCTCCTTCTACATCATACTAACCTAAATTGTGGTTTCTAGAGAAATCTTAAGTTTGGTGAGCATATCAGGGACATTTCTTAGAGCTTATCTGTGATTTCCAGAGTGGTACCTGTGACCATTTAAATCTTCAGATCAAATAAAAGCTGCAGTTGTAGCCACCATCTTGAACTTGAAAAATGTTGCTTTTTATACCCACCTTATTTATTTGATTCTCTATTAGTGTTAAAGGATGAGGATCCAGTTATTTTAAAATTACTGCTATAACTTTTCATTTCCTTACCAGCAGTGAGACTTGCAATTTCTTCAGAATCCTGATCTTTGTCATATTTAGTTGTTAATTTCTGTGGCATAAACATTTGGCTTGGAATGTAAACCAGATGGTCACTTCCACTGTCTTCCAACACAAAAGATGAATCTCTGCCCACACTCAATTCCTGGCCAATGAAGCTCTTCTCTCCTGAAGAAATCTCATGTGGCTCAGGGGTAAATCTAGAAGATAAAAGGGAAAGTTTTAGGTGAACCTATATAACTTTGGGGAATACAAATAAAATATCCCAACAATTTAATATAGTTAATTATTTCTTAGAAGAAATAAAATTGGGTGATAAAAATCTAAATTTATTTCAATCAAATAATTCATTATACTACAGGGGAATTCTACTAAACATGTAATGAAGAACTAATACCTATCCTTCTCAAACTATTCCAAAAAATTCAAGAGGATGGAACACTCCCAAATTCATTCTACAAGGCCACCAGTACCCTGAAACCAAAACCAGACAAAGACACTACAAAGAAAGAAAATTACATGCCAATAGCTTAGATTAGTACAGATGCAAAAATCCTCAACAAAATATTAGCAAAATGAATCCAACAGTAGATAAGAAGATCATACACTGTGTCAAGTTGGATTTATTCCAGGGACACAAGAATGGCTCAACATACACAAATCAATCAGTGTGATATGCCACATTATCAAAAGGAAGGACAAAAATCATATGATCATCTTAATATATGCAGAAAAAGCATTTGACAAAATTCAACCTCCATTCATGATAAATACTCTCATCAAAGTGGGTACAGAAGGAACATATCTCAACATAATAAAGACCATTTATGGCAAATCCACAGCTAACATCATATGCAACGGTGGAAAGCTGAAAGGTTTTCCTCTAAATTCAGGGACAAGTTAAGGCTATTTAACCACTTCTATTTAACATAGTTTTGGAAGTCCTAGCCACAGCAATCAGATAAGAAAAAGAAATAAAAGGCATTCAAACTGGAAGGGAAGAAATAAAACTGTCCCTATTTGCAGATGGCATGATACTTTATATAAATACCCTAAAGTCTCTACCCAAAAACTATTAGAACCAATAAATGAATTAAGCAAAGTCACAGGACACAAGATTAATATACAGAAATCTGTTGCTTTTCTATACACTAATAATGAACTATCAGAAAGAGAGAGTGAAAAGCCAATCCCATTTAAAATCACTTCGAAAAGAATAAAATACCAAGGAGGTAAAAGACCCATACTCTGAAAACAATAAAACATTGATAAAGGAAATTAAAGATGATACAAAGAAATAGAAAGATATCCTGTGCCCTTGGATTGAAAGGATTAATATTGCTAAAATGACCATACTACCCAAAGCAGATTTAATGCAATTCCTATCAAAATACCCATGAAAATTTTCACAGAACTAGAACAAATAATCCTAAGATTCATATGAAACCACAAAAGACACTGAATTGCCAAAGCAAGCTTGAAAAAAAGAACAAAGCTGGAGACACCACCCTCCCAGACTTCAGACTATACTACAGAGCTACAGTAATCAAAACAGCAAGGTACTGGCACAAAAACAGATACAGAGATCAATGGAACAGAATAGAGAGCCCAGAAATAAGCCAACACACTTATGGTCACTTAATCTAGCTATGACAAAAGCGGCAAGAATATGCAATGGAGAAAAGACAGTCTCTTCAATAAGTGGTGCTGGGAAAACTGGACAGCTACATGTAAAACAATGAAATTAGAATATTTTCTCACACCATATACACAAATAAACTCAAAATAGATTAAAGACCTAAATGTAAGACCAGAAGCCACAAAATTCCTACAAGAGAATATAGGCAAAACATTCTCTGACATAAATCACAGGCAATATTTTTTTTGTCTCTGCCTCCTAAAGCAAAAGAAATAAAAGCAAAAATAAAGAAATGGGACCTATTAAACTTAAAAGCTTTTGCACAGCAAAGGAAACAATTGACAAAACTAAAAGACAACCTATGGGGTGGGAGAAAATATTTGCAAATGATATGACTGATAAGGGATTAATATTCAAAAGAGATAAATAGCTCATACAACTCAATATCAAAAACCAAACAACCCAGTTAAAAAATGGGCAAAAGAGCTAAATAGAAATTTCTCCAAAGAAGACATACAAATGGCCAGCAGGCACATGAAAAGATGTTCAACACTGCTAATCATCAGAGAAATACAAACCAAAACCACAACGAGATAGCTCCTCACACCTGTCAGAATGGCTATCATCAAAAAGTCTACAAATAACAAATGTTGGTGAGGATGTGTAGAAAAGAGAACACTTGTACACTGTTGATAGGAATGTAAATTGATGCAGCCATTATGGAAAACAGTATGGAGGTTCCTTACAAAACTAAAAATAGAGCTACCATATGATTCAGCAATTCGCATCCTGGGCATACATCTGAAGAAAACACAAACACTAATTTGAAAAAATACATGAACCCCAATGGTCATAGCAGCACTATTTACAATAGACAATACATGGAAGCAACCCAAGTGTCCATCAACAGATGACTGGCTTAAGAAGATGTGGTATACATATACAATAGAATATTACTCAGCCATAAAAAAGAATGAATTATTGCCATTTGCAGCAACATGGATGGACCTAGAGAATATTATACTTAGTTAAGTAAGTCAGAGAGAGAAAGACAAATACTGTATGATATCACTTATATGTGAAATCTAAAAAATAATGCAAATGAATGTATATAGCAAAACAGAAACAGACTCACAGGTACAGAGAACAGACTAGTGGTTACCAGAGGGGAGAGGGTGGTGGGGGGGAAGAGCAGGTTAGGGGTAAGGGATTAAGAGATATAAACTACTGTGTATAAAATAGATAAGCAACAAGGATATTTTGTATAGCACAGGGACTTATAGCCATTATCTTGTAATAACTTTTAATTGAGTATAATCTGTAAAAGTACTGAATCATTCTGCTGTAATCCTGAAACTCATATAATATTGTAAATCAATTATACTTCATTTAAAATAAAAAGCATATACTGATACATTTGTGTAACTTCCCATTATCTTTCCCTTTCCTGTCATCTGCTTATAGCCTATGAAACACTACTTTGGAATAAATCAAGTCTGATTTGTCACAGAGTTTTAGATAAATGACAAGAAACTCATAGGTTACTTGGGACAACCAAATAATGTGTCTTAGTTTGATATCAATCTCCACAGAAAATGTAGAAAATAGTCATTTAATCTACCATCAACTGCTCTGAGAAGAATAAAACTATATAAAATATATCTCATTGACACCATGCTTCCTAAAATGGTGTCTACATTTATATTCTTTGGAGTAAGAATGATAGTTTGAAAATATTGTGTTTTTATTTAGGTGATGATAAAAAACATATTCAATATAAGTTTATTCTTATTCTATTAATGCACCTTTATGCAATTTCAAGTCCATGTTTACATTTGCATTGATACTGTCGTTTGGCACGCGGTGGTACTACTTTAACTGTTGAGAGTTAATGAGGAAAGGAAATAAAGTCAGACATAATGTTATCAACAATACATTCACACCAAGCAAAAGCCAAATGATACAATGACATAGAGTGGGAATGACCGTTTTGCAGTAGTGCAGGTGAAGACAAGTTCTGGGGAATCAAGCACTCACAGAACTGAGTGGGCAAGCTGAGAGCAGAGGTGACTCTGCAGCATGCATCATGTTTTACACATTTTACCAATATGCACCATATTATTAATAATTTTTTTATTGAAGCATAGTTAATTTACAATGTTCTGTTAGCTTCAGGTATACAGTAAAGCGATTCATTTATACATACATATATATGTGTATATATATACATATATATGTGTATATATACACATATATATGCGTATGTTTTCAGATTCTTTTCCGTTATAGGTTATTACAAGATATTGAGTATAGTTCTCTGTGCTATACAGTCGGTCCTTGTTGTTTACCTATTTTATATATAGTAGTATGTATATGTTAATTCCAAACTCCTAATTTATCCCATTCCCCTGCACCTTTCCCCTTTGGTAACTGTAAGTTTATTTTCCGAGTCTGTGAGTCTATTTCTCTTTTGTAAATAAGTTCATTTGTACCACTTTTTTAGATTCCACATATAAGCGATATCACATGATATTTGTCTTTCTCTGTCTGACTTCACTTAGTATGATAATCTCCAGGTCCATCCATGTTGCTGCAAATGGCATTATTTCATTTTTTATGGCTGAGTAATATTCCATTGTGTGTGTGTGTGTGTGTGTGTGTGTGTGTGTGTGTGTGTGTGTGTATTATATCTTCTTTATCCATTCATCTGTTGATGGACATTTAGGTTGTTTACATGCTTGGCTATAAAATTTCTTATTTTACTTTTGAGGAATTCTATTTGGCAAAGCAGAATCATCTAATACATTAAATTAGTGTTTTAAATTTGTGTCTTATTGAGTTTCCTTGGGTTTGATGTACGAATTTGTTTTTGTTTGATAGTTGCATAGGAACTATACACATATGGTATTTGCAGCTAGATTTGTGTTTGTACATGTTAAAATAACATTATATTAAAATGTAGTCCTGTAAGAAGGGATTTTCCTTTAAATAAGAGTATTGTCTATTCCATGTTGGGAAACACTGCTTCACAGGACATCAGTGCCATATTGTCCTTCAGAAGGTGTGAGCTGCTGGACACTTCCTTGTTAAACTACTAAATATAAATGAAACCTGACATGAGAGGAACATGTATTTGCATGAATTCTGAGGAACACTTCATCTTGCCATTTTGGATATATGGGTTTTATGGGAAAGACCGCATCTATTTTGAGAAGCTCTTGGCTTAATTGCAATCTGACAGGACAGGGCCATTATGGGCTAACTCTGGGCTTTCACAGACTGTAGTCAGGGATCCAAGCTTGGTGAAATAGAGAGAAAAGCACAGAGCAGCCAAATGGGCCATTCTCGTTCTGTTTGAGGTTCAAGTCCATTCAGATTAATTATTTCTATTTTCACTCAAGATAAAATTTTAAAGAAAATTATTTACATGTGCAATGATATTGTGGGGTCTTTCATGCTGTTTTGGGAATGAAACAATGAATCACATGGAACCCCATACTTCAGTGAGACAAGATATTGGGATAAACTGTAATAAGTGCCTCAGCAGAGGTGTAAAAAGTTATTTAAAAAGGAAAAACTGTGGATTTTGACTGAGAGTAAATATGGGCTTTGAAGAGGAGACAGGTTTAATCAGGGCCATGAAGGATGGGTAGGGTTTCACTGGAAGGAGCAGGAGCCCAGGCAGTGTGACCAGAGGTCCAGGAGGGTAAACTCCTGGACCTTTGGTTACACAAGGCAGACAAGAGTCCAGTGTGGCCAGAACTCAGAGCTTATGATGGGGAGAGATGAGAAGTAAAGTTGAGGTGGGTTGAGACTGAATTCTGGGGTAAATGTCAATTTGGAAATTTCTGAGGAAACCATGAATTTTAAAGCAAAATTGTAATAAGCTCATGAGGATGTTATAAAAACATCAATCCAGAAAGCATGCTTGTGTGTAACTTCTGCTACGGAAAATGGAATACATGAAGAGCCTTTCCTTCAGAGACCTTATCATCTGCCATCAGCCTGTTACACACCCCTCAGTCAATCAACAGTCACTTGTAAATATCAGAGCTTTCTAACTCACAGAAGATTGATACTTCGATTATCCTCTTCCTTTGAATTGATGAGTCTGCAGATGTTTTCAAGCATCATTGGTGGGTACTGATTGAATCCTCCTATTGAGAGAGGAAAATTATAGTTAGATTTTTAAACTAGAAATTGTATTTGCTAGGGAAAGAGAATTCCAACAGGAATCTTCTTGAAGCGATAAATGTCACTAAAGTATTTCAGCACAATTTGGCTGGGGTGAGAAAAGAATATAGTAACAACTAGAAATAGCATTCAGAATTTGATTTTAGAACATTTTGCAGCCAAAGAATTACCGGGGTCATGGAAACGGACCTCCTCAAATTGTTCATTTAAGGGTTAATTGTGATGCAGAGACACGATTTCCATATGTTCAGGCTAACATAATTTTATTCTGATCCTATAATACTTTTTCACTCAGACTTATGCTAATAGAAAAAGTAATATTTTATTACATGATGCTATTTCTGTGCTTCTGCACCAATTAACACTGATTTCCTAGGAGGAAAATAATCACAGGAAAGATTTTAGCTTACTGACCTAAATAATATGTTCCTTTACCTCCTTCTATTGTTGTTCTATAAACTGTGGAATACTGAGAAATATATAATTTTCCCCTCATTCAGGAAAATAAATAGGTTTTAGTGAAAGGAGATCTTTGACCATTGAATGATCGAAGACTCCATGAAAATATCTCACAGAATGTTTATGGTTTTATAATAATCATATTTCTCTTGTTCTAAGATGAGCATCTTTTTCTATTTCTCTGAAATGAGACTGTCTTCTAATCAATTGTAGTTGACAGTTGCTATTGGTGAGGAAGGAATCATGATGCCATTGTTATCACCTGTGCATGTGGGAACAACAAACGTGCCAGCACCAAAACTTGTAGAATTGGGGTCAGTAGTTAAGAAAAAATTCCCGGAAGTATTAGTAAAGGAGACTTTTAACTTCTACAAACCAAGTGGTTATGGGAAGACAGTGAATTGGATGTGTTTAACAACATTGCTCAGATGGAAATCAAAAGTAAGCTAGCTCTAATAATTGCAAAGCCTAATTTAAGAGCCCAGCAAGACCAGTTTTGTGTTATTTCATAGAGTCTTTTTAAAGTGCTGCTCCTTTGGGGTGCATTGACATATACACACTACTATACATAAAATAGATAACTAATAAGGACCTACTGTATAGCACAGGGAACTCTTCTCAATACTCTGTGATGACCTGTATGGGAAAAGAATCTTAAAAAGAGTGGATTTATGTATATGTATGCCTGATTCACTTTGCTGTGCAGCAGGAGCTGGCATGGCATTTTAAATCAACTATACTCCAATAAAAATTAAATTATAAAAAAGATTTTCTAAAAAAATCTATCATCGATCTTGATGGTATAAAGAAAAATATTGCATGGGAAAAGATGGGTATCAATGACTCTGAGTCAAGAAAGAGCTCACAAAAGTCAAATTTTGACTAGAAGAAATTTTAGGAATGCCTTAACCAAGTCTATTTCACGTATATTCCCTTTTTATATATGCACAAGAGTGACATATCGTAGTCTGTCTAAAAGAACTTTTTTGAAGACTATAAAATAAAAAACTTTAACAGGAAAGTCAGTATCAACATTTAACTGGAAGCACTTTTTCTTTCATTTTTCATAATATAATGGTGCATTATACAGTGGAAGGCATTTAGAGTTAAAGAAATTACATGATATCCCCAAAGGGGCAATTATTGGATTCTTCAGTCGAATATGAGTCACAGGAGAAAGGGGAAGCTCCTTCTGCAATGAAGAGTGAACTTCCAAGACGTTGTCACTATGGTGGTATTGGAGATTCCTTGAATACCAGGGCGACTTTGGAATCCTAGGGTGGTGGGATTGGTTCCAACAGAACCTAACTCTACACTTGTCAGATTCCCAGAAAAAAAAGGTTCAGCTCTGATTCCATGGGATCCTCTAGAGCAGGATTTCTCAACCTCAATGCTATTGACATTTTGGGCTGCATTGTTCTTTGCTGTGGGGGGGGGGCGCCCTGTGCATTGTAGGATATTTAGCAGCATCCTTGGTCTCTATCCACTAAATACCAGTAGTATCCTCTCTCTTAGTTCTGACAACCAAAAGTGTCTCCAGACATTTCCAAATGTCATCTGGGGAGGCAAAATCATCCCCAGTTGAGAACCACCTCTCTAGAAAGAGCATTTCTAAACCACTGGTGGTGAAGGACAAGGTATTTTTATTTCTAGCCTTTTGCAGACTGATACTTTTGGTTTATATCTTGTTCAATGAGACAAAGTCCACTGTTTATACACTTGTATAATGTGGCAATGTCAAATTGCTTTAAAAGTTTCCAGATGCTTATTCTCAATTTCTGTACTTCTTTCTTTCAGAAATATTTCTGTATTTCTTTCTTTCAGAAATATTTCTGTATTTCATCAGTTTATGAAATTTCTGTATTTCATCAGTTTATGGACTAACACTTGTCCAATGGGTGACGCTTTGTAGTACATTGGCCTAGAACCTTTCTACTCAAAGTGTGATCTGTGGACCAGAAGCATTGACATCACTGAAGAACCTGTTAGAAATGCAGAATATTAGGCTCCATCCTACACGTACTGAATCAGAACCTCCATTTTAACAAGATTCCTGTGTGGTATGTATGCTCAGACTCTTTGGAAGCAGCACTCTCACAGAGGTCTCCAGGGTACTCCAAGGTTGGAAATAAACCAGGTGTAGCAGGGAAAACTTTTATTTAAATGCTCAACCTGGAGACCACCTAAGAGCTGCTAGAACTTCTTTATGTTGGGCAAGTGTAGTTCAGGAGATCTCCAGTCACTCTGTTCCTTCTAGTGCTGAGATTTTGGCTAAGAGACATTGTATCATGAAAAAGGTCTCACCGCATTATGACCAAAGCATAAACAAGGTATAACCAAGATGTGTCCTATTCCTGTCCCCTTTTCACCATCTAATTCACATATTTTGGTTAGCTATAGATACAGAGGTATGTTAGGTTATAAATACTACTAACAAACACTAATTTATTAAAACATAGAGAAAATAAAATAGTGACTTACGTCTAACTGAGTACACAAATGGCTTTAAAAACTTCACAACATAATCCAGGTTTGGTTTATGAATTCTCCCAAGCTGTATCAGATGATGATCAAGTGGGTGGCTGGCTAGCTCCTCTATGTCCTCCTTATGTGTAGAGCCCAGAGAAATCACAAATATGACATAGCCTTGACACTTGGCCTTCAGAGCCATCTTCTTTAAGAATTCCTTTCTCTCATGATTTTCTCCAGCGGAGACCACAAAGATGACCCTATGTTTTCTCAGTTTGGGTGTTCTTGGGAAGAGATCCTCCACAGTCCACAGTAGGGCATGGTCAATGGTGGATTCTCCATTTAGTTGTTGGAGGTAAGTCTGGATGTGCCTCTTCATTAGAGCTTGATTGTCATAAGTTGTAAACTCAAACTCTGTTTTTACCACATCCTTCTTCCTCCCATCCCAAGGAGAGTAGCTCAACAAGGCAATCCTATCACCAGAGTCTGAGGTTACAGGGTCTGAGGCAATATCAAAGTTGTCAAGCATTGAGCTCACCAAGGCTTTGACATCCTTAAATTCATCACTTGTTATATTCCTAGAATTGTCTAAGAGGAAGGCGACATCCATGTATGAATTTTCAGGTAAGAAAATCTCTTTCTTGCAAGTATTTGGAAAACATTTATCTGAAAACACATAGAGACTTATCATTGGTTCAATGTCAGCACAAGAAGACACTGTTGTTTGAGATCTTCAAGTGAATAAAGGACTGATTACCAAAAATTAATCATCTGATCAATACCTCTTCAATCTCACATCATTTAAATTAATAAGGAATTTTCAAAGTCCCCATAATTTCTGTGGCCACTAGCAGACAATTTGGGAATGTCTTTGTTGAAAGCAGATGTAAGTAACATGTATACTTAAAGTCTATAAGACATGTCCAAACTCTTTTAGAAAATATTTTAAATATTTTAGAAGCTTTTGATACAAACTATCAAATTGTCCCCAGGAAAAGTCGAATCAATTAGGATAATCTTCTAAACCAATTTTCACATTCTATGGAAACTTCAAACATTACAGAGATTGAAACTCTGACATATGGTGTTGAAAGACTGGAAAACTTAAAATAGAATCTACAATCAAAAATAGAATTCTTTGATAAAGGTAGATTTAATAACTCACCCAGAAGGCATTTAAGTGTTTCAGCACAATAAATTCTTCTCATTAGTCTTACCATAGCAAAGAGTACAGTGCCGAAGTCTTTCTAATGGTTCATATTCCCCATTTGGAGGAAAAGGAAGCACCTGAAATGTTCCCGTGTTGTCAAACTGCATTGAAAAAGAAGTATATGTTTACTTGCTCATTTTCTTTAGTCATCATCAGGAATACACTGTGCACACACTTTAAGAGTTTGAAAAACACCTAACTAATCACCATCACCTTGCATTGTAGCCCATTGCTCTATTCAGTGCATCTTTATGCATACACACACACACACACACACACACTATCCCCCCTTGATCCTAAACATAACCCAAGGAAGCATATAGAACAGGTATCAGCAACCCAATTTTATGATGAGGAAACTGCCACAAGTTAACCACAAGATTCACCCACTGGGGTAGATATTAATATCTCATTCTTATCTCTAAACCTGCAATTCTGCATTGAATTTTCACACACTTCTGATTATGCACCAGCTGTTTATGTACTATACATCAGTTTCTGGGGTTGGGTCTTGCAGAAATTTTACATCCACAAGTTTCCTTTAGCCTCTTTAAGTAGTGATTCTAACTATTTCCAACCAATCACACTATCTAGAAGAAGGCATATCTTTCAGATGTCAAGTGGATTTCTCCAATCACAAATTCCAATTAAAAGTTTATTCCATACTACTCAGCCATAAAAAAAAAGTGAAATAATGCCATTTGCAGCAACATGGATGGGCCTAGAGATTATCATACTAAGTGAAGTCAGAAAGAGAAAGACAGATACCATGTGACATCACTAGTGGAATCTAAAATATGACACAAATGAACATATCTACAAAACAGAAATAGACTCCCAGACATAGAGAACAGACTTGTGATTGCCGAGGGGCTGGGAGGGGAGGGATGGATTGGGAATTTGGGATTAAAAGATTCAAACTATTATATATAGAATGAATAAACAACAAGGTCCTACTGTATAGCACAGGGAACTATATTCAATATCCTGTGATAAACCATAAGGAAAAGTATATAAAAGAGAATGTATATGTATGCCTATATATATGTTTGTGTGTGTGTATATATATATATATATATATATATATATATATACACACACATATATATATATATAACTGAATCACGTTGCTGTACAGCAGAAATTAACACAGCATGTAAATCAACTATACTTCAATTTTTAAAATGTCTATTCCAAAAGGATGTAGACAGAGGACACTAAGTCTATTCAAAATTCTTGGTAGTATACTGCCTGATTTTGTCTGTTTCTTGATTATATTTTTGCTTTGATACTCACTGAAATGGGCAATATATAGCATTCATTCATTCATTCATTCAGACTCAATAACTATATATTGGGCATTTACTCTGTATGAGGCACCATGCAATACAGACACTTTAATTACAGTAATAGAAATCTACCATTCCCAGGTGATGAGGGGATCTTTCAATCGACAGAGATGCTCATGCTTTTGTTCTTTCTCCCTTGGGAAATTAAAAGGTAGAAAAACCACCCCCTCTGTTTTTCTGTAAAGTGCTGACTGAGCGTTTGGTAATATGTATTATCATTCCAGCCTTATAGTTAGAAAGTAGTTACTACATTCCTACTCTAGTTTTTATGAAACTGGATACTTTGGGTGTTATTTTGTGTTTGACCTTGTTGGTCCCCCATGTAAAGATTAACTGCAACCTTGGTAATCAAGGAAGTTTATTCACAGTAGTCAACCACATGCTCTTCATTCATCCATGCATTCATTCAACAAATATTTATTGAATGCCTACAATGTTAAATAGGTAATATTCTAGGTGCTGGGGATACAGAAATGAACAAAGCAGATAAAATCTCTGTCTTACATTCTAGTGGAGGGACATATACCACAACAAAACCAATAAATAAATTATCTATGTTGGGAAGTAGTTATTTTTATAGAAAATACTTCAAATTCCTACAATCCTTTCTGTCAGGATCTATTCTCCCTATGACTCCTATTTCCAAAATATTCATGGATACCTTACGAGCAGATTGACTCTCTTCATGTTATAGAGAGCTTTTCTTTTTATAGTAGACATGTGTATATGTGTAAAAATAGACCTTTATAACCTCTTGGATGACATAATGATTCTACCCAGGTCCAGGAACATGTATTTCATGGACAATATGAGTAGATTTTAAAATAGTTGAAGAGTAGATGGAGAAGTTCTTCAGTTTGTGGGGAGAAAGAAAGAAGCACAGATCCCATGAGAATCTGTGAATCCAAAAGTGATGGAACCTCTCTTGGGAAAAAGGTTCATACCCATCAAAGTTTTACACAACATTAAGGGTTCAAAAACCCCCTAAACTTCACCCATTACAGTTTAAGACCAGCTGTTCAATGAGATACAGCTAGCAGATGACAGATTTGAGAAACACCAGGTTGGCAGAGGGCTGGTAAAGCATTATATTGACAGCCCTAGTTCAAATCTTGATTTAGCCACTTAATAGCTGTACAAAATTGAAGAGGTCACTCAAACTCTCTGGGTCTCAGTTTCCTGATTTTTAAATGGAGATAATGTGCATTTACTTCAGAGGGTTGGAGAATGCCTGAGTGTGTATGTAAAGGGACAGTGTCTGGTGCCCAGCAGGACCTGAACAAAGGTGGCTGCTATCATTGGCTACTGTGCTTATTAAAAATTGGATTTCATGGACCCTGGCAACAATACAGCTGTGAAAATTGCAAAGGGGGTCAAAAGGCCACATCTGTCCCCCTACTCCCCAGTATTCCCGTCCTGCCAGTACCAATATCTTAAAAATAAATACGTTGACCAGGGAAGTACTTACCCCAAAAGCCTCGTCAAGGGAAACCCTTTCATTAGAAGCAAAGACTGCAGGGCTGATGTCCATGGCGCTAAACTCCATGGTGGCCATGATGATGGATGACCTACTGGCAGATTGTCCATTGCTAAAAAACACAGCGACTCTCTGCACATTGGCTCCTCCTAACGTCCGCTTGAAGATGTTCCGAGCCACAAACTTCATCGTGTTACCAATATCTCGGACTTCCCCAGAGTTTTGATATTTAATTTGGGAAAGAAGCTGAAGGAGTTGCTTCTTGCTATGGTAGTCAGACCCACGGATGAGGTAGCTGGTGCCTGAGTCGAAGGAAACCACGACAACTCTTGCTCCCACAGGGCAATTATTTTCCCTGATGTGAAGGTCATTGACAATAGAAATGATGATGTCCCTCGTTTCATTAAATCTCTGCTCTGTGATATCGTAGGACTGGTCCAGGGCAAATACTAGCTCTGTTGGATACACTGGACACTTTTCTACAAAAATGAGAAGCAAAAGTATTAAGTTATTTCACTGGGTCAAAAGTCTTTCCCATTCCCTTTACTCCAGTGAGACAGGTTGACACTGAGGTCTGGGAAAATGCAAGTGTCACGTAAACTCTGGAACCAGAGGTACCCACATGTAAAGGGAGGAAAAGACTCTCCTTTGTTAGCCTGAAGGTGTTACCTAAATACAGAGCAGTGATAGTTTGCTATATAATGCTCAGGCTTCACTGCCCACCATCAGTGCTATTTAAAAAGAAATTGGAAGGAGTATTTGGGTTAATGGAACTTCCTGTATCCTGATTGTGGTAATGATTACATGAATCTATGCATGTGTAAAACTGAACAAAAGAGTGAATTTTACTGTATGGAAAAATTTTAAAGGAAACTATGGCTTATCAGAAAATCTGAAGGTAAGGGAACCCTCTTGCACTGTTGGTGGGAATGTAAATTGATACAGCCACTATGGAGAACTGTATGGAGGTTCCTTAAAAAACTAAAAATAGAATTACCATATGACCCAGCAATCCCAACCCAATATACTGGGCATATACTCTGAGAAAACCATAATTCAAAAAGAGTCATGTACCACAATGTTCATTGCAGCTCTATTTACAATAACCAGGACACGGAAGCAACCTAAATGTCCGTCGACAGATGAATGGATCAAGATGTGGTACATATATACAATGGAATATTACTCAGCCATAAAAAGGAACGAAATTGGGTCATCTGTAGAGACATGGATGGATCTGGAGACTGTCATACAGAGTGAAGTCAGAAAGAGAAAAACAAATATCGTATATTAACACATATATGTGGAACCTAGAAAAATGGTACAGATGAACCGGTTTGCAGGGCAGAAATAGAGACACAGATGTAGAGAATGAACATATGGACACCAAGGGGGGAAAGTGGTGGTGGGTGGTGGTGGTGGTGGGATGAACTGGGAGATTGGGACTGACATGTATACATTAATATGTATAAAATGGATAACTAATAAGAACCTGCTGTATAAAAAAAAATAAAATTCAAAAAAAAATCTGAAAGTTTATTCTCTTCAAAAATCTTCAGAAATGATCTACTAATAATGATAAAGTCAGCTGGAAGATTTTCATCCACTTATGTGCAAATATTTATTGAGTATCCACCATGTGAAATGCAGGGTAATATGTGCTGTGAGATACATATGAAGATGAACAAATGCAAGTTTGCCCTCGAGGAACTTGTCTGGGGAGGATCATGATATTGAAAGGTAGAGAGTGATTATTATTCTTCACAGGGATTCAGAGGACAAAGAGACTGTTTCCAGAGAGAGAGGATTTTAGGGGCTTTGGGATGACAGCGAGGGTGGCAGGAGGAAGGGGGCAGCACAGTTGACCATGGCAGGCTTTCAACGAGCTATTATAAAGATGGGACTGTCTGTAGTCTCCAACTCAATCCTAATAGTCTTATGATGACTGCACTTTGGGAATTTCATAGGTAATCTGCCCTATGTATCAAACCAAACTTTTCAAAGTCCTTGTTAAAGTCTGAACACAGGAAGAGAAAATAAAATTATTTAAAAATTAAGCACCCCCTCATCTACATCTACTCTCCCCAATCTGGCTAACTCTCAAAATGCATTAAACTCAAAATATAGCATCTCCCAACCGTTGTTCCCAGTAACAGAAATAGAAGAGGAAGTGTTGATTTCGAGATGTGTTTTGAATCAAGACATTTTGCTGCGAAGAAATTTTTAAAATATGCAAGCCAATAATGAACAAGACAATGAGAAAAATGTACTATGCCTTATTTCTTAGCCCTATACTAAAAAGGATTAATGAAGTGGTAGATAGCATCTTCAGAGCTGACTTATCATCACAGATTTTCCCAGAAGACAGCACCAGTTTCCATTTATTTTTAATCTCTCCCTTTCTTAGTGCCCAGCAGGGTACCTGATAAATTTAATTCAAACCCCTGAAGTTTTACTAAGTGCTTAGATTTACTAAGTTTTTTGTTTTTTGTTTTTTGAATAAAGTGAATGGTGCCAAACTTTGGGATGAGCTCAAAGATCCGGTGGATCTATGTCAGCAGGCCTCTAGGAGACCAGGAGCTCTTGGAGTTGACTTAACCAGCTCAGGGGTGACATCATCCGAGGGGTCTAAGGCACCACGGAACACCGACTGCAGTCTAGGCCCCAGGAAGACCATCCTCCATCCTCCGGGTCAGGCTGACGAGTGGTGGGCACGTGGAGGTGAAAGGTGTGAATGGAGGTCAGAGGGAGGAAAGGAAACATCGCCCGTCCAAGGAGCCAGTGTTCACGGACTCAGCAGCAGATGGAGCAACAGAATGGGTCAGGCAGTGAGCAGCCCTGCACTGAATTGTCCAACAACACAGGACCTACCCCGTGAAGAAAATGAATTGGAAACTGGCAGGACCTGGAAAGAACAGCAGTGTGAAGGATCTGGGAGCTGGCAGTCAGCATTTTATAGTCAGGTCCAAACACGACACTTAAAATTATAGTCATAATAAGTGTCTGCACAGAAGGAAGAAGTCTCTTTTCCCATGGGGATGAGAGTTTCTTTTTTTTCCTTTGTGAAGTGTTTATTCAAATATTTTGCCCATTTACTTTTTTTTTTTAATTTATTGAAGTATAGTTGATTTACAGTGTTGTGTTAGATACAGCAAAGTGATTGAGTTATACATACATATATATATCTATTTTTTCCAGATTCTTTTCCCTTATAGGTTATTACAAAATATTGAGTATAGTTCCTTGTGCTATACAGTAGGTCCTTGTTGGTTATCTATTTTATATATAGTAGTGTGTGTACGGTCTTGTCAGAATGCAAGAATTATTTCAGCAAGCTGCATAATATGGTAAGAATACTCACCTTTCCAACAAGCTATAAAGAGGAGAGAGAGAGAAAGAGTCTGTTAACATTTTTGCAATGCTGACTAAAAATAATCCAAAAAATAAAATTTCAAAAAAGTTTAATATTCTGTTTAACTCTAATTGCAAATGGGGCTAGTTTCTAATTACAGGAAGCCAAGGTTAAAGGATGGAGGAGGGTGGACACAGAAGTTTATTATTTTGTGGATCTTCCTGACCTTTCCTCCTTGTGAGCTGTGGCCAGCAGACATTAGCAGAATTCTGCTTGAAATTTGAATCACTGATAACTTGTTTTAGAAACAGAACAGATGAGCCTCTGATTAAAAGGTAAGATAGCTAATATTCAATTTGTTTTGTCTCTATTTTACAGCCTTCTGAGAGCCATTCAACAAGGCAGGACTAAAATACGGGGTCTTATTTTCTTCACTGATGAACACCTTGGGAACCTCTATTTTTCTGCAGAGCTGTGGGGATTTCCAAGTGAACTTTGTCTCTGCTAAAAAAAATACAGCTCCTGTGTTTGAGTGATCTTGTATCCAGACTGGGGGAACCCCCTGCTTTCTCCCAAGCATCTGGTTTCTCCAAGTGATTTACCTGGTAAGCGTGAGATGTAACAGGGGGAAATATTGGCAAATCTTGAAGAAAGCACAGGCCTGACAATTTCCATGTTCATTTTACTCAATTCCTAGGAAGCAAATGAATCACTCCGAGACTATAAAAGATTTTACTAGCCCTGGCAACAAACTGGTCATCCATCCTGCTGGCCCACAGCCCACAAACCCTCTCACATCAACCCTAGGAACATTTTTGTTTGTCTTCATCCTGCAGTTGCTGAGATGCTGACTGCCAACAGAGAGCACACAGAACCCACGGCCTCCTCTGCATCTCAAGGCCTGAAATAGATCTCTCTTCCTGACTGAGAAGTCCCATTTGTTAACTTCCAGCCCAGCTGTGAGGCCAGAAGAACAAACTCTAGAATTAGGTGCATTTGTCTGAGTTTCAGTCTGGGGAAACTACTTGACCTCTTTTAGGGTGTTTCTTTTTTTTAATTTAGTTTTTCCTGAAAATTCTCTTTCTTATGTCTCTCCTAAGACTCCAATTACTTGGGCCCTCCTGTTTTATCCCCAACCTCCCTTTCTCTCTCCATTCTCCCCAGCTTCCTAGATCTCTTACTTTATTCTGGGGGAAGTTCCCACCCACCAGCCCAGGGCCCTCATGCCAGTGCAGCTGGAACTGCTGTAGGGCTGAAGAACAAACATGGTGGAGCAGGAGTCCAACCTTGCAGGGCATCTGAATTAGCTCCAAAGGCCTGTCACCCAAACCCCTATCTCAGTTCTGCATTCTAGAGTTCCATGCTCTCTGATCAGCACCCTGTCTGGTTATAGACTCCGCCCACTTCCCGACAACCCACTAATTTCCTGGCTAACTCCTTTCATGCAGTGTTGGAAAATGCCCTCACATCCCAAATCCTCCAAGATAGATATTCACCTCCCTGCCCCTTCCACCCCTTGGGTCTTCCTTGATTTAGATCACACACTCCTCTCCCTACAATAGCTCCCCCCTTGTCCTCTCCCTGTGCCCCAGGCTGGTTCTCACCTCCTCCCTGTGCTGGAGAGCCTTTCAGCTCTCAAGTGACATCTTTGACATGGGTTCCCCCACTCAACCTTGGAGTTTTCTCCATTGACTGCTTCTTGCCTCTTTCCAAGTTGCCCACACTTGGTGGGACTTCCTCATCTCTGCAGTGCCATTTTTTCTGGTGTTGGGCCCACTCTTTTTGGTAATGCATCTCCCTGGGTTCATTCTTTAGAATTCCATTTCTGTCTCTCTAGTTTCACATCCTTTGGAAGCTCATTCATCCCTGCGGCTCTAAGGACGTTAGTAATTTCAGCTTCCATTCTGCCTGTAGATCATTTCACTTTAGGGTCTACACAGCATTCCTCTGCCTCTAAAATGTTTAAACTCATCACTTTTTCCTACCAAAAGATTTTCTTCGCAATTCTTCCTCTGCCTCCTCATCCACAGTGGTACCAAACCTCTCCCGCTGTGGCCTTAGAGTTTTTATTTATTTATTTATTTTAAATTTTATTTTATTTATTTATTTTTTTATACAGCAGGTTCTTATTAGTTATCTATTTTATACATATTAGTGTATATATGTCAATCCCAATCTCCCAATTCATCCCACAACCACCCCCTCCCCCCTGCTTTCCCCCCTTGGTGTCCATATGTTTGTTCTCTACATCTCTGTATCTATTTCTGCCTTGCAAACTGGTTCTTCTGTACCATTTTACCAGATTCCACATATATGCATTAATATACGATATTTGTTTTTCTCTTTCTGACTTACTTCACTCCGTATGACAGTCTCTAGGTACAACCACGTCTCTACAAATGACCCAATTTCATTCCTGTTTATGGCTGAGTAATATTGTGCTGAGTATATATGTACTACATCTTCTTTATCCATTCATCTGTCAGTGGACATTTAGGTTGCTTCCATGACCTGGTTATTGTAAATAGTGCTGAAGTGAACATTGGGGTGCATGCATCTTTTTGAACTATGGTTTTCTCAGGGTGTATGTCCAGTTGTGGGATTGCTGGGTCATATGGTAATTCTATTTTTAGTATTTTAAGGAACATCCATACTGTTCTCCATAGTGGCTGTATCCATTTACATTCCCACCAACAGTGCAAGAGGGTCCCATTTTTTCCACACCCTCTCCAGCATTTATTGTTTGTAGAGTTTTCCATGATGCCCATTCTAACTGGTGTGAGGTGATACCTCATTGTGGTTTTGATTTGCATTTCCCTAATGATTAGTGATGTTGAGCAGCTCTTCATGTGCCTCTTGCCCATCTGTATGTCTTCTTTGGAGAAATGTCTATTTAGGTCTTCTGCCCGTTTTTTTTGTTTTTTTTTAAATTAATTAATTAATTTATTTTTGGCTGTGTTGGATCTTCGTTTCTGTGCGAGGGCTTTCTCTAGTTGCGGTGAGCAGGGGCCACTCTTCATCGTGGTGCACGGGCCTCTCACTATCGCGGCCTCTCTTGTTGTGCAGCACAGGCTCCAGACGTGCAGGCTCAGTAGTTGTGGCTCACGGGCCTAGTTGCTCCGTGGCATGTGGGATCCTCCCAGACCAGGGCTCAAACCCGTGTCCCCTGCATTGGCAGGCGGATTCTCAACCACTGCACCACCAGGGAAACCCCCTGTCCATGTTTTGATTGGGTTGTTTGTTTTTTTAATATTGAGCTGCATGAACTGTTTATATAATTTGGAGATTAATCTTTTGTCCGTTGATTCATTTGCAAATATTTTCTCCCATTCTGAGGGTTTTCTTTTCATCTTGTTTATGGTTTCCTTTGCTGTGAAAAAGCTTTGAAGTTTCATTAGGTCCCATTTGTTTATTTTTGTTTTTATTTCCATTACTCTAGGAGGTGGATCAAAAAAGATCTTGCTGTGATTTATGTCAGAGTGTTCTTCCTATACTTCCTCTATGAGTTTTATAGTGTCTGGCCTTACATTTAGGTCTTTAATCCATTATGAGTTTATTTTTGTGTATGCTGTTAGGAAGACTTCTAATTTCATTCTTTTACATGTAGCTGTTCAGTTTTCCCAGCACCACTTATTGAAGAGACTGTTTTTTCTCCATTGTTTATCCTTGCCTCCTTTGTCACAGGTTACTTGACCATAGGTGCGTGGGTGTATCTCTGGGCTTTCTATCTTGTTCCATTGATCTATATTTCTGTTTTTGTGCCAGTACCATACTGTCTTGATTACTGTAGCTTTGTAGTATAGTCTGAAGTCTGGGAGAATGATTCCTCCAGCTCCATTTTCTTCCCTCAAGATTGCATTGGCTATTTGGGGTCTTTTGTGTCTCCATACAAATTTTAAGATTTTTTTGTTCTAGTTCTGTAAAAAAAATGCCACTGGTAATTTGAGAGGGATTGCATTGAATCTGTAGATGGCTTTGGGTAGTATAGTCATTTTCACAATATTGATTCTTCCAATCCAAGAACATGGTATATCTCTCCATCTGTTTGTGTTATCTTTGATTTCTTTCATCAGTGTCTTATAGTTTTCTGAGTACAGGTCTTTTACCTCCTTCGGTACGTTTATTCCTAGGTATTTTATTCTTTTTGTTGCAATGGTGAATGGGATTGTTTCCTTAATTTCTCTTTCTGATCTTTCATTGTTAGTGTATAGGAATGTAAGAGATTTCTGTGCATTAATTTTGTATCCTGCAACTTTACCAAAATCATTGATTAGCTCTAGTAGTTTTCTGGTGGCATCTTTAAGATTATCTATGTATAGCATCATGTAATCTGCAAACAGTGACAGTTTTACTTCTTCTTTTCCAATATGTATTCCTTTTATTTCTTTTTCTTCTCTGATGGCCGTGGCTAGGACTTCCAAAACTATGTTGAATAATAGTGGTGAGAGTGGACATCCTTGTCTTGTTCCTGATCTTAGAGGAAATGCTTTCCATGTTTCACCATTGAGAATGATGTTTGCTGTGGGTTTGTTGTATATGGCCTTTATTATGTTGAGGTAGGTTCCTTCTGTGCCTACTTTCTGGAGAGTTTTTATCATAAATGGGTGTTGAATTTTGTCAAAAGCTTTTTCTGCATCTACTGAGATTATCATATGGTTCTTATTCTTCAATTTGTTAATATGGTATATCACATTGATTGATTTGCATATATTGAAGAATCCTTGCATCCCTGGGATAAATGCCACTTGATCGTGGTGTATGATCCTTTTAATGTGTTGATGGATTCTGTTTCCTAGTATTTTGTTGAGGACTTTTGCATCTATATTCATCAGTGATATTGGTCTGTAATTTCCTTTTTCTGTAGTATCTTTGTCTGGTTTTGGTATCAGGCTGATGGTGGCCTAATAGAATGAGTTTGGGAGTGTTCCTTCCTCTGCAATTATTTGGAAGAGTTCAAGAGGGATGGGTGTTAGCTCTTCTCTAAACGTTTGATAGAATTCACCCAGGAAGCCATCTGGTCCTGGACTTTTGTTTGTTGGAAGATTTTTAATCACAGTTTCAATTTCATTACTTGTGATTTGTCTGTTCATATTTTCTATTTCTTCCTGGCTCAGTCTTGGAAGGTTATACCTTTCTACGAATTTGTCCATTTCTTCCTGGTTGTCCATTTTATTGGCATAGAGTTGCTTGTAGTAGTCTCTTAGGGTGCTTTGTATTTCTGTGGTGTCTGTTGTAACTTCTTCTTTTTCATTTCTAATTTTATTGATTTGAGTCCTCTACCTCTTCTTCTTGATGAGTCTGGCTAATGGTTTATCAATTTTGTTTATCTTCTCAAAGAACCACCTTTTAGTTTTATTGATGTTTGCTATTGTTTTCTTTGTTTCTATTTCATTTATTTCTGCTCTGATCTTTATGATTTCTTTCCTTCTGCTAACTTTGGGTTTTGTTTGTTCTTCTTTCTCTAGTTCCCTTAGGTGTAAGGTTAGATTATTTATTTGTGATTTTTCTTGTTTCTTGAGGTAGGCTTGTATTGCTATAAACTTCCCTCTTAGAACTGCTTTTGCTGCATCCCATAGGTTTTGGATCCTTGTGTTTTTGTTGTAATTTGTCTCTAGGTATTTTTTGATTTCCTCTTTGATTTCTTCAGTGATCTCTTGGTTATTTAGTAACGCATTGTTTAGCCTCTGTGTGTTTGTGTTTTTTACATTCTTTCCCCTGTAATTGATTTCTAATCTCATAGCTTTGTGGTTGGAAAAGATGCTTGATATGATTTCAATTTTCTTAAATTTACTGAGGCTTGATTTGTGACCCAAGATGTGATCTATCCTGGAGAATGTTCCGTGTGCATTTGAGAAGAAAGTGTGATCTGCTGTTTTTGGATGGAATGTCCTATAAATATCAATTAAATCTACCTGGTCTATTGTGTCATTTAAAGCTTGTGTTTCCTTATTAATTTTCTCTCTGGATGATATGTCCATTGGTATAAGTGAGGTGTTAAAGTCCCCCACTATTATTATGTTACTGTCGATTTCCTCTTTTATAGCTGTTAGCATTTGCCTTATGTATTGAGGTGCTCCTATGTTGGGTGCATATATATTTATAATTGTTATATCTTCTTCTTGCATTGATCCCTTGATCATTATGTAGTGTCCTTCCTTGTCTCTTGTAACATTCTTTATTTTAAAGTCTACTTTATCTGATATGAGTATTGTTACTCCAGCTTTCTTTTGATTTCGATTTGCATGGAATATCTTTTTCCATCCCCTCACTTTCAGTCTGTATGTGTCCCTCGGACTGAAGTGGGTCTCTTGTAGACAGCATATATATATATATATATATATATATATATCTTGTTTTTTTATCCATTCATTGAACCTGTGTCTTTTGGTTGGAGCATTTAATCCATTCACATTTGAGGTAATTATTAATATGTATGTTCCTATTACCATTTTCTTAATTGTTTTGGGTTTGTTTTTGTAGGTCCTTTACTTCTCTTGTGTTTCCCACTTAGAGAACTTCCTTGAGCATTTGTTGTAGAGCTGGTTTGGTGGTACTGAATTCTCTTAGCTTTTGCTTGTCTGTAAAGCTTTTGATTTCTCCATTGTATCTGAATGAGATCCTTGCCGGGTAGAGTAATCTTGGTTGTAGGTTCTTCCCTTTCATCACTTTAAGTGTATCATGCCACTCCCTTCTGGTTTGTAGAGTTTCTGCTGAGCAATCAGCTGTTAACTTTATGGGGGTTCCCTTGTTTGTTAGTTGTTGTTTTTCCCTTATTGCTTTAAAATATTTTTCTTTGTCTTTAATTTTTGTAAATATGATTACTATGTGTCTTGGTGTGTTTCTCCTTGGGTTTATCCTGCCTGGGACTCTCTGTGCTTCCTGGACTTGGGCAGCTATTGCCTTTCCCATGTTAGGGAAGTTTTCAACTATAATCTCTTCAAATATTTTCTCAGACCCTTTCTCTCTCTCTTCTTCTGGGAGTCCTATAATGCAAATTTTGGTGCGTTTAATATTTTCCCAGAGGTCTCTTAGGTTGTCTTCATTTCTTTTCATTCTTTTTTCTTATTCTGTTCCATGGCATTGAATTCCACCATTCTATCCTCTTCCAGGTCACTTATCCGTTCTTCTGCCTCAGTTATTCTGCTATTGATTCCTTCTAGTGTATTTTTCATTTCAGTTATTGTATTGTGCATCTGTGTTTGTTTGTTCTTTAATTCTTCTAGGTCTTTGTTAAACATTTCTTGCATCTTCTCGATCTTTGCCTCCATTCTTTTTCCAAGATCCTGGATCATCTTCACTATCAATATTCTGAATTCTTTTTCTGGAAAGTTGCCTATCTCCACTTCATTTAATTGTTTTTCTGGGGTCTTATCTTGTTCCTTCATCTGGTACATATCCCTCTGCCTTTTCATTTTGTCTATCTTTCTGTGAATGTGGTTTTTGTTCCACAGGCTGCAAGATTGTAGTTCTTCTTGCTTCTATTGCCTTCCCTCTGGTAGATGAGGCTATCTAAGAGGCTTCTGCAAGCTTCATGATGGGAGGGACTGGTGGTGGGTAGAGCTGGGTGATGCTCAGGTGGGCAGAGCTCAGTAAAACTTTAATCCACTTGTCTGATGATGGGTGGGTGTGAGTGCCCTCCCTGTTGGTTGTTTGGCCTGAGGTGAGCCAGCACTGGAGGCTACAGGCTCTTTAGTGGAGCTAATGGTGGACTCTGGGAGTGCTCATGCCAAGGAGTACTTCCCAGAACTTCTGCTGCCAGTGTCCTTGTCCCTGCGGTGAGCAACAGCCACCCCCCACCTCTGCAGGAGACCCTCCAACACTAGCAGGTAGCTCTGGTTCAGTCTCCTATGGGGTCACTGCTCCTTCTCCCTGGGTCCTGATGCACCCACTACTTTGTGTTTGCCCTCCAAGAGTGGAATCTCTGTTTCCCCCAGTCCTGTTGAAGTCCTACAGTCAAGTCCTGCTAGCCTTCAAAGTCTGATTCTCTGGGAATTCCTCCTCCTGTTGCCGGACCCCCAGGCTGGGAAGCCTGACATGGTTCTCAGAACCTTCACTCCAATGTGTGGACTTCTGTGGTATAATTGTTCTCCAGTTTGTAAGTCACCCACCCACCAGTTATGAGATTTGATTTTGTGATTGCACCCTCTCCTACCATCTCATTGTGGTTTCTCCTTTGTCTTTGGATGTGGGATAACTTTTTTAGTGAGTTCCACTGTCTTCCTGTCAATGGTTGTTCAGCAGTTACTTGTGATTCCAGTGCTCTTGCAAGAGGGAGTCCTTACAGTTGTTTTAAACTTGTTTTTGTTGTTGGTCTTTCCTGGCTACACACTTGCAATGACTACATTTTTATCCAGTCTCCTACAATGTCTTTCCGATTTTCCCATTTTCCATTCTTCTGATTGTGATTGTATAGGCATGATTATAAATTGAAATGGAAACATGAAGAAAGACAAATCACCTAGAATTCTACCACCCTAACACAATACATGGTTACATTTTCCCAATTCCTCTTCTAGTATTTGTTTCTATGTACATATATTTACCTATATGTAAAAATGAAGTTAATTTAATTTTCTGCTTTTTAATGATAATATTTTTCATATTTGTGTGAGTCTTCATAAAAATCATATCTGCTTAATATTTTATCAGAGGATGATGGACTATAACCCAATTATTCTATAAGTATAAACAGTCTACATATATAGTGATTTTTCTCTAATGAATAATATTTCAACAACCTCTGTATCTATAATTTTTTTCCTTTATTTCCTTAGCATAAATTTCCAGAAATGAGATCACTGGGTCTTTTTCTACCTCATATTCTCCTTGATCATAATGACAGACAACCTCTCTCTTTGTTGACCCTGCTTTATTCCTTTGCTGAAACTACTCCCTTTTTCAAAAAATTTATTTTATTGAAGCATAGTTGATTTACAATGTTGTGTTAATTTCTGCTGTACAGAAAAGTGATTCAGTTATTCATATATATACATATACACATTCTTTTCCATTATGGTTTATCTCAGGGTAGTGAATATGCTTCCCTGTGCTACACAGTAGGACCTTGTTGTTTACCCTTTCTATATGTAATAGTTTGCACCTGCTAATCCCAAACTCCCAATCCATCCCTCCCCACCCCTCACCCCCTTGGCAACCACAAGTCTGTTCTCTATGTCTCTGAGTCTGTGAAACTACTCTCTTGCTGCTTCCCATCACTTCCTATAACCAGATTCAATGACTTCCATTCAAGCAGCCTTCTTTAATTAAGTAGCCAAGCAACCCCATGTCCCCATGTTCTTCCCTTTAACACCATGCCCTCCAGGCCTTTGTACATAATTGTTATACTAGTGTGAACTGAGTCACACACCTTTTGAGTTGATCACTGATTGTTTCCCACAGGCATGTTTTCTCTCCCTCTAGGAAGCACACCTCTGAGCTAAGGCATGTGCCTTTTCCTTCCTCCTTTGTTGTGAGCTGTTCCCACAGCAGGCACTCACAGCAAGCCTGCTGCTGAGGACATATGGCTTCTCCACCAGTGAGTTCAGCCTACTGATTCCACATCCCCACACTGCCTTCATCCTAAGTGCCCTCACTAATCAATGATGCTCTACGACACACAGATACTCACGACTATGGTCCTGCATGAATTGGATTAGATCACATTGCTGTACATGAAAAAGGAGAGAGAAAATAAGAAACATAAACACAGCGAATTCCAAGTGGCCATATTCATTTCCCAGTGAACAGGTTGCATTTTTGTGTGTGTGAATAAGACAATACGTACAGAATATACCCGCTGCCCTGCCATGCCTTTAGGGCCCTAGGAAAACAAAAACAGAGCAAGTTATTGGTATGTGAATTGGAGTCTTCAGTGCTCTCCCCCCACACACTGAGAGTATAAACCTTTCTGTTTCAGTGTTTGATCAATTAAGCTAATGTCTATCTAGATTGAACTGAATGATTTTTCTAGGACGACAAGAAGGAAAGAAACAGAAGTACTTTTTAAAGATACTTGTACTGCAGATAGAACATTTAGAAGGCATTTCTCATAAGAATACTTAAAATTATAAACAGCAGGCTTCCCAAAGAGTAGCATGAAGGAGAGACATTTACTGAAGTATATTTAAAACACTGGCAGCAGCACACAACCCCAACATATGTGAAAAAAAAAAAGACAATTACATAGCCGAATGGACATTACACAGAAGAAGAGCATACACACTAAGCTCATAAATGCTGAAAGGTGATGGTGGAAAGGAGTACAGATAATTGGGTGTGATGAGTCAGGGAAGGCTCTAAACACAGTCAGCTGCCTTTCTTGATAGTGTCAGCTTTTCTCTTTTTCCTTTTAATTCCTTTTTATCAGGATCAGCCTTCTTCTTGGCAGTTGGTTCCTAATGTGTTTGCACATATGAATTCCTTTGGGCAGCTGTTGAAAGCTAGGATGTTTGGTGGCTTCAGAAAATGCTGTCACATGCTCATGATTGCTGTACAATTTCACTGACCCCTCAGAAGCTCATCCATGAATGTTAGTGTAAGAACCTCTGTTCTAAACGACAACTGGGCATCTGTCCATCCATCCATCTATCCATCTATCCATCCAACCATTCATCCATCCAATGAACAGTTAAGTGTCTGCTGAATGCTGAGGTGGCCCACTGTGTGCTGCTGGTAGTAGCCGGAACTGTCATGGCATCCATGATTCTACCCACTGGGGACATATTTTCTTCCTGACCCAAATCAAGAAATACACATCTCACTAAAAGATTCAGAGACTTATTCTTCCCTTTACAAGTGACAGCAGAAAACAGAAAAGAATGCAGAGCCATTTAAACAGAGAGAGGAAGAGTTTCCAGCTAATGAATAGAGTAGGCAGCCCACACCCTACAGAAAATCAGAACTGTGGAGAGTAGGTTCCAAAAGACTGAGTTTAACAGTAACTTCGAGCAACTTCTTAAGGAGAGACTGAGAACCACAGGCATGAGACAGAGAAACCACGGTATACCAGACCAGCATGGCCAAACACAAGAGCAGGAAGATATGGGACCTCCAGGGAGAGCTCCAGAATCTGGAAAGGAGGCAAATCCAGACCAGTCCAGATTGACTCAGAGACCAGATTCTCACCCACATGACTGAGAATAGCCACCAGTTCCTTAATTCAAAAGAAAGAAAAGATTGTACCAGAGTATCCTTTACAGTGAGTTGATTACCATTCTACTACGGATTCAGTTTTCCACAAAACATCCAGGTTTTTGTTTTCTTTATAAAGTTGCAAGTTAAAGAACCCCTACAGGTAGTCAGAAAACAAACACAATACACAAAACAAGAGAAGCAGTTGCTCCTGTCCTTACACACAAGGTAAGGTGCTTCCTGCACCTCACACACAAAACACAGATGGTGGCAACATTTAGTTCTTATTTGACTGTTCTCTTTAGGGGAGAGAGACATGTTAATGTCATCACAATAACACATAAGGCACTAAAATAAAGATATGGATATCTTCTCAGTGGGAGATGTGCCTGGCTCTGCCCAGGAACGCTTCTAGAGGTGCCATTTCTTTTGTAATTGAATCACAGTGGAAAGTTGCAATTTTATTTCCAAATCTCCCCAGCGTCTAAATCGAGAGGTCAGGAAGGCAAAAATAGTGGTTTGGGAAATTCTATCAACTTGTCAGGACACCTTAATGAAGCTTATGCATTCCCGTCCCTATTTTTAAACCTTCAGTAAAAATTAACAGTCACAGCTCATATTTGCATTGAACTTTATAGTTTATGAAGAGCATTCACATTTGATTATCTGATCCTCACAGCTACCTTTTGAGGTGTTTCCAACAGGACATGTCACTCCCATTTTAGAAGGAAATTGAGAGACCCAGAGACTAGTCCAAGGGCACCCAGGTAGCAAGAAGCAGAGTCTGGACTTGAACCAGTGCTTCTGACTTTAAATTCTGTGCTCATTCCAGTGGGCACCCTAGGAAGCAGCACATGCCCCTTAGTTCTCATGAGTGTACTTACTCTCCGTCCAGGAGGGCCTTGGGGTCCTTGAGAGCCTTCTTCACCTTTCAAGCCTACAGTGAGCTGCAGATAGAAATATTCATGAGTTTCCACATCCTCTATCCATGGAGACTACCTCAGCCTTAATGTGACTTTATAATTTAAAAAAAAATTTTTAGCAAAAGCAACTATTAATTCAAGTTAAGCAAATTCCTTAGGTGTAATATAAATAGCCATTCTTTTTTTCCCACAGAACTCACAGAAAAATTAATTTTTCCAATAGTTCATTGTTAGTGTATAGAAACACAACTGATTTTTATATGTTGATTTTGTATCCTGCAACTTTACTGAATTTGTTTATTACTTCTAACAGTTTTTTGATGAAGTCTTTAAGATTTTCTATCTATAAGATCATATCATCTGCAAACAGACACTTTTTCCTTTCCAGTTTGGATGACTTTTATTTCTTTTTCTTGCCTAATTGCTCTAGCTAGGACTTCCAGTATTATGTTGAAAAGGAGTAGTGAGAGTGGACACCTATGTCTTGTTCCTGGTCTTAGCAGGAAAGCTTTCAGCCTTTCATTGTTGACTGTGATGTTAGTTGTGGATTTTTCAAATATGGCCTTTATTATGTTGAGGTACTTTCCTTCTATACCCAATTTGTTACGAGTTTTTATATTGAAAGGATGTTGAATTTTGTCAAATGTTTTTTCAGCATTTATTGAGATGATCATATGATTTTTATCTTTCATCCTAAATAGTCATTCTTAATTATTGGTAAACATCCATTTCCCTCTTAGCCTCTTCATTTAGTGATATCCTTTGCTCTGGCACTGGCTGTGCATTTAAATCTAAATTAGTCATAAGCTAGAATTGGTGCTTTAAACAAGTGAATACACTAGAGCATATGGCGATCTAATAAAAAGCTGCCATCTACAAAGAATCAAATAAGAAAAATAATTCCCCACATATATAAGGACATGGGTTGGCTGTATCATTCCCATAACTCAAAGTGATGGATATAGATGCTAATGAAATTTGTCCAGCCAGATGTAAAATATCTGTTGAATTGCATCTCTTTCATGCTGGTAATGACCATCGATATTACACTGAAACTTTAAAATGAAAGGATGCTTGTCTTGGCATTTTGGTTTTTTAATAAGTACAACACTCTACTCTGCACTTTGCTATTTAGAACATCTCAACAGCCTTCCTTAAAATGAATACCCCAGGTGACCTTGGCTCTGGGGACTGGAACTGTCAGAAAATCCTCCAGGACACAGTAGGAAGATGTCAGCTTCATTTCCACTCACAGGGTTAATATTCTGGGCTTTAATATGTGCCCTAGAAAAGACTGGAAGACACTGGTACTTTTTAGAATAGCCTGTTATCAATCTGTAAATACTTAAAATAGTTCAGATTCATGGAACCATAGAATTTTAGAGTTGAAAGTAGCTTTTGTGTCATTAAGTTTAACTCCCATGTTATAGAAATAGAGAACTTGAAAAGATGTGTTGAAGATCACACAGCTAGGAAGTGGCATTTCAGATGACCCTGGGTTGGATTGACAATCCACATTTATAATTACAACATAAAAGCCAGAATCTTCCAAAGAAACATTTATTATTTCTGGAATTACAGGTCACTTACTGTTTGTCCCCTAAATCCTTTGGGTCCAGGCCCCCCAGGAATTCCAGGATCACCAACAACACCCTAAAGATTCAGATATAAGAAATCAAGATATTAAAATACTTGCTATGAAAGAATAAAAATAATTCTCTCCAAACCAAAATCTAATTGATCTTATAACTATATCATATATTAAATATTAAATGTCATTCCTTCTTGTCATTTAGAACTAAGTCATTGATACACCTAGATATTCTCCAAACTATTTTAATTTTCTGAGAATACAAATATTTATGCATCAATATCAATACAATGGCTATCCAATCAGTTACTAAAAATACCTAAAGAAAAATGCTTGAAAATCAAGGAAAACATATGGGGTATTGACTACATAAAGTACTAAATAATGAATTACTTCCTAAATTCATGAATCATTTCTCAAAAAGTTGAAGGTAAAAAGAAATTTATTCTGACTTTGGTGGAAAACTAATTTAACACTTATCAATATGCTAATTTAACATTTATCTGTAAATTGAAATATGCTAATTTTCTCTTTATCAGCAAATTAGAAAATTGGTCCTTTACAATGAGAACTCCTATCCTAACAGTTATTTATATAGTCCCTTCTTGAACCCTTCTCCACCTAAGGAAAGAATCTCTTTTAGTAATTCATCAATTAAAAGCACTTTTAAGGGAATCAAAAATTGGTTATTTTCCTATACTGTAGTTGATTCAATTTACTTAGACATTCTATTTTTTAATCCATAGTTTCTATTTTAATTTGAGCATCAATGATTGGAAGACATACAAGATACTTTCATTTATTTAATTAATTTTTATTGATGTATAATTGATTTACAGTGTTGTGTTAGTTTCAAGTGTACAGCAAAATGACTCAGTTATACACACACACATATATAATATATATATATTCTTTTTCAGATTCTTTTCCTTTATGGGTTTTTACAAAATATTGAGTGTAGTACTCTATGCTATATATACAGTAGGTCCTTGTTGTTTATCTATTTTATATATAGTAGTGTATGTATGTTAATCTCGAACTCCTAATTTATCCCTCCCCCCTTCCCCTTTGGTAATCATAAGTTTGTTTTCTATGTCTGTGGGTCTATTTCTGTTTTGTAAATAAGTTCATTTTTAAGGATTCTTTTTTTTAAAATAAATCTTATTACGGAATTCCAGTGTATAAAACAGATATAACCTGAGCTACTCTGGTTGAAATGGAAGGAATGTCTTGTCGTAGAGCTTGGAGGTGAATTTCAGGCTGGTAGGCAATGAGGAATTCTAGAAGATGTTTGACCAAGAGAGTAACATAACTAAGTTATACTTTGGGAAAAATCAAGAGAGTAGTGTTTGGGATTAACTGAAACAGGTTAAAGTTGCAAGTAGGAAACTAATGAGAATATGGTAATCTTTCAGGTAAGAGGAAGTGAAGGTCACGATAATGAAGGGCAAAGTACAATAGCAGAAGGCAAGAGTTTTGCATGAGATCACCAGGGTAGAGAAATCAAGAAAAGGACTAAGGACTAAACTTGAGAGGGTACCTAGAGGTAGGGTTTCGAGATAAGGGACATCAGGCAGTGAAGGACAAATTTTCCAATTTAAAGGTTCATAGGAGTTAAGTATGGTCCTTTCTTCATGAAGCTCAGGCAAACCGATTGTCTTGCTTTTTTTTTCCTGTTTCATTCAGATCCACAGACTTATCTTAATTCTCAAGTAGAAGGTCAAGATCATTGTAACTTTGACAAGTTATGTGTACAATACCTTTTGACCCATATCTCCAAGGAATCCTCTTGGGCCCTACGATTTTCAGCAGAGAACATAAATAAATCAACACACCATTTAATTGATTCACCAGTTAAAGAAATAATTGTTTTCCATATTTACCTTTACTCCTTTACGTCCCATAGGACCGTAGCCCGGAATGCCATAATCACCCTGTGAATATATCAGTTCATTTCAATTTCTCAAGAGTGAAAATTAATTGTAACCTATACTGGGAAGATTATGGTGTCAGGATAAAAGCACCAGGGACTTCCAGGTGGAGGGGGCCTGATGAACTTGAACTCTTGGAATATTCATGCCGTTTAGTTTTCCACACTTCCTGGTATGTGCCCTGGTACTTCTTTGGTCAGCTCCACTGTGCAGACATGACAGGAGGCAGAGTGATGGTCATTTAGGACTAGTGGAGTCAGTGGCAGTTACTTGCCTGGAAAATTAGGAGCTGGTCCAAAGAACACTGGGTGAGGAATTCCCCAAAAAGGAATTGTAAATGGCCAATAAACATATGGAAAAAATGTTATCCTCACTAGTAACCAAAGAAATGCAATTTGAAACAGTAATGAGACATCATTTTTGGTCAGTAAAATTGGTAAAGATGAAAGAAAAGAAAGTGACAATACCCATTGTTGGTGTGTATGCCCTGAAGTGAGCACTCTTCCTGCACAACACAAGGGTATATACGTCCTTGGAATTTTCCTAAGGACACTTTGCAATAGAGTTCAAAGCCTTAATTAAACATGTACATATTCCTTGACCCAGCTATGCTACTTCTAGAAATTTCTATGTAGAAATTAATTATGGTTTTATCCAAAAATGTCATTACATACAAGAATGTTCATTGCTGTGCTATTTTAAGACAGTGAAAAACTGAAAGCAAACTAAATATACAGTAATAAGAAGGTGGTCAAGTGAACTAAGGTATATACATTCAGTAGAATATTTTGAAGCTATTGAAAGTAACTTTGAGGGAAAAATATAATGACATGGAAATATGCCCATGATACATTGTTAATAGGGAAAAAGAATGTTTTTTTCCTATCTCCAGGACATTAATGATAAATATTTCAAAATGGTGGGATTATGGGTAATTTTTCTTTCCCATTTCCCATGTTTTATGCTTAGTCAATTTTCTACAATATCTATGCATAACATTTGTAATAAACGTTATTTTTGAAAAGAAATTAATTTTTTTCCTATTTTTTTCTTATATTGACTGCTTTATGAACTGAGACTCTGGTACAGCCAGAGCAACTAGAACAGATACCCTGTTTCTTGATCCTACTACCCTCTTGTCACTCTGGAGTTTTGCAAGAAGTCACCTGATTTTCAACTGACATGGCCATATAGGTTGTTAAAATACTGAGCTCATCCTTTATTCTCTCTGCATTCTCCTTTCCCTCTTGTTGTTCTCCCTTTGTTTTAGCAGACAGACTAGCTATAGAATGAGTGCTTCAGGGAGCAGGAGGAATGTCCCTACATCTTCCTAGGAGGTCCCAAAATACTTTCAGGACCCCAGGTGCTTAAGCTGATGGTGTCAGCCCCCTTCTCTTTACTGAGCCCTTGGAGCTGCTAAAGGGTAAGAGTCCTAAAACCTCATACTTGCTTTCCTCGCCGTCCAGCTTGCCCCAGTGGCCCTGGATCTCCAGGAATTCCAGGTTCTCCCTAGTGAGACAAGGAGAGCTTCAGATCAGTAAAAATCAAACTTGGCTACCACCATAGGATGTTCTGTACACTAGTTGGGGACACTCAGGGTTCTCAGTGAGGGCTCAATGCTCAGTAAGCAAGGGAGTGTAGGGAACAAATAACCATCTTCCCAAAGGCAAGCAGGAAACACTAGCACAGCCCAAAGCTGGACTCAGTACTGCTTTCCCAGTGCTATAGAAAGACTAAAGGAGAAGAGAAAGAGTGGAAAATTTACTCCAGGGAAAGTGGATTCATTTGCTGATTTATTCACCCATCCAACAGTTATTTATCGTCCTGGAAAAGGAACTGTTGAACATGCCCGATGTGGTCCAGCCCTCACCAAGAATACTCTGGTTGGAACGAGAGACAATTAGGCAATTCTATACTGTGTGATAAAGTTCAGGGTGCTGTGGCAGCAGAGAGAAGGGGAGTCTAAGTCAGATTTGGTGGGGCGGGCAGGCTGGCTGCCTGAAGGAAGGGAGCAGGGATGCTGAGGCTTAAAGGATAAGTTGTGTGAGCTGGAAGAAGGACCAAGGGAGGAGTGAGAATGGAGGAGGAAGGCACAGTGAGAAGCCTGGGAAGGCACACAGGAGGGAGATGAGCTAGGAAGCCTTAGAATTAAACAGGGTCAAAGGGTCTTCTAAGCTACTGGAGAGTTTGGAGATTTTCCTAAGGGTCATCTGAAGTTAAGACCAGTGACATAATCTGTGGGACTCAAATGAAAGCATGGGCCCTTAACTCAAAAGCAAACTTTCCAGACTGTGATAGCAGAGCTTGAGGCCAAGTAGGGGTGCCTTCTAAGCGAGGCCCCCTGTGTGAATGAATGGGTCCCAGGCCCACGAAGCTGGCCCTGGGGGAGGGAGCTGCTGAAAGGTTTTGAGCAGGGGAGTGAGATTCTGAACAGGCCAACGGTCTGTTCTCTAACGATCTCCAATAAGGACATTTCTGAGAAGGTAGGTTGAGTTAGACCGAGAATTGCATGCATGAACAGATCTGAGTTCTGACATCCCCCATGCCCCTGGCCGACTCTACCACCAAGTGTCTTGATGCATTCAGGAAACCAGCGAGTTGAGTTTATCAGAGCTGTTTCATGGTAGGTGAATAAACCTTGTCTCTCCTAGTGAAATGGGGCAGTTTCAGAGAGGAAGGAAAAGAATATTGGCAGAAAGCTGGTGAGTGGTTGATTGTGCTTGGATCGTGTGAAGAATTAAAATGAAAATCAAGAAAAAAAATGGAGCTACTATTTTCTCAGTATCTGAAATCTGTAAGAAATAACACTTACCTTTTTCCCCAAAAGTCCAGGCCTTCCAACACTCCCTTTATCTCCCACTGGCCCAGGAGCACCCTGAAAGAATATAGGAAACACAGATGTTGGTGCTACAGCAATTTGTACAAAACCTGTTAGATTAGTTTTGCTTTTCTTCCTGTCATTTCTAACAATTTCTTGATGCCTCCTTAACAAGAAACCCAGCCTGAAACCAGGTGACTCGGGCTACAGTCCTGGTTAGAGGACCCCAAGTCTTTATCGGCAGGGACATCGCTAGTCCAAATGGGGGCTTAGTGAGAAATAAAAAAGGCACTCTTGACACAACACATGTTATTTCTGAATGTGGCAAGTTTGTTATGGACTGATTTTGTTAGAACAAGACTGTGCTGTCATTGTCACTTTTGTGCTCTGTGCCATCCACACATATAAAATGGGATGTCAAATGTGTTTCAGTTTCCCGATCTGCAAAGGGGCAAAACGGTCTTTCACAAATATGCTGGGAAGATAACTGAGCAAACATGGGTATCGCTTGCCTTCTAAACTCTCGCTATCTGAGCTGAAAAACTGAATAGATTCAGAACATTTTTCATATGAATCTCTCACCATCCAAACTCTCATTACTTACTGTCAGAAACTTGGGAATCAAGTAGTTTCAGAGGGTGAATTCAAAGCTGAACTTAAGAATCAAATAAATTTGGGTAGCGAGGGATCTTTGCAGAGTCCATTTCAAATATCTATAGTCAATGGAGATAGGCATGGCACTGATAATTTTTAAAAGTTAGAAAAAGCAGAATAACGTATCAGGTTTTGAAATGTTCAAGAGTCAGCAAGAGGTGCATTCTTCTAAAGGCTTCCTTCAGGCGGATGAAGTGAGTTTGTGCTTTCCAAGTCAAACCCCCGGGAAGGAGAAAGACGAATGTACAAGGAATCTGAGTTGTGCTAAAGATTTGTCCCCAATTTGTCCCAAGTTAATCCCCAAATGAAATACTCCATACTAGATAATATAAAATAAACTCTACTTGAAGATGTCTTTGAAGCAAGAGGAAAATGAAGGTTGGAGACCATTTATAGTACCATCTGAGTCACGCACCTGAGGTCCTTTGTGCCCCTCGTTTCCCTTCTCTCCTTTCCTGCCGGGAAGTCCATTTGACCCCTTTGGTGGTAATAAAAGAAACACAATGCAATGAAGTCAATGAAAACTGACTTTCTTCATTAGCGCTTTTGAAACACCTGCATAGAAAAGCATCTATCCAGCCCTTCAATCAGCTTTAACACTGCGATTAAGCATGTCTCAGAAGAGGAGTTGAAAGGAGACCCAGACTCAGTGGAGCAGCTCTTATGAAGGAATTTCCTGCCTGGGTGTAAGACCTCATCCCTCTGTGGCAGGGAGAAATGGAAAAGAGACTAAAAGGAGAAATAAAACCCATAGAAGAGGGAAGTGAGACATAAACAATAGGCAGATGGATTCCTTTGATGGGGCAGGTTACCTGGGCCAAAGTGCATCAATGTGTAAAAGAGAAAGCAAGTTAGCACAAAAGGACATTTTAGCAGCAGATCCCTATCAGAGGAATTAAAGCATATTTTTTTTGTCATATTTCCCATTAAATGCATGGATCTCATATGGTTCTCTCACACAGAAAGAAAAACTAGAGGTGCTGGTACTGTTTCTCATCACCAAAGCAGTAGCTGTAAGATGTTCTGGCTGCCCAGTGCAAATGGTGGTTACAGCCCCTGGGCTGGCCTTGGTTCACAGCCTGAGCATCAGAGGGACCCTGGAGGGGCTGAGGTAATGTCACCTCTCTCCCTAAAAAGTCTGGGGATGGATTTAGGCTGGTCCCATTGTTACTCATTCTAGAGGACACCAGAACCACTCAAGAGAATTCCAAATTCAGTCTTAGTATGAAGAATCTAGAACTTTCTAGAAGAAAAATGAACTCCTGGAAAGGTCTTAGGATGGGCACATCTATGTAGGCAGATCCTTCCAGACAAGTTCAGGCTTAAAGTAGACTCCATCAGGTGACTATGTACCCATGTGTTGCAAACCATTCTCTAGGATGACCCTGGCATATTTCTGACATGGAAAAGAAACAGAGATGTCCTAATTCCAATTCCCATCTCACTAATGTTATGACCAAGAAAAAATGCAGATGACTCACATAGAGCCCTATCGGTGATATTCCAGAAGCACTGTCACCCCCTGTAGAGTCAGCTTTGGAAGAGGTGAATAATAGTTGCCAATTCCTAACTTTCCTTCATCGGAGTCTGTGTGCAGGACCTCACTTAAGAAAAATCAATTTGTTGATCTAGATACTGATTACTAACATAGTATTAAGGTCTCAATAATTCACTATGACTAAAATGCAGACATGATGCCAGGTATACACAAGAGCAAGCCTTTCTTCTATCAGTGAGCTACAAATTTTGACGGAGCAAAATCACCCACCCACAATGGGAAATGTAGAATCCCAGAGAAATGTACCATGGTGGATGGCGGGGGCAGCTTCAAATTGTCTCAGTTATTTATTTTTTATACAGAACTACATCTTCCCATCAGAATAACAGCATTATCAGTATTACAAATATTCCAACATACCTGTAAGCCTTGTAATCCTTTGGCTCCTGATGCACCTTTAAGTCCAGGGTTCCCTGGTTCCCCCTGATGGGTGAGTTTTCAGTGTTAAGATTCTCTTCACATGGTTTCCATATACGTTTTCTCTTCATAGTGCTCCAGGGCTTCAGGGCATGGTACCCATGGTACCCAGGAACTGTCTTGTCTGACTCTTGGCTCATGCCCTACTTGGCCTAGGATTGTACTCTTCCAAAATGTCTGAGAATTGAACTCCAGGTCATTTCTTACTCTAAGACAGAATTTCACTCTCTTGCAGTCAATGCCCAGGGTGTGTGAATAGCACAGCCTGCAGGGCTGCACAGGTCCCCTGTCTCTGAAGTGTCTGTGAAGGAGGCTTGCTTTAGGTCAGCCCTGTCCTGTGTCTGGCAGTCTAACTGATCCCCCAGTCGGTGGGGCTCATGTCCAGTGCTCAGCACTTCCTACAGCAGCCGCATCAAACACTAACTCATTGGCAGTACCATCTGCCTGTGAGACATCTCCTTGGCCTCACCTCCCACAGAGGACAGGGTGGGGGGGAAGGATACTTACCGAGGCACCCTGGACCCCCCTCTGGCCTTCTCTTCCCTGGATCAGAAAAGACAAAATGTTAGTGTGTGGGTGTCTGGATGGAGACTCCTTAGAGGCAACCTGACCTGTCTTGTCCCTGACAGACAGAGTAATGAACAGCTCGCAGAAATGGTTTCCCCGAATCGCTCTCCAAAGACAAGTTTACACACTGGGCATTTAATTACCAACTAACATTTGGAGGATTGATCGCAAACCAACCCAAAAGTCATTACAGACCTAGCTCCAGTCTGACAACCCTGACAATTATCTGGGAGGCTGTTTGGAGAATGAAATCATCCTGAAGCACCTGTCTGATACCTCCCTTCTCCAGCAAATCCTACAAAGTACTGTCTGCTGATCAGAGGTTTCCTGCATGAGAACAAGCTGTGCCATATCCGTCTCACTCTGTCCTGGGTCCCTGATGGTATCTTAGGGGGGAGTACAAACTCGTTATACACAGTGCTTCCCATGGGCCCACTGGGGTTAGACTCCATGGAATTCTCCAAGGAGGAAATGGCTGATGGGGTCAGGTCAGCTCTGTGCTGGTCCAAATGCCACCATCAGGGTTGTCTGAGAAAAGCTGGTCTGAAGCTAAAATCTGGCATCACCTCTCCAGAAGCTACCTCAAGTTGCCAGTGCAGGCTCTCCATCTAGTGGCTGTCTCTGCTTTCCAGAGGGCAGCCAAGCAGGAAGAAGATCCAAGCCCCAGATCCTAACTTTCTCCCTAAATAGCAATGATGTCTGCTCTCACCCCTCACCTCCCACCTCTGTCTCGATGAGAGAGCCACGGAACATCTCACCCATTGATCTACTTTGTGTAGTGATAAACAACTATGATTATTTTATGTACAAAACAAATACTTAAAAATTCTTCCTACATTCACTTGGAAAGGTAGCCATGGAAATGATTTCAGAGCAGCAGTTTTCTTTCAACTGCCCAGCTTCTGAACCTCCTTAGAATAAAACACCTGACCAAATATCACCTCACCAGTTTGGCTGATGATTAGAATTCTTCCACGGAGGTTCTACCCCTCGATTCAGGTACTCTTTGCTTTTAAAGTGCAAATACCCTTTGGGAGAAGTTACCCATTGTAACTTGTCAGCCATTTGTACCTTGATGTGACTCACAGAACTCTTGACAGATGAAAGCAGAGCAGAAACAGTAAAGTTTGAAGCCACTGTTTCCATGATGTCATAATTCTGTCTACATTAAAAAGCAAGGATAAAATAGCATTCCTATTTTAGTAGCACAATGGTTAGGGATGTGTCCTCAGAAGTCAGACAGCCTTGAGCTCATCCCTGCCCTTTAAAGCCTGGGTGGCACAGAGCAGTTGCACAATAGGTCTGAGCCTGGCTGATTAGGAGTGAGACTCCCTGGGTTCAAACCCCAGCTCTACCATTTACCTATCCTGATCCTAGGCAACTTGTCCAAGGTTTCTTGCTTTTTCTCATCTGTAAAATGGATATAATGATAGTATCTACCTGATATATTTGTTATGAGGATTAAACAAATTAATATTTGAAAGTGATTTGATTAGGACCTGGCACAAAATATGTGCTCTAGAAGTATAAATACTATTATTTATATGTATTCCTTGTGCCTGACAGGCCAAAGGCAATGGGCCTGGAACATGGTTTCAAATGCTCTGGTTCTTAGTACATGGATCCGTTGCTTTGTCAATAGCTGGGGCAACAATTAATTTACACAGGTTGAAATTCTGTCATGTGGGAGGAGATGTCTTAGGTTTGCTTGTGTTTTTAGAATTTGTCATCCATTTAAGATCCTCTGACCATCATAGAGAAGTCTAGCCTTCACTGGAAAGGTGAAGGAGGGTGTAGAAAAGCCATTGTTTTATATCCATCCATGTTGATTTGTTTAATTACAAAGGAGAAGATGGTCAGGAAAGTGGGTGAGAATGGGGGAGGGAGGCTGAGAGCCTCCTGTCCATGGAGTGACTTAAACTCATTGGCTGGTTTGTCCAAGTAATAACCCCCTACCCCACCCCACTATTGTTTAAAAGTGCCTGATTAATGATGACAGTTATAAAGCTATTTCAAACTAAAAGTATTTTCTCTTAAACCAACAAAACTACATATTTGTCTTTAAAATTTATAGCATTTAGTTCATCTTGCTGCTCTCCTGCTTCCTCTGATTAATTGTAATTCTCTTGTATGGAGAGGAGGGCAAAGTCCCAAAGAATTTCACCAGAAGCACTGGGAGGCCTAAGCCATCCAACTGCAGACCCTTTCCCTTAAGAACTATGAGTCAAGATAAACAAAGGCAAGAAGAACTAAAACGTTCATCCACTATCTCTCCCAGAGGGAGAGGCAATCAGCCACAGCTTTCAAAGTGGTGAGACGATTCCAAGTTTGTGACAGAAAAGGAAGCCAAGTATTTTCAGTGTCCTCGTGAACAAAACTCAGGGCCAAATCTACATTTGGACATTATTCTCTTTTGAGAATAATGAGTGCATGATGAAAGGGTTTCTAACACATTATAAATATCCTCTCTAACTTTGGTAGTCCACAAAGGGAAAAGTGATTTCTTGGTTGTTCCTTAAAAAGAAGCAGAAATCCAACATTTCTGTTTTAAGCTTGATATCACATGGGATGCTGTAAAATTACCACAGCATCTTCAGGTTGCCACCGGTTTGGCCCTAATCGCCAATGTTTTGGTTTATTCAGGAAGAATTTATCTGTGATTCTTCTTTCCTTTGGTGACATATGAGGAGGAAGAGAGCACATTTACCTATTTCTTAATATTCTACAGAAGCTCAAAGATGCTAAGCTACTGGAGGAAGGTTTTTATGTGAAAGTCACTGGCTCCCTTCAAAGACATTTAAAAGTTTCTGGAAGGTGGAAAGGGAAAGGCAGACTGTCACAGTGGTTCTCAACCAGGGGCAATTTGCCCCACCACCACATCCCGCATTACTCTCGACTACATTTGGCAAGATCTGCAGGCATTTTTGGACATCACAACTGGGGAGGAGTGGGTGCTACTGACATCTAATGAGTAGAGACCAGGGATGCTGCAAAACATCCTATAATGCACAGGTTAGCCCGTCACAACAAAGAATTACCTGGCCCCAAATGACAACAGTGTCAGTGTATCTGCCCTGGATCAGCTAACTGCAGTGACACATATTCTGAATGCCTCTTGGCATCTCCAGGTGATAAGGAGGGGAAATAAATGTCCACGGAAATACTTACCCTGCTCCCTCTGGAACTAGGACTGCCTTGTGTCCCTTTCGGGCCGGTTCTACCCTAGAAACACAATTGTTCCCCCAAGATCATAAGGCAAAAGATTCTGAGTAAATGACAAAGACATCAGCATAAAAATCTCAAGCACTATTAAAACAGAACAAATGTGTCATGCCAGAATGTTTCTGCATATTAACCCTATTGGGTATATATCCATTAAAGAGGAAAATGGTATAGCAACACGCACTGCTAATGACCAATTTCCCCATATAATATCACCTGCTAGAAACTTAATAACTTTGCCTATAGAGGTGTAACCTACTACAGGCATACCTTATTTTAAGAAAATAAGGCTCTCTTAAATGGGAACTTAGGGGTGATTGTTAGAAAAACTGTTATGTATTTTACTAAATTAATTTAGACTTTAGGAAAGCCTCAGCTCGATAACAGAATTAATCAACTCAACATATATGTAAAATAGATCCAATTACTTGTCTTCCTTGTTTTCCTTTGGAGCCCTTTTGTCCTTTGATGTTATTGCTTTGTCCTGGATTACCCTAGAGGAAGGTTTTAAAAGTACTTTAGAATCAAGAAATATCAGGGTTTTTTTTTTTTCTCAAAATGGTACAATATTAAGAACTAAACTAATTTGGGTTAAGTAATGAGAGGTGTGAGAAAATTCTCCATATTTGAAACTCACAAATTAAAAAAGAAAATGAAACAATATTTCTCCAAGTCTGAAGGAGGCTTAGTGATAAATGAAGAATTAAAAGAGTGCTTGCTGAAGCTATGGCGAATTTTCCCTTCTCTGTACTGGCAGCTTCACTGATGCACTCATCCAAACATGCTTATGCCAGTCTCTCAAAGGTGTAGTAAGATTCCCCTATAATCGAGTCTTCAAATAGGGAATCAATAAGGTTAGAAAACCAATAAGCAAAATTATAGAAATTTCATTCCCAAAGGAACTTGAAAGTCTCAAGATATATAAGGATGAATAAGATGGTATTTTAGTTCCCATCTCTGAATTTTTGACATAATCAGCCCAAATCAGATGCAGGTTCTCCCCAAACCAATAAGCCTCAGTCAACACCTACCACCCCTTCCCAAGACATGCCTTTGCCTACAGGTTAGCAGGAGACACAAGAAGTGTGGAGTAAACTACACAATTCAGAGCCACTTGGGCCCCAGTAACTTACAGTATCCCCTGGGAAGCCCTTCTCCCCATATCCCCCAGGAGGGCCTCTGGAACCTGGGCTGCCCTGAAAAAAATAAAATGAGCTTCTGAGTTAGCTTGTAGGAGGGTGTTAAAATGTCATGGGTCGTGGTGTTTGGAGGGGAGAAAATCAATCAGACAAAATGATCCATGTTCCTCTAACCCAGCCAGATTCCCTTTGACCTCTCAAGCAGTACAAGGTCCAGTTTTAAGCCTATAGTCAGGATTATTTATAAAAAGGCTGGGAAAAGGGAAAACTTCTTATGGTCTAGCAGAGTACTGCCCAGCAGAACTTTCTGCAGGGATGGAAATATTCTCCATCTGCACTGTCCAATATGGTAGCCACTGGCCATAGTTGGCTGTCGAGCACATGAAATGCGGCTAGTACAATTGAGAGTAGAATTTTTCATTTTAGTTAATTTGAATTTACTGGTCACATATTGCTAGTGGGTATCGTATTGGACATCCCAGCCAGTCTAGCAACTTCTGACATCTGTAATTAAATTGTCCACTGGAAACCACCACTGGGATGTTCCATTGTCACCTCAAACTCAACTGTTCCCAACTAAACTTGCCCAAGCTGGGATCCTTGCAGGCATTTTGACTGGCTTCTCACTCTCTGCTCCTCTGGCTACCTGGAGATCTGATATCCCGGAGTCAGAACTACGGTGAGAAAAACAAGGTACCTAGGGTGCAAAATTTAGGCAGGCACTCACGCTTTGCTTCACTCTGAGAAAGAGTGCTTCCTTAAATTTTGCACACTAGGTCCTCACTCCAGCCTGGACCCTGTTACAGCCTTCATGGGTCTTGTGTCTGTTGCTTTACTTGAAGTCTTCATCACTTCTCACCTTGATTATTACCTATCTGCCTCTCATATTTGCCTTGCCTCTATGTCATCCCCAATGTATCCTCCACACTACTGTCACGGAATATTTCTAAAGTGCAAATTCAATTGTGACCTCCCTACTTAAAATTTTTCTAAGGGTCCCCATTCCTTAATGGCTAAAATCCAGACTCCTCCTCCTTGGCTCACCAGTGCCTTCACCAGCTCTTCCCACCCGCTCTTGAACCTCACCTCCCTCCACCTGTACCCTAAAGCTCACACAAAGCAGAACAACTTGCAGGGTCCCCAAGCCTACATGTCTTTGCTTATACTGTTCCCTCTGTCTGGACTGCCCTTTCTCCACATCTTACTAATTCCTATTCATCTTCAGCTCAGAGATAATTTCCTCCGGGAAGGTTTCCTGCACTCCCTCCCCACCCTGCAGAGTTTGGTGCCCTTCTCTGGGCTCCCACCTAGTTACCTATAACATGACCCCAACCACACACTGTGTCATCATTAGCTATTGATATGTCTGTCTCTCCAACTACACCAGGGGATCCTTGAAGACAAGGACAGTGTGGTTCATCTCTGAGTCGTTAGCACATAACTTAGTGCCTGACAAATGCCAGGTATTCAGAAGTATTTGATAAATAAGTGAATCAGAACATTAAAGGAGAGCCGCTTGGAACCAAGGAGGCACACATTAATGAGTGTCAAAATGAATTGAAAATAAAAAAATGTTTCTCTGTGATTTGCTACACCAAGGCCACCAAAATAATTTTGTCTCTTTCTCTTGCTTTTTATTTTTTTCTGATACAATAAAGAGAAGAGGTAAGCTGCTAACAGGCAAATGCATTCATTTGCAGACTTCTGAAAAACATGCTCATAGAAGATCCTTGCAAGTCTTGAATCTTTCTAGCTGGAAATTCTTGAAAACTGCATAGTTACCCACTTGCCCCAAATGGGGATGTAGCATCTATTCGGTGGTAATAGGCTTCATTGCTGTCAACTTTATTCCTCATAACCTGTGACACACAACAATTAAGACCATCTCTAACACCAAATTCTCCTTCTTTGATGTAATGAAAAGTGTTACCTGGGATCCTGGATCACCCTTTTCTCCCTTTTTCCCAGGAAGTCCATGAAAGCCCTAAAAGAAGACAAGGCAAAATTTCCCATTAAAGAAATACATCAACCTCATGATGATTTCACCGTACTTGAAGAAAAATGGCTTACCTCTTCCCCATCAAGTCCATCAATCCCATCGTCTCCATGTTCTCCCTGAAAGACAAAGATGGGCAGCAATCAGGTCAAGGGAGATCTCTGCCACATGCTTATCAGTAAACTAAGTCCATTAGGAAGTGAAATTTGACTGAAGAAGTAACTACAGTACCTTATATCCAGCAGATCCTTTGGCTCCCTGTAAAAGATTAAATATCTCTCACTGGCATGTCAAGGAGAATGTGGATTCACAGTCTGTTGAGGCAGGAAGGGGCTGCCTCCGTTAAGAGAGTGATTTTGTATTTCTTTAGTTGCTTCTGGGTTTCCAACGACAAAGAGGTTATAGGTGGAATTTAATAATGCTCAAAATTTCTTGAGATGACTAAATAGACTTCCTCTGCAGAAGAGGAAACTAACATGTAATTGGAGAAAGGGAAAGTGGGAGGGGGGATGGAAGAGAGAACACAGAAGAAGGAGGAGATGGAGAGGATGCCATAGAGAATTTAAAATACAATATTTACCTTTCGACCCCGCTCCCCTGGACATCCTGCAATCCCTCTGTTTCCTTGGGGTCCAGTGTCTCCTTGTCTTCCCTAAGAAAAGGTACCCAAACAGGTATCCAAAGTGACTCTTTTGCCAGAAGCTGCCAACTGTTTACTTTTCAAGAGTGAAGCCAGAGCAGCTGAGCACTCTGAACTCTAGACAAAGCAAACTCTCCTGCAAATTCATTAATTAACTCTGTTTTTCCCCTCGATTCAAGCATTTTCCCTTCAGGGCTTCCTTACAGATCCAAGATCACACAAAGGTGTGGGATGGGCTCAGTTGCTTCCCTGCCCTTATCAGAAAGCACAGCCAAAGGTTTGAAGTCACTTCACTTCACAGCCACATTCCCAATGCTCGACTGATACATGTTGGCCCTAACATCTTGCCCAGGCCCTAACGCTGGCCTGGAAAACTCAGATTTGCTCACGGCAGAGAAGCAAGTTTGTGCCAGGGGACAAGAACTGAGTAGAAGCAGTTGATAGGAAATGACACTGCCCCAAGCCAGTGCTCATGGGAAGGACCACCAGGCTAAAGATCCCCAAAGTTAGAGCATCCACACAGGGAAGAGCACTCAAGGTCAATGACATGTGCTTCTCCCATTAGTCTGCCTTCTCCCAGGAAATATTTAAATACAGGCAAGGGCTAGAGTAAAATGAGTCTCAAGAGAAGAACGATATTGTGTTTCCTGAGAGCAGGAACCCCCAACTGTCTCTTTTCCCATTGTGTCCCTGGTGCCTGGCTCAGATCTGTGTGCACAGAAGGTGCTAAAGGTTTGCCGTGTGGATAAATACTCATCTAGCAATGAACTTAGTTCTTCCTTTCCTGGTAGGTGAGGGGAGAGGTGATTTTCCTTTTGCTGCTTTGCTTTCTTTATTCTGAGGATTGTTCCCAGTAAAAGCAGGAGGCCTCACCTATGGCCACAGTTGCTGAGAGCCAGCTGTGGGCTCACAGTCAGGCATTGGGTGACACTCTTCCCCTCACTCAAACCCTGGCTGGCTCAGTGGGCTCCATGACCCCTCTGCAGGTACAGGGTGGATAAACTACAGTCTTAGAGGAATTTATAAGTGTTTACAGATGAGGAAACTGTGGGTCAAGAAGTTACATACCTTGTTAAGGTTTCATGTCTAGGTCAGCCCTTGACTGTCTGACTTGGGAGCCTATACTTTTATTTATTTATTTATTTATTTTCAGATCTCAAAAATGATTTTACTATTCTTTTTTTTTTTTGAATTTTAGAATTTTATTTATTTTTTTATACAGCAGGTTCTTATTAGTTATCCATTTTATACATATTAGTGTATATATGTCAATCCCAATCTGGGAGCCTATACTTTTAATCACAACTTGCTGTGCAGATAAGGATTCTAAAGGGATGGAGATGCAGGCTGGATGCCTCCTAAGCTTTTCTTATCCCAATGGAGCCACCTAAATGGTTTCAGTTCCTCCAAATCCATTTTTATAATTTGGTGAACCAAGTGAGAGCTCTGGTTTGGGGGTCAAAGATTGAGATTCGAAAACCACATGTGGCATGGGACCACAACACCATGTTTAGGGGGTGCTTTGCCGTCTTCTATTTCCATGTCAGAAGCACTGGGCTGCAGGTCCAGAGAGAGCCCCTAACGGATAACCCAGTTTCACCCTGTGCAGGGGCAATAAAGAGGATGTCCAGCTCCCTGCCACCCACAAAAAAGTGCCAGGCAAAATGTAGGTAAGCCTGCTCCCTCCTTCTCCCAAAAAGTAGGTTTAGCAAGTGCCTCATGATTAAGACAAGGAAAAGGAAAAAATAAAAGAAAAGCAACCCATTCCCCCTCCCCCCAAACTACAAAAAATATATAAACAAAACCCCATTATCCCTTCTGGAAAATAAAGCTTTTTTTATGAAAAAAGGAAATCAGTAAGTATGGTGGGCAGTGGGTCACAAAAACTTACAGGGTCTCCTTCCTCTCCGCTGTGTCCTCTGCTGCCTTTCAGACCTGGAAAACCCTGGGAGGAAAGAGAGAAAATTCGATTTTAGTCATCTTCCATCAACTCAAACTTGTTACATTAGGCATTTTAGGCAAGACCCTACTCCAACCTGGTTGTGGTTTTTGCAGGTGTGGCTGTGAGTGTGAAGAGAGTCAGACAAGTTCTGGGGCTGGCTTTTGTCCTTGTTATTGGCTCTGAAGCCCTCTGCGGAGGTGGCCTCCTGATGCCTACAGGAGGCTGAGTTTGGAACCCAGTGCAGCTCAGGGCTTCAGGGTCAGCCCTGTGCCTGGGGGGGCGTTGCATGGAGGATAGTGGTGGCCACCAGGACCCTTTCAGCAGGCAAATTGATAACATTTCCAAAGAGATCATTTTACTTTCTTCTGCTTTTTTGAGAGCTCAAAAAAGAATAAGCCCTTCTCCAACAACAAGATTATGCATATTTAAGTTGCTATCATCTCTCCCTCTGCGTTTAACTGCCTCGTGGTTTATTTTTGGCAAGGATTTCCTTTAAGGTTTGCTTTCCTCACCCTCTAACACAGGTCCACACTGTCTGCTCAGTATATTGGGGAGTTTTGCTCTTGGAATAGAATTCTATTACCAAGCAACATAATAATAGAGGAAACTGTGCTAAACAAAACACTGTAACTTAGTAAAAAGTCAAGGGGAGGGATAAATTAGGAGTTTGGGATTAACATATACACACTACTGTGTATAAAATAGATAAACAACAAGGACCTAAAGGGAGGTCCTTGATGAATTATCCTTTCACAAGGATGGACAATGCAGCACTCAGGAGCAAGAATCGTGTTTGAGCTCTTAAAATAAAATAGACCAGACTCCTTTTCATTGTGATATCTAAAATGCATTTGAAAAAGTGCATAAAAGTAAATAAAATAGAAAGGTACAGCTTAATTATTACAAAGTGAACATCTGTGTCATCACCACCCAGGCCAAGAAATAGGACATGGCTGGTACCCAGACACAGTAGATACCCCAATCACAAACAATTCCCCACCCCTCCCCTGGGAACACACTCCTGCTTTTATGATAATATTTCCCGGACTTTAAAAAAAAAATACTTCACTACTTAATCATTCATCCCTAGACACTATGGGTTAGTTTTGCCTCCTTTCAAACTTTTTATAAATGAAATCATACCATACGTACTTTTCTGTGTTTTGCTTTTTTTGGCCATTATTGTGTTTGTAAAATTTTTCCCTGTTGTTATGTGTAGCCGTAGTTCATTCATTTTCACTACCTTAGAGCCGTGATATATTTATCTATGCTATTGCTGTGTAATTGATCTTTCATAATCTTTTTTGAAGGGCTATTAATCTGCAGTGCTATGTTCTTTTTGCAGTTCAATCACCTATCATTGCTGATGAAGCACAACTTTCCCCACCATTTCTAACACCTCTTGCCGCCTTTCAAACTGTCTAATGTGCACCACCTAGAGGGGTGGGATAGGGAAGGTGGGAAGGAGGGAGACGCAAGAGGGAAGAGATATGGGAACATATGTATATGTATAACTGATTCACTTTGTTATAAAGCAGAAACTAACACACCATTGTAAAGCAATTATACTCCAATAAAGATGTTAAAAAAAAAAAGACTTTAAAAAAATAAAAAATAAAAAAAAGCAGTTTCACGTGAATTAAAGAGAAAAGAAACCTCAAGGAATGATTAAACATAAAAAAAAAAAAGTATAAATTGCAAAGCCAAGGAGCAACACCACCAAGGATACATAAGAGAAAAGGGAGTCATTCTTAATAGTAGCATCAAAAGTGAACCTTCTGAACCCTCTTACACTGTTGGTGGGAATGTAAATTGGTGCAGCCACTATGGAAAACAGCATGGAGGTTCCTCAAAAAACTAAAAATAGAGTTGCCATATGATTCTGCAATCCCACTCCTGGGCATATATTTGAAAATATTCTAATTCAAAAAGACACATGCACCCCAATGTTCACAGCAGCACTATTCACAATAGCCAAGACATGGAAGCAACCAAAAAGCCCATCAACAGAGGACTGGATAAAGAATATGTGGTATATTTATACAATGGAATATTACTCAGCCATAAAAAATGAAATAATGCCATTTGCAGCAACATGGATGGACCCAGAGATTATCATACCAAGTGAAGTAACTCAGACAAATATCATATATCACTTATACATGGAATCTAAGAAATGATACAAATGAACTTATTTACAAAACAGAAATAGACTCAGACATAGTAAACAAACTTATACTACCAAAGGGGAAGGAGGGAAGGGATAAATTAAGAGTTCGGGATTAGCTTATACACACTAGTATGTATAACATAGAGAAACAACAAGGTCCTACTATATAGTACAGGGAACTATATTCAATATCTCATGATAAACCATAATGGAAAAGAATATGAAAAAGAATGTGAATATATGTATAACTGAATCACTTTGCTGTATTGTAGAAATTAACACAACATTGTAAATTAATACTTCAATAAAATATATTTTTTTAAAAAATGTGAGCCCTTCTGATCTGGCTCCTACACCATAGAAGTCACACAAACGGCCCAAATAATTACATCAGCATCAAGCAAAGGTTGCAAACCCAACTACTCAATCTCAGCTCCACCTACAGCAAATCAAAGCCCATTCGGTAAAAGCATGTCACAACTGAATGGCACCTTTAAGGCTTGTGGTCCTTGGACCCCTTGAGGTCCTGGAGTCCGTGAACACTTGCAAAACGTACAGCAGCAAGTCCTCTCTGCAATGTTTCCCTGGAAAAAAGGAAAAATGAGTGAGCAACTATGGTGAGGAACTTCATCACATAAGAACTGAATTGACATAAATCATAATTCACCACCTACAGCCTGTCCTCTCTCATTGGGTGAGGGGCTGCAGAGAATAAGAGGTGTTTTTTGACTTAACCCTGAAGAGAGAGCACCAGATCAGCAACTGCACTGGTGACATACCTTTTCTAAGGAAATGACCTCTATTTATAGAAGGGGCACTCACCACACAGATGGCCACAGGCCAAGTGTGCACAAGACTGGTTGGTTCCTAGTTGACAGCTCTTGTTTCCTGGGATTTCTGCAGCATAAACTGTTGGGGGCTTTTGATTTGATTAGGGGTTGGTTGGATTTTAGCTTCCTATGCATTCATTTGTCGAGATGACAGGATGAAAGGGCATGGAGAAGCAAAAACAATGCTCTGGGCTTTCACACTTTTTCATATGCTAAAGACCATGTAACTGAATTTAGGGCAAACAAGGGAATCTTTGGAAATACTCATCAAGATTCCAATTCCAATTCCAATGTTCCCAGGGCATTTTGAATAATGGGGTTTTTTTCTTCAGCAACTCACCAGATACTGTGATAACATATTGCCCAATTCTCTCATTCCAATGGTCAGGTGAGTCCTGTGATCAAATCCTTTTCCAAATTCAAAGCTGGAAAACTCATCATGAGAGGTTGAGTTTAGGGAAACCACCAGCAAAGCATCAAGTCCTAGGCAGTAAAAACAACAGATATAAAACCCCAGGAATTGTACACAAAAAAGAAGAAAAGCCCATCTCATTTCCATTCAGTGAACATGACTCGAAGAATCAGAAAGGGGGGGAAAATAAGAGAAAAGAGTGTTCTTGATACTGAAGAACCCAACAGCGCTTTGCCTGCATCTTCAGTACACACATGAGGCACTGGTTCCTGACCTCGGCATGAAATCTAAGAAATCTTACAGAAAAACACTAGCAGAAAATTGTGTTTAATTCCTCACCACTAATCTTAATGCAGTTCTTGGGCATTTGAAAGCAATTTTTTAAGAAAGGATATTGTTCATCTTCAGAGTTCTTCTGAATTTTTTTTTTTAACATGGTAGTTAGTAATTTTTTTTTAATTTATATTTTTCACCATTTAAAAAAATTGAAGTATAGTTAATTTACAATGTGTTAGTTTCAGGGGCACAGCAGAGTCATTCAGTTATATATTTATATATAACAGAATATATATATATATTTTCCATTATAGGTTATTATAAGATATTGAATATAGTTCAATATCTGTGCTATACAGTAAGTCCTTGTTGTTCATCTATTTTATACATAGTTGTATGTATGTGTTAATCTCAAACTCCTAATTTATCTCCCCCACCACTATCCCCTTTGATAACCATAAGTTTGTTTTCTATGTCTGTGAGTCTATTTGTGTTTTGTAAATAAGTTCATTTGTATCATTTTTTTAGATTCTGCATAAAAGTGATATCATATGATATTTGTATTTCTTTGTCTGATCTCCTTCATTTAGTATGATAATCTCTAGGTGCATCCATGTTGCTGCAAATGGCATTATTTCATTCTTTTTTGTGGCTGAGTACTATTCCATTGCATATATGTACCACATCTTCTTTATCCATTTATCTGTCGATGGACATTTAGGTTGTTTCCATGTCTTGGCTATTGTAAATAGTGCTGCTATGAACTATGAATTTTTCTGAATGTAAATTAATTACATTAACTTGTAAATTAATTACAAAATTTGTAAATAGAATGTAAATAGCTCTCAAATCATCTCCACTGCCAAACACCCTGGGAGCTGGGTGGGCCCTGGAAGCTTGAGGAAAGCCCAGGGTGATTCCAGTCTCAGCTGAACTCCTGGCCATACCCAGGAATTCATTTATTCACCCATTCACTCACTCATTAATTCATTTGCTGGTCCATTTACTCTTTCCCTCCTTTCATTAAACAAAGATTTGCTTATTAGGAGTCTATTATGTATTAATCATTGTACCAGGGAGAGGGTCAGGATGCTACAAAAGTCTGAAGAAGAAGCTCCTAACTCGGTTTTGGAAGGTCACACAAGGTTTCTGTGAAGAACTGATGTCTAGACTGATACTAAAGGATGAATGGAAGTTGGTCAAGGGAAAGAACCAGAGAAGGGAGGTGGTGAGAAGAACTTGGGGGAAGCTGAGAGTGGGGAGAGTACCAGGTAGAAGGAAAGAGGACATGCAAGTGTGGGGAGGGTGAGGTTGAAAAGGACATTGGAGGGAGAATGGAAAAAGTTCTGATGCTGGAACAGAGTGTGAGCAGCAAGGTAAAGCTGAGTGGGAAGTGGGGCCAGACCCTGTAAAGCCTCACAGGCCATATGAAGGAATTTGATATTCTAAGAACAGTGGGAATGTATAGTAGGGATTCAAGAAGGGAGAGTGACACAACCAGGACGTTTATGGCCCCTGGGAGTTTCCAAGGAAGCTGAACACTGGAAGCCATGAGGGCTACACCAAGGAAGCCTACAATAACATGCCCCACTTGCCAGTCACCTGCCTGCCTCCTGTCTCTGTATGTGACTCTCCACTTCTGCACTTAGCTCCCAGCTCTTCTGAAACTATGACATGGACAGGGGAGGTATAGTGAGAAGTGTTTTTCAAAATCCATGTTGCAATCTTTCCCATGGAAAATCAGACACAATAGAAAGTGTCTTAGGTTCCCTAGAAGCAGAATCTGAGAGAGGAATCTATGTGTAAGTGGCTTACAGAGGGAGAGAGAGAAGCAGGAAAGGGAAGGGGAGGTTGTGAGCAAGGATGTGTCTCAGTAAAGTCCTCACCTGGGTCTGATTCCTGAGGGTCCCTGGAGTGTAGGCTGTACCAGAGTTGACCCACTTCAGGCAAGAGTGCTGGGTTTCTGTTTCCCTCTGAAATAATTACCCCTGCTCCCATCCCTCAGGTGGGATGTGTGACCCCAACCCCCATTCCAAGCATCAGGTCACTGTTGGGGTCAGTCAAGGGCACACATCTATAGAAGGTCACAGGTATAAGAACTTGGCTGTAGCGTTTGCAGCATTTGGGGGATAAGTGGGCAGCTGGTCAAGGGGGTTTGGGCAGGACACCAGCAGCAGTTGCTTCAAGTGGCCAGGCAAATCCCAAGTTCCAGAGCACCCTAGTAGGTACAGACCTGTTCAGCAGATTCCATGCTTCATCATTTACTTTTTCAATTTTAACTTTACCTGCTTCTCTGAGCCTGTCCGATTTATCTTCAAGCATTATTTTGCTTTCACCCCCAAGACCATCTGAAAAGATGAGTAATACCTAGAGAAAGAGGAAAGCATAGAATGGGATGACATGATAACAAAACATATAACTGGGAGGGAGAAACCAATACAAAAGCATGGAGATGGGAGCTAGAATGTGACACGGATACCTGTCCTCGGGATGCAGACGTATCCTTAAACGTGTCCCACATGGACTGCACGAACTGTGCATTCAGGTGCGTTGGCCCGTTGACGGTGACTTGCAGTAGGCTGTCAAATATTGTTTCCTGGTAGATTTGGAACTTGGCGGGGAAATTCTGGTCACTGTTCACCTTAAAGGCCACGCTCACCTGTACCTCTGCACCTGCCCCGCAGCTCACACCCCTGAGGGAGGTAATGTCCTCTAAGATGCCTGGGAGGTATGATTCCAGCCGGGGGTGGCCATAGAACAATGGCTGCCCCAGCAGGTGAGTGGAAATGTCGAAGCTGACCACTATGTCCAGAAAGCAGTCTGGAGAACAAGGGAAATAAGGCCAAATTAATGAGCAGACAGGAGCAAGGAAGGGCAGACAAGGCAGGAAAAGGGGAAGCAGTCATGGTCTAGGGCTGGAGGGTCTCTAGGACCCAAAAGTGTCCAAGAAGGAAAATACTGTAGCACAGGTTCACCCTCACCCTCCCCGTCCTTGCATGTCCCATTCAAATGTTACATGTTTCAGTAACTGTTTGAAGTCTAATCATGGTTTAGTCTTATTCTCAGTGGCTGGCCTCATGTGTGTGTGTGTGTGCGTGCATGCATATTTTCTTCTTTTAATGATGACATTATGATTCATATAATTATAACATATTAAATATTTGAATTGTCCTTAGAGTTTATTTAATCCAGAGGCCACCAACTCAGATGGCAGCAAAGGCCAGGAGGGTAATGTCAACGAGTCAAGTGGGCAGGGAATGAGAAAATGAACGCAGAGCAACGACCCATCTGTTCACCGTTCAGTTCCAGCTGAGAGTAGCCATGTGGGAAACGGGGCGTAATGTGGTTACATTGTCTGATTTTTCAAAAAGAAACCTGAAATCTGCATTTTAATGCAATATCTCCAGTTTGTAAAAGTTATCAATTAATTAAGAAGCTGTCAACACCAAATAGGACAAACCCAATTCAGCTACAAGTTGCCATTTGGTCACCCCTGAACCTGTCCAGTTGCTCATTTTACACACGAGGAGATGGTCATGCATGGAGGTTGCTGCTGCCGAACCAGAGTGGGAACCCTGGCGTTCTGATTCCAGTCTCGGGTTCCTCCACCACTGTCATCTGCCCCCAGTGAGCACCCCAATGGAGAGCTTGGAAAAACCAATGTGTTTTGTAAAAGAAGTCGCTTCCATCATAACGAGTCTAGAAACAGAAGCACTCTGGGGAATTTCTGCCTGTTGTGCAAATTCCACAAAATATTAATCTTCACTGTTGCTCTGTCCTCCCAACTCCCAGCTCCAAGTGTACAGAACCTGAGTCCCACATGGCAACTCTCAGCTGGAGCTGAAGAATGATATCGTCATCAGATGAGCCATGGCCCTGAGTTCATTTTCTTCACTCCCTGCCCACTTGACTCACTTCCATGACCCACCCGACCTTTGTAGCCATCAGCATTGGTGAACTCTGGAAATTAAATAATCCCCAAGGACAATTCAAATCTTTACTATGTCATGATTATATGAATGCCATCATTCAAAGAAGAAAATGTACCAGATGTGTGCTGACACAGATGGACAACACACACACACACACACACACACACACACACACTGAATCCCTTACAAGATGGTTTAACAAAGTTAAAATAGGAAAATGTCCAATCAGCACATGTTTATTTTACTTAATTCCTGTGGGATGCAGGGCATTGCTCTAGGACTTCCAGAAGCAGAGAGGGTAGAAATAGGCTGAGTTCCAGGTGTTAGAGGAGCATAACCACTGGATTACATTGGGGGGCAGGGCTGACCAGGGGACACAACTCAGGGCCTCCTCCAGCCTCTGCACCCTTTCCCCTGTCTCTGAGGGAGGCTGACCGATCTCAATTTCTGGAAACAGAGGAGATGTCTATTCTCACCGCACACGTGTTCTGCTGGACTCGCCCACAGACACCTTAGGAAATGGACAACTGGGAAGCTGCAATCAAATAATAACAAAGAAAGAGCAAGGGAGCACTCACTGGTTTTCCTGCAACTCTGGCAGATTTCACGGACCATTCTTTTTTTCACATCCACATTCTTTAGTTTATCAAAGTCTTTAAAAGTGATGATTTTTTCAGAATTGCCCGTTATTGACAGGAGCTGTTCCTTATAAACATCTCCTATGCCCAAAGCCAGAATGCAAATGCCATCTTCTCTCAGAGTCTTCACTGCCTCTTCCACATCATAACGGGGACCCCCAGATGTGATAACCACCAAAGTCTGAGGGATACCAGCCTTCCTTCTCCCACCAGCGGATTGCTCAAACATAACGCTCACTTGTTTCAGGGCCAAGTCCATTCGCGGAAGCCCGTTGCTCTTCGTGATAGTTTGAATTCGAGACTTCCACTGGGTTTTAGTCAGAGAGTTTTGCAACTCAATAATTTCTTGGTAGCGACTCCCAAATTGTGCTATCCCAATTTTCATCCTTTGAGACTGAATGTCAAAATTATCAATTAAGTCTGACAAGAAAGTTGTCATGGTAACAAAGTCTGAATCAGATACCATGTCAGAGCCATCACAAAAGAAAATCACATCGGCTTCTTGAATGTTACAGACTGCAGTTGAAAAAATAAATCAGTTACTGTCCTTGTGAATCATTCCAAATTTTCCCTTTGCTCAAATATTTGAATTGCTTTACTAAATCCTCACATCCATGGCAAATTGAGATAAGGTAACAGACGAGAGAACCACTATTGGCCCTCAAAGAGAAGAAAAAATAGTGGGGAGGAGAAAGCTAATAGACTTTGTTTCAAATTTTAATTATTTACATGATTCATTTGAAAGGACACTGAACACTACTCTGAGAAAGAAAGTAAGACGTTTGACTAGGTTGAATATATTCATTAAAAGGTCATTACAAAGGCTTGAAATCCCTTCAACATACCCATACTGGAATGTTCACCCAAGCCAAGTACCACTGTACTATTATTAGTAATCCTGTTACTATTAATGTTACCATTTTACATTTGTGTTGAAAATTATCATTTAAAAAACCTGTTTAGCATACAATAATGGTTAATATTCATGACCACCTTATGAGGAATTATTCTGTTTGTTAGGTAGAGAAATGGAATTCAGAGGTTAAGTAAGTTGCCTCAGAATACACAATTACTATGCAGAGGAGCTGGTACCTAGGTCCCTTTTATCCTTAAATCCAGCACTTTTTTATATTACAAATTGTTTTAATGATATCATAACCCAAACATTAAAATTTCATGGGCAAGTGTTAATAAACAGGGTACAGGGTCATCTCCCTGAAGTCCAGTGTGAAATGGTCCATAACCAAGGGATGATGCTCGGTTCCCTTCAAATGCAAAGGCTGGGATGGGGCAGCACTAAAGTGATCACGGAAGGTAACGGAGATGACGGAGCATGCATTGCTGACTTCTACTGCCTGTTCTGCCTTCCCCCCTTTCTTTCACAGCTGTGCCTCCCTAATAAAATTCTTGCATCCCAAACTCCATCTCAGCATCTACCTCCAAAAAGACAGGTGTGGAAGATGAGAAGAAAGCAGTCCCCATATTCCTAGGAAAAGACTGTAGTCCTAGTAATGTCCTAGATTTGGTGAGGACCCAGTGATAAACAAGAGCCCAAGCCTGCCCAAGGAGCTTGTAGTCTTGTGATGGGTACAGATAAGGAAACAGCAAGTATGTGTTAAGTGCTACCACTAGGAGAAATAGAAGGTGCAGGAGTTGAGGGACACGGTTGGGACACTGCCGGGTGCTGGGTCAGGAAACTGGCAAATAAAGGCTGGATGTGACAGATAAGCTAGGTGCAGCCAAGGGAAGTGGCAGGCTGGTGTGTTCGCGGTGGGTGGAATGATGCATGCAAAGATGGAGGAATTTCAGGATGATGGGAGATACTGTGAAATGGGGGGCAAGAGGTGAGGTGGGAGATGTCAGCAGGGGCTACGTGGATCTCAGGAGTTTAGGAACTGTAACCTGTGAGCAGATCAGTGACACAACGCAGTGTGTATCAGAAAGATCACTCCGTGCTAAGGATGGTCTGGAAGGCAGCAGGACAGATGGCAAGGGTGAGAGTCTAGGGAAGGACCAGACAGGTGCAAGAATTGAGCTGGCCCCACTCCCTTGGGAAAAGTCATGTTTTTCTTAAAGATGATACCATTATTCAGTATCTGAAACCAAGAAGATGTATTTATTGCTTACTTAAGTAAAGTAGAGCTGTGGAGGTCAGAAGTAGTTTCACACAGCCCAGGAAATGCTGGTCCGACACAGGATATGGGGGGAGGTTTTGTTTGGGGTTGGACTATTTCACAGAGATGAGAGTGAGTTAATGTCAGTTGTAAAAACATGATTTCTGTTGGATACAAAAGCAGGTTTCAAACTGGTAGAGAGAAAGGAAGGGAGGAGGAAAGGAAAAAGAGAAGGAAGTCAGAAGAAGGGAGGGAAGAGGAAAGAAGAAAGGAAGTTAGCTGGTTGACTGATGCATCTGCCATGTCGGGAGGCCTGGATTAATATCTGGCCAGGATTCCAGCCTTCCAAGGAGGCACAGAGATCTCCTAGATGACTTGTCAATAACTGCTGCTTTGAGGTCAGGTGGCAAATCTCACCCTTTCCTCACTCAGATGTGATGCCTCCAGCCCCTCCTGCCCCGGGGTATCTCATGGATCAGCTTTGGCCCCTTCCCTCCTGGTTCCTAGCAGCCAGTATCTATTACCCCATTCCTGGCCTTTATCCAGAAAAGCTCACTGTACCACTTGGACTTCCAATGGCCCTGCAGGATGCCAACAATCCCATTTAGAGGGCCCTGGAACTTTGAAGACAAAAGTCTATCTGTTTAAACCATGAAACTCTCCACTTGAGTTTGGCCTGAAACTGATACCGAGTAGTTGCACTTGGGGTCATTAAGCAAATGGGCAGCTGTGAAATGAGGAAAGGTGAATATGGCCCTAAGAAGAGTCCTTTCTGCCAAGAAAAAGGAAACAGGGAGGCCAGATAGCAAGGACTGCTTCTGAAACCTTCTTGTATAATGTCTTCAATATGGTGGCAAAGGACCTTTAGGCTCTTGCTTAATCAATAATACATTTCTTTCAGAAATGAGAAAACTAGTAGCCTGAGCAGAGAAATGTTCATCCTGTGACACCCAGGTAATGGGAAGCCAAGTTATCATTTATTTTTTGTGTAAACTTGTATTGCTATCCCTGTAGAAACTTTAACAGCCCAACTTACCCTCTTGTGCATTGGTACACATACTATCTTGCAGAGGCAGGTAAATATCTTTCAGTTTGTTGAAATTACTGACGTGGATAGTATAGTTTTTACTCCCCGCCATAGTCTCCAGTTCTTCTTGTTCGGCCTTTCCTACACCCACTGCATAGATGATGATGCCTTTGGCTCTTAATTTCGAAGCCACGTCACTGAGCTGATTTCGGTCATGGGATACCCCATCTGTGATGATGATCAGCATCTGCTTCACGTTTTGCTTGAGACGGCTGCCATGTTCCTCCATGAACAGGTTGTTTGCATGCTTCAGAGCCCTGGCAGTGAAGGTATTCCCTCCCGTGCCCCTGGGCCTCCTCAGATGCTCAGTGATGGCTGATCTGTTTGAGTACGTATTGAGGTAGAAGAGAACCTCAGGATGATCCGAGTATCTGAGCGCTCCAAACTGAACTCTGTCCGGGCCAACATCCGATTTCTTCACCAAATGGATAGTGACGTTGATCATGCTTTCTTGGTCTTGGGGCAGGATGCTGCCTGAATGGTCCAGCACAAACACAACGTCTAACTGTCTAATACTTTTACAATCTGCAAGGAGAAGAGAGCAGGCATCACAAACTTTCTGCAGTGTGTTCTGCACAGACAGACTAGAAGGGAAGCCAACTACGTTTGCCACGTCCCTCCCACGTGCCAGATACTGCACTTCACTTAGGTACTGTTGCCATTTTAAAGAGAAGGAAGCTGAGGGCTGAGAGATGTACAACTTGCCCACATCATGATTCCAAGGACACTGGCACCCTTATCTATGTAACTCCGTGATCAGATTGGTGCTCCTCATGCCTCCCGACTCTATTCTGCTAAATTTCATCGGGTCGTGCAACACCTTTTGCTAAGCAGGCTTTCAACTGGAAGGGAATGTCAGAAGGTAATTCAATGTAGTATAGTGGTGAGACACAACTAATGTTTGCCAGACTGGCCTGTAGTTTTGAAAGGGTCAGGGGCTCAGTGGATAAACTGGGAGTTTCATCCTGCTCCTTCAGGCTCCAGCTGTCTCCTCATCTTCTAGTAGATAAACTTTCCCATGTGCACCATGCCTCTTTGTATTTATATGTATTCCTTCCCCTGACTTCTCAAATTGGAACCCAGAAAAGCCCACGTAGGGGGAGAGCTAAGTCTCCTGTCACCTCACCCCAGCCCCAAGCCCTCTTCCACGTTAGAAGCCAAGCAACCACTCTGGCTCAGTCTCCAAAGTGTGAGCTTGTTTCCACTCTTTTCCTTCCCTAAGTAACTTAAGCACATGCTTCCCAAAGGTTCACCCTCCACCTGCCTATCTTACCTCCAATCCTTATTTCTGGCAATGAGGCCTCAAAATTTCAAGTCTCATCCACTGTGGATGAGCCCAGGCTATGTCAGAAAAACAAGCCAGTGTGATTTGGTGACTAATCATAACTTGATAAATATTTATGAGTTGACTTGATAAATATTTATGAATTGATCTAATGTATGAGTCAGCTAAAACTTCACCTCATGCTATGGACAGGGTCTCCACAAACATTACATTTCTCAAAATGAAGAAAGGCCAGAAAGAGCCCTTTGGATTTCAAAGGTGGGGCCGTGGCCTTAAGGTAAGCCTTTCTTAGAATGTCTCCACAATCCCAAGAATTTGGGAATCACTGCCATTCTTGGAGGAAGAAAAAAAAATTCCAGTTAAGCTGTTCCAAGAGAAATCTTAGAGCTATTGCCTAAAGCTCAGAGTTTATACTAAGACATCTTATTTGTTAACTTTCTGAAATTTTGAAACACATAATCCTGAAGAACAAAGTCCAGAGGAGGCCTCTGTTGCCAGAGGAACAATATACAATTACTAATGCTTTGGTTTGTTCCCTTAGTTGTATCCAAAACACAGATAACAACAGCACGTGGTAGATTTAATAGCACAGGTGCTGTTAGCCTTACATGTGGATTTATAGCAAGTTCTTACTCGAGTCATTAAAACTGATGGGCTCAAATTGAAGGTTGCTCAATTCAATTTGAAAAGGATTACCGTTTGTCAGATAAAAGTGATGACCCCAAGCAATTGTTTTAAGAAAAGTATCAAATTAAAATTTTCCAAAGGGATAGACACACGAACAGCTGATACATGATACTTAGCTGATAGAGGGTAAGAGAATAATGTGAAGTAATGAAAATATACACTATAACTTTAAAATACAGAGGGTTTTTGTTGGGGGGATACTGTGCTTAGGATATTGGTTTTAATTTAACTAAGAGGAAGATGAATTTGTATTTCTATTTACTGCTTAACAATGGTTATAGGTAGCCAAGAAACAATTTGGGGAATCATTTGGGATTAAAAATTGGCTCTGGAAAATCTAGGTATGCAGGTATTAAAGAGTTGAAAATTTAATATAAAATTCTGAGACCTTCTTGGAATATATTTAAAGTCATCAAAATCAGAGTACATTTTGCCAAATTAGTTGACAAAACTGTTATTCTAGAATATGCCTTGGTATTTTGTATATATGTTCCTGAGGTCATGGGTATTTTAACATAGCATAGATAAGACCAAAATTTAATACCAAAGAAGTCCAGTTGGAGGCCAAGCCCAGTGTCCAAGTCACTGTTCACCCCACTATAAAGTCAACAGCTCACACCCTTGAGTCCTGAAGGATAACAGGGTCACTTACCATGAAGAGCACACACACGGAAGATGAGTTTACTCTCTATTGCCTTTAGATCATCGAAGCTCTCAACTTGGAAGACCAGGCTGCCGTCCCCACTGATCTCCTCCAGCTGAGTTCTATTGGCCCCGTACACCCCCACAGAGAAGATGACCACACCTTTGTCCCGAAGAGCTTTTGCAGGGTCTATCACATCATCTTGGGCTTCTCCATCAGTGATGAGGATGAGAAACTTTTTGACCATTGAACGGCCCCCCTTGGGCTCAGTGAAGTATGGATCCACAAAGGTTAGTGCACTTCCAGTCAAAGTGTTTTTGTTGATGGGAGACATTCTGTCTATTGCATCAGAAATTTCTTTTTGTGTATAGTATTTATCAAGCTGGAATTCTTCCCTATTATAATCACTGAATTGAATGACACCAATTCGGGTTTTGTCTGGGCCAATCTGAACCTTAGCTAACAGGTTTTTCATGAAGGTTTTCATTTTCCCAAAATTTTCGGATCCTATACTGCTAGAACCATCCACCAGAAACATGATATCAACCTTCATGTATTCACATCCTGCATGTAATCAAAAAGACCAGAAATAAGCCAGGTTGGAATTGTCCTCAGAATGTATACAAGACAGTAAAGCAGAAATAAATCCTTTAATCAGAAAACATCAAAAATTAACTCAAGCAAATTCCATTGCATTTGAAATTTTTATCTGCTTCTTTTGTAGAAGCCTGCTGACTAGAACCCTAAATCAGAAATTCACTGCAGATTACCTAAGAAGTTTTAAAGAAGAAATGCAACTTCAAAAGTATATATTCATTCACTCACTTATGCATATATGCATTATGCATTTATTCATAATTATTCATTCATAATTCTTGAAGTTCATGAAATAGAAAGCATCAGGCCATCATTAAGGATGCAATGTGATCAAAAAAGAAAGACAGAGAAAAGTAAGCAATTTTTGGCACTAATATGACTAATATTCCAGGGTTTTATGTATATTCTTGAAACACAAAATTCCAGGTAATCTTTATATAGCATTATTTTCTGGGATAATTCAAAGTGATTTGGGGGGGGTACCTTCAAGATGGCAGAGGAGTAAGACGTGGAGATCACATCCCTCCCCACAAATACAGCAAAAATATATCTACATGTGGAACAACTCCTATCGAATGCTGACAAAAGAAAAAAGAAAAAACAGAGACAAAAGAATAGGGACTGGACCTGCACCTCTGAGAGGGAGCTGTGAGGGAGGAAAAGTTTCCACACACTAGGAAGCCCCTTCACTGGCAGAGACGGGGGGTGGAAGGGGGAAGCTTCAGAGCCATGGAGGAGAGTGCAGCAACAGGGTTGCAGAAGACAAAGAGGAGAGATCTCCTCAAAGAGGATCAGTGCTGACCAGCACTCACCAGCCTGAGAGGGTTGTCTGCTCACCTGCCGGGATGGGTGGGGGATGGGAGCTGAGGTTCTGGCTTCGGAGGTCAGATCCCAGGGAGAGGACTGGGGTTGGCTGCATGAACACAGCCTGAAGGGGGCTAGTGTGCCACAGTTAGCTGGGAGGGAGTCTGGGAAAGAGTCTGGACCTGCCTAAGAGGCAAGAGATAATTGTTTTGGGGTGCACGAGGAGAGGGGATTCCTTCCCTGTCTGCCCACAGAAGGCAGAGTGCCACCTAAATGAGCTCCAGAGATGGGTGGGAGCTGCAGATATCAGCTCGGACCACACAGATGGGCATGAAATGCTAATGCTGCTGCTGCAGCCACCAAGAATCCTGTGTGCAAGCATAGGTCACTATCCACACACCCCCTCCCAAGGAGGCTGTGCAGCCAGCCACTGCCAGGGTCCTGTGACCCAGGGACAACTTCTCTGGGAGAACACATGGCACGCCTCAGGCTGTTTCAATGTCATGGCGGCCTCTGCCACTGCAGGCTCGCCCCGCATTCCAATTATAATTACCGTACCCCTCCCTCCCCCCGGCCTGAATGAGCCAGAGACGTATAATCAGCTGCTGCTTTAACCCTGTCCTGTCTGGGTGGGAACAGATGCCTGAGGGTGACCTACATGTAGAGGTGGGGCCAAAACCAAAGCTGAACCCCAGGAGCTGTGCAAACAAAGAAGACAAAGGGAAATCTCTCCATTCAACATCAGGAGCAGCGGATTACATCCCCAGAATCAACTTCATGCACCCTGCATCTGTGGAATACCTGAATAGGCAATTAATCATCCCAAAATTGAGGCGGTGGACTTTGGGAGCAAATGTAGACTTGGGTTTGCTGTCTGCAACTGACTGGTTTCTGATTTTTATGTTTATCTTAGTATAGTTTTCAGCACTTGTTATCATTGGTGGATTTGTTTATTGGTTTTGTTTCTCTCTTCTTTTTATTATTATTATTTTTTTATTTGAATAATTTTTTAAATTATTAAATTTTTTTTTTCTTTTACTTTTTCTCCCTTTTCTTCTGAGCCATGTGGCTGACAAGGTCTTGGTGCTCCAGCCTGGTGTCAGGCATGAATCACTGAGGTGGGAGAGTCGAGTTCAGGACATCGGACGAGCAGAGACCTCCAGGCCCCACATAATATCAATATGCGAGAGCTCTCCCAGATATCTCCATCTCAATGGTAAGACCCAGTTCCACGCAACAGTCAGCAAGCTCCAGTGCTGGATGCCCCATGCCAAACAACTAGCAAGACAGGAACACAACTCCACCCATTAGAAGAGTCTGCCTAAAATCATACTAAGTTCACAGACACCTAAAAACACACCACCGGCTGCAGCCATGATGACCAGAAAGACAGGATCCAGCCCCACCCACCAGAAGACTGGCACCAGTTCCCTCCACCAGGAAGCCTACACAAGCCACTGAACCAACCTCACCCACTGGGGACAGACACCAAAAACAACAGGAACTATGAACCTGCAGCCTGTGAAAAGGAGATGCCAAACACAGGAAGTTAAACAAAACGAGAAGACAGACAAAAATGCAGCAGATGAAGGAGCAAGGTAAAAATCCACCAGACCAAACAAATGAAGAGGAAATAGGCAATCTACCTGAAAAAGAATTCAGAGTAATGATAGTAAAGATGATCCAAAATCTTAGAAATACAAGGGAGAAAATACAAGAAACGTTTAAGAAGGACCTAGAAGAACTAAAGAGCAAACAAACAACGATGAACAATGTAATGAATGAAAGTAAAAATTCTCTACAAAGAATCAGTAGCAGAATAACTGAGGCAGAAGAATGGATAAGTGACCTGGAAGATAAAATAGTGGAAATAACTACTGCAGAGCAGAATAAAGAAAGAATAATGAAAAGAATTGAGGACAGTCTCAGAGATCTCTGGGACAACATTAAATGCACCAACATTTGAATTACAGTGGTCTCAGAAGAAGAGGAGGAAAAGAAAGGGTCTGAGAAGATACTTGAAGAGATTATACTTGAAAACTTCACTAATATGGGAAAGGAAATAATCAGTCAAGTTCAGGAAGCACAAAGAGTCCCATACAGGATAAATCCAAGGAGAAACATGCCAAGACACATATTAAGCAAACTATCAAAAATTAAATACAAAGAACAAATATTAAAAACAGCAAGGGAAAAGCAACAAATAACATACAAGGGAATCCCCATAAGGTTACAGCTGATCTTTCAGCAGAAACTCTGTAAGCCAGAAGGGAGTAGCAGGACATATTTAAAATGATGAGAGCAAAAAACTACAACAAAGATTGCTCTACCCAGCAAGGATCTCATTCAGATTCGAACAGAGAAAATAAAACCTTTAGAGACAAGCAAAAGTTAAGAGAATTCAGTACCACCAAACCAGCTAAACAGCAAATGCTAAAGGAACTTCTGTAGGCAGGAAACACAAGGGAAAGAAAAGACCTAGAAAAACAAACCCAAAACATTAAGAAAATGGTAATAGGAACATACATAATGATAATTACCTTACATGTAAATGGATTAAATGCTCCAACCAAAAGACATACACTGGCTGAATGGAAACCAAAACAAGACCCATATATATGCTGTCTACAAAAGACCCACTTCAGACCTAGGGACACATACAGACTGAAAGTGAGGGGATGGAAAAAGATATTCCATGCAAATGGAAATCAAAAGAAAGCTGGAGCAGCATACTCATAGCAGACAAAATAGACTTTAAAATAACGACTACTACAAGAGACAAAGAAGGACACTACATAATGATCAAGGGATCAATCCAAAAAGAAGATATAACAGTTATAAATATTTATACACCCAACATAGGACAACCTCAATACATAAGGCAAATGCTAACAGCCATAAACGAGAAAATTGACAGTAACAAAATAATAGTGGGAGACTTACCCCACTTTCACCAATGGGCAGATAATCCAAAATGAAAATAAATAAGAAAACACAAGCTTTAAATGACACATTTAACAAATGTACTTAATTGATATTTATAGGACATTCCATCCAAAAACAACAGAATACACTTTCTTCTCAAGTGCTCATGTAACATTCTCCAGGATAGATCAGGTCTTGCATCACAAATCAAGCCCTGGTAAATTTAAGAAAATCGAAGTCATATCAAGTATCTTTTCTGACCACAACTCTACGAGACTAGCTATCAGTTACAGGAAAAAAGATGTAAAAAAACGAACACATGGAGGATAAACAATACGTTACTAAATAACCAAAGGATCACTGAGGAAATCAAGGAGGAAATCGAAAAATACCGAAAAACAAATGACAATGGAAACAGGACAATCCAAAACCTATAGGATACAGCGAAAGCAGTTCTAAGAGGGAAGTTTATAAGAACAGAATCTTGCCTCAAGGAACAAAAAAAAATCTCAAATAAACAACCTAAGCTTATGCCTAAAGCAATTAGAGAAAGAAGAACAAAAAAACCCCAAAGTTAGCAGAAGGAAATAAATCATAAAGATCAGATCAGAAATAATTGAAAAAGAAATGAAGGAAACAATAGCAAAGATCAATACAACTAAAAGCTGGTTCTTTGAGAAGATAAACAAAATTGATAAACCATTAGCCAGACTCATCAAGAAAAAAAGGGAGAAGAGTCAAATCAACAGAATTAGAAATGAAAAAGGAGAAGAAACAACTGACACTGCAGAAATACAAAGGATCATGAGAGATTGCTACAAGCAACTATATGCCAATAAAATGGACAACCTGGAAGAAACGGACAAATTCTTAGAAAAGCAAAACCTTCTGAGACTGAACCAGGAAGAAATAGAAAATATGAACAACCAATCACAAGCACTGAAATTGAAACTGTGATTAAAAATCTTCCAAGAAACAAAAGCCCAGGACCAGATGGCTTCAGAGGCGAATTCTGTCAAACATTTAAAAAAGAGTTAACACCCGTCCTAATCAAACTCTTCCAAAATATAACAGAGGGAGGAACACTTCCAAACTCTTTCTGTGAGGCCACCATCACCCTGATACCAAAACCAGATAAAGATGTCACAAAAAAAAAAAATCTACAGGCCAATATCACTGATGAACATACATGCAAAAATCCTCAACAAAATACTAGCAAGCAAAATCAAACAGTACATTAAAAGGATCATACACCATGATCAAGTGGTGCTTATCCCAGGAATGCAAGGATTCTTCAGTATACACAAATCAATAAATGTGATAAACAATATTAACAAATTGAAGGATAAAAACCATATGATAATTTCAGTAGATGCAGAAAAAGCTTTTGACAAAATTCAACAACCATTTATGATAGAAACCCTCCAGAAAGTAGGCCTAGAGGGAACCTACCTCAACATAATAAAGGCCATATATGCCAAACCCACAGCCAACAACATTCTCAATGGTGAAAAACTGAAACCATTTCCACTAAGATCAGGAATAAGACAAGGTTGCCCACTCTCACCACTATTATTCAACATAGTTTTGGAAGTTTTAGCCACAGCAATCAGAGAAGAAAAAGAAATAAAAAGAATCCAAATCAGAAACGAAGAAGGAAAGCTGTCACTGTTTGCAGATGACATGATACTATACATAGAGAATCCTAAAGATGCTACCAGAAAACTAGTAGAGCTAATCAATGAATTTGGTAAAGTAGCAGGATACAGAATGAATGCACAGAAATCTCTTGCCTTCCTATACACTAACAATGAAAAATCAGAAAGAGAAAGTAAGGAAACACTCCCATTTACCTTTGCAACAAAAAGAATAATATACCTAGGAATAAATCTACCTAAGGAGTCAAAAGACCTGTATGCAGAAAACTATAAGACACTGATGAAAGAAATCAAAGACGATACAAACAGATGGAGAGATATACCATGTTCTTGGATTGGAAGAATCAACATTGTGAAAATGACTCTACTACCCAAAGTAATCTACAGATTCAATGCAATCCCTATCAAACTCCTAGTGGCATTTTTCACAGAACTAGACAAAAAATTTCACAATTTGTATGAAGATACGAAAGACCCAAATAACAAAAGCAATTCTGAGAAAGAAAAACGGAGCTGGAGGAATCAGACTTCCTGACTTCAAACTATATTACAAAGCTACAGTAATCAAGACAGTATGGTACTGACACAAAAACAGAAATATAGATCAATGGAACAGGATAGAAAGCCCAGAGATAAACCTCCACACATATGGTCACCTTATCTTTGATAAAGGAGGCAAGAATATACAATGGAGAAAAGATAGCCTCTTTAATAAGTGGTGTTGCGAAAACTGGACAGCTACATATAAAAGAATGAAATTAGAACACTCCCTAACACCATACACAAAAATAAACTCAAAATGGATTAAAGACCTATATGTAAGGCCAGACACTACAAAACTCTTAGAGGAAAACATAGGCAGAACACTCTATGACATAAATCACAGCAAGATCCTTTTTGACCCAGCTCCTAGAGAAATGGAAATAAAAACAAAAATAAACAAATGGGACCTAATGAAACTTAAAAGCTTCCGCACAGCAAAAGAAACCATAAACAAGACGAAAAGACAACCCTCAGAATAGGAGAATATATTTGCAAATGAAGCAACTGACAAAGGATTAATCTCCAAAATTTACAAGCAGCTCATGCATCTCCATTTCAGAAAAAACAAACAACCCAATCCAAAAATGGGCAGAAGACCTAAATAGACATTTCTCCAAAGGAGATATACAGATTGCCAACAAACACATGAAAGGATGCTCAACATCACTAATCATTAGAGAAATGCAAATCAAAACTGCAATGAGGTATCACCTCACACTGGTTAGAACGGGCATCATCAGAAAATCCACAAACAATAAATGCTGGAGAGGGTGTGGAGAAAAGGGGACCCCATTGCACTGTTGGTGGGAATGTAAATTGATACAGCCACTATAGAGAAGAGTATGGAGGTTCCTTAAAAAAACTAAAAATAGAACTACCATACGACCCAGCAATCCCACTACTGGGCATATACCCTGAGCAAACCATAATCCAAAGAGAGTCATGTACCACAATGTTCACTGCAGCTCTATTTATGATAGTCAGGACATGGAAGCAACCTAAGTGCCCATCGACAGATGAATGGATAAAGAAGAAGTGGCACATATATACAATGGAATATTACTCAGCCATAAAAAGAAACGAAATTGAGTTTTTTGTAGTGCGGTGGATGGACCTAGAGTCTGTCATACAGAATGAAGTAAGTCAGAAAGAGAGCAACAAATACTGTATGCTAGCACATATATATGGAATCTAAAAAAAAAAAAAAAGTTTCTGACTAACCTAGGGGCAGGACAGGACTAAACATGTAGACGTTGAGAATGGACTTGAGGACGTGGGGAGGGGGAAGGGTAAGCTGGGAAGAAGTGAAAGAGTAGCATTGACATATATATATTTACTACCAAATGTAAAATAGATAACTAATGGGAAGCAGCTGCCTAGCACAGGGAGATCAGCTCAGTGTTTTTTGACCAGTTAAAGGGGTGGGTTCATGAGCATGGGAGGGAGATGCAAGAGGGAGGGGATATGGGGATATACATATACATAGAGCTGATTCACTTTGTTATACAGCAGAAACTAACCCAACATTGTAAAGCAATTATACTCCAATAAAGATGTTTAAATAAAATAAAGTGATTTGATAAACACTACAAATCAATATTAGAAATTTGGGTGAAAAACTTTTACTAGAGATAATAAGTACATTAGTAAGCACATATCCATTCAACATGGACTGTTCTTTTATTTATACATAAAATTTGTAGATACCCTACTGACTGGAAGTGGACATTTATATGCATATATATGTATCTCTACATATATACACGCATAGAAGACCAATTTCTATAAGCCATAAAAAAGTGTTATTAATTCATGGTGCAGGAGTTGTGTGTGTATATATATACATATATATGTACCATAGTATATATTTATATTACATATTCTATATATAGTATAAATATATTTTCTTTAGCATGTATCTCCTTAGTCTTAACCCTTTTGTCTATCTGTTTTCACTGCCATTCTTTTACCAGCCCCTCTCTCAATATTCACAGAATCTATTCCATAGTATTTGAAAATGTATCATCATTTTCAAATGATGATACATTTGAAAACGATGATACAGTATCAGCCATAGAAGAATTAAAAGATGCCATCTGTTTTTTAATAACTTGTATAAGGCTCACCAGAGGGTATTAAAACCATCATTTGAGATCAAAATGCCCTGGAGCCATTTTGAAAGTTGTAAATAGGGAAGTTCCTGAAGACGTTTGTGGCCTTGGCAAAGCCCCAGCTCTGCGAAGTGTGGAAGGCTCTCTTCCATGAACACATGTCAAAAGAGGAGACTTTTACCTGTGGTTCAGTATTCACAGGACCTACCTCCTCATCTCTATTTGTGATGCAAGCTGATTCTTGCCATCTACCATCTCCCACTCTTCCATGTCAATAAAAGAGTTTCAACTAGGCAGATGGTCGCCCAGGTAAAGACTATATTTCCCAGGCTTCCTTGAAGCTAGATGTGGCCCTGTGACTAAGTTCTTGCTAGTAGATATTAGCAGGACTGATTTGGCCACTTCTGGGTCTTAACAATAAAACAATTGAGCATGGTGGGCTCCCCTGGCCCTATCTCCCTTTCCACAAATGCAGGATGATGAGGACTGGAGCTCCATTTGACCTAGAGATGGGTGCTATGTGTTGAGCATGGACCAGCCTCTTTGCTAGAACTGGACTGCTTACCCTGGACTATTGCACAAAAGAGAAACAATATTCTATGTTATGTAGTTTAGGGTCTTTTTGCTAGAACCACTTAACTTGCCCCTGAACCAATACACAGTGTCACTCCATCCACATGTGCTCTGAGACCAGTCAGTGGTTTCCAGGCCCTCCAGCATAGGGTCCTTAGTTTTCCTGCCTCTCTATTCACCATATTATGGCTCATTTCCTTGTCCACAGTTTGTCTCCTCCCTCAGGTGTGCCAGGGTTTTGGCACCTGAACTGCAACTACCTGATCAACAAAAAACGTATTGTCTTTCTTCAGATTGGTCCATGACTTTCTCCCTTGAGAAGACCTGAAGTACAATCTATTTTAGGTTTCCTGAAACTCTTTTACTTTCCTTGGCATCAACTCCAGGAAACGTCAGGGAACCTGTACTCTTACACTCATTCTAAGACATCCTGAAGACTCTACTCTACTACTGTCCATGACAGGAAGAAAAAAATCAATAAAGTTGTGATTTAGGATTTTGCTGTTAATGCTACTTATTTGCTGGTTTAGTTTTCTTTGGATTTTAGTGACTCCAAAAAAATTCTAACACATTTTCACTTTTGTAAGTTCAAGTAAGTGAGAATTCTTTTCCCTTCCACATCAGTGAACACCTTGACCAACTTTTAAAATAGCCACATTTTATGTAGCACTTACCATGGGCTAAGCCCTCTTCTAAGTGCCCTGCATGCATTAGTACCTTTAAGCTTCACAATAAGCCTACACATATGGGACAAAGGCAGGTAGACAGTAAGTAACCCATTCAAGGTCCACAGCCAATAATTGATAAATCTGGGTTGTGAACTTTGATGCTTTGACTCCATCATCCTTTATCTTAATCAGTAAGTAACATGACTCTTGGCAGACAATATTTTCAGGTGCTAATACTCACAGTTAGCACACACCACCTTCAATTAGTAAGTGGCTATTATTATTTTTTAAAATTTTATTGAAGTATAGTTGATTAATAATGTCATGTTAGTTTCAGGTGTACAGCACAGTGATTCAGATATGTATATATATATAATTTTTCAGATTCTTTTCCCTTATAGGTTATTACAAAATATTGAGTACAGTCCCCTGTGCTATACAGTAGTAGGTTCTTGTTGTTTATTTTATATATAGTAGTGTGTATGTGTTAAACCTAACCTCCTAAATTATCCCTCCCCCCCTTTTCCCCTTGGTAACCATAAGTTTGTTTTCTATGTCTGTGGGTCTATTTCTGTTTTGTAAATAAGTTCATTTGTATCTTTTTTTTAGATAAGTGGCTATTACTAATAAGAGAAATAACAATCAGGTGCAGGAATTTGCACACTGTTCTTCCTTACTTCTGTTACTTAATTTTTAGTCAGAACAAAAATGCAGATACGTGTTTCTGTTATAAATAAAAATAAGCAAGGGTTACATATGTCCTAGGTATGCATTCATAATAGAGAAATAATGGTTGGTGTTTATTATGCTAAACCTATACGGATACTCTGATGTAGGTATTATCCTCATTTTCTAGACAAGGAAGTTCAAGGTTCAAGCAGTGAAGTGAGTTGAACCCTAATCTACTTAAAGCCAGAGCCCATTTTCTTTCCACTGTCCTCATCTGCCTGAATTAGTGTGTACACACACACACACACACTATAAAGTTTCTTATCCTCCACAGCAGTGGGCTTTGTCAGAGCAACGACATTCTTAGCAACCTTCACACTTATGGCTTTCGAGATGGCCTTAGGGCAGCTGTCTATAGAGGGATTCTCCAACCTTGGCAATTGGCTTAAAGTGAGGGGTTGAATCCCTCCACAGTTATACAGGAAGTTAGCAAAATGTGAGCCAGACAACTGGTCACGTCATTCCTTGTTTCGGCCTATTAGTCCGCCTGAAGCAACCAACGAAGTACAGAGAATAAAACCTTTTTCTTTTGCTTACCTTTCTCAGTGCAGATGCTGCGAACAACTTCATTTTTGATGCTTTTTAAAGAATCAAAGTTCTGTCCAAAGTTAACCCTTTCCTCTGCCCCAGCAATTTGTTGCAGTTGTGTTCTGTTAGCCTCACCAATGCCGACCACGTGGATGGTGATGTGTTCAGCCCTTAGTCTCTCAGCAGGTTCCAGGACACCATCCATGGACATCCCATCAGTCAACACAATGAGGTAACAGGGTACCTCGTTCATCCTCTGCTTCCTTCCCTTCCTTATTAGTGGCAGAATGAAATCCAGGGCTGCCCCAGTAAGAGTGTTGCCTCCAAGTTGCTTGATGTTAGAAACAGCCTTTCTCAATGCCACATCATTAGTATAGTCATTGATATCAAATTCCACTTCCTTCTCGTGGGAATACTGCACAGCTCCAACTCGGACTTTGTCTGGGCCGATGCTAAACATCTCTATCACCGCCAACATAAATTCCTTGATTTGCTCAAAGTGTTTATTCTGAATGCTGCTTGAGCCATCAATGAGGAAATAGAGATCAGCCTCTTTTGTATCTACACAGCCTGCAGAAAAATGGAAAGCAGAAATTGCATTCTCTGTTAACTATAGAGAATCTGGAGAGAACATTGCAGGAGGGTTTGGAGAGGAGGATGAGGACACTTCAGGTTTGCACGGAGCCTGGACACTTCGCTGCACACATTCATACCCATTTTCTCTGAAATTTACCACAACCTTCTGAGGAAATTGAAACTGAATGAGGCCTAGTGGTTTGCCTGAGGTCACACAGCCAGTGAATTACAGAGTAAGGACGAGATTCCCAAGTCTCCAGGTTTTTAGTTAAAATCATTTTTCTGGTATTGACACCTGGCTTTTTCGTTTATGCCTTATCATTTCCTGAGAAATGGGATGGGATAAATGACTTTCTGTTCTTACGTCCCCAATAACCTCTTTTGCCCAGAGCAACTAGAATAATGTATTTAAAACTAGAAACAGATCATATTACTCTTCTGCTTAAATGATTGATCATTGTATTTAGAATTTAAAAATAAAAAATCAGCCTGATCTTTCCCCCTTCTTTTCTCTCTGACCCTATTTCCAGCAATTCTTCATCTTCCTCACTGTGTTCCAGCGACACTGGGCTTCTCCTGTACTCTAAATGTGCCCCAGGGCTTTTGCACCTGCCCTCTTTCCTGGAATATTCTTCCCCCAAAATCTTCATGGCTGGTTCCTTCTTACCTCCTGGACATGCCAATTCAAATGTCCGTTCTTTAGAAGGGCTTCCCTTCCAGCTAAAGCACATCAATCATTGTCTATTCTATTAACCTGTCTATTTTCCTTATGATGCCCATTACTTTCTGAAATTACCTATTCATTTGTTCATGAACACAGCCTGTCTCCTGTCACAGAATGTCAGCTCCATGAGGGCGAGACATTGCCTAGTTTTCTGCTTCTGCCCGGTAGACCTGCTATATCACAGGATTTCAACAGAAAATTGTAAATAAAGGAGCTCTCAATGTTCCTTCCTTTGTTGAACAGCTTCTCTGAAAAAGTGCTTTAACTTTCCTAATAGTCCATTTACAACTCTATTTAGCCATTATTGAAATTGGGTAGAAGGAAAAGCATACCTTTAAAATTTAGTTATGTGCACAATTACCTGGTTGAGTATGTGAAAAGGTCTTTAAAATACAGGACAATTTAGTCATTTCAGAAATATTTTCTTTCTTGATAGCTTGTTGGCAATATATGGCTATTGACACTACTTCAGGCTATGAGGAGTTGGTCCTTAAGAAATCAGAAATACTGGAAATAAGTTTGACTCTGAGAATTAAACTATGAAACCTACATATAAAGTATTAGGGCAGGGACTACCCTGGTGGCACAGTGGTTAAGAATCCGCCTGTCAATGCAGGGGACACGGGTTCGAGCCCTGGTCCGGGAAGATCCCACATGCGGCTAAGCAACTAAGCCCGTGCACCACAACTACTGAGCCTGCACTCTAGAGCTCACGAGCCACAATTACTGAAGCCTGTGCACCTAGAGCCCATGCTCCGCAGCAAGAGAAGCCACTGCAATGAGAAGCTCATGCACCGCAACGAAGAGTAGCCCTCGCTCCCTGCAACTAGAGAAAGCCCGCGTGCAGCAACGAAGACCCAACACAGCCAAAAATAAATAAATAAATTTATTTTTAAAAAAAAGTATTAGGGCAAAGGTAAGCAGTTATCTGCAAAAGACAGGGGTGATGCCAGGCCACAAAAACTTGACAGCAACCAGAATGAATTGTCTTATATATGTAATAAAGAAGAATGGTGGTCAGTAATGAGGAAGAGAAAAATTCGAATCCGGGGGTAACAATGGCAATACCCATCCAACCCTGCCTGGAGCTATGAGTCACATGTTGCTATTAAAATGTGAACTTAAACTGATTAAAATTAAATAAAATTTAAAAGTCAGCTCCTCAGTTGCAAAAGCCACATTTCAGGTGCTTAACAGTCCCATGTGTCTAGTAGCTATTATATTGGACAGTGTAATTACAGAATATATCCATCTAAAAAGTTAAAGTGGACAGGGTTGAAGAGAAATGTGTCTCCTGGCACAAGGCCTCACCTGCACAGTTATACAGAGAGATAGACAGAGATGTAGATCTATATATTTGATTTTAAAATAGTCATTCCCCTGATTAAATACCACTAGACATTTCAGTCATAAAACTAACTCCCTTGCTCTGATTCCACATCCTCCAGCAGTCTTTTGATTACAGTTTAGCTTCTGACTTGTCTATATGTCTACAGGGAGAGACTATGTTGCTCAGAGGACATGAATGTCTAGGTCCCTGGGCACTAATAGTTCCATTTCAGAGATAATCGTCAATCTTTTTTTATGCATTGCCTCTTGGTTTGGTTAATGTGAGTCTTTCCTTGCTTTAATGAAGTTCTATTTAATAAATTGAATACCTAGTGGTGCCGAAGGTGGTGGATACAGCAGAGACTAAGTCAGTAGAGATTGATTCTCTGTGTCTGACCATTCTGAAACTACAAAGCTGGCCACCCTACTGTAGACCATGACAAATTCACTGAGGTAGTGGTTCTCAGATATTGCTAGCGTGAGTTTGTTGGGGACCTTTCTAAAACCCAGGTGGCCTAGGCCCTACTCGCAGAGACTGAGTCATTGGGTTGGGCCACTGAATTATTAACAAGCTCCTCAGGAAGTCCTGATAAATTTACAGCAAACACTTTTGGTGCTCTGCCTGTATCCCCTCAAATCCTTTACCATTTCTGTGTAACCAGTTCCCAGCACTTTCATTCCAATAGCTAGCACCTGTGTCTGTGGGTGGGTAGGCTGCTCTCGGGTTGTTGAAACCCTTTTTGCTTGGTATTAAGCCAGAGGTGTCTGGAAATGTACATTCCCTTCTGTGTGCTGGAATATAAATTCTCCAGTTACATTGCCCCTTGACTAGGACAAATCTAAAGTTTAACCCACACTGTCTCTCGAATGGTCCTGTGGAATTGACCCTCCACGGGACTTTGCTTATCATCCTGTCCTTCCTGGTCCCATATCCTCCCTTCTCTACCACTCTCCAGTTTTTCCTGGGTATATTTTTAATATATCAGTTTTACATGAATCCTTATCTGACATCTACATCTGAGGAACTCAATCTAAGTCAGGTACCAGTATTACAGAACCACTGAATTAATAAGAAGCCACCTACTGAGGCCTTATGGAAGATAAGGATGGCCCTTGTCCTAGCCTTGGTCCCATATCTTCCCATTTAGAAATTCTGTAATGACAATAATATTTTTTTGTCTCATAATTTCAAACTCTCTGAGAGAGACCACGTTACAAATCCCTCCTATGCCCTAAAAGTTGCTACTAGACCAAGGCAGCTGCCACTCTGAGAGACTCTTTTCTGTATCACTCAGGAGGTAATAGGGGACTGGTTTCTTGCTGCTGCCTTGTAATGTATATATGCAAGAGGAAATCAAGGGCTGGCCCAGGATTGCATCCTTAAACTTTCAATTGACTAATCTGAATTTAAAATTAGCCTTTAACATCATTGGAGGATTCTTTTCCATGTGAGTGCTGCCAAATTTGAGTTCCAATTGTTTGGAAGCACTTTATCTGCAGGGAAATGTCAGCAGATATCTCAGAGTTAGATAAACTCGAAGTAACATCAAGTATCTTTTGGCAGTATGTCCTGGCATCTTTGAAAAGAACTTGGTAAAACTATAGCAGATTTGGTTGTGTATAAAGATATAAGTACAATGATGATCCCTGCAAGACTTTTATAAGAGCGAAACATTGGCAATGACCTCTATATCCAACAATTTAGGATATGTTAAACAAATTATGTTATATCCATAGGATGGAATATTATTCCCAACCTAAAAAGAATATTGCCAAAAAATATTTAAGGAGATGGACAAAAGTTCATGTTATAAGGTTGATAGAAAAGTGAGTAAGGCATATCATACTGGCTATCCCCAATATCCATTCTCTTTTCTACACTAATTTAGTCCCCAATATTTGCCTAGGTACTTGGCTGCCCCAAGTAAAGACTACATTTTCTAGCTCTCATTTTTACAATGAAGAGTGACATGTGACTAAGTTCTGGCCAATAGGATGTAAGCAAAGATGGCGAGTGTAATTCCTGGGAATATCCTTGAAGAAAAAGAGGGGGAAGCCTGCCTTTTTCTTCTCTTTTATAATTCTTGTTGCTGGATGTGAATGTAATGCCAGGAGCAGTTATCTTGGATTATGATGCTGGGAATAGAGACCACAAAGAGCAGAAAAATAACTTAGAAAGAGACAGAATCCCTGACACTGTGTTGTACTACCCAGCTCTTTATACCTACCTTATGACTTATTTGTGAAACAGAAAGAAAAGATAGTTTTATCCTATTGAAATCATTGTTATTTTTTCTTTTGTTAGTCACACTCAGAGGTAATTGTAACTGATACAAGTTACCTAACAGTGTGTTCCTGCATTGTCCAATATGACAGCCACCAGCATGTAGCTATTAAAATAAAAATTAAATTAAATTAAATTTAAAACACAGTTCTTAAGTTCCATTATCCTCATTCCAAGTGCTCAATAGCCATGATTGGCTAGTGGCCTCCTTATTGAACAGTGAAGATAAAGAACATTTCTATCATTACAGAAAATTCTGTTTGACAGCACTGATACACATAATGTTACATCGGTTTTTTAAAAATGTGTATGCATGTGTTTGTGTGTACATGAGTGTAGAGACAGAGAAGAGACTAAAAGATAAGAGAAATAAAGGATTAGAATGGCTTTATCTGAAAGAAGATCACAGGTGATTTTATTTTCTTCTTTATGTTCATCAACACTATCAAACTATTTTATAATTAACATTTTTTATATTTTATTGAGGTATGATTTACATGCTTAAAACTTTCATCCACTGCAATCATTCAATGATTTTTAGGAAATTCATAAAGTTGTGCAACCATCACCAAAATCTAGTTTTAGAACATTTTCATAACTCCTAAAGTTCCCTTACCCAATTAAAACAAGTCTTCACTCCTGCCTCAGCCCTAGACAACTGCTCATATTATTTTTATACTATGAAAATGATTTTTTAAGACATACCAGTTTTATCAAGTTCCATTTGTTCAGCATGAGTTGAAATTTGGGACCATATTTCATTCTGGAGCTTTTTCAAGAAGTTCTTACTGTAAATTTCCAAGTCTGCATAGGACTTCATCATGGAGATGGTCTGTCCCGGAGGGTAAGACACTATTTCTTCTAACTGGGTCTTGTTGGCCCCTTGGATGCCCATGGCAAACACAGTTACATCCTCCAGCCGGAGATTCAGTGCAGCCTCACGCACCTTGTCATCTGATGGTCTGTCAGTGACCAGGACTGCAATCTGGGGCACTCCCTGTGCCCTTCTGCTGCCACTTGATGCTGAGAAGCCTTCTTTCCTCATCTTCTCAATGGCAGCACCAGCATTGGATTTCCCAGCCTGCAGAGAAAGCTTCTGGATTTGCTTCTGAAATTCGGATTGGGTTGTGCTTGAGCTCAGAAGAGAAAAAATCTGAACTCTGTCACTGTAACTCATAAGACCAAGCCGCAGGCAGTTGTCTTTCACATCCATGGAGAAGGTGATATTCTTCAGGAAGTTCTGCAGGTTCCTTAGATTCTGTTTGGTCCCAACAGACTCATCCACCAGGAACATGAGGTCGGCAAGTGAATCTTTCTGACAGGCCCTGGGGAAAGGGACTATGGAGAGAGAAAAAGTAGGAATGTTAGTACAAACCCCTGGCCCAGAGTGAGAAAGGCACTGTACAGATTGTCAGAAGGCATTAGTGAAAATAGAGGCAGTCATGATGGATGTAGTTAGCATTTTTTTTAGTGAACAAAAGATAAAAATTCTCAGCAAAATTTACATTAGCCATTGACTTCAGAGGATTTGCAACGCTCTTCCCTCTATCTGAAGAATACTTCTTACGATTTTCCTACCACATCCCATCAGCATGTTCTTGATGAGCACCATCACCACCAGTATGACTACCACCACCACTACTACCACCAACAACAACCATCTCCACCACCACCACCATCCTCACCACTACCACCTCTACTTCTACCTCCACTACTACTTCCACCTGTACCACCTCTACCACCACCTCCACCACCACCATGGTCTTCATGACCACCATCACCACCAGTATGACTACCACCATCACCTCCACCACCACCACCACCCCCTCTACCACCACTACCCCTCATCTTCAGCAACTCCACCACCTGAACTTCCAACACTATCACCACCACCACCTCCAAGTCCACCACTACCAGTATGAACCACCACCACAATCACCACCACCATTTTCAAATGCTGAAATATAGGCATAAATTAGTAGAAATATACCTGACCTCAGGGAGCTCACACTCTATGGGGAGGACAGATAAATAAATTATGCTATTTCAGACCATAATAAATGCTAACAAGGAAATAAAATAGGTGACTCAATTGAGTTACCCTATGTTGGGGATGTGGGATGAGAACTCACTGATCTGAGCCATAAAAAGTCAGGGAAGACCTCTCTGAAAGGATTACATTTGGGTTGAGATAGATGAAGAGAAAGATTGAACTACACATTGTGTGAAAGGAAGAAGAATTCTGGCAGAAAGAAAAGCAAGAAATAGAAACAAGCAAGAAAGCCAGAGTAGCCGGAGCCAGTGAGTGAGGGGAACAATGATGGATGAGGTCAGAGGGAGGCAGGGCCCAATCATATGGGGCTCAGATGATCTTATTTAAATCTTTTAAATATCACCCTAGTTCCTGAGGGGAGGTAACGAATTCATTAAAATTCATTAAAAAACAATTGCCCTAGTCCAGGAAAGAGATAATGGTTCCTGGACAAGAATAAAGCAGGTAAGACAGAACAAAAAGAGTCGTTTTGATACATGAATTAGAGATAGAACAGAGAGGACTTGATGATAAATTAGATATGAGTATTGGGAGACAAAAAGGAAGTGGTGAAAACTCCTGGGTTTTTGGCCTGAACAACTGAGTGGATATTGGTGGTATCTTTTTCCAAGATAGGGGAGGTAGTGGGAAGAACAGGTTGGAGGGAGAAGTCAAGAGCTCCATTTCAGACATGCTAAGTTTGGGATACTATTGAAGATGCCAGATAAGCTGTTGGTTGTATAAATCTGGAATCCACAGGCGAGTATACCACATTCACAGAATGCCCACTCCAGGAACAGGTGGAGGAGCCACAACTGTGGGGGGTGTAGCCAAGAGATAAGCTCAGTCTTGCCAAGAACTATCCACAGGATTGTGAGCTCTAGAAGCCAGAAGGCATGTCTTACCTATCTCTAACTCTCCAGTACCTGGTGCCTGGTGGGAGCTCAGAAATATTTGTGGAATTATAATAATTCTCATAAATCTACCAATGTACTCTGAACCTCACATAGTTGGCTAAAACAAACTTACAGCATGGCCCACTCAGCTCAGTATTTATTTGCAAAGAGCTATTACTATTAATGACAGTAAACTGCCAAACTCCATACAAGTCATCTCACCCATATCGTAAGGTAGATACTATTATCCTCACTTTATAGGTAAGGAAACTGAAGCTCAGAGGTTAAGTAACTTACTCAAGGTCTTTAGCAGCCAAGCCAGTGTTTGAACCCAGACTCCAAAGCCCTTACTCTTAACCTCTAAAGGCAAGGATAGGGTCTTGACAAACAAAACCTTGTTGTACTGTATACTGCTGTGAAATAAATTAGGAGGAGTGAGAGAAACACAGATCAGTACACAAAGCTTTCTAAGAAGGTGGTAAAGTCCTATGGTCTTGGAGAGCTCAGGCTACCTACAGGGTTGTAAGATCTCCAAGGTCCACAGGGTGAAGGGTCACAGGAAAGTTTTTTTCTCTGGGAAGAGAAGCACATGTGCTGTAAGAACTTGCTATTTCACCCAAGGCAGGAAGAGTGAGGGATGGGACGAGTGGAGGTAAAAGTACTCCCTGATGCTTCAGGGGCAGCGCTAACTGTGACAGAGCCTTCTAGATACTTACCCAAACCCATTTCCTCTTCTTGCTCATAGGGCTAGACCTGATTTCTCAGCCTCACCTGCAATTAGGTGTGGCCATGGGACTAAGATCTGGCTAATGAAATGTGAGCAGAAGTAGCGTGTGTCTCTTCCAAGCTTAGCCCATAAAACCACATCTTGAGTGACGTTCCATCTTTTTTCCCTTCCACCAGCTCTATACCAATTCCCAAGGCACCTTGAAAGTAATATTTGAAGACGAAAGAGCCACCACCAACATAATTATCTAAATAGAAGAAAGACAACTTGTCAACTTGAACACTGGCTCTATAATGTTACAAGGGAAATAAATAAACTTCTTACTGATTCAGGAAGTCTATTTGTTATTAAGGCTTAGGCTGGTCTGAGTGCAAAATCAACCCATAGTGATAGCCAAGGAATTGGTGAATGATAGAGCAGGAAAAAATTTCAAGATCATTCCAACTCTCATATCTTACAAAGGAGGATGCTGATGCAAGGCTCAGAGAGATGACATCACTTCCTCAAGTTCACAGCCAGCTAGTGGCATTGTCTGGACCTCTTGACCTGTGGTCAGGGCACTTTGTACCAAACCAGGTGTCTTCCTCAAGTCTTAGAACTAGGTAGCACCTACTCAGAATAGCCCCTCATCAACAATAGAGCACAGAGGCAGCCACGAAGATCCATTTTGCCGGGAGCTCTTTCTACCTCACTCTGGAGACAATGGCTGGGGCCCCTCATCAGTGCAGCACACTTACTGAGCACCTCCCATGAGTGTGTACTGGCCTGTTTCGTCTGTTCATCAACAGTGCATGTGTAGCTTCCTGTCTCACTTTACCCTTTCTTTACTAATGCTTTTTAGGATTACCTCCCAAGTAAGCTACTTGTACTCAAGGGTCTTCTGTTTCAGGTCTTCATGGAGAACTTGCTTAAGACATAAATAAAGCATTTTTCAAATGAGAAGCTGTAAGTCATGGGGGTAAAAGTAGCTCTCCTTTCAGCCTAGGGGATCAAGACTGAAAGTTGATGAGAAGGAGATCTTCTGCATTTCCACATGAAATACTGAGATTTCTGGTGAGTGGCACCATAGAGATAATAGGAGATGGCTCTATGGACCAGACTACATGGGGATGGGACACCTCTTCAACCAAGGGCTTCCTTACCTACTGTATGAGAGTGGGCTGCTACCTCCTTGTACTGAGCCGCATCCTTGAGAATCTGCGTCATGTTTTGGGAGAACATGCTGAGGTCTCGGACCGTCTGGAGGCTGTAGTGGAACTGGCCTGTAGCCATGGCCTTCAGAGTCTCCTCAGGCGTCCCCTGCATCCCCACTGAGATGATCCTCACCCCGTCGCTGCGCAGTGCCTTGGAGGCCGCTTCCATGGCATCCTCGGACTCGGCTGAAGCCAAGACCACCAGAATCGGAGGAAACTGCCTCCTGTCCCTCCCGTTTGAGAAGTAGGTCGTGTGCACCTCCCGGAGAGCATTCCCAATCCGCAGGGAACCGCCCAAGAACCTGACGTTCTTCTTGAGGTGTTTCAACATGGGGCCGCTGCTCTTGAAGGTGTTGAGTTGGAATTCTCTGTGGAGCCCATCACTGTACTGGGCCAGGCCCACACGGTACTTGTGGTCCTCTATGGGGAGGCTGCTGATCATCTTGTTGATGAACATCTTCACAAATGGGAAGGATTTAATTCCCAGGTGATTGGAGCTATCCACCAGAAACACCACGTCGGCATACTCAGGGCCTGGCCCTATCAAAATAAAATGACAACAAACCCTTTGGGTCAAGAGGGACAGTTTTTGTACCCACCTATCAGTCAGTCATCAGCTGCAGACTTCTCCCAAGAACTGGAGAGAAGGAGTGGAGGGTTACGGGTAAGGTGGCTCTGGGAAAGCCAAGGGCAATTGTCCTGAGAAAGTGGGGTAGAGTCATGAGCCATTGCCATTGCAGGCAATATTCACAGCAGCTGTGGGTGGGGGAGTGTGTACCTGCCTCATAAAGAGAGTCTGGACAAGGGGAGGCACCAGGAGCATTGACTTTAGCAGTCATGGTCAGCCACCTCCACCCACCCAGTTAGTGATCTGCTGGTAAATGTTTAACTAAGCAGGACATTTCTTTCAAAATGACCCTGAAATTCACTAGGATTCCTAGGGTAGCACAGTGCAGGGTTAAAAATACTTCTTTGAATGATGTTTTTAGTAATTACAGAAGAGTAGAAAAACCTAGCTTTCATATTCCATATATGCATGTATGGAATATGAAAGCTTTTATATTACTTATTATATATATATAAAATTTCCTCTGTGGTGTTCCTTTTTTCCTTTTCTTTCATTTATTAAAGCCAAGGTGCAAACTGACCCACAAAACGTATGGGTTGACTCTGTTCATACAGACATGGAACATCAGGACTTCAGCAAATCAATGAATAATTAAAGTTTTTCTAGCCAGGTGTAGCATAATTCATGCCTTTTGCCCATGACTTCCCATCATCTTTGAGAGCTTGCATTTGCTTGATATAATATATCGCCAACTACAAATAAATGCTGCCTGCTTTGTTTTTTTAGTAAAGAAATAAATTCCTTGTTTCTATTTATTAAAATAAAGATTTGTTGAGACATAAAATATTTATTTTCCTAATAATAATAAACATAAAATGTACTGGTACCTGGGCTCTGATATGTCAGTGTTTCAGTCCAAAGGATGAGAACAAATACAATTAGCAGAATCTTCATTTTGTTAGTGACGTTTTCTTGCTTTTATTCTGTAAAAAATGTTATTTACAATATAAAAAATCTCATTATCTAACAAGAAATAACTACTGGGAAAGTTGGTTTAGAGCACAGTACACTGTACACACTGTATTTGTCAACAATGCCAGTTGTGTTTAAAACATTCATCAAGAGTTTGAGTATTTGTTGAAAATAGATAATGCTAATGTTTGCTGAGTCCTTACCATGGCTCAGATACTTTTCTCAGTGCTTTTTAAGCATCATCTTATTTAACCCTCACAACCATCTTACTGGGAGGTACAACTACTATACCCACGTGACAGATAAGGAAACAGGCACAGGTGACTTGGTAAGTGGTGGATCCATCATCCTAACCCAGACAAGGTGATCGCAGAGCCCAAGCTCTTAACCACTGTGCCATGAGGTTTATATAAAATCTTTGGACTCAGAACTTATGTAGTCACTACTCTTGACCATCTATTTTCATGTCAACAATGACTATTTTATATGTTCACAACTTGGCTCAAAAATCCAACAGCTAGGGCTTCCCTGGTGGCGCAGTGGTTGAGAATCTGCCTGCCAATGCAGGGGACACGGTTTCGAGCCCTGGTCTGGGAAGATCCCACATGCCACGGAGCAACTAGGCCCGTGAGCCACAACTACTGAGCCTGCGCATCTGGAGCCTGTGCTCCGCAACAAGAGAGGCCACGATAGTGAGACACCCGCGCACTGCGATGAAGAGTGGCCCCCGCTTGCCACAACTAGAGAAAGCCCTCGCACAGAAACGAAGACCCAACACAGCCAAAATAAAATAAATAAATAAACAAATGTGGGGTTAAAAAGAAAAAGAAAAAGAAAAACCCAAAGCCAAAAAAACCTATATTAAGATGTATTTAAAAAAAAAAAAAAAAAAACCAACAGCTACCCATGTTTCTTTCTTCATTAAACCCTTGTAAGAACTGTTCCCTCATTTCTGGTTATACTCAGTTTTATAAATTACTTTAACTTCAGTATTTCTCTCCATGAGCACACAATCAGAAAATTTCATGGGAATTTACAATCTTACAGAAATTCCACCAAGTCAAAGTTGTTCTCTATTAATAGGGAAATAGATAAAATAACCAATACTCAAAAATAGAGATGCCTTCAATGAGATACCAAAGGTATAAGGACTGTATTTTATTCTAGAAGTGACCTTTCCAGCGGTTACTTTGAAATTGCTAATCATGCGGGAAGACTGAGGGAATCACTGGAAACTAGATTTGGAAGTCACCCTATAGATTATTTAGACTAAATCCTTATTTTGCTAAGGAGGAAATCGAGGATCCCCAGTAGTTATTGGCTGAATCATGTTAGCAATGACTTTCAGATCTATACTCATCATATTCTAATATATCATATATTTTACTTATTCATTAATTTTATTATTGAGATATAATTCACATTCTACAAAATTTACCCTTTAAAGTGGACAATTCAATGTGTTTTAGTATATTAACAGTATTTGTATCCCAGCAGCAGCGATTTTAGGAAGTTCATTCTACCACAAGGACACTGGTACTAGTTACTGCCATTTTAGATTCCTCCCTCTAGCCTATTAGTGCCAGGGGACTTACACATTCACCAGCCAGTCAACACCAGGCCCAGGCCCAGGGGCCCTGCAGCCAGCCACCTGTGACCTGCCTCTATCCACCAGCAGGCCAGCACCAGCCCCTGGACACCATAGGCTCCACAAGCAGCCACTGGGGACCCAGCCCTGCCCAACAGCATGAGGCAGAGCCTGGCAACCAACTGGCCTGGAGTCCAGCCCTTCTTACCAGTGTGGCCAGTAGTAAGCCCCATCACAACAGAAGGACACATGCAGCCCACATAGGGGGCACCCATAGAGCACATAGCTCTGGTGACCAGAAGGAAGTGTGCTGTTGGGCCCCATAAGACATCTCCTACATAAGACCACTTCTCCAATATCAAAAATGTAACTGACCTACCTAATATATAGAAATAAAGACAAAGAATTAAACAAAATAAATGACAGAAAAATATGTTCCAAATGAAGCAACAAGATAAAACCCAAGAAGAAGAACTAAGTGAAGAGACATAAGCAGTCTACTTGATAAAGAGTTCAAGGTAATGATCATAAAGATGCTCAATGAACTCACAGAAGAATGAATGAACACAGCAAGAATTTTAACAAAGAATTAGAAAATGTAAAGAAGAACCAAAGAGAAGAATAAAATAACTGAAATAAAAAATACACTAAAAGGAATCAACAGTAGATATGATCTTCCAGAGGAACAGATCAGCAAATTGGAAGACAGTGGTAGAAATCACACAAGCTGAAAAGAAAGAAGAAAAAAGAATTTTAAAAAAATGAGGCTAGTTTTAGGGATCTCTGTGACAACATCACACATACTAATATTTGTATCATAGAAGTTCCAAAGGAAAAGAGAGGGAGAAAGGGACAGATAACTTATTTGAATAAATAATAGCTGAAAACTTCCCTAAACTAGGAAAGGAAACAGACAAACAGATCTAGGAAGCACAGAGAGTCTAAAACTAGATGAACCCAAAGAGATCCACACAAAGACACATTGTAATTAAAATTGAAAAAATTAAAGATAAAGAGAGAATATTAAAAGAAGCAAGGAAAAAGCAGTTAGTTACATACAAGGGAACTCCCATAGACTATCAGCTGACTTTTCAGCAGAAACTATGCAAACCACAAGGGAGTGGCACAATATATTTAAAGTGATGAAAGAAAAAACCTACAACCAAGAACACTCTACCCGGCAAGGATATAATTAAGATTTGAATGACAGATCAAGAGTTTTGCAGATAAGTGAAAGCTAAAACAGTTCAGCACCTCTAAAACAACTTTACAAGAAGTGTTAAAGGGACATCTCGAAGTATCAGTAGAAAAGAAAATACCACAACGAGAAACATAAAAATTACGAAAGGAAAAAATCTCATTGTAAAGGCAAATATAAGTAAAGGTAATAGATCAACCACTTATAAAGCTAGTAGGAAGGTTAAAAGACAAAAGTAATAATATTATCTATATCCACAATAAGTAGGTAAGGGATACACAAAACAAAAAGATGTAAAATATGATGTCAAACCATTAAATGTGTGGTTGGGGGAGTAAAAAGGCAGGGCAGTTACAATGTGTTCGAACTTAAGAGATCATCAACTTGAAATATATATATATATATCTATAATATTAAAAAATATATATATAACTACATATATATTGCTATATATAAACCTCATAGTATATATATTGCTATATATAAACCTCACAAACCAAAAATCTATAATAGATACACACATACACAAAAAAAGGGAATCAAAACATAATACTAAATAAAGTCATCAAATCACCAGGGAAGAGAGCAAAAGCAGAAGAAAGGAACAAAGAAGAACTACGGATACAATCCCTGAACAGTTAACAAAATGGCAATAAGTACATAGCTATCAATAATTATTTTAAATGTAAATGGAATAAATGATCTAATCTAAAGATGTAGAGTAGCTGGATGGATTAAAAAACAAGAGCCACATATATGCTGACTACAAGAGACTCACTTCAGATCTAAAGGCACACACAGACTGAAAGTGAGGTGACGGAAAAGGTATTCCATGCAAATGGAAATGAAAAGAAAGCTGGGGTAGCAATACTTATATCAGACAAAATAGACTTTAAAACAAGAGACAAAGAAGAGACATTACATTATGATAAAGGGATCAATCCAAGAAGAAAATATAACAATTATAAATATATATACATCCAACATAGGAGCACCGAAAAACATAAAGCAAATATTAACAAATGTAAAGGAAAAAACTGACAGTAACACAATAATCATAGGAAACTTGAACACTGTACTTACTTCAATGGATAGATCATTCAGATAATCAACAAGGAAATACTGGCTTTAAATGACACAGACTAGATGGACTTAATAGATATTTACAGAACATTTCATTCAAAAACAACAGAATACACATTCTTTTCAAGTGCACATGGAACATTCTCCAAGATAGATCACATGCTAGGCCACAAAACAAGCCTCAATTAATTTAAGAAGACTGAAATCATATCAAGCATCTTTTCTGACAACAGTGATGTGAGACTAGAAATCAGCTACAAGAAAAGAACTGCAGAAAACACAAACACAGGAGGTTAAACAATATACTACTAAACAACCAATGGGTCACTGAAGAAATCAAAGAAGAAATCAGAAATACCCAGAGAAAAATCAAAATGGAAACACAACAACCCAAAATCTATGGGATACAGCAAAGGCAGTTATAAGAGGAAAGTTTATAGTGATACAGCCTACTTCAAGAAACAAAAATAATCTCAAACAAACGACCTAGCCTTACGCCTAAAAGAACTAGAAAAACAAGGACACACAAAAACCAAAGTTAGTAAAAAGAATAAAAATAAAAATATTAGCAGAAATAAGTGAAACAAAGACTGAAAAATAATAGAAAAAAATCAATGAAACTAAGATTCAGTTCTTTGAAAAGATAAACAAAATTGGTAAACCTTTAGCCAGACACATCAAGAAAAAAAGAGAGAGAGCCTAAATCAATAAAATCAGAAATGACAGAGGAGACGTTACAACTGACAGCACAGAAATATAAAGGATCATAAGAGACTACTATGAACAACTGTATGCCAATAAAATGGACAACCTAGAAGAAATGGATAAATTCCTAGAAACATACAATCTCCAAAGACTGAATCAAGAAGAAATAGGAATTATGAACACACTGATTGCCCCTAGTGAAATTGAATCAGTTATTTTAAAAAAATCTCAACAAACAAAAGTCCAGAACCAGAGGGCACCACAGGTAAATTCTACCAAACAATTAAGGAAGAGTTAACACCTGTCCTTCTCAAAATATTCCTCCCCAAAATGAAGAGTATAAAATGCTTTTGAACTCATTCTATGAGGCCAGCAAAACCCTGATACCAAAACCAGATAAAGACATCACAAGAAAGAAGATTACAGGCCAATATCACTAATGAACACAGATGCAAAAATCCTCAACAAAATATTAGCAAACCAAATCCAACAATACATTGATCAAGTGGGATTAATCTCAGGGTGAAAGTGTTTTTCAATATCTGCAAATCAATCAATGTGATACACCACAATACATATTGAGGAATAAAACCCATATGATCATCTCAATAGATGCAGAAAAAGCTTTTGACAAAATTCAACATCCATTTATGATAAAAAACTCTTCAGAAAGTGGATATAGAGGGAAACATACCTCAACATAATAAAGGCCACATATGAAAAACCCACAACATCACACACCATGGTGAAAAGTTGAAAGCATTCCCTCTAAGATCAGGAACAAGACAAGGATGTCCACTCTCACCACTTGTATTCAACACAGTATTGAAAGTCTTAGCCACAGCAATCAGACAAGACAAGAAATACAAGGAATCCAAATTGAAAAAGAACCATTAAAACTATAACTGTTTTCAGAAGACATGATACTATATATAGAAAATCCTAAAGATGTCCCCCAAAATTATGAGAACTAATAAATGAATTCAGTAAAGTTGCAGTATACAAAATTAACATACAGACATATGCTGTGTATCTATACACTAGCAACAAACTATCAGAAAGAGAAATTAAGAAAAGAATTCCATTTACAATTGCATCAAAAAGAATTAAATATCTAGGGATAAACCTAACTAAGGATGTAGAAGAGTTGTACCTGGAAAACTATAAGACATTGATGAAAGAAACTGAAGACAACACAAACAAATGGAAAGTTATACCATGCTGGTGGATTGGAAGAATTAATATTGTTAAAGTGACCATACTCCCCAAGGCAATCTACAGATTCAGTGTAATCACTATCAAAATACTAATGAAATTTTCCCCAACTAAAACAAATATTCTAAAATTTATATGAAAATGTAAATGACCCCAAATAACAAAAACAATCTTGAGAAAGAAAAAAGCTGTATCAACCTCCCTGATTTCAAACTATACTACAAATGTACAGTAATCAAAACAGCATGGTACTGGCACCAAAACAGACACATAGATCAATGGAACAGAATAGAGCCCAGAAATGAACCCACATTTATATGGTCAATCTATGACAAAGTAGGCAAGAACATACAGTGGGGAAAGACAACTTCTTCAATAAATTATACTAGGAAAACTGGACAGTGACATGCAAAAGATTTAATCTGGAGCACTTTCTCACACCACATACAAAAATAAACCCAAAATGGTTTAAATATTTAAATGCTAAGACCTGAAAACTGCTAGAAGAAAACATAGGCAGTACACTCTTTGACATCAGTCTTAGCAATATTTTTTTGATATGTCTCCTCAAGCAAGGGCAACAGAAACAAAAATAAACAAATGGGACTACATCAAACTAAAAAGCTTTTACACAGTGAAGGAAACTATTAACATAATTAAAGGCAGCATACTGAATGGGAGAAGATATTTTCAAACCATCTATCTGATAAGGGGTTGATATCAAAAATATACAAAGAAATCATACAACTTAGTATATAAAAAAAAAATGACCCAATTAAAAAGTGGACAGAGGACCCAAGTAGACATTTTTCCAAAGAAGACATACGGATGGCCAATAGACACATGAAAAGATGCTCAATATCACTAATCATCAGAGAAATGCAAATCAAAACCACAATGAGATAGCACCTCACACCTGCCAGAATGGCTATTATCAAAAAGTCTACAACTAACAAATGTTAATGAGGATGTGGAGAAAAGGGAATGCTTGTATACTGTAGGTGGAATATAAATTGGTACAGCCACTATGGAAAACAGTATGGAGGTTCCTCAAAAAATTAAAAATAGAACTACCATACAATCTAGCAAATCCACTCTGGCTCTTTTACTGTAGAAAACAAAACATTAAAACAAAACATTAATTTGAAAATATATATGCACCCTCATATTCACTGTAGCATCATTTACAATAACCAAGATATGCACGCAATCTAAGTGTCTATAAATAGATGAATGGATAAAGAAGATGTGGTGTATACACACAATAGAATATTATTCAGCCACGAAAAAAGAATGAAATCTTGCTGTTTGTGACAACATGGATGGAGCTAGAGGGTATTATGCTAAATGAAATAAGTCAAAAAGAGAAAGACAAATAGTGTATAATTTTACTTATATTTGGAATTTAAAAAACAAACAATGGAACAGAATATGGAATACAGAAAACAAACAGATAGTTGCCAGAGGAGAGGGGAGTGTGGGGACGAATTAAACAGGTGACAGGATCAAGAGGGTACAAACTTTCAGTTACAAAATAAATAAGTCATGGGGATATAATGTACAGCATAGGGAACATAATCAATAATATTGTAATAACTTTGTATGGTGAGAGATGTTAACTAGATTTATGTGGTGATCATTTTGTAATGTATAAAAATATTAAATCATTATGTCATACATCTGAAACTAACATAATATTGTAAAGTCAATAATACCTCAATTTTAAAAATTGATGAAGTCCAATTTCTCTATTTCTTTGTTCTTGCTAGTGTTTTTTTGTGTCATAGCTAACTCACCATTACCTACCCCACAGTCATGAAGATTTACTTTGTTTTTTCTTCTGAGAATTTTACAGTTTTATCACTTACATTTACATATGTGATCCATTTTGAGTTAACTTTGGTATATGGTTTGAGGTAGGGATACAACTCCATTCTTCTTCATGTGGATGTTCAGTTGTCCCAGCACAATTTGTTGAAAATTTCTTGAGACGAATTTTCTTTCACGATTGAATTATCTTGCCACCCATGTCAAAAACAAATTTACTATAAGTGTCTTAGTTTGTTCTTGGATTCTCAATTCTATTATTGTATATATTCTTATGCCAGTACCACACAGTCTTGACCACCTTTGTAGGAAGCTTTTAAGTTGGAAAGTGGTGAGCTTTACAAATTTTTCATTTTTCAAGGTTGTTTTGGATACTCTGGGCCCTGTGCATTTCTTTTTTTTTTTTTTTTAACATCTTTATTGGAGTATAATTGCTTTACAATGGTGTGTTAGTTTCTGCTTTATGACAAAGTGAATCAGTTATACATATACATATGTTCCCATATCTCTTCCCTCTCACGTCTCCCTCCCTCCCACCCTCCCTATCCCACCCCTCTAGGTGGTCACAAAGTACCGAGCTGATCTCCCCGTGCTATGCGGCTGCTTCCCACTAGCTATCTATTTTACGTTTGGTAGTGTATATATGTCCATGCCACTCTCTCACTTTGCAACAGCTGACCCTTCCCCCTCCCTGTATCCTCAAGTCTATTCTCTAGTAGGTATGTGTCTTTATTCCCGTCTTGTCCCTAGGTTCTTCATGACCTTTTTTTTTTTTCCTCTTAGATTCCATATATATATGTGTTAGCATACGGTATTTGTTTTTCTCTTTCTGACTTACTTCACTCTGTATGACAGACTCTAGGTCCATCCATCTCACTACAAATAACTCAATTTCGTTTCTTTTTATGGCTGAGTAATATTCCATTGTATATATGTGCCACATCTTCTTTATCCATTCATCTGTTGATGGACACTTAGGTTGCTTCCATGTCCTGGCTATTGTAAATAGAGCTGCAATGAACATTTTGGTACATGACTCTTTTTGACCTATGGTTGTCTCAGGGTATATGCACAGTAGTGGGATTGCTGGGTCATATGGTAGTTCTATTTTTAGTTTTTTAAGGAACCTCCATACTGCTCTCCATAGTGGCTGTATCAATTTACATTCCCACCAACAGTGCAAGAGTGTTCCCTTTTCTCCACACCCTCTCCAGCATTTATTGTTTCTAGATTTTTTGATGATGGCCATTCTGACTGGTGTGAGATGATATCTCATTGTAGTTTTGATTTGCATTTCTCTAATGATTAATGACATTGAGCATTCTTTCATGTGTTTGTTGGCAATCTATATATCTTCTTTGGAGAAATGTCTGTTTAGGTCTTCTGCCTATTTTTGGATTGGGTTGTTTGTTTTTTTGATATTGAGTTGCATGAGCTGCTTGTAAATTTTGGAGATTAATCCTTTGTCAGTTGCTTCATTTGTAAATATTTTCTCCCATTCTGAGGGTTGTCTTTTCGTATTGTTTATGTTTTCCTTTGCTGTGCAAAAGCTTTTAAGTTTCATTAGGTCCCATTTGTTTATTTGTGTTTTTATTTCCATTTCTCTAGGAGCTGGGTCAAAAAGGATCTTGCTGTGATTTATGTCACAGAGTGTTCTGTCTATGTTTTCCTCTAGGAGTTTGATAGTGTCTGGCCTTACATTTAGGCCTTTAATCCATTTTGAGTTTATTTTTGTGTATGGTGTTAGGGAGTGTTCTAATTTCATACTTTTACATGAGCTGTCCAGTTTTCCCAGCACCACATATCGAAGAGGCTGTCTTATCTCCACTGTATATTCTTGCCTCCTTTATCAAAGATAAGGTGACCATATGTGTGGAGGTTTATCTCTCGGCTTTCTATCCTGTTCCATTGATCTATATTTCTGTTTTTGTGCCAGTACCATACAGTCTTGATTACTGCAGCTTTGCAGTATAGTCTGAAGTCAGGGACCCTGATTCCTCCAGCTCCATTTTTCGTTCTCAAGATTGCTTTGGCTATTCAGGGTCTTTTGTTTTTCCATACAAATTGTAAAATTTTTTGTTCTAGTTCTGTGAAAAATGCCACTGGTAGTTTGATAGGGACTGCATTGAATCTGTAGATTGCTTTGGGTAGTAGAGTCATTTTCACAATATTGATTCTTCCAATCCAAGAACATGGTATATCTCTCCATCTATTTGTATCATCTTGAATTTCTTTCATCAGTGTCCTATAATTTTCTGCATACAGGTCTTTTGTCTCCTTAGGTAGGTTTATTCCTAGATATTTTATTCTTTTTGTTGCAATGGTAAACGGGAGTGTTTTCTTAATTTCACTTTCAGATTTTTTATCATTTGTATATAGGAATGCAAGAGATTTCTGTGCATTAATTTTGTATCCTGCTACTTTACCAAATTCATTGATTAGCTCTACTAGTTTTCTGGTAGCATCTTTAGGATTCTCTCTATATAGTATCATGTCATCTGCAAACAGTGACAGCTTTGCTTCTTCTTTTCCGATTTGGATGCCTTTTATTTCTTTTTTTTCTCTGATTGGTGTGGCTAAAACTTCCAAAACTATGTTGAATAATAGTGGTGAGAGTGGGCAACCTTGTCTTATTCCTGATCTTAGTGGAAATGGTTTCAGTTTTTCACCATTGAGGACAATGTTGTCTGTGGGTTTGTCATTTATGGCCTTTATTATGTTGAAGTTCCCTCTATGACTACTTTCTGCAGGGCTTTTATCATAAATGGGTGTTGAATTTTGTCGAAAGCTTTCTCTGCATCTATTGAGATGATCATATGGTTTTTCTCCTTCCGTTTGTTAATATGGTGTATCACATTGATTGATTTGCATATATTGAAGAATCTTTGCATTCCTGGAATAAACCCCACTTGATCATGTTGTATGATCCTTTTAATGTGCTGTTGGATTCTGTTTGCTAGTATTTTGTTGAGGATTTTTGCATCTATGTTCATCAGTGATATTGGCCTGTAGTTTTCTTTCTTTGTGACATCTTTTTCTGCGTTTGACCCCACAAAGTCTGGACCTTTCAGTCAAAGCAGTCATCCTCCTTTCCAGAAAACACGGGTACATCCAGAAGGCTCCTCTAAGAGAGGCCCAAACATCTGAGATTTATATTTTTCAGGTATTATTACCCATCCATCATCCAATCCATAAGATTCTCACACACCAGATTTTTTTGAATAAACATCTCCAGAGTGAAAATTGTCTTGCTTATCTTTCTAATACTTCCATTTGCCAAAACTTCCCTTAGGAATAAATGACATTGGACTATAGCTGCCCTCCAAATCATGAAGCCCAAAAGTTAGTATCCTCTATATCTACATTCTCAGTGCTTGATTTTCGTTGGGTTTCAGTTTGCTTTAGTGTGGTTGTTTGATCTCCTTGGGGGTCTGAGAGTGTGCCTCATCACTGGTGGTGTTGCTGAGAAAAGAGAACTTGGCTCTGTTCTTTCTTCTCTTTACAACTTCCTAAAAAGAGAACAGCTCTGGGCTCATGGTTTTCAACCTCGACTGCACACTGGAGAGCTACCAAAAAATACTAATGCTTGGTCCCAATCCCAGAGTCTCTGACTCAATTGGTCAGAAGTGTGGTCTGAACACTGGGATTCTTTTAAAGCACCCCAGGTGATTCTGATGTGTGGCCAAGGTTGAGAACCACCGGGTGAGGCCATCTTGAAGCAAGCCCTCTGGGGAACTCACAGAGCTATAGTCCCAAAGAGAAGAAAGTCTGGACCTCAAAGGCCTTATTTGTAAGTTGTGGTCAATAATGGCTGTAGCACTGTGTTGTTGAGAAGTTTACATGAAATCATGTATGTAAAGCATCTCGTAGGAGACATCTGTTGATTTTGCTTCACCAATGTTCATTACTTTTCCTGTGGAACCCCTTTCTCCATTTTCAATCCCCATAGTTGCTGGAATCATGATTTCACCCCTAGTTCAGGGAAGCACACCTGACCTAAGCAAGCATTGATATGGTCATCATGATTGACCCAAGGATGAGCACCTGACCTAGACCATCAGAGCCAATAAGCATCAGCCAATATATAGGTTTTTGCTAGACCTATTGAATAAAGAAGTTCTTTTGCTACTGAGGTTGCAAAACTGGTGGGATATAAGCCTGCAGCTTCTAGGGTTATCTTGCCACCATGAAGGAGAACCCCAAGATCAAGAGAGACATGTTTGTGATGACATCAACATCTTGATCAGCCTGACCAATCCCTGGACTTTTATAGGTTTCTCAGCCAACAAATCCCATTTTGTGCTTGAGCTAGTTTGAAAATTCACAAGTGAAAGAATGCTGTCCAACATGCACTTGGTAAATTTTGATGATGCTTGGATACCAGATCAGCTGGGAAATCCAAGACTGAGACCTCTCTGATGGTTTCTTTCTGCTGTAACTCTGCAGAACCAGATTCACTGGAGAGCTCTCAAATTCCCAGTCCCTCTATAGTTGATCAAACACCATAGCATCCACACTGTTTTCCTCTCTGCCCCAAGACTGAACAGTCCTTGTCTTAAGCACACATTTAAATTTCAACTACACTTCAAGACCTGCCTAGCCTAGTCTGCTCTTTGACTACTACAGCCTCATCCACCTTCCACATTCCCATCTGCCCCCAAAACACTCAAGTCTATAACACTATTTTTAACAGCCAGTGTGCATATTTCATTCAGCCTTACTGTTTATTTCTGTGTACATGATTTGTTGTCCCATCTTTAGTGTAAGTTTTAAAAGAAGGGACCATATTTTCCTTTACTTTGGGGTTCTCCTGATACAATGCAAAGCAAGTAAATGTTTGCAAAATTTAATTAAATGGATACAGTAATTTAGGAGGTAAAGGCCCAGTTAAGTAGGTAGAATATAATCCCAATTTTTTAAAATGTTGAATGCTTTTATTCCTAGGATATGGGGTTAAGGATATAATATTTAGTTCATTCTTAAATTAAAAATTATTTTTTCCCGAGTAAAGCAACATAAATTTGAGGGGGAAAATATCAAATATATGATGCGGTTTCCCAGGACAGTGCCAATTTATGCCACTTGTCCCAGTGTAGTGATTTAGCAGTACTTTCTTTCTTTTTTTCAACCCCTAGGACTGCCTGTTTCCTGTCTGGCATGTAGGAGCTTGGAAGGCATTGTTCCATCCTAACAACAAGTAAGAAGCTGAAGAAACTGAAAGTCATTACCTCTTCTTAGATCCATCAGAGAAGTGAGGTCTCAGGGCAAACCACTGCCCCAAATTGGAGAGACAGACAGGTGGATAGAGAGAATCATGACTTACCAGTGCAGAAACCCACATGCAAAAACCTCTGTGGAAACTTCTGTGGGAACCAGTGCCCGGGCTGAGGAACTTGAACTATGATTGACAAATTGTTGGAGGCTCAGTGTGGACAAATCTGAGAGTTAAAAATTCCAGGGTATGGCCCACTGTTAGAGTGTCAGCCATACTTGTAAGTTTTACCTCCTGTAGCTCTACCAAGTTCTCACAATGAAGATCTGAGAAAGATTCCCTTGTGCTTCCAGCAGAGAGAGGTGAAAAATAACAATTTTGAAATATTCCAAAGAGTTCTAGTCTTCTTAACAAAACCTGTCCTCAGCAGAAACTGTTTTACCAGAGCCTAACCACATGGGATTTTACTAGAATTTAACCAACAACTTCCAGCCCCTAGTAGCCATCCTGTGCCACCTAAGAGGGTGAAAAAAAACTGAGAATCACCTATGAAGTTCACAGTTCAGGAGGACAGGCTCACTAAAAGACTGAGACCTAATCACAGGACTATAGCATGCTTCCCCTCCCTCCCTGGCTCACCACCACATCATTAAATACTTACTGCAGTTCCTTTTATCCACTAGGTCTTATTCAGCTTTCAGCAAAAAATAATAAGGCATGATAAGAAGCAAAAAACACAGTTTGAAGGGACAGACCAAGCATCAGAACCAGACTCATATATGGCAAGGATGTTGGAATTATCAGAGCAAGAATTTAAAATAACAATGATTTTTTTAAAATTTGAAGATCTGTGGCTTTATTCAACAATTCATGAATTGTGAAGCATCCCATCTAGTAAATAGGAGGGGTCTCTGAAAATAAAAATGGTTAATATGCTAATGACTCTAATGGAAAAAGTAGACAGTTTGCAAGAGCAGATGGGTTATGTAAGCAACAAATGCAAGAGGTCAGAAACACTGTAACAGAAATGAAGAATGTCTTTGTTGGGCTCATTAGTAGACTGGACACAGCTAAGGAAAGAATCTCTGAGCTTGAGGATATATCAATAGAAACTTTCAAAAATGAAAAGCAAAGAAAAAATGAAACATTACATGTAAGAACTGGGGGACAACTATGAAAAGTGTAATATATGTGTAGTGGAAATACCAGCAGGAGAAGAAAGAAAGGAACAGAAGTATTTGAAACAATAATGACTGAGAATTTCCCCCAAGTTAATGTCAGACACCAAACCACAGATCCAGGAAGCTCAAAGAACACCAAGCAAGATAATCGCCAAAAACAAACAAACAAACACATTATAGAGGAACAAAGATAAGCATTACACGTGACTTCTCAGTAATCACATGAGCAAGATGAGATTGGAGTGGACAATTTTAAACATTGAGAGAAAAAGATCCACCAACCTGGAATTTTGCACCCTGTGAAACTATTTTCAAGAGTGAAGGAAAAATAAAGACTTTCTCAAACAAACAAAAAAAATTGAGAGAATTTGTCACTAACGTACCTGCTTTTCAAGAAATGTTCAAAGAAGCTCTTCAGTGAGAAGAAAAATAATATAGGTCGGAAACTTGGATCTACATAAAAACACAAATTTTGTTTTAATCAGATACAGTAAGATGTACAGACACAAAAATTATTGTTATGAAGGAAGAAGTTTTTATTTTACTCACAGCCCCCTAGAAGCAGGAGGCATAGTACACCATGCAGGGCCACACAGGGAAGCACTGGGGAGACATGAGCAGGCAGAGAGAGATGGATGGGAGCCTTATTGTGGTTTTCCTGGGAGGCAATGGGCAGTGCAAGGCAAGCAAGCTAAACAGACTTAGAAGTGGGTAGTTTGAGGAACCTCAGTGAGATCAAGGTGGTAGGAGTGGTCCCTAGTTGCCTAGCACATGGTCCTGGGGGGTTAGGAAAGAGGGAAGTGTCCCAGAGTTCAAGAGCCCAATAAGAGGAGGCAGGAGGGGGTGTGGACTCAGAATTCATTGGTTTGTACATCTAAGGAGTGCTTGCAGGCAAATCCTTACTATTTCTAGGAATTAGTTAATCCTGGGGAAGGGCAGTCCCTCCTTGGGTCAGCAGGGTCTCAGATGCCAGAGCATCAGGAATACAGAACTCACTGCTATATATAAAATAGATAACCAATAAGGACCTACTGTATGGCAGAGAGAACTATACTCAATATTTTTAATAACCTATAAGGGAAAGGAATCTATCTATCTATATAGATAAATATAGATATAGATATATAGATATAGATATATATAGCTCTATCTATCTATATCTATCTATCTATCTATCTATCTATCTATCTATCTATCTATCTATCTGAATCACTTTGCTGTACACCTGAAACTAAAACAACATTGTAAATCAACTATACTTCAATTAAAAAAAGAAAGGAATACAGAACATAAGAAAATACAATTAATACAAGAGCAATGGAGAAGGAACAAGTGAAGTTAAAATAAAAACTTATTTTTCTAATTCTTTAATTAATCTAACAGACAAGAGCTTGTTCAAAGTAGTAATAACAACAATGTATTTGATTATTATAGCTTGTATATATTTGAAGTGAATGACACAATGATACAAGGGACAGGACAGAGGAGTTAGGGATACTTGGTTATTATAAGGTACTTGCAATTCCCATGAAATGATATAGTGTCATTTGAAAGAGGACTTGAATTAGTTGTAAACATACATGGCAAATTTTAGGGCAATCACTAAAAAGGTTTTTAAAAAAGGATAATTGAAAGAAAGGAGAAAATTGAAAAATTGAAAATTGAAAGAAAGGAGAAAAAAAATGGAATCATATAAAATTCTCAACTAATTAAAACATCAAAAGGCAGAAAAGAGTAGAAGACACAAATACACACAAAGAACAAGAGCAACAATAGAAAACTAACAAATATAGGTAGGTATAGTAACCCAATTATATCAATAATCACTTTAAATGCCACTGGTCTAATTACTTCCATTAAAAGACAGAGATTATTAGAATGTATCAAAAAAGACCCTATTATATGTAGTTGAAGCCCACTTTAAATATAAAACACATATAGATTAAATGGAAATGATGGAAAAAGATATACCATGCTAAAAGATATAACCATGCTAATAAAAGAAAGCTTTGGTAGCTCTATTAATTTCGAAGAGCTGACTTCTGAGCAAGGAAGATTATCAGTGATAAAGAGGGATGTTACATAATGATAAAGGGGTCAATTCTCCAAGAAGACATAGCAATCCTTAATGTATATGCACCTAACAACAAGGCACCAAAATAAGTGAGGCGAAAACCAATAGAACTGTAAGGAGAAATAGATGAATCCACTATTTTAGTAGGAAACTTCAACATCCCTCTCTCAGAATTGGGCAGATCCAGGAGACAGAAAATCAGTAAGGAAATAGTTGAACTCAATATCACCATCAGTCAGCTGGATAATTGATATCTATAAAATATTTCATTCAACAATTGCAAAATACACATTCTTCTCAGGCTCACATGGAACATTCACTGAGATAGACCACATTCTGGGCCATAAAACACACTTTAACTAATTTAAAGAAATACAACTTGTACAATGTCTGCTCTTAGGCCACAATGGAATCAAACTAGAAATCAATAATGAGAGTTAGAAAATCCCAAAATACTTGGAGATTAAACAACACACTTTTAAATAATACATGGGTCAAAGAAGAAATTTTTTTAAAAATTCAAAAATATTTTGAACTAAATAAAAATGGAAAAACAACTTATCAGAATTTGTGGGATGCAGCAAAAGTAGTACCTTAAAGGGAAATCCAAAGCACTGAATGCATACGTCAGAAAAGAAGAGAGATCTAAAATCAATCATATAAGCATCATATAAACATCTGCCTTAAGAAAATTTTTAAAAAGAAGAGAAAATTAAATCTAAATTAAGGAGAAGAAAAGAAAAAAAATTTTGTAATGCAACAGAAATCAATGACATTGAAAACAGGAAATCAAGAGAAAAAAAAATCAACAAAACCAAAAATTGATTCTTTGAAAAGATCAATAAAATCTATAAGCCTCTAACCAGGCTAACTAAGAAAAAAAAGGACACAAATTACTAATATCAGAAGTTAAAGAGGGGACATCACTTAGATGACATGGACATTAAAAGGACATTAAATTCCATGATTGCAAGGAAGAGTAGGAACAACTCTATGCTCACAAATTTATAACCTAGATGAAATGGACGAATTTTTGAAAGACACAGTCTGCCAAAACTCACACAAGAAGAAACAGATAATCAGAATAGGTCTATATCTATTAAAGAAATTGAATCAACAATTAATAACCTTCCAAAACAGAATGCACCAGGCCCAGACAGCTTCACTGGTAAATTCCACTAAACACTTATATCAATTCTTTACAATTTCTTCCAGAAGATAGAAGCAGAAGGAATATTTCCTAAATCATTCTATGAAGCCAGAATTACCCTAATACCAAAGCCAGATAGAGACATTACAAAAAACAGAATAAAACAAAACAAAACTACAAACCAGTATCTTTTATGAATATACATGCAAAAATCTTCAAAAAATGTTAGCAAGTCAAAGCCAACAATGTATAAAAAGAATTATACACTATGACAAAGTGGGATTTATTCCAGGAATGCAAGGCTGGTTCAACATTCAAAAATCATTTATATAATTCATCACATCAACAGGATAAAGAAGAAAAGTTACATGATCATATCAATAGAGGAAGAAAAAGCATCTGACAATGTAATACCTTATTCATGACTAAAACAAAACAAAACAAACAAACAGAAAAAACTTCTCAGCAAACTAGGAATAGAGGGAACTTCCTTAACATGGGCATACAGATTGGGAAGGAAGAAACGTAACTGTCTTTGTTTGCAGGTGACGTGGTTATTTATGTAGAAAATCCTAAAGAATCCACAAAAAACTCCTGGAACTATGGCAGCAGGATAAAAAGTTAATACACAAAAGCCAATTACTTTCCTATATTCCAGCATTGAACAACTGGAATTTGAAATTATAAACACAATACCATTTATGTTAGCACCTCCAAAACTTAAATATGTATAAATTTAACAAAATATGTACAAGATCTATATGAGGAAAACTATAAAACTCTGAGGAATGAATTAAATGAAGAATTAAATAAATGGAGAGGTATTCCATGTTTATGGATAGGAAGACTTAAGATTGTCAAGATACCAGTTTTTCCCAACTTGATCTATAGATTCAATGCAACCCCGATCAAAATCCCAGCAAGTTAACTTTGCGGATATTGACAAACTGATTCTAAAATGTATACAGAGAGGCAAAAGACCCAGAATGACTTACACAATATTGAAGAAGAGGAACAAACTCAGAGGCCTGACACTACCGACTTCAAGATTTTTTATAAAGCTACAATAAGCAAGGCAGTGTAGTATTGTTAAAAGAGTGGATCAGAATAGAGAGCCCAGAAATAGACTCACACAAATAGAGTCAATGATATTTGACAAAGGAGCAAGGACAATACAATGGAGAAATGATCATTTTGTCAGCAAATCGTGCTGGAACAACTAGACATCCACATGCAAGAAAACAAATCTAGACCCAGACCTTATACCCTCCACAACATTAAGTCAAGGTGGACCATAAACCTAAATGTAAAATGTAAAACTATGAAACACCTAGAAGATAACATAGGAGAAAATCTATATGACCTCAGGTTTGATAATGACTTTTTAGATACTACATCAAAGGCAAGATCCATGAAAGAAATAATGCATAAGCTGGGCTTCATTAAAATTAAAAACTCCTGCTCTGCATAAGACACTGTCAGGAGAATGAGAAGACAAGTCACAGACTGAGAAAAAATACTTGCAAAACACGTATCTGACAAAGGACTGTTATCCAAAATATACAAAGAACTCTTAAAACTCAACAGTAAGGGGGCTTCCCTGGTGGCGCAGTGGTTGAGAATCTGCCTGCCAATGCAGGGGACACAGGTTCGAGCCCTGGTCTGGGAAGATCCCACATGCCGGGGAGCAACTAGGCCCATGAGCCACAACTACTGAGCCTGTGCATCTGGAGCCTGTGCTCCGCAACAGGAGAGGCTGCAATAGTGAGAGGCCCGCGCACCGCGATGAAGAGTGGCCCCCGCTTGCCACAACTAGAGAAAGTCCTCGCACAGAAACGAAGACCCAACACAGCGAAAAATAAATAAATTAAAACAAACAAACAAACAAAAAACTCAACAGTAAGAAAAAGAACAACCCAATTAAAAAATGGGCAAAGGTCTGAACAGACACCTCACCAAAGAAGATACATTAGATGGCAAATAAGCCTATGAAAAGATGCTCCACATCGTATGTCATTAAGAAATTGCAAATTAAAACAATTAGATAACACCACACATCTATTAGAATGGCAAAAATACAAAACACTGACAACCAAAATGCTGGCAAGGATAAGGAGCAACAGGAACTCTCATTCATTGCTGATGGGAATGCAAAACAATGCAGCCCTTTTGGAAGACACTTTTTTGGTTTCTTACAAAACTAAAGATTTTCTTACCACACGATCCAGCAATCACAATCCTTAGTATTTAACCAAGTGAGTTGAAAACTTATACTAACACAAAAATCTGCACAGGGATAAGTTCATGGTAGATTTATTCATAATTGCCAAAACTTGGAAGCAACCAAGATGTCCTTCAATAGATGGATGGATAAATAAATTTTGGTACCATGGATAAATAAATTTTGGTAAAACAGACCATGGAATATTAGTCAGTGCTAAAAGAGAAATGAACTAACAAGCCATGAAAAGACTTAGAGGAATCTTAAATGAATATTAGTAAGTTAAAGGAGCCAATGTGAAAAGGCTACATTCTGTATGATTCGAATTATATAATATTCTGGCAAAGGAAACTGTGGAAATAGTAAAGAGACCAGTGGTTGTCAGGGTTTGTGAGGAGAGAGGAATGAACAGGTGGAGCACAGAGGATTTTTTAGGGCAGTGAAACTATTCTGTATGATAATATAATGGTGGATACATGTCATTATCAATTTGTCAAAACCCATAGAATATACAACACCAAGAGTGAACCCTAATGTAAATTATGGACTTTGGGTGATAATAATGTGTCAGTGTAGGTTCATCATTTATAACCAATGTATCACTTTGGTGGGGGGAGGCTATGTGTGTGCATGTGTGGGGGCCTGGGGGCATATGGAAACTCTCTGTACTTCCTGCTCAATTTTGCTGTGAACCTAAATAAAAACCCTGGTTTGAGCATTAGGGATATTTCAAGGATGATGGAGATACTCTGTGTATCGATTATGGTTACCTGGAAGTATATATTTGCCAAAATGATTCTAATAATACACTTAAAATGGATGCATTATATTACATATGAATTATATCTCAATACAGTTAATGTGCCCAGTTTGGATGATAACTTATGTGATTAAGCACGATGTACCAAGGGCAGGGTGGTGGGAGTCATCTGGCCTGGAGGTAGGCATAAAGGGGTGCACAGAGACTTTAAAAACATTAATAAAACCAAACTGACCCACTTCTTATTATCCCAATGAACTGGCAATTCTAATCAATGCCAGTAAAAATCTCCTTCCTAGCCGCGTGGACCACTTCAACTGCTCCTCCATGTTGGTAAACCACATGATACACATTCCCATCCCTAGAGACAAAACTCATACCAGTTTGGAAATAAATAGTCTTCCAGAAGGCTTCTTATGCATAAATGAGTCATAATCTGTGATAGCTGAATGCCAAGAGTTTGAATCTTAAAATTAAGTTATTTTAGCCTAAGCGAAAATAGACCCATCATAGTACAAATTTGAGGGATCCAAGAATAAATCTGAAATTGTATGCCAAATTTGTAAACTATTATTGTTTTCTTAAAACTTTAGTAGCTGAATTATAAACAGTTGACATTAGAGTTGAGGAACAATACTCTTAACACTGTCACCTACTGAATTATTCCTGAGGCCACTGTGTTACATTCATGCCACACTAGGCAGATATTTGTTTGCAACTGATGTCTGAAGAAGAGCGTACTATTTGGAGATTCTTTTTCCCTTAAAACTTCCTTTCTGTCCTCATTCTCTTTATATTCTTTGTGATGTCTGGCATGAAGATAATTTAATGTAAATATCAGTTATTTGGTGATATTCCTTCTCTTAAAATTTTTAATGGACATAGTTGACATTCTCCCTTTAACAAGAAGAATTCAAAAATAGAAATTAAAAAAAAAAATTTCATGGTCGGGTGGAATTAAAAGTAAAATCCAGTTCATAAAGATAATTTTGTTTAACATCATGAGTGCTAATACACTAAGCCAAGTGTCAGCAAATTTTTCCTGTAAAGAACCAGATAGTTAGTATTAAGGGCTTTGTGTCCAGAACAAATACTCAATTCTACCCCTGCAAAAGCAGCTGCAGACAATATGCAAACACACCAGCATGGTTGCAGAACTGCATTAGAATTTCCGTGGAGCCTACCAACTTCTGCCTTATGGGCCCACCCATCATAAAAAATAAATTAAAACTTATCTTTAAATAACTTTAGATACTTGAATTATTTTTTGTTTTAGGCAAAATTTAATAGACTCTTGTGGGTCCTAACATTGCATTTTTCTTTTCTGATGTGAGAAAAAAATTAAATATTTTGACCCTGAAAGTTTGGTGTTTTTCCTTCTGACTTTTTAAAGAAATTAAGGCATTTCACAGGCTTCTGTGGGCCCTGTTCACTGTGCCATCTGTACTGAGTGGATAAGTCTGCTCTGTGTGGCTGTGTTTCAATAAAACTTTGTTTGGCAGCAGGTTGCCAGCTCTGCACTAAATAATTAGACAAGTTTAGTAATATGATTTAATCTCTATTATTCTCCCTGGTATGAGTTTTTAAATTTTAAAAACAATTGTTGGCTCAATTATTCTTCCTAAATGTATCTACCTCATTCATACTTTATTAATATTCATATTAGCCATTAATCTATTTTCTTATTTACTTAATTGTTTGAAAGTCCTTAATAATTGTCACTGGGACTTCCCTGATGTCCCAGTGGTTAAGAATCCACCTGCAAATGCAGGGAACACTGGTTCGATCCCTGGTCTGGGAAGATCCCACATGCTGTGGAGCAACTAAGCCCGTGTGCCACAACTACTGAGCCTGTGCTCCAGAGCCCGCAAGCCACAACTACGGAGCCCGAGTGCCACAACTACTGAAGCCCATGCGCCTAGTGCTCATGCTCTGCAACAAGAGGAGCCACCACAATGAGAAGCAAGTGCACCGCAACGAAGAGTAGACCCCACTCGCCGCAACTAGAGAAAGCCTGTGCACAGCAACAAAGACCCAATGCAACCAAAAATAAATAAATAAATAAAATTGATTATTTAGAAAAAATTAATAATAATTGTCACTGACCAGTATGGTCTTACTTTTTGAAACCAACATCCATTCTGATTGCTCAATGATTGATTATTGTTATATATTGTTAACAGTGCTCTTGTATCTACCTCATCCTTCTTAACAGTTGTATAGTACTGCACTATACCAATGTATCCTAATTCATTTAGCCAATTCTCTATAGATGGATAGTCAGATTGTTTCCAATTTTTTTCATAATTCTGAATAATGTTGCAATAAACCTCACAGCACCATGGGAGGAGTATTTTTATAGGATCACTTACTAGGAGTGGAAATTCTGTGTCAAAGGGAATGTATATCTAAAATTATGGTCAATATTAAACAATTGCAACAAAAAAGGTGATACCAAATTATATTTCCCCAGGAACATATGGGAGTCCTTATTTCCTCACATTCTTATCACACACTTTTAAAGTTTTGGAATCCTGATTGGAGGGGGGAGCCACATGGCTCTCTGCATTCCTATAATTATAATACTAGTGAGATTGGGAATTATATTTCCCCTATGAACTGTATACCTAGGATTCTTAAGAGCCATTTCCCCTCATAAGTGTTTGTCTCATACTGATCTGGATACACTCTTAACATTTATGAGTATACACAGTCCTGGATGCTTTATATTTTTTGTTGTTATTGTAAATGGAAACTTTTCTTCTACTCACTTTACTAAATGATTATTTGTACTGGCCACTTTACTGAACTCTCTTGTTGATTCATCTGGACTTTTCTAGTATATTCTGATTTCAAATGGAAATAATGATTATTTCATGTCCTCCTTCCTAAATGTCCATATCTTATACTATATTGACCAGAACTTTGACAACAATGTTAAATAATGGTATTGATAATGTTCCTAACTTAATGGTAATATTTCAAGTATTTCACCATTAAGTGGGATACGCTGGCATTTGATATGTAACATACATTTCTAAACATGTTAAGAAAATATCCCATCTTATTTTAACATAAAATTTAAGAAAATCAGGAATAGCTACTAAATATTAACAATCACCTTTTCAGCATCTACTGTAATTACCATGTATGCTTTTTCTTTTATAATCTAATTATATGTTGAACTTTAACAAAATGTTAGTAATTTATTAGAGTTCTTAATATTTAACTATTATTGAACAAACCCCACTTAGTCATCCTATATCCTCTTTTATGTACTATTGGATTTTACTTGCTATTATTTGACTCAGAAATTTTGAATCATTGTTCAGAAGAGAGGAACACCTGCGTCTTTTACTTTTTGTGAACTCTCTTTGGTTTTGTATCAATTCTGCTGGATGTATAAGAATGACGTGGAAGCTTTTCTTCTTTCTCTTTGTTTCTAAACATTTTAAATGTTAGAGGTATTATCTATCACTGCAAGTTTTGACAGGATTTGAGTGTTATCTTTCAACCATCTCAATTCCTTCCAGTGTTAGAAGTCACGTAGGCTTTCTACTGCTTTTTAGTTGAATTATCATTCCTGCTTTCTTCTACATGTTTCCATTTCATCCTGGTTTCAAATTGTTTATGATAAAATCAGACATATTATTTTCTCTACCCTCTAGGGTTATCTCTAATTTTCTCATTCCTAATGTGCATTTGTGTTCTTTCTTTCTTTCTGGATTACAGCAATTAGTAGGTTATCATTTTTACTGCAAAATTTTCCACAAAAGACCTTTTTGTGTGTATTAATCAATCCTATTTTTGTTCTTTGCCTTAATTCTCAATTTTCTGTTTCTATTGTTACTTGGGTTCATTTTGTGTTTTCCCCTGACTTTTTGAATTGAATGATTAATCCATTTATTTCTATTCTTTCTTTTTTTAGAAATGAAAGCTTTTCGAGGCAATGCATTTTTCTGAGTATAGCTATAGCGCTACAATATTGGCTTAATAAGGGAGCATTTTTATCATTATTATAGGCCAGATATTCTTCGATTATGGTTTTAAGTTCTTCAAGTGGGTAGAGATTTAAAATTTTTTTTTGTTTTATTGATATTGTTTTATTTTTCAGTGTGAGTGTACCTCTTACTTTTAGTATTTACTTTTGGTTTAAATGCATTGTATTCAGAGATTGCAGAGGAGGTTAAAAAAAAAAAAAGCATGCACCAGGCCTCACATAGTGTATCTTTATTGCTCTCAATATTATCTGATATAACATTATAATCCCTGTTTTCCCCTGGGTAGCATATCATTAATGTCAATTATAAAATCTCTTTATTTTGGATATTTCTCTGGTAAAGAGCATTTGGCTGGATTCAGCGTTTTGATCCGATCTGGGAATCGTTTTTGCTTTTTTGCTTCAGCTTGAGCTGAAGCTCAAACTTCAGCTGCACTATTTACAAAAGCTGGGACATGGAAGCAACCTAAGTGTCCATCAACAGATGAATGTATAAAGAAGATATGGCACATATGTACAATGGAATATTACTCAGCTATAAAAAGAAACGAAATTGAGTTATTTGTAGTGAGGTGGATGGACCTAGGGTCTGTCATACAGAGTGAAGTAAGTCAGAAAGAGAAAAACAAATACCGTATGCTAACACATATATATGGAATATAAAAAAAAAAAAAAAGGTTCTGAAGAACCTAGGGACAGGACAGGAATAAAGACGCAGATATAGAGAATGGACTTGAGGACACGGGGAGGGGGAAGGGGAAGCTGGGACGAAGTGAGAGAGTGGCATTGACATATATACACTACCAAATGTAAAATACATAGCTAGTGGGAAGCAGCTGCGTAGCACAAGCAGACCAGCTGGTTGCTTTGTGACCACCTAGAGGGGTGGGATAGGGAGGGTGGGAGGAAGGCTCAAGAGGGAGGGGATATGGGGATATATGTACACGTATAGCTGATTCACTTTGTTATAAAGCAAAATCTAACACACCACTGTAAAGCAATTATACTCCAATAAAGATGTTTAAAAAACAAAAAACAAGAAACCCTTCAACTGCATTAGAATCTCCAGGAGAACTTGTTAACACACACAATCCTGAGCCCAGTCCCAGAGATTCAGGCTCTGCAGGTGTGGGGTGGGGCAACTGAATTTGTATTTCTAACTAGGTCGCAGGGGATGGAGCTGCTACTTGTCCTTGGACACATCGAATAGCACTGTTATTAGATCCTTTCCAATTCAGAGTCTAACTAACCTTTAAGAACCTAGTCTCAATTTGCAAGATGCTGTAGAGTCTGGGCATCCTACAGGTGCAAAATCACCAGAATGTACTCACGCCTACACCCCTGCCCTCAGAGCCCTCTTCCGCCCACCTCAGGCCCCAAGCCTTCGCTCCCAGCACTCACCGAGCTTTGCTGGGCTCTGGGGCCCCTCGGAACCGCGGAGACGCCCCGCCCCCCGCTCCCCAAGGGCTGCACGAGCGCCTGGGCACAGGAACCGCGCGCGGCCCGTGGAGCGCAGAGCCAGGTCCCTGCTCTGCCGCAGGTGGTACCCAGCGCCGCGTGCCCTGAGCGGCCCTTTAAAAACGGCCCTGACTCGCGAACTTGGCCTGGCTCGCCCCCGGGGACTGGGCTATTTGCTCCTCTTGGGTTTCTTGTGTGTGTCCGGAGACGCTCCAGCTGTTGGCTCTGTGCGCAGCGGCCAGCAGCGGTTTCGGGGAGAAGCCAGGGGCTGCCAAAAAAGAACTTGAGAAGGCGGTTTCTCAGAAACCGAGGGCAATCTTTATCTGCTGAGTTGAGGTCACTGTTTGGGCTGAGGACTCGCCATTTGGCTTCAACGGTTTACTCAGCGGTTTCCTCCAAGCCAGCCTGCAGAGAACGAGAGAACTTTCCTAGAGCGGGCGATGTCCCGGGGAGGGGGGGGGGGAGCTGAGGTCCGAGAGGGAGCAGAGAGCATACCTGGGCTAAAGGCAGCAGGAGCTCCCCAGCAGCTCCCAGCAAGGGCAGGGTTGGGAGGTGGGGCAGGCAACAGTAATAAAGATGCAATTTCGCGCAGAGATCACAATGAAGAACTTGGAAAGCATTGCCTGTTCTTAGATGAATGGCTTGTTTGCTTGCTTGTTTGTCTTCCACGGACGTGAACTCACAGTTGAGATTTTATAGGTAAATACGTTACCAGCTTGTGCCGCTGAATTCAGTCTACCTGCGTACCGCTTAGCCTGCCAGCTTCTGAGTTGTCCATGAAGAGATGTAGACATTTCTTACACTGATGAAAGTTTATTAAAAGGTCAAGAGGAAAATTTAAAAGGTCAACAGGTCCTTGTTTAGCAAGGATCGCTGGGGCACTAGGTCTCTTGATTCTGGAACTGCTTCCAAAGTTAATTAGGAGGTTTCCATGTATGTCTCAGAAGGAATGGGGCTGGAAGGATGGAGAGAAGGAAGTTGAAGGAGGGCTGTCAGGACTTTTTTCTAATAAAAGGAAAAAATCCTGACAGCCCTCCTTCAACTTCCTTCCCTTTTAACAAAGGGAACACAAATATGTGTAAACTAATGACTGGTTTTCTTTCTGTTTTTTACTAATAAGGGGGAAAATGGTTTTCCTCAGAAGGCAGTGTATTTGCTCTAAGCTAAAGGTGACCTAGACTTCTGGGATCTACTTAGTACAGTCAGGATCCCAGGGCGGTCCGCACAGAACACTCTGAGTGCTGGATTTGAGCCTACTTCTCTTTGGTTTGGAGAGAAGGTCTCATCCTGGCCCACAGGGTTCAGGACCCCCTCCTGCTTCACCTGGCTCCTCCCTCCCAAGGTTTTCCTTTTGTGTGTGTGCTGGGGGGGGGGGAGGTGTGCTGAATATTCACTGTCCCTGGCACTGCCCATCAGACCTGTTCTGACTGTAAAAGATGACCCCCCTCAGCAGTCCCCCAGGAGATGTACTGAGAACCAGGAACACAACCCAACAAAAGCAGAATTGGTGGGGGAAGACAGACCATGCTCACCATGGTGATACACCACCACCCTGTATCACTTCTAGAACATAATCAGAAAACAACTCAAGATGCCAAAGAATGGTTTCCCCGGTTGAGCTGCTCTCCACACCCACCTCAAGACTCATCCTTTAATATCAATGAGTCTCAGACCCCATCTAGTCTTTGATGAAGGATGTGCCCCTCACCCCAGAGGGAAACACAAAGAGTGATGGTGAGGGCTGGAAGGTCAAAACGTGGCGTCCCAGGAACAAAGCACACTTGCAGTTCTCAGTTGTGCCCTCATGCAGTGTACATACACCCTCCTTTGACAAAGATTGATTAGTTGAGATGTTCTTTTCCAACAAAGAGTGAAATCCCGTGGGAGGGAAGGAGGCCTATTTCACTTCAGAAGAAGATTGGGGTTCTTTCCTTACAATTAGTGTAATAGTATTCAAATAACATTGGAGTCAACAGGAAGTTGGCTTTTTTGAGTAACTTTTCTGGAAAGTATTATTTTAGGAATGTTTTTACTTGTAGTACAATTACAATTTAAGTTTCACAATCACACTATGATATAAAAGTGGCTTCGGGATCGACAGCCTTTTCCACAGAATTCAAGACTTCATTTTCTTTCCTCTGCTTGTAAAATTGAACCAACGGTTTTCCCTAAAGAAATTATAATGCAAAATTTGTCCTCTGTTGAGAATTACACTTGTTCTACTAAGGATACATTAATATGTTTCAGAAAGTAGGAGTTTTAAGCTAAACTTTGGAAGGAATTTAGGCACTAAAATCACCAAGTTTTCAATTACTTACCACAAAAAATAGACGACTTGGACTTACATTTATCTGGCTTTGATATTGAATAAAAGAAAAGAAATCCAGAATTTTAAAATTGTGGAAAGGGTATTAAATGTTTTCCCAGAATTCATCATTAGTTATATTTGCTTTTCATTTACCCAACCTCTACAGTCTGGGATTTCTGCAACTGTTTTAAGTAAGGAGATAACATTAGAATGAGTCATAGCAACTGTCTTCTACTCTACACCCCTTAATTCCCGCTGATAAGTATTGACGTATTTCAAAAAATATGAGACCCATACTGTTACTGAACACAAGTCCATGTGCCCAAACAAACCGAAGCATCAGAGTTTAGAGCAGAGAAAGGTTTATTGCCGGGCTGTGCAAGGAGAATGGGTGACCTGTGCTCAAAAAACCCAAATTCCTAGAAGGGTTTCAGCAAAGCATTTTTAAAAGCCAGGTGAGGGAGAGGTGTCCCAGTGTATGTGACGGCTCAAAAGTGCACAATTCTCTGACTGTTTGATCGTGATCAATCCTTCGATACCAGAAGGTCTGAGAGCTACATGCTCATGATCATCGAGTAGTTAATTCTTTCCATTTGGTGGTGGTTTTTAGCATCTGAAAAATTCAGGAAATATGCATCAGATACTGTTATCTAGGTATTTCAGAGGGGAGCCTAAAGCAGAGGGTATGGGAGAAGGATTTGTCCCGGGAAGGCCCCATAAGGTCATACCTGTTTACAGTACAAGAAGTGCGCAAGATGACTTTGGGTCAGAGATGATTTAAATGAACATGATTGACTTTCTCCTTGGTGCAATCAGAATTATTAAAAGAAGAGGGTAAAAGGAAACACTTCTCTCACCAAGTGACTACATATCACTCTGTCATGCCTGTACACCACTAGGTAAAATTATCAATAAATAAAATGCAATGTTCCTGTCCCTGTATTTAATGATACTGGAATCTGGTATACTTTCTCTATGTTAAGCCATACTGAGAACAAGAAAAAATGACTTAGCTACTTGCTCCAGGAAATATTTGCTCCTAAAAGACAAGACTGAGGCTAAGCAAAACAGCTTCCTTGTCAATACCAACCAGCCTTTTTATTAATATCAACCAGCTTCCTTATCCATACCAACCAGCTTGCTCAGCAAGACCTGCTTTAACTCTGTCATCTCTAGGTATCTACTGATCCAAAGCTATATTATATCATAAATTCTTCTCAAACCCAATCAGTTCTCTGGCTGGCAGACCCACCTCACCCAGCCCAGGACCTAAACCCTATGAATAACCTGCCCTGACACCCCTCTGAGACATTAGTAAGATTGTCAATATAGTGTTCTTCTTTACTGTATTAAACCTGATTAAATAGCTATTTTGATCAACAGGTTTTTCTGGTGGTCTTCTGGGGGACCTCAACAGTTAATGAGCACACCATAATCAAGGTTTATTTCATGTTACAGCATCACAGAGGAAGGCAAAGCCAACACTGGGTGGGTGGTTGAGGGCAGTAGAATCAATAAATGCTTAACGAGAGCATGACATGAGAGCTGGGTCTGTGAGAGTCCTGACTCCAACTCTGGAATACTGAGAACCATGTCTCATTAGAAGAAAACCTCCACCTCCAAGAAAAACAATTAGGAGAAATCCCAAGAGTTCCTGGTAAAATGAGTGGCAACCCCCTACCTTCCTAGGTGGTCAGGAAATCTCAGATATGCAAAAGATGTGAGAAGAAACTTCTTGTGTCCTGGATAGAAGGGTGAGTATGAAGATAACAGCAAAGGGGTACCCAGGGTGGCAGAAGCCCAAAACCTCAAAGCACGAGTTCCTTTGATTTATCCAGCAAGGATCATAGCTGTGAGCCTTTCTAAATAGTCCAAAGCCAATTTCAGTTTTGTTTTTCTACCTTGGTTTTAATAATAAAAACATGGTAAAATATCTTTTTTAAAACTCTGTTGGACAGGAATAATATAATATAAAAATTATAACAATTAACTTTCATGTCTATACTGGACATCTATTGTTTTGAATACTTAGAGAAACATTCCCTTCCCCTCTCCTGGGAAACACTTATTCTATCTACATAATTCCAAAGAGAACTAGCATTTTTTTCAGGGTCCTACCTGCCTAGCCATAGTTCTTGGTCTGGGAATAGCCCTTGGCCCAAGTTTGACCAGTCGTAGGATCTTGGGTTCAGAGAGTCTGAGTTTCCATTCCTCAGCAAATAAATGTATCTGAAGGCTGATGGAAGCCACATTTCAGTCACTGTAAAAGAAGGCTGTCTAAAGATTAGAGCTGACCTGCAGAGAAGAGAGAGGAAGAGCCTTCCAAGGGCATTAGAATCCCAAGTTTCAGTCATCTTTAAACTTTGTCCTTCCCACAAGGTGTGCACATTGGTCGGGAGACAGCCATTCTTGGCTGTTTATAGATACATACATACATACATGTATCTCTTCTTTTTCAAATTCTTTTCCCATTTAGGTTGTTACATAATATTAAGCAGAGTTCCCTGCGCTATACAGTAGGCCCTTGTTGGTTATTTTAAATATAGCAGTGTGTACATGTCATCCCAAACTCCATAACTATCCCTTTCCCCCACCCTTCCCCCCTGGTAACCATAAGTTTTTTCTCTAAGTCTGTGAGTCTGTTTCTGTTTTGTAAATAAGCTCATTTGTTTCATTTCTTTTTAGGTTCTGCATATAAGCAATATCATACAATATTTATCTTTCTCTGTATGACTTACTTCACTCAGTGTAACAATATCTAGGTCCATCCATGTTGCTGCAAATGGAATTATTTTGTTCTTTTTATGGCTGAGTAGTATTCCATTGTATATATGTACCACATCTTCTTTATCCATTCCTCTGTCAATGGACATTTAGGTTGCTTCTATGTCTTGGCTATTGTAAACAGTGCTACAATGAACACTGGGGTGCAAAATGCAAATCAAAAGTATAATGAGATATCACCTTACACTGGTCAGAATGGCTATCATCAAAAAATCCACAAACAATAAATGCTGGAGAGGGTGTGGAGAGAAGGAAACCCTCCTACACTGTTGGTGGGAATGTAAATTGGTACAGCCACTATGGAGAACAGTATGGAGGTTCCTTAAACAACTAAAAATAGAGCTACCATATGATCCAGCAATCCCACTCTTAGGCATATATCCGGAGAAAAACATGGTCCAAAAGTATACATGCACCACAAGGGAGGATTTTTAGGAGGTCATACTCCGTTCAAATTTCAAAAAATATGCAATCCCCAAACCCAATGCTATTAGGATATTAAAACTGGTAATGTTGGAAATGGTTAAGGTCAATTTACTGGTAAAATTAAGTCTGAGAGGAGCTGCTGTACCCTGGTAAGTTCTGAACCTCACTTTTCCTACTTTTATTTTATTAGGTTATTGGAGAGATCAAACTCTAGATCATATATTCTCAAATTGACTGTATATCAAAATCAATTGAGGATTTAAAAAATACATATGTATAGACTCCACCAAATGCTTATTAAACCAGAATTCCTGTGGTTGCTGCCAGGAGTTTGGATTAAGGCTCCAGAGTTGATTCTTTGGACCAGGCATGTTTGAGTATTACTAGTCCAAACAATTTCACACACTTAAATGCACAGTACCCTGATTTACAAACCATGATGCCCATCCATTTTGCCGCTTGTTATGAGTAGGACTTCTCCTTGACTTAAATTTGCATGGTCTCCATCCACCCTTCCTAACAACCAGGTTTGGAGAAGCCAAATTATTAAATATGGTTGTTGAAGGAATAAAGCAAGAGCAAATAAAACTATTGTATGGTCTATGTAGTAACAACTAAGCTTTATACAACTCCTGCTCAGAGGAGGTCATAATTTAGTGGGGTGAGGAACAGAAGAGTAAAATATCTAGACAAACAACAGTAATGCATTATGATATAGCTTGATAGAGAAAATACCAGAGTTCTACAAGATTGCAATGGAAGTAGCCATCATACTACTTATGGAGGTCAAGAAAGGCTAAAGTGGGGAGATAACTCAAGGTGAGGACTCTGAAGAATATGTATAAATTCACTAGCTGGAGGAAGAGATGGATCTATGTAGACTTTCATAAAGCACCTCAGTTTCTCTCTGGTGACTTAGAATGGGCAGATGAATCCACTTTCCTGGATCTCAGTTTCGTCATGCATAGAGTTAGGTAATAATCCCAAACACAGGATTAATTTCACTAAGCTTATGAATAGTCAATGTTGTATCTCTTTCTCATAAATGAAGCTGGAAATAAAAATTGCCAAAGCCTAGTGGCCAGATCTCTGTGTTGTACACTCCTCAATAACTGTCTCCATTTGCCTTTCTATTTGCAGTTATTAACATCCTTCTTCATTTCAGCATATGCTCATAATAAATTCAGTTCCATATGTTGCAGAATATTTGTCAACAATAAAATCTAAGGTCAAGTAGTTTCATTTTTCGAAAGTGCCTTATCCTAGTTAGATGTGTATGTCCACACTCTGCTAGCAGGAGTTACATCCAGACAGCTGCAAGAAACAGTATTTCTAAAAATTATGTAGGTATGTATTAATAGCAGTGTCTCTCATCTTTAAGTGGGAAATTACATATCCGGCATTTTGCTTTTATGCTTTTGTTTGTTTGCTTTATATACACAGGAAGTTAAATACTGGAATATCTAGTTCAACAGCAGACCCGCCACCAGACTGCAAGATCCTGAGGTCAAGGACTATGTTTATATTCTTTGTTACTGTTTCTTCAGGAACCCAGAGAATTGCCCAGCTTAGGCAGTACTCAATAAATAATTTTGGGAGGTAGGGGCAAGATGGCGGAAGAGGAAGACGCGGAGATCACCTTCCTTCCCACAGATACAGCAGAAATACATCTACACGTGGAACTGCTCCTACAGAACACCCACTGAACGCTGGCAGAAGACGTCAGACCTCCCAAAAGGCAAGAAACTCCCCACGTACTTGGGTAGGGTAAAAGAAAAAAGAAATAACAGAGACAAAAGAATAGGGACGGGACCTGTGCCAGTGGGAGGGAGCCGTGAAGGAGGAAAGGTTTCCACGCACTAGGAAGCCCCTTCGCGGGCGGAGACTGCGGGTGGCGGAGGGGGGAAGCTTCAGAGCCGCGGAGGAGAGCGCAGCCACAGGGGTGCGGAGGGCAAAGCGGAGAGACTCCCGCACAGAGGCTCGGCGCCAACCAGCACTCACCAGCCCTAGAGGCTTGTCTGCTCACTCGCCGGGGCGGGCGGGGGCTGGGAGCTGAGGCTTGGGCTTTGGTGCTAGCCGGGAGGGAGTCCGGGAAAAAGTCTGCAGCTGCCGAAGAGGCAAGAGACTTTTTCTTGCCTCTTTGTTTCACGGCGCGCAAGGAGAGGGGATTCAGAGCGCTGCCTAAACGAAATCCAGAGACGGGTGCGAGCCGCGCGGCTATCAGCGCGGATCCCACAGCAACAGGGGCGCAGAGGGAAAAACGGAGAGATTCCCGCACAGAGGCTCAGCGCTGAGCAGCGCTCACCAGCCCGAGAGGCTTGTCTGCTCACCCGCTGGGGCAGGCGGGGCTGGGAGCTGAGGCTCGGGCTTCGGTCAGATCGCAGGGAGAGGACTGGGGTTGGCGGCGTGAACACAGCCTGAAGGGGTTGGCGTGCCGCGGCGAGCCGGGAGGGAGCCGGAGAGGAGGTCTGCAGCCGCCGAAGAGGCAAGAGACTTTTTCTTGCCTCTTTGTTTCGCGGCGCGCAAGGAGAGGGGATTCAGAGCGCCGCCTAGACGAACTCCAGAGGCGGGCGCGAGCCGCGGCTAACAGCGCGGACCAGAGACTGGTAGGAAACGCTAAGGCTGCTGCTGCCGCCACCAAGAAGCCTGTGTGCGAGCACAGGTCACTCTCCACACCGCCCCTCCCGGGAGCCGGTGCAGCCCGCCACTGCCAGGGTCCTGTGAGCCAGGGACAACTTCCCCGGGAGAACACACGGCGCGCCTCAGGCTGCTGCAACGTCACGACGCCTCTGACGCCGCAGGCTCGCCCCGCCTCCTCCGTAGCGCTCCCTCCCCTGGCCTGAGTGAGCCAGAGCCCCCGAAGCAGCTGCTCCTTTAACCCCGTTCTGTCTGGGCGGGGAACGGACGGCCTCAGGCGACATACATGCAGAGGCGGGTCCAAATCCAAAGCTGAACGCTGGGAGCTGTACGAACAAAGAAAAGAAAGGGAAATCTCCCCCAGCAGCCTCAGAAGCAGCAGATTAAAGCTCCACAAACAACTTGATGTGCCTGCATCTGTTGAATACCTGAATAGACAACGAATCATTCCAAATTCAAAAGGTGGACTTTAGGAGCAGGATATATTAATTTCCCCTTTTCCTTTTTTTGTGAGTGTATATGTGTATGCTTCTGGGTGAGATTTTGTCTGTATAGCTTTGCTTTCACCATCAGTCCTAGGGTTAGGTCCGTCCATTTTGTTTTTTTTTTTTTTTTAACTTAAAAAATTTTTTTTTCCTAATATATGCTTTCTTAATAATTTTTTCCATATTGTCTATTTTTAGAAATTAAAAAATTTTTTAATAAGTTTTTTCATATTTTTTATTTTAAAAAATTAAAATTTTTTTTCTTAATAAATTTTTTTCTTAAAAATCTTTTTCTTATTTTTTACTATAAAAAATTAATAAATCTATTTCTAAAAATTAAAAAAATTTTTTTCTGAATACATTTACTCTTAATAATTTTTTTCTTATTTTTTATTATAATAGCTTTATTTTATTTTATTTTATCCTCTTTTTATCTTTCTATTTTTTTCTCCCTTATATTCTGAGCTGTGTGGATGAAAGGCTCTTGGTGCTCCAGCCAGGCATCAGGGATGTGCCTCTGAGGTGGGAGAGCCAACTTCAGGACACTGGTCCACAAGAGACCTACCAGCTCCACGTAATACCAAACGGCAAAAATCTCTCAGAGATCTCCATCTCAACATCAAGACCCAGCTTCACTCAACGACCAGCAAGCTACAGGGCTGGACACCCTATGCCAAACAACTAGCAAGACAGGAACACAGCCCCATCCATTAGCAGGGAGGCTGCCTAAAATCATAAGGCCACAGACACCCCAAAACACACCACCAGACGTGGACGTGCCCACCAGAAAGACAAGATTCAACCTCATCCACCAGAACACAGGCAATAGTCCCCTCCACCAGGAAGCCTACACAACCCACTGAACCAACCTTACCCACTGGGGACAGATACCAAAAACAACGGGAACTACGAACCTGCAGCCTGTGAAAAGGAGACCCCAAACACAGTAAGATAAGCAAAATGAGACAACAGAAAAACACACAGCAGATGAAGGAGCAGGGTCAAAACACACCAGACCTAACAAATGAAGAGGAAATAGGTAGTCTACCTGAAAAAGAATTCAGAATAATGATAGTAAGGATGATCCAAAATCTTGGAAATAGAATAGACAAAATGCAAGAAACATTTAACAAGGACGTAGAAGAACTAAAGAGGAACCAAGCAACGATGAAAAACACAATAAATGAAATTAAAAATACTCTAGATGGGATCAATAGAAGAATAACTGAGGCAGAAGAAAGGATAAGTCACCTGGAAGATAAAATGGTGGAAATAACTACTGCAGAGCAGGATAAAGAAAAAAGAATGAAAAGAACTGAGGACAGTCTCAGAGACCTCTGGGACAACATTAAACGCACCAACATTCGAATTATAGGGGTCCCAGAAGAAGAAGAGCAAAAGAAAGGGACTGAGAAAATATTTGAAGAGATTATAGTTGAAAACTTCCCTAATATGGGAAAGGAAATAGTTAATCAAGTCCAGGAAGCACAGAGAGTCCCATACAGGATAAACCCAAGGAGAAACACGCCAAGACACATATTAATCAAACTATCCAAAATTAAATATAAAGAAAACATATTAAAAGCAGCAAGGGAAAAACAACAAATAACACACAAGGGAATCCCCATAAGGTTAACAGCTGATCTTTCAGCAGAAACTCTGCAAGCCAGAAGGGAGTGGCAGGATATACTTAAAGTGATGAAGGAGAAAAACCTACAACCAAGGTTACTCTACCCAGCAAGGATCTCATTCAGATTTGATGGAGAAATTAAAACCTTTACAGACAAGCAAAAGCTGAGAGAGTTCAGCACCACCAAACCAGCTTTACAACAAATGCTAAAGGAACTTCTCTAGGCAAGAAACACAAGAGAAGGAAAACACCTACAATAACAAACCCAAAACATTTAAGAAAATGGGAATGGGAACATACATATCGATAATTACCTTGAATGTAAATGGATTAAATGCTCCCACCAAAAGACACAGACTGGCTGAATGGATACAAAAACAAGACCCATATATATGCTATCTACAAGAGACCCACTTCAGACCTAGAGACACATACAGACTGAAAGTGAGGGGATGGAAAAAGATATTCCATGCAAATGGAAATCAAAAGAAAGCTGGAGTAGCAATTCTCATATCAGACAAAATAGACTTTAAAATAAAGAATATTATAAGAGACAAAGAAGGACACTATATAATGATCAAGGAATCGATCCAAGAGGAAGGTATAACAATTGTAACTATTTATGCACCCAACATAGGAGCACCTCAATACATAAGGCAAATACTAACAGCCATAAAAGGGGAAATCGACAGCAACACAATCATAGTAGGGGACTTTAACACCCCACTTTCACCAATAGACAGATCATCCAAAATGAAAATAAATAAGGAAACACAAGCTTTAAATGATACATTAAACAAGATGGACTTAATTGATATTTATAGGACATTCCACCCAAAAACAACAGAATACACATTTTTCTCAAGTGCGCATGGAACATTCTCCAGGATAGATCATATCTTGGGTCACAAATCAAGCCTTGGTAAATTTAAGAAAATTGAAATCGTATCAAGTATCTTTTCCGACCACAATGCTATGAGACTAGATATCAATTACAGGAAAAGATCTGTAAAAAATACAAACACATGGAGGCTACACAAAACACTACTTAATAATGAAATGATCACTGAAGAAATCAAAGGGGAAATCAAAAAATACCTAGAAACAAATAACAATGGAGATACGACGACCCAAAACCTATGGGACGCAGCAAAAGCAGTGCTAAGAGGGAAGTTTACAGCAATACAAGCCTACCTCAAGAAACAGGAAACATCTCGAACAAACAACCTAACCTTGCACCTAAAGCAATTAGAGAAAGAAGAACAAAAAAACCCCAAAGCTAGCAGAAGGAAAGAAATTATAAAGATCAGGTCAGAAATAAATGAAAAAAAAATGAAGGAAACAATAGCAAAAATCAATAAAACTAAAAGCTGGTTCTTTGAGAAGATAAACAAAATTGATAAACCATTAGCCAGACTCATCAAGAGAAAAAGGGAGAAGACTCAAATCAATAGAATTAGAAATGAAAAAGGAGAAGTAACCACTAACACTGCAGAAATACAAAAGATCATGAGAGATTACTACAAGCAACTCTACACCAATAAAATGGACAACCTGGAAGAAATGGACAGATTCTTAGAAATGCACAAACTGCCGAGACTGAACCAGGAAGAAATAGAAAATATGAACAGACCAATCACAAGCACTGAAATTGAAACTGTGATTAAAAACCTTCCAACAAACAAAAGCCCAGGACCAGATGGCTTCACAGGTGAATTCTATCAAACATTTAGAGAAGAGCTAACACCTATCCTTCTCAAACTCTTCCAAAATATTGCAGAGGGAGGAACACTCCCAAACTCATTTTACAAGGCCACCATCACCCTGATACCAAAACCAGACAAAGATGTCACAAAGAAAGAAAACTACAGGCCAATATCACTGATGAACATAGATGCAAAAATCCTCAACAAAATACTCGCAAACAGAATCCAACAGCACATTAAAAGGATCATACACCATGATCAAGTGGGGTATATCCCAGGAATACAAGGATTCTTCAATATACGTAAATCAATCAATGTGATACACCATATTAACAAATTGAAGGAGAAAAACCATATGATCATCTCAATAGATGCAGAGAAAGCTTTCGACAAAATTCAACACCCATTTATGATAAAAGCCCTGCAGAAAGTAGGCATAGAGGGAACTTTCCTCCACATAATAAAGGCCATATATGACAAACCCACAGCCAACATTGTCCTCAATGGTGAAGAACTGAAACCATTTCCACTAAGATCAGGAACAAGACAAGGCTGCCCACTCTCACCACTCTTATTCAACATAGTTTTGGAAGTGTTAGCCACAGCAATCAGAGAAGACAAAGAAATAAAAGGAATCCAAATCGGAAAAGAAGAAGTAAAGCTGTCACTGTTTGCAGATGACATGATACTATACATAGAGAATCCTAAAGATGCTACCAGAAAACTCCTAGAGCTAATCAATGAATTTGGTAAAGTAGCAGGATACAAAATTAATGCACAGAAATCTCTTGCATTTCTATACACTAATGACGAAAAATCTGAAAGTGAAATTAAGAAAACACTCCCGTTTACCATTGCAACAAAAAGAATAAAATATCTAGGAATAAACCTACCTAAGGAGACAAAAGAACTGTATGCAGAAAATTATAAGACACTGATGAAAGAAATTAAAGATGATACAAATAGATGGAAAGATATACCATGTTCCTGGATTGGAAGAATCAACATTGTGAAAATGACTCTACTACCCAAAGCAATCTACAGATTCAATGCAATCCCTATCAAACTACCACTGGCATTTTTCACAGAACTAGAACAAAAAATTTCACAATTTGTATGGAAACACAAAAGACCCCGAATAGCTAAAGCAATCTTGAGAACGAAAAATGGAGCTGGGGGAATCATGCTCCCTGACTTCAGACTATATTACAAAGCTACAGTAATCAAGACAGTTTGGTACTGGCACAAAAACAGAAATATTGATCAATGGAACAGGACAGAAAGCCCAGAGATAAACCCACGCACATATGGTCACCTTATCTTTGATAAAGGAGGCAAGCATATACAGTGGAGAAATGATAGCCTCTTCAATAAGTGGTGCTGGGAAAATTGGACAGGTACATGTAAAAGTATGAAATTAGAACACTCCCTGACACCATGCACAAAAATAAACTCAAAATGGATTAAAGACCTAAGTGTAAGACCAGACACTATCAAACTCTTAGAGGAAAACATAGGCAGAACACTCTATGACATACATCACAGCAAGATTTTTTTTGACCCAGCTCCCAGAGAAATGGAAATAAGAACACAAATAAACAAATGGGACCTAATGAAACTTCAAAGCTTTTGCACAGCAAAGGAAACCATAAACAAGACCAAAAGACAACCCTCAGAATGGGAGAAAATATTTGCAAATGAAGCAACTGACAAAGGATTAATCTCCAAGATTTACAAGCAGCTCATGCAGCTCAATAACAAAAAAACGAACAACCCAATCCAAAAATGGGCAGAAGACCTAAATAGACATTTCTCCAAAGAAGATATACAGATGGCCAACAGACACATGAAAGAATGCTTAACATCATTAATCATTAGAGAAATGCAAATCAAAACTACAATGAGATATCATCTCACACCAGTCAGAATGGCCATCATCAAAAAATCTAGAAACAATAAATGCTGGAGAGGGTGTGGAGGAAAGGGAACTCTCTTGCACTGTTGGTGGGAATGTAAATTGATACAGCCACTATGGAGAACAGTATGGAGGTTCCTTAAAAAACTACAAATAGAACTACCATACGATCCAGCAATCCCACTACTGGGCATATACCCTGAGAAAACCATAGTTCAAAAAGAGTCATGTACCAAAATGTTCATTGCAGCTCTATTTACAATAGCCAGGACATGGAAGCAACCTAAATGTCCATCGACAGATGAATGGATAAAGAAGATGTGGCACATATATACAATGGAATATTACTCAGCCATAAAAAGAAATGAAATGGAGGTATTTGTAATGAGGTGGATGGAGTTAGAGTCTGTCATACAGAGTGAAGTAAGTCAGAAAGAGAAAAACAAATACAGTATGCTAACAGATATATACGGAATATAAGGGAAAAAAAAGCCATGAAGAACCTAGTGGCAAGATGGGAATAAAGACACAGACCTACTAGAGAATGGACTTGAGGATATGGGGAGGGGGAGGGGTGAGATGTGACAGGGTGAGAGAGTGTCATGGACATATATACACTACCAAATGTAAAATAGATAGCTAGTGGGAAGCAGCCGCATAGCACAGGGAGATCAGCTCGGTGCTTTGTGACCACCTAGAGGGGTGGGATGGGGAGGGTGGGAGGGAGGGAGATGCAAGAGGGAAGAGATATGGGAACATATTGTATATGTATAACTGATTAACTTTGTTATAAAGCAGACGCTAACACACCGTTGTAAGGCAATTATACTTCAATAAAGATGTTTAAAAAAAAATAATAATAATTTTGAAAGTAAAATTGTAGTAGAATGACTTAGAGAAATTATAGAGACTTCCTCTGTTTACAAAGGCAATTACCCATCTACATTTTTACCTCATTCATCTATTTTTCACATCCGGATTATTCCTGTCTGGGAGTTTGATTTGAAACTGTTTTCTGCTTTACAGGCTCATTTCCATTTCTACGGCTCATGAATTATATATCTATCACTGTGATAAGTATACATAACAAATCACTCCAAGACCCAGTGGGGTTGTCTGAGGTGTCTCTGCTTCAGTCTATGAGTAAGGTGGGTTTGACTCCAGGCCTTGGGTTGGTATTAGGTCTCCTTTACATGTCTCCATATTCTCCTCAGGCCAATGGTTTCCTATTAACATGGACAAACTCATTAATCGAGCAGAGAAATAACCCCTCTGACTCTAGTGAAGGGATTCAGCAAGTCACATGGCAAAAGACAGGGACATGTCTAAACAATGATTCAGGTCTACCATAGCCCATACAGATGACTAAACAGAAGATTCCTTTTAAGGATAAGAGGCTTAGGTCATAAACTGCTAGTTTCATGATTACAGTTGACACTCAAACAAATAGGGAACCCATTTGTTTACACCTTTGATTACCACTGATACTATGAATGGTTTATGATTTTGGTTTTGTTTTTTTGCCAGTCTCATAGATGAAAAATAATATCACAGTTGGTTAATTGCTGGTACATAAAAAATACTGAGGTTTAGCCTCTTTACAATTGTTTTATGGCCATTTATTTATACCTTTTCTGGTTTGAATTGCCTATTTCCACTCATTGCTTAATTTTTTTTTTAAACATCTTTATTGGACTATAATTGCTTTACAATGGTGTGTTAGTTTCTGCTTTATAACAAAGTGAATCAGTTATACATATACATATGTTCCCATATCTCTTCCCTCTTGCATCTCCCTCCCTCCCACTCTCCCTATCCCACCCCTGTAGGTGGTCACAAAGCACCGAGCTGATCTCCCTGTGCTATGTGGCTGCTTCCCACTAGCTATCTATTTTACATTTAGTAGTGTATATATGTCCATGACACTCTCACCCTGTCACATCTCACCCCTCCCCCTCCCCATACCCTCAAGTCCATTCTCTAGGAGGTCTGTGTCTTTATTCCTGTCTTGCCACTAGGTTCTTCATGACCTTTTTTTTTTTTTTCTTAGATTCCATATATATGTGTTAGCATACTGTATTTGTTTTTCTCTTTCTGACTTACTTCACTCTGTATGACAGACTCTAACTCCATCCACCTCATTACAAATACCTCCATTTCATTTCTTTTTATGGCTGAGTAATATTCCATTGTATATACGTGCCACATCTTCTTTATCCATTCATCCGATGATGGACACTTAGGTTGCTTCCATGTCCTGGCTATTGTAAATAGAGCTGCAATGAACATTTTGGTACATGACTCTTTTTGAATTATGGTTTTCTCAGGGTATATGCCCAGTAGTGGGATTGCTGGGTCGTATGGTAGTTCTATTTGTAGTTTTTTAAGGAACCTCCATACTGTTCTCCATAGTGGCTGTATCAATTTACATTCCCACCAACAGTGCAAGAGTGTTCCCTTTTCTCCACATCCTCTCCAGCATTTATTGTTTCTAGATTTTTTGATGATGGCCATTCTGATTGGTGTGAGACGATACCTCACTGTAGTTTTGATTTGCATTTCTCTAATGATTAATGATGTTAAGCATTCTTTCATGTGTCTGTTGGCAATCTGTATATCTTCTTTGGAGAAATGTCTATTTAGGTCTTCTGCCCATTTTCGGAATTGGTTGTTTGTTTTTTTGTTATTGAGCTGCATGAGCTGCTTGTAAATCTTGGAGATTAATCCTTTGTCAGTTGCTTCATTTGCAAATATTTTCTCCCATTCTGAGGGTTGTCTTTTGGTCTTGTTTATGGTTTCCTTTGCTGTGCAAAAGCTTTGAAGTTTCATTAGGTCCCATTTGTTTATTTGTGTTTTTATTTCCATTTATCTAGGAGCTGGGTCAAAAAGGATCTTGCTGTGATTTATGTCATAGAGTGTTCTGCCTATGTTTTCCTCTAAGAGTTTGATAGTGTCTGGCCTTACACTTAGGTCTTTAATCCATTTTGAGTTTATTTTTGTGTATGGTGTCAGGGAGTGTTCTAATTTCATACTTTTACATGTACCTGTCCAATTTTCCCAGCACCACTTATTGAAGGGGCTGTCTTTTCTCCACTGTATATGCTTCCTCCTTTATCAAAGATAAGGTGACCATATGTGCGTGGGTTTATCTCTGAGCTTTCTATCCTGTTCCATTGATCTATATTTCTGTTTTTGTGCCAGTACCAAACTGTCTTGATTACTGTAGCTTTGTAATATAGTCTGAAGTCAGGGAGCATGATTCCTCCAGCTCCATTTTTTGTTCTCAAGATTGTTTTGGCTATTCTGGGTCTTTTGTGTTTCCATACAAATAGTGAAATTTTTTGTTCTAGTTCTGTGAAAAATGCCAGTGGTAGTTTGATAGGGATTGCATTGAATCTGTAGATTGCTTTGGGTAGTAGAGTCATTTTCACAATGTTGATTCTTCCAATCCAAGAACATGGCATATCTCACCATCTATTTGTATCATCTTTAATTTCTTTCATCAGTGTCCTATAATTTTCTGCATACAGGTCTTTTGTCTCCTTAGGTAGGTTTATTCCTAGATATTTTATTCTTTTTGTTGCAATGGTAAACGAGAGTGTTTTCTTAATTTCACTTTCAGATTTTTCATCATTAGTGTATAGGAATGCAAGAGATTTCTGTGCATTCATTTTGTATCCTTCTACTTTACCAAATTCACTGATTAGCTCTACTAGTTTTCTGGTAGCATCTTTAGGATTCTCTGTATATAGTATCATGTCATCTGCAAACAGTGACAGCTTTACTTCTTCTTTTCCGATTTGGATGCCTTTTATTTCTTTGTCTTCTCTGATTGCTGTGGCTAACACTTCCAAAACTATGTTGAATAAGAGTGGTGAGAGTGGGCAGCCTTGTCTTGTTCCTGATCTTAGTGGAAATGGTTTCAGTTTTTCACCATTGAGGACAATGCTGGCTGTGGGTTTGTCATATATGGCCTTTATTATGCTGAGGAAAGTTCCCTCTATGCCTACTTTCTGCAGGGCTTTTATCATAAATGGGTGTTGAATTTTGTCGAAAGCTTTCTCTGCATCTATTGAGATGATCATATGGTTTTTCTCCTTCAATTTGTTAATATGATATATCACGTTGATTGATTTGTGTATATTGAAGAATCCTTGCATTCCTGGAATAAACCCCACTTGATCATGGTGTATGATCCTTTAAATTTGCTTTTGGATTCTGTTTGCTAGTATTTTGTTGAGGATTTTTGCATCTATGTTCATCAGTGATATTGACCTGTAGTTTTCTTTCTTTGTGACATCTTTGTCTGGTTTTGGTATCAGGGTGATGGTGGCCTCGTAGAATGAGTTTGGGAGTGTTCCTCCCTCTGCAATATTTTGGAAGAGTTTGAGAAGGATAGGTGTTAGCTCTTCTCTAAATGTTTGATAGAATTCGCCTGTGAAGCCATCTGGTTCTGGACTTTTGTTTGTTGGAAGGTTTTTAATCACAGTTTCAATTTCAGTGCTTGTGATTGGTCTGTTCATATTTTCTATTTCTTCCCGGTTCAGTCTCAGCAGGTTGTGCATTTCTAAGAACCTGTCCATTTCTTCCAGGTTGTCTATTTTATTGGCATAGAGTTGCTTGTGGTAATCTCTCATGATCCTTTGTATTTCTGCAGTGTCAGTGGTTACTTCTCCTTTTTCATTCCTAATTCTATTGATTTGAGTCTTCTCCCTTTTTCTCTTGATGAGTCTGGCTAATGGTTTATCAATTTTGTTTATCTTCCCAAAGAACCAGCTTTTACTTTCATTGATTTTTGCTATTGTTTCCTTCGTTTCTTTTTCATTTATTTCTGATCTGATGTTTATGATTTCTTTCCTTTTGCTAGCTTTAGCTTCTTCTTTCTCTAATTGCTTTAGGTGCAAGGTTAGGTTGTTTATTCGAGATGTTTCCTGTTTCTTGAGGTAGGCTTGTATTGCTATAAACTTCCCTCTTAGTACTGCTTTTGCTGCATCCCATAGATTTTGGGTCGTCGTGTCTCCATTGTCATTTGTTTCTAGGTATTTTTTAATTTCCCCTTTAATTTCTTCAGTGATCACTTCGTTATTAAGTAGTGTTTTGTGTACCCTCCATGTGTTTTTATTTTTTACAGATCTTTTCCTGTAATTGATATCTAGCCTCATAGCATTGTGGTCGGAAAAGATACTTGATACGATTTCAATTTTCTTAAATTTACCAAGGCTTGATTTGTGACCCAAGATATGATCTATCCTGGAGAATGTTCCATGAGCACTTGAGAAAAATGTATATTCTGTTGTTTTTGGGTGGAATGTCCTATAAATATCAATTAAGTCCATCTTGTTTAATGTATCATTTAAAGCTTGTGTTTCCTTATTTATTTTCATTTTGGATGATCTGTCCATTGGAGAAAGTGGGGTGTTAAAGTCCCCTACTATGATTGTGTTGCTGTCGATTTCCCCTTTTATGGCTGTTAGTATTTGCCTTATGTATTGAGGTGTTCCTATGTTGGGTGCATAAATATTTACAATTGTTATACCTTCCTCTTGGATCGATCCCTTGATTATTATATAGTGTCCTTCTTTGTCTCCTGTAATAGTCTTTATTTTAAAGTCTATTTTGTCTGATATGAGAATTGCTACTCCAGCTTTCTTTTGATTTCCTTTTGCATGGAATATCTTTTTCCATCCCCTCACTTTCAGTCTGTATGTGTCTCTAGGTCTGAAGTGGGTCTCTTGTAGACAGCATTTATACAGGGATTGTTTTTGTATCCATTCAGCCAGTCTGTGTCTTTTGGTGGGAACATTTAATCCATTTACATTTAAGGTAATTATCGATATGTATGTTCCTATTCCCATTTTCTTAAATGGTTTGGGTTTGTTATTGTAGGTGTTTTCCTTCTCTTGTGTTTCTTGCCTAGAGAAGTTCCTTTAGCATTTGTTGTAAAGCTGGTTTGGTGGTGCTGAACTCTCTCAGCTTTTGCTTGTCTGTAAAGGTTTTAATTTCTCCATCAAATCTGAATGAGATCCTTGCTGGGTAGATTAGTCTTGGTTGTAGGTTTTTCTCCTTCATCACTTTAAGTATATCCTGCCACTCCCTTCTGGCTTGCAGAGTTTCTGCTGAAAGATCAGCTGTTAACCTTATGGGGATTCCCTTGTGTGTTATTTGTTGTTTTTCCCTTGCTGCTTTTAATATGTTTTCTTTATATTTAATTTTGGATAGTTTGATTAATATGTGTCTTGGCGTGTTTCTCCTTGGATTTATCCTGTATGGGACTCTCTGTGCTTCCAGGACTTGATTAACTATTTCCTTTCCCATATTAGGGAAGTTTTCAACTATAATCTCTTCAAATATTTTCTCAGTCCCTTTCTTTTGCTCTTCTTCTTCTGGGACCCCTATAATTCAAATGTTGGTGCGTTTAATGTTGTCCCAGAAGTCTCTGAGACTGTCCTCAGTTCTTTTCATTCTTTTTTCTTTATTCTGCTCTACAGTAGTTATTTCCACCATTTTATCTTCCAGGTCACTTATCCGTTCTTCTGCCTCAGTTATTCTGCTATTGATCCCATCTAGAGTATTTTTAATTTCATTTATTGTGTTTTTCATCGTTGCTTGGCTCCTCTTTAGTTCTTCTACGTCCTTGTTAAATGTTTCTTGCATTTTGTCTATTCTATTTCCAAGATTTTGGATCATCCTTACTATCATTATTCTGAATTCTTTTTCAGGTAGACTACCTATTTCCTCTTCATTTGTTAGGTCTGGTGTGTTTTGACCCTGCTCCTTCATCTACTGTGTGTTTTTTCTGTCTTCTCATTCTGATTATCTTACTGTGTTTGGGGTCTTCTTTTCACAGGCTGCAGGTTCGTAGTTCCCGTTGTTTTTGGTATCTGTCCCCAGTGGGTAAGGTTGGTTCAGTGGGTTGTGTAGGCTTCCTGGTGGAGGGAACTAGTGTCTGTGTTCTGGTGGATGAGGCTGGATTTTGTCTTTCTGGTGGGCATGTCCACGTCTGGTGGTGTGTTTTGGGGTGTTTGTGGCCTTATTATGATTTTAGGCAGCGTCTCTGCTAATGGATGGGGCTGTGTTCCTGTCTTGCTAGTTGTTTGGCATAGGGTGTTCAGCACTGTAGCTTGCTGGTCATTGAGTGATGCTGGGTCTTGATGTTGAGATGGAGATCTCTGAAAGTTTTTCGCCGTTTGGTATTACGTGGAGCTTGGGAGGTCTCTTGTGGACCAGTGTCCTGAAGTTGGCTCTCCCACCTCAGAGGCACATCCCTGATGCCTGGCTGGAGCACCAAGAGCCTTTCATCCTCACGGCTCAGAGTAAAAGGGAGAAAAAATGAAAGAAAGAAAGAAAGAAAGAAAGAAAGAAAGAAAGAAAGAAAGAAAGAGGATAAAATAAAATGAAATAAAATAAAGCTATTATAAAGCAAAGCTATACAGACAAAATCTCACCCAGAAGCATATACATATACACTCACAAAAAAAGGAAAAGGGGAAAAATTAATATATCCTACTCCCAAAGTCCACCTCCTAAATTTGGGATGATTCGTTGTCTATTCAGGTATTCAACAGATGCAGGCACATCAAGTTATTTGTGGAGTTTTAATCCGCTGCTTCTGAGGCTGCTGGGAGAGATTTCCCTTTCTCTTCTTTGTTAGCACAGCTCCCGGGGTTCAGCTTTGGATCTGGTCCCGCCTCTGCGTGTAGGTCGCCTGAGGGCGTCTGTTCCCTGCCCAGACAGGATGGGGTTAAAGGAGCAGCTGCTTCCGGGGCTCTGGCTCGCTCAGGCCAGGGGAGGGAGCGGTACGGATGCAGGGCGAGCCTGCGGCGTCAGAGGCCGGCGTGATGTTGCACCAGCCTGAGGCGAGCCGTGCTTTCTCCCGGGGAAGTTGTCCCTGGATCATGGGAGCCTCGCCGTGGCGGGCTGCACCGGCTCCTGGGAGGGGCGGTGTGGAGAGTGACCTGTGCTCGCACACAGGCTTTTTGGTGGCGGCAGCAGCAGCCTTAGTGTCTCATGCCGTCTCTGGGGTCCGTGCTGATAGCCGCGGCTCGTGCCCATCTCTGGAGCTCATTTAGGCGGTGCTCTGAATCCCCTCTCCTTGCCCGCCGCGAAACAAAGAGGGAAGAAAAAGTCTCTTGCCTCTTCGGCAGCTGCAGACTTTTTCCCGGTCTCCCTCCCAGCCAGCTGTGGTGCGCTAACCCCTTCAGGCTGTGTTCACACCGCCAACCCCAGTCCTCTCCCTGCGATCCGACCGAAGCCCGAGCCTCAGCTCCCAGCCCCCACCCGCCCCGACGGGTAAGCAGACAAGCCTCTCAGTCTGGTGAGTGCTGCTCGGCGCCGATCCTCCGTGCGGGAATCTCTCCGCTTTGCCCTCCACACCCCTGTGGCTGCGCTCTCCTCCGTGGCTCCGAAGCTTCCAAACCTCTCCGCCACCCACAGTCTCCACCCGCGTAGGGGCTTCCTAGTGTGTGGAAACCTTTCCTCCTTCACGGCTCCCTCCCACTGGTGCAGGTCCCATCCCTATTCTTTTGTCTCTGTTGTTTCTTTTTTCTTTTACCCTACCCAGGTACGTGGGGAGTTTCTTGCCTTTTGGGAGGTCTTACGTCTTCTGCCAGCGTTCAGTGGGTGTTCTGTAGGAGCAGTTCCACGTGTACATGTATTTCTAATGTATCTGTGGAAAGGAAGGTGATCTCCACTTCTTACTCTTCCGCCATCTTTCCCTATCCTCTTAATTTTTAATTAGATATTATTCTAATTCATTTGTAGGAGTTCTTTATGTATTCTAGATATGAATATATTATAGTATATAGATATCTAATATATATTGCAAATATCTGCTTCCATTCCATCAATTATCTTTTACCTTTGCAATTTGTAGTTCTTTTCATAAAGAAATTTTGCCTTTTCATTTAGTCAAATGCATTCAGAACATTTACCAAGATAGACCATATTATGGCTATTAAACAAGTCTCACTACATTTAAAGGGGTTCAAGTCATACAAAGATGGTTCTCTTTAACACATTGGAGTTAAATTAGAAATAAATAACATACAATGGAATATTAGTCATAAAAAGAAACGAAATTGAGTTATTTGTAGCAAGGTGGATGGACCTAGAGACTGTCATACAGAGTGAAGTAAGTCAGAAAGAGAAAAACGAATACTGTATACTAACACATATATATGGAATCTAAAAAAAAAAGAAAGAAAAAGTGTTCTGAAGATCCTAGGGGCAGGACAGGAATAAAGACACAGACATAGAGAATGGACTTGAGGACACGGCGAGGGGGAAGGGTAAGCTGGGACGAAGTGAGAGAGTGCCATGGACATATATACACTACCACGTGTAAAATAGATGACTAGTGGGAAGCAACCGCATAGCACAGAGAGATCAGCTTGGTGCTTTGTGTCCACCTAGAGGGGTGGGATAGGGAGGGTGAGAGGGAGACACAAGAGGGAGGAGATATGGGGATGTATGTATATGTATAGCTGATTCACTTTGTAATACAGCAGAAACTAACACACCAGTGTAAAGCAATTATACTCCAATAAAGATGTTAAAAAATAAATTAAAAAACAACAACAAAAATGAAAGGAATAACAGAATGATACTATTTTTCTTTTTAACCTGTTAAAGTATCTTTATTTTCTAATATTGAACTATCCTTTCATTCCTGGGTAAACACTGTTCAAATTACAGTATTCTTTTATTTCTATTCTATACTTTTCTTCTTCTTATATTTAGTATGTGTTCTCTTACCTGAATAAAATGAGTTGGATAGTTTATAATCTTTTTCTACATTCTAAAATAGTTGATATCAGATAGGATATTTCAAAGAATATTGATTCCTTGAAAATTTGGTAGAAATTCTCTATAAAACTATTTGGACATGGGGACATATTATTTGGGAGTGGTGTTGATTAGATCCTCAACTTCTATTAAGTTTTCTTACTTTTCAGGCAGTTTTTATATTTTATATTTTTCTATAAAATTATACTTTTAGCCTAATTTTTAGAATAATTGTCATTTTACATAATGCCCTTATTATTCAATTTCCTCTATATCAATACAACAACAATAATAATAGCTATATTTATATGGTCACTCTTTTAAGCAGTTTTGCATATAGTCCTTCTGTAAGTTATTTGTTCCTTCTGTTTTTCTTCTGTAGACTTTTCAAAATATTTTCTCTTCATTGGTGTTTTTAAAGAAATAGATATGGTTTATTGATCAAATGTCCTTTTTCTATTTTAGTAATTTTTGCTTCAACATTACTATTTCTTTCATTTTGCTGTTTTCAGTTTCTTGGTATCAATACATTTTTTCCTATCTTCTAAAAATGAATTTATCTAAGGCTACAAACATTTCCTCTGACTAAAGTTCCAGTTGCAACAAAAAAGCTTTCTGTACAGTCTTCTCATTTTCATTCATTTCTAAATACAGTATACTTTAACTTCTGTTTAAATTTCCTTTTTAACCTGAGTTATTTTAAAGTGTTTTCTTTTTCATTTTTCCATGTATATTTACTACTTTCATGACATAAAATCATTGAGCATGACCTATTTGATATGAGTGTTTTGGAATTCATCAAGATTCCTTTTCTCACTGTAATAGCATTTTAGTTATCTCCCCAACATCTATTCCACTCCTTCCTCACTGTATAGCATTCGTGAGGTTTGGTTGAAACTGGCTTCACCTCCATTCCAGGAATGGAGTAGGAATAGGCTTTGACTGGTCTAAGACAATCAGGGTAATCTCCCCTTTGTCACTATATTGGTTCAGGTAACCCTAGGCTGATACAGTCAGTGTCTTATCTTCCTCTGAACATATGAATCAGTTCAAGAATGGTGCAGGCAACTTTCCTCTCTAGGATGTTTTCTGGAAATCTCCTTAAATATACATAGTCTCTTGCTCTTGATTGTGTGGTATGCTTCTACCAGGAAAGTTAACCTGAAGACAAAAAAAGGGATTGCTGAGAGAATTACACAAAATCAGAGTCTGATCAAACCCTACAGGAGTCCTTATTTATCTATTAACTTTATTTCCTTAGATATAAATTCTTCCTTTGTTAGACTTGATTTCTTCTTAAATGATACTGGATTTATTTAAATATTTATTGAATATAGTCATCTTTGCAGTTGAGATTTCCTGTTTTGTGGTCCACTTAGAGAGGAAGAGTAAACAAGAACTGCTGTCTTTTTTGGTTTATCACACTGCTTCCAGTGAGAATTGGTAAGGAATGGGGCATTCCTCTGTGTCATCTTCAGAGGTCGCTCTTCTAAGTGTTCTTTCTGAGTATCACCCACCACTCGGGACACTGTCACTAAAATATAAGCTTCCATACTCACCATTTCTACTTAGAGCAATGAGATTCCCCATTATTACTGCCTAGCCCAAGATGGAGAAGAACTACATGTGTGTTTCTCCCCAGGTTTCCCCCTAAAACACCCAACTAATCACTCTGTCGTTTGTCCCTAAGCCTCTTCCTTCTCTCAACATAGATCACTCTTGATTCTTCTTCTATATTTCATAGTAATATTTTCCCACAAGTGGACTGGGCTATTTCAAATTTGTCGGCACCAATCCATCTATTAACCCCTACATGTTCTTTTTCTATCAATTTCACAGTAGATGATGGTAGCAGATAATGTTGGCTTCCTACTCAAAATCAGTTATGCCACTCTTCTCCACTAGCAGGGTCTGAGTTTTGTTCAAGTGTCTACTCTCTTTGTGTCACACTGTACTCAGGGAAGTTGACCCTATTCCTAGATCAGTTTAGCCAGTCCTTTTCCTATTGGAATAGGAATGGCAGTCCTATTCCTCTTGCCTGTGGGCATGTGACCTTCTGGGCAATGACACACAAGGTGAGGTCTAAACGTTTTCTCTCTTTTAGAAAGGTACACTCTCTTTTCTTCTTTGGACATTATCATATTCAAATGAGATGGCTGATGCAACAGCGGCCATCTTGTGACCAGCCCGAGGATGATGGAGCAGAGTAATGAAAAGAACCTGGGATTTGGATGATGTCATTGAGCAACTCTAGCTTACAGCAATTCTATCTTATAGCCTGTGGCTGACCTTCCCAGGACTTCCTGCTATCTGAGACAATAAATATCCTCATTGAATCAGTCAGCTAGGTCCGACTTGGTAACTGAAACAATTACTTTGCTGCTTGCTTTTTACTTAAACTGTTAAATCTCAGGCTTCATTCTCCTTTTGCACAGCATAAGTTCTGTTGATCTCACCATTGAAAGCTTCCTCCTTTGTCTTCGAGGAGACCATACACTCTAAGTGTTCTTCCTACATCTCATGACATTTCTTCTCTGACTCTCCTCCAGCCTCCTACCTGTGGCCATGTCATACAAAGCATAATCCCTGACTTTCTGCTCTGCTTCCCCTGCATGTTCATCTATTCTCATGGCCTAATCTCTCAACTCTGAGATGAGAATGCTAACACCACAACCCAGGACTCTGCTCAGTTTTAGTTCCACATCTTCCACTGTTTGCTGGACAGTTCTGTCTCAATGTTCCATGGCCATCTCAATATTGACATAGCCACAAGCAAGTTTATAATCTTTCTCAAAGTCCGGCAATGCCACAGACTCTGTATCTCTCTCAGTGCTATCAGTATTCTCCCAGGCTGAAAACTTAAAGTCATTTTTTTATTGTGCTGTCCTCCATTCCCTATAAAGATAGGCAGTCACCAGGCATGAAGAGCCCTCTCAGACTGTCTGTCATCCCTTTTAGACTGCCCTCCTGCCTCTACTCCCATGGGTGTTAATGGACTTGCAATATTTGTGCAAGAAGATCTGCCTCCTCTCCACTGTTCATTGGCCCAGAGATGGAAACCGGACTTAAGCTATGGTTCCAATTATGATTCATCCATGGGAAATAGGAACTGAATCACTCCCTTTCTGGGTGCCTAGACTGAAATTTGGGAGTGGTCAACGACCAGGTTTTCTACCATATGGGTGGGAGAAGTTGAGGAATCTTACTGAAGAGAGAAAGGAAAAATAAGAATTAGCAAATACAGAGAGAGGAGCAGAAATAAGAAATGGAGAAAATCTGTGATGGAGTTCAAAACTTGGTCCCAATTGTTTCTGAGACCTAATTCCAGTCCTCACCTTGATGTCTGTAAGATATCTCCAAATCCTTACAATAAAATACCTTTTTAATAAACTAGGTTTCATTTACCCTTGATTAAAAAAAGATATATTTTTAAGAAAATCTTATTGATCTTTTCTTTGAAATATTGGTTATTATATTTCTATTATCCAAACACCTACTCCAGGCTCTCATCCCCTAAACCTCTACAAGAGTTGGTTCTTAACTGAGTTCCCTGCCTCTAATATCTTTCCTGCTCAATATGTCCTGTGGTCCAATTCAAGGTTAACCTTGTAAAATATTGCTTTGCATATGCCATCCTCTTTTTCAAAACTCTTCCACGGATTCCTATTGCTTATGTAATGCATACAACTCAGTGTTTACTATGGTAGATAGCTATGCAAGGTCTTTGACAATGTAGTCCATACTGCTTTCAAACTTCTGCTACTTTTGATAAATGTGAATCCTCTGGTTCAACTAACTTTGTCTTCTAATTTTTTCCTGAACATGCTATGAAAAATCTGATAACTATGCCTTTACTTACATTGTTTTTCCTTTCCAAAAGTCTTTCATCCTTCTATTTTGCTTTTTAATGAATATCCTTTCTTTAATGCAGAATTTGTCTTTTGGGGGAATTTCTTTGGAGTGGTAGAGTGCAATATTTGTTCATGATTTTCCTTCCTTACACAACTTTGCCAAGCTCATTGTTAAAGACATATATTTCCCCACTCCACTTATTTTGGGCTTGCTTAGCCTTGTGAGATATATTGCCAATGGAATATGAGCAAACTTGACAGTGTTTATTCCGATTTAAACTTTTAAGAGGTATGGAGTTTCCCCAGCCCCCTTTTTTTTTCGCACACACACACTGTATTTTATTTTTACAAGAGATAAATAAACTGACACCAAGCATTGTAAATGGATGACCACAACAAAAGCAACAATGATTGCAATTACCAAACACGAAACACACTCATACTATGTCATAATATTGACATTCAGTCCAGTACTGTAACAGCTCCTTTACTTTGCAGTGAAAATTGATTTGTATATTTTTTGCCTCTGAATCCTTGTGGGATTTTGTTTTTTTAAGAAATTCACGTTCTTTATTTATTTATTTATTTATTTATTTATTTATTTATTTATTTATTATTTATGACTGTGTTGAGTCTTCGCTTCTGTGCAAGGGCTTTCTCTAGTTGCGGCAAGTGGGGACCACTCTTCATGGCGGTGGGATTTTTTTTTTTTTTATTCAGAGAGTCACAAAAATTATAATCATCCTCATCAGTTCACTCAGTCCCATGTAATTAATTTTTTTATCTTGATCTTTTGTTAGCACTTTTATGAATTAATCAGTGTTCCATTAGAGTTCTGAAAATGCTTATTCATTCAGTTCAGCAGTATAGTCAATTACCAGAAACATGTACTTGTCAGAGTCTTTTCCATGAATTCCTTGAAGATGAAACCCTTTTATAGGAACATTTTTGCAAAAGCATCAGAGTACACCCAAAACTGTCTGTAAATGACAAAAGACTTAAAAATGACCACAGTTAAAGATTTGATGAAAGTTCATAATAATGCAATTGACAAGGAAATTTAGTTATTTCTGAGATATACATTTTACAGTAAAAACTAGAATTAAGACTCATAACATTATACCAGAATATATAAGATTTTTAGAAATTTCATGTAATGTCTGAAACATTTATGTTAACATATTTCCAAACAAATAACCCAAAGAAAGTTTAGTATTAGTTGTTTTGTTTGTTTGTTTGTTTGTTTATACTGCAGGTTCTTATTAGTCATCAATTTCTACACTTCAGTGTATATGTGTCAATCCCAAACGCCCAATTCAGCACATCACCATCCCCATCCCACCATGGTTTTCCTCTCTTGGTGTCCATACGTTTGTTCTCTACATCTGTGTCTCAACCTCTGCCCTGCAAACCAGTTCATCTGTACCATTTTTCTAGGTTCCATATACATGCATTAATATACGATATTTGTTTTTCTAATTCTGACTTACTTCACTCTATATGACAGTCTCTAGATCCATCCACATCTCAACAAATGACTCAATTTCGTTCCTTTTTATGGCTGAGTAATATTCCATTGTATATATGTACCACAACTTCTTTATCCATTCATCTGTCAATGGGCATTTAGGTTGCTTCCATGACCTGGCTATTGTAAATAGTGCTGCAATGAACATTGGGGTGCATGTGTCTTTTTGAATTATGGTTTTCTCTGGGTATATGCCCAGTAGTGAGATTGCTGGATCATATGGTAATTCTATTTTTAGTTTTTTAAGGAGCCTCCATACTGTTCTCCGTAGTGGCTGTATCAATTTACATTCCCACCAACAGTGCAAGAGGGTTCCCTTTTCTCCACACCCTCTCCAGCATTTGTTCTTTGTAGATTTTCTGATGATGCCCATTCTAACTGGTGTGAGGTGATACCTCATTGTAGTTTTGATTTGCATTTCTCTAATAATTAGTGATGTTGAGCAGCTTTTCATGTGCTTCTTGGCCATCTGTATGTCACTTTGGAGAAATGTCTATTTAGGTCCTCTGCCCATTTTTGGATTGGGTTGTTTGTTTCTTTAATATTGAGCTGCATGAGCTGTTTATATATTTTGGAGATTAATCCTTTGTCCATTGATTCATTTGCAAATATTTTCTCCCATTCTGAGGTTTGTCTATTTGTCTTGTTGATGGTTTCCTTTGCTGTGCAAAAGCTTTGAAGTTTCATTAGGTCCCATTTGTTTATTTTTGTTTTTATTTCCATTACTCTAGGAGGTGGATCAAAAAAGACGTTGCTGTGATTTATGTCAAAGAATGTTTCTTCCTATGTTTTCCTCTAAAAGTTTTATAGTGTCCGGGCTTACATTTAGGTCTCAAATCCATGTTGAGTTTAATTTTGTGTATGGTGTTAGGGAGTGTTCTAATTTCATTCTTTACATGTAGCTGTCCAGTTTTCCCAGCACTTCTTATTGAAGAGACTGTCTTTTCTCCATTTTGTATCTTTGCCTACTTTGTCATAGATTAATTGACCATAGGTGTGTGGGTTTATCTCTGGGCTTTCTATCTTGTTCCATTGATCTATGTTTCTGTTTTTGTGCCAGTACCATATTGTCTTGATTACTGTAGCTTTGTAGTATAGTCTGAAGTCAGGGAGTCTGATTCCTCCAGCTCCGTTTTTTTCCCTCAAGACTGCTTTGGCTATTTGAGGATTTGGGGTCTCCATAAAAATTTTAAGATGATTTGTTCTAGCTCCATAAAAAATGCCATTGGTAGTTTGATAGGGATTGCATTGAATCTGTAGATTGCTTTGGGTAGTATAGTCATTTTCACAAGATTGATTCTTCCAATCCAAGAACATGGTATATCTCTCCACCTGTTGGTATCATCTTTAATTTATTTCATCAGTGTCTTATAGTTTTCTGCATAAAGGTCTTTTGTCTCCCTAGGTAGGTTTATTCCTAGGTATTTTATTCTTTTTGTTGCAATGGTAAATGGGAGTGTTTCCATAATTTCTCTTTCAGGTTTCTCATCATTAGTGTATAGGAATGCAAGAGATTTCTGTGCATTAATTTAGTATCCTGCAACTTTACCAAATTCATTGATTAGGTCTAGTAGTTTTCTGGTGACATTTTTAGGATTCTCTATGTATAGTACGATGTCATCTGCAAACAGTGACAGCTTTACTTCTTCTTTTCCAATTTGGATTCCTTTTATTTCTTTTTCTTCTCTGATTGCTGTGGCTATGACTTCCAAAACTATGTTGAATAATAGTGATGAGAGTGGACATCCTTGTCTTGTTCCTGATCTTAGAGGAAATGCTTTCAGTTTTTCACCATTGAGAATGATGTTTGCTGTGGGTTTGTTGTATATGGCCTTTATTATGTTGAGGTAGGTTCCCTCTATGCCCACTTTCCAGAGAATTTTTATCATAAATCGGTGTTGAATTTTGTCAAAAGCTTTTTCTACATCTATTGAGATGATCATATGGCTTTTATTCTTCAATTTGTTAATATGGTGTATCACATTGTTTGATTTGCGTAAATTGAAGAATCCTTGCATACCTGGGACAAATCCCACTTGATCATAATGTATGATCCTTTTAATGTGTTGATGGATTCTGTTTGCTCGTATTTTGTTGAGGATTTTTGCATCTATATTCATCAGTGATATTGGTCTGTAATTTTCTTTTTTTTGCAGTATCTTTGTCTGGTTTTGGTATCAGGGTGATGGTGGCCTCATAGAATGAGTTTGGGAGTGTTCCTTCCTCTGCAAATTTTTGGAAGAGTTTGAGAAGGATGGGTGTTAGCTCTTCTCTAAATGTTTGATAGAATTCACCTGTGAAGCCATCTGGTCCTGGACTTCTGTTTGTTGGAAGATTTTTAATCACAGTTTCAATTTCATTACTTGTGGTTGGTCTGTTCATATTTTCTGTTTCTTCCTGGTTCAGTCTTGGGAGGTTATACCTTTCTAAGAATTTGTCCATTTCTTCCAGGTTGTCCATTTTTTTGGCATAGAGTTGCTTGTAGTAGTCTCTTAGGATGCTTTGTATTTCTGTGATGTCTGTTGTAACTTCTCCTTTTTCATTTATAATTTTATTGATTTGAGTCCTCTCCCTCTTTTTCTTGATGAGTCTGGCTAATGGCTTATCAATTTTGTTTATCTTCTCAAAGAACCAGCTTTTAGATTTATTGATCTTTGCTATTGCTTCCTTTGTTTCTATTTCATTTATTTCTGCTCTGATCTTTATGATTTCTTTCCTTCTACTAATTTTGGGTTTTGTTTGTTCTTCTTTCTCTAGGTCTTTTAGGTGTAAGGGTAGATTGTTTACTTGAGATTTTTCTTGTTTCTTGAGGTAGGCTTGTATAGCTGTACTTCCCTCTTAGAACTGCTTTTGCTGCATCCCATAGGTTTTGGATCATCGTGTTTTCTTTGTCATTTGTCTCTAGGTATTTTTTTATTTCCTCTTTGATTTCTTCAATGATCTCTTGGTTATTTAGTAACGTATTGTTTAACCTCCATGTGTTTGTGTTTTTAACGTTTTTTTTCCCTGTAATTCATTTTGAATCTCATAGTGTTGTGGTCAGAAAAGATGATTGATATGATTTCAATTTTCTTAAATTTACTGGCGCTTGATTTGTGACCCAAGATGTGATCTATCCTGGAGAATGTTCCATGCGCACTTGAGAAGAAAGTGTAATCTGCTGTTCTTGTATGGAATGTCCTATAAATATCAACAAATCTATCTGGTCTATTGTGTCATTTAAAGCTTCTGTTGCCTTATTTACTTTCATTTTGGGTGATCTGTCCATTGGTGTAAGTGAGGTGTTAAAGTCCTCCACTATTATTGTGTTACTGTCAATTTCCTCTTCTATAGCTGTTAGCAGTTACCTTATGTATTGAGGTGCTCCTATGTTGGGTGCATATATATTTATAATTGTTATATCTTCTTCTTGGAGTGATCCCTTGATCATTATGTAGTGTCCTTCCTTGTCTCTTGTAACATTCTTTATTTTAAAGTCTATTTTATCTGATATGAGTATAGTTACTCCAGCTTTCTTTTGATTTCCATTTGCATGGAATATCTTTTTCCATCCCCTCACTTTCAGTCTATATGTGTCCCTAGGTCTGAAGTGGGTCTCTTGTAGACAGCATATATATATGGTTCTTGTTTTTGTATCCATTCAGCAAGCCTGTGTCTTTTGGTTGGTGCATTTAATCCATTCATGTTTAAGGTAATTATCAATATGTATGTTCCTATTACCATTTTCTTAATTGTTTTGGGTTTGTTTTTGTAGGTTCTTTTCTTCTCTTGTGTTTCCCACTTAGAGAAGTTCCTTTAGCATTTGTTGTAGAGCTGGTTTGGTGGTGCTGAATTCTCTTAGCTTTTGCTTGTCTGTAAAGCTTTTGATTTCTCCATTGAATGTGAATGAGATCCTTGCCAGGTAGAGTAATCTTGGTTGTAGGTTCTTCCCTTTCATGGCTTTAAGTATATCATGCCACTCCCTTCTGGCTTGTAGAGTTTCTGCTGAGAAATCAGCTGTTAACCTTATGGGAGTTCCCTTGTATGTTATTTGTCATTTTTCCCTTGCTGCTTTCAATACGTTTTTTTTGTCTTTAATTTTTGCCAATTTGATTACTATGTGTCTCGGCGTGTTTCTCCTTGGGTTTTTCCTGTATGGGACTCACTGCGCTTCCTGGACTTGGGTGGCTATTTCCTTTCCATGTTAGGGAAGTTTTTGACTATTATGTCTTCAAATATTTTCTTGGGTCCTTTCCCTCTCTCTTCTCCTTCTGGGACCCCTATAATGCGAATATTGTTGCATTTAATGTTGTTCCAGAGGTCTCTTAGGCTGTCTTCATTTCTTTTCATTCTTTTTTCTTTAGTTTGTTCTGCAGCAGTGAATTCCACCATTCTGTCTTCCAGGTCACTTTTCCATTCTTCTGCCTCAGTTATTCTGCGATTGATTCCTTCTAGGGTATTTTTCATTTCAGTTATCGTATTGTTCATCTCTGTTTGTTTGTTCTGTAATTCTTCTAGGCCTTTGCTAAACATTTCTTGCATCTTCTCGATCTTTGCCTCCATTCTTTTTCCAAGGTCCTGGATCATCTTCACTATCATTATTTTGAATTCTTTTTCTGGAAGGTTGCCTATCTCCACTTCATTTAGTTGTTTCTCTGGGGTTTTACCTTGTTCCTTCATCTGGTACATAGCCCTATGCCTTTTCATCTTGTCTATCTTTCTGTGAATGTGTTTTTTTCCCCACAGGCTGCAGGATTGTAGTTCTTCTTGCTTCTGCTGTCTGCCCTCTGGTGGATGAGGCTATCTAAGAGGCTTGATGGGAGGGACTGGTAATGGGTAGAGCTGAGTGTTACTCTGGTGGGCAGAGCTCAGTTAAAGTTTAATCCACTTGACTGTTGATGGGTGGGGCTGAGTTCCCTCCCTGTTGGCTGTTTGGCCTGAGGCAACCCAACACTGGAGCCTACCTGGGCTCTTTGGTGGGGCTAATGACAGACTCTGGGAGGGCTCATGCCAAGGACTACTTCCCAGAACTTCTGCTGCCAGTGTCCTTGTCCCCACGGTGAGCCACAGCCACCCCTCTCGCCTCTGCAGGAGACCCTCCAACACTAGCAGGTAGGTCTGGTTCATTCTCCCCTGTGGTCACTGCTCCTTCCTCTGGGTGCCGATGTGCACACTACTTTGTGTGTGCCCTCCAAGAATGGAGTCTCTGTTTCCCCCAGTCCTGTCCAAGTCCTGCAGTCAATTCCAACTAGGCTTCAAAGTCTGATTCTCTAGGAATTCCTCCTCCTGTTGCTGGACCCCCAAGTAGGGAAGCCTGACGTGGGGCTCAGAACCTTCACTCCAGTGAGTGGACTTCTGTGGTATAAGTGTTTTCCATTCTATGAATCACCCACCCACCAGTTATGGGATTTGAGTTTTCTGGGATTGTGCCCCACCTAAGGTCTCATTGTGGCTTCTCCTTTGTCTTCAGATGTGGGGTATCTTTTTTGGTGAGTTCCAGTGTCTTGCTGTTGATGATTGTCCAGCAGCTAGTTGTGATTGTGGTGTTCTTGCAAGAGGGAGTGAGAGCTCATCCTTCTACTCCGCCATCCTGGTTCCTCCTCTCCCCAGCCCTTTTTGATCTTCAAATCTTTGTCATCAAAAAAGCGTGAAAATGAAAGTCCATAGAGCATACCCTACTCCAAACTGAAGCCTGAAATATAGCTCAATCCAGCTGAGTCTAGCTAAGTTCCACTGGACCAGAGTTTGCGTTAAAACTCATAAACAAGAACAAATATTTGCTGTTTGGAGTCACTGCGATTGTGGCAGTTCCTTGTTACACAGCACTATCACAGAAAAAAATCTAATATGTTGGGTCAATTTTTTCTTTCAACTTCTAGAACATTAGTTTTCTTTATTACTGTTTTGTATTTAGAAAATGGTGTCTTCTTTTGGGGACATTTTTGGGTGTTCATAATAATAATTATCAAGTATATTTTATGTGTGAGGCACTACACTAGATAATTTAAATATTTATATCATTTAATTCTCCCCAAAAACCTAGGAAGTGGGCATGAGTATTTCCATAAATTGAGGTGACTGAAAAAGTTAACTTCCCCCAAACTGCACAGATGGTTAATGAAAGAGGCAGGATTCAAATGCAAGACTGTCTGGATCCAAAATCCATGTTCTATATGCCTTTTCAACTTGGAAGTCTCTGCCAGTTTTTCTAAAAGGTAAAAATCATTAGAGGTACCTTGTCAATTTTATACAACCAAGAGACCACCAAAAGCATACTGAATTTGCAACCTTGCTAAATAAGTGAGTCTATTTTTCTAATTTATAGGTGAGGAAACTGGAACACATAGGGGCAGGATTTCTCTGATAGCAAGTCCTCAACTCCTATAATCTCTGTTGTAGGGATACTCTAAGCCAGTCATACTTTGCCTCACTCAATTCTGAGCTCTTTCAAAGAGAAAGCAAAATCTGTTCACCCATGTGTTTTAAACCTCCATCTCCATCAATATAAAAAGCTTTACTTTTCTGGGGGTACTAAAAACAATTTAACCAGACCCTAATCTACTGGGATATTATTAGAGCCTAACTGACCTGGGGGAATTTCAATTCCAGCTTACTCAATCCTGTCCCACTTAAGAGTGGAGGAAAAAAAGTGAGAAGCACTTGTGAGAAGCATTCACAGCCCAGAGGCTCAGGCTCACTAAAAGACTGAGACCTAATCATAGGACTGTAGAATGCTTCCCCTCCCCCTACATTTTATCACCACATTACTAAAAACCTATTTACAGTAATTCCTTTTACACACTACATCATTTCTGGCTATCAGGAAAAAAATTACAAGGCATAACAAAGGGGAAAAACATAATTTGAAGAGACAGAGCAAGCATCAGAACCAGACATGTCAGGGATGTTACCAGACTAGGAATTTGAAATAACTATGATTAATATATTAAGGGTATACTCCAATATTGTAATACAATAGTGTATTAATCACTTAAGTCTAGCATAAAGGTTATAGGACAGAAGTTTTAAAAATAACTGTATCTTCAGTACCTTGTTAATGGATATACAATATAAAAAGATATAAATTAGACATCAAAAACGAGATGTGTTGGGGGGCAGTAAATGGGGATAATTTTGTATGCAATCACAGTTATCAGCATAAAATAGACTTATACCTATAAGATGTTTTATGTAAGCCTCATGGTAACCACATAGCAAAAACTTACAATAGATATACAAAAGATAAAAAGAAGAGATTCAAAGCATATCACTACAGAAAATCATCACTTCACAAAGGAAGACAGCAAGAGAGGAACAAAGGAATTACAAAAGAGCCAGAAAACAATGAATGGAATACCATTAGTAAGTTTTGACTTATCAATAAATACTTTAAATGTAAAAGAATTAAATTCTCCCATCAAAAGACTTAGATTGGCTGAATGGATTTTTTTAAAAAAGGCCCAACTATATACAGCCTGTAAGAGACTCACTTCAATTTTAAGGACACACATAGGCTCAAAGTGAAAGGATGGAAAAAGATTCTGTGTGCAAAAGAGAGCAGGCATAGTGATATTCATATCAGACAGAATAGACTAAGTCAAAAACTGTATCAAGAAACAAAGAAGGTCACTATATGATGATAAATGGGTTACTTCATCAAGAGAATATGACAATTGTAAATATTCATGTATCCAACATTGGAGCCCCTAAATATATTAAGCAAAAATTAACAGATCTCAAGGGAGAAATAGACAACAATATAATAATAGTAGAGGACTTCAATACCCCACTTTCAACAATGGATAGATTATCTGGACTGAAAATCAAGAAGGAAACATGGGACTTGAACTACACTTTATATCAAATGGATCTAACAGATGTATACAGAACATTCCACCCACCAGCAGCAGAATACACATTCTTAACAAGCGCACATGGAAGATTTGCCAGGATAGGTCATATGTTACATCACAAAATAAATCTTAGCAAATTTTAAAAGACTGACATAATACCAAATATCTTTTCTTACCACAAAAGCATGAAACTAGAAATCAATAACAGAAGGAAAACAGGAAACTTCACAAATACATGGAAACTAAATAATATTTTCCTAAACAAATAATGGGTTAAAAAAGAAATCAAAAGGAAAATTTTAAAGTCTTGAAACAAATGAAAAAAGAAATACAACATAGCAAACTACTGGTATATATTCACAAGAGGAGATTTAGTGAAACTGTATATATTGAAGAATGATACCTCTAACTACTTCCCACATCAGCCTTCAAGAAAACACTGGAGTCAGGTAGACCTCTCCTGGTCAGCTGATTGCAAGATTCCACACCTGGAAAACAGACCAGGCCAAGAGTAAAACAAAACAAAAACAAAAACAAAGAAACTTCCAAATATGACTGGTAAGGTCTCCTAAGGAGACACCCCAGCCAAGTCAATCAACACCATAGCCTACCTGAAGACTACACACCCCATTCCTTCACACACACACACAGAACATCCAGTCAGTCACTAAAAAGTAATTTCTTCTTAAATACAAGCCAAGAATGCCATTCACAGGACATTTGATAAAAAGCCCAAACAACAAGCAGAAAAAAGAAATTAGAAAGAAAGAGAAGCAATGCAAGAATAAAACTGAGGGGAAGTGTGGGAATATGATTGATATTCTCAGAGAACTAACAGAAGATATTTTATCCATTAAACAAGAAGAGGAAACCATAAAAAAGTGGTTTTGAAAAAAAAAATGTTCCTGGAAGTTACAAATATGATAGAAATAGAAAAAATTTAATAAAAAGAATTAGAGTGGAGGAAATATCCCAGGAAGTAGAATAAATATATACATAAATGAACAAAAAAGAAAATAGAAAGGGATATTTTGAAGAAAAATAAAGGGTCAATTCAGGCAGTCCAACATCCAAGTAATAGACATTTCAGAAAGAGAGAACACAGAAAGTGGAAGGGAAGAAATTATTTAAAAAACAATCAAGAGGAATTCCCTAGAACTGATGGATATGACCATCCAGATTGAGAAAACTACCATGAATCCAGCATGTTAAAAATTGACCACAAAAATATCACATCATTGTGAAATTTTGAACACTCGTGACATTGTAGATCCTAAAATTATCTAGAAATAAAAAGTGGGTCAAATACAAAGGATCAGGAACTAAAGTAGCACCACTCCTTTCAACAACACTTGAGTTGTTGAGTTTAAAAATCCTAAGGGAATCATATGTTTAACCTAGAATTCTAAACTTACACTATGAATTGAGCGTGGTGGGAGCTTCCACGCTATTATTGTTTCAAGGGAAGAAAGTGTGTTTTAAAAGCTGGATTGATCAGCTAGGCAAACACTGCTGCAGATCAAATGAGAAGGGAACTTACTGACCATTGGATTTAGAAATGTAGCGGTCAATGGTCACAACTGGAATAGGCAAAAGTCTGACTGGAGGGGTGGAAGGAAGGAAGGATGAATGGATAAAGAAGATGTGGTGTACATATGACCCAGCTATCCCACTCCTGGGCATATATCCAGAGAAAACTCTAATTCAAAAAGATACATGCACCCCAATGTTCATAGCAGCACTATTTACAATAGCCAAGACATGGAAACAACCTAAATGGCCATCAAAAGATGAATGGATAAAGAAGATGTGGTACATATATACAATGGAATACTACTCAGCCATAAAAAAGAATGAAATAATGCCATTTGTAGGAACATGGATGGACCTAGAGATTATCATACTAAGTGAAGTAAGTCAGACAGAGAAAGAAAAATGCCATATGATATCACTTATAGGTGGAATCTAAAAAATGACACAAATAACTTATTTACAAAGCAGAAATGGACTCAGACATAGAAAACAAACTTATGGTTACCAAAGGGGAAGGGGGGTGGGGGAGGGATAAATTAGGAGTATGGAATTAGCAGATACACACTACCATATATAAAATAGATAAACAACAAGGTCTTACTATATAGTTCCCTACAGGGAACTATATTCAATATCTTATAATAACATATGATGGAAAAGAATATGAAAAAGAATATGTGTGTGTGTGTGTGTGTGTGTATAAGTGAATCACTTTACTATACATCAGAAACAAACAGGACATTTTAAATCAACTATACTTCAATTTTAAAAATAGATCTTATAGTTATTACAAAAGGAAAAAGAGGGTGTGGTGTATATATATAATGGAATACTACTCAGCCATAATAAAGAATGAAATGTTCCCATTTGCAACAACATGGATGGACCTGAAGGGTATTATGCTTAGTGAAAGAAGTCAGACAGAGAAGGAAAAATCCTGTGTATTATCACTTATATGTGGAATCTAAAAACTAAAACAAATAAATGAATATAACAAAACAGAAACAGACTCATGGATATACAGAACAAACTAGTGGTTACCAGTGGGGAGAGGAGATGGGGGAAGGGCATGATAGGGGTAGGGGATTAAGAGGTACAAACTACTATGTATAAAATAAATAAGCTACAAGGATTTATTGTACAGCACAGGGAATATAGTCAATATTTTATAATAACTTTAAATGGAGTATAATATATAAATATATAAATATATTTAATCACTATGTTGTATACCTGAAACTAATATAATATTGTAAATCAACTACACTCCAACACAAGTAAATAAATAAATAAACAAAATAAAAATAAAAAGAAGGAACACCCACCTTACTTCTCATCACAGTGGTATAAAGAATGTGGGAAAGAAAATGGCTACCATCTGAGAAGCCTTCTGGAAGCACAGTGCCCTCAAGATTCCAGCGAGAGTCAGCAAATAAAGGAACACTCATTTGAGGGTGTAGAGGATTCTGCTGATGACTGAGTCCCAGAAGATGCAGTGAGGGGTGGAATAAAGGGTGAAAGGATTAGGGGGTGCCTAGAGCCAAATAGGCGAGAGCGTCCAGATGATCTTGGGAGAGTTGGAAGTCGTGTTTCGTATGGTGGCTAATGTGAGAAGGATAAAGGGCAAGACAGAACAGCCTGAAGGCCTCCAGAGCACCTTGGGGTGGTGAGGCTTTGAGAGCTGGGGATGAAGGCCTTGCCAGAGAGCCAGAAGCTCTGTGGTCCTCTCACCACTCCTGCCAATGGCAGAGCTCATGAAGGGACCACTCAGGACCCTTGGACACGTCTAATATCTCCTACTCTATATGACCGATAGAATTTTGTTGAGAGTAAAATGAGATACATGACATGAAGTCATTTTACAAACCTAGAGCATTATATATAAGATAACTAAGTTCATTTACTCCTTGCTGGTATTAATGAATGAATAGATTTGGCTTCTTAACAGTCATGCATTAACATTCTAAAGCTTGGAACCTGCCATCACAGTTCTGTTAAAAGCAACATGCATAGAACCAGCATGTTAGACCTGTGTGTGACCCCAGAAATGATCTAGCCCAGGCCTTCATTCAGGAATGGTGGGTTTCTTTTGAGAAGTTAAGGAAGGCATGCTTGGGCTGCAAACTCCTGATCCCTTACTCAATTCAAACAAAATCCTCAATCCCATTTGACTCTTCCTTTCATGTTCTTCCATCTCTTAGTGACATGTTTATATCAATTGCACCATGCATAAAATGAGGGAAATTGTATCAGTCTTTAAACACAGCTGTGCATTTATTCATTTTCCTTAAATCAACTCAAATCTTTCTTTGAGTCTCCATCTCCCTGAATTGGTGGACAATTAACTATTAGTTGCTATTGGGGTAATTCCTTTCCTAGAGGAAACCAGAAGCCATGAAGTGTCTTGACATCTGGAAAACAAGGGAAAGCCTTTCACCTCTAGAGCCTTATGGTTGCCCCTCACACCCTCATGTCCCAAACCCACTGGTCCCTCACAGTCTGGAAGCTCCATTTCAGAAGCTCTCAATTTGGGTGTGGAATTATTTGTCTAAGCAGCAAATTTGAGCTCAGGGCTCCATCTTTCTGAGAATTAAACAAAATTTTTTAAAAAATCCCACTCTTCTAGGAAAAGGCTGGCAGTGTTATAGCCATGGTAACCAGTAAACACCAGAACTGGTTTCAAACCTACTTGATTGATTAATGGCTGCTGGGTTCACTGAGCACATAGTCTCATACTTTGGGAGTCAGCCAATCAGTGGTGGACTCACTCCAGTGAATCCACCTCTAAAGCTGAGGTCAATCCACTCCCACCTCTGAAAACAACACAGCCCACAAACACCAGATCCCCATGTCAGACCAACAGTTTGCATCATCCAATGAGACCTTGCCTGACCAGCATTTCTCCCCTTAGAAAGTAAGCAGTAAATCAGGCTCTTTGGTTTCAGATATTGAAAGGTGTTCTCTACCCTCAAGTCTTTCTGGATGCACCTTATGCTAAGTGTTTCTTTCTCTCACCTCACTGCCTCAGGCTGTCTTTTCCAGACTGGAAAAGGCTCTCTCTCTCTCTCTCCTATCATTACCTTCTAGCAGAAGTTCCCAAATCAAATGTCCTAAGGAGGAAGAGACCGTGTCACACTGAGTAGAGTTCCCTCTGCCTATAGACATTCAAATTAAAAAATTTAATGACATTGTGTGCCCTAAAGACGTTTCTTGATGGATAGGGTTGGGAGTTCTGTTTTATATACACTTGCCTTCCCTAATTGCCCTTCAAAGGAACTTTGCATAATCTCTTCAATGAATTTAGGCTCCAACAAAGATGTGAAGATCCTTTAGCCTTGTTAAAAACATAAAAGTAAAAAATAAAGTAAAATCCCAGGAATTATCCAGGGCCTGGATACTTGCTTGAAATAGTAGAAGGATAAACACAAATTAATATTTTAATATATCACACAGCAATTGAGTCTTATTAATTCAGACTTAATGATAATTTAGACACATATCACGGATAAGCAAATATTTTAAGAAAAAGAATGTTCTTTAGCAAATCCAATTTGTATACAATTTATTTTCTGATTATAAATGATTCTTATTTATTCATTAAGGATTATTCTCATGGTCTCTATTATGGAGTCTTGTTGGCTCAGACAATGTTGTAAGTTTAATTTCTTTTTCATTTTAGAGATTCACCAAAATGGCCCATTTTTGCCTTATATATACGACTACAACTACATAAGCCTCAACCCTCTTATTTGTCTATGAAGCTTATAATTGTTACCTCACATAGCTCTATGAATATAAAACACAAATACAGCAAAATTTGCAAATACACTAAAACTTACTTTAAAATTTAGGTATTATGTATCATTAAAAAACATGTACTGGGAAGCTGTCATGTTTAGGGCACTATGCAAGACCCTGAGGATACAAAGAGATACCTGAAAATACCCATCTTCTAGGAATTTATAGCCTATTTGGGGAAAGAGCATCAGTCCAGGTCTGCAACTTTGAGTTGGGTGATCTGCTCTGGGGCCATGTAGATAACACCCAATAAGAATGAGTTCCTGATCCTGCATTTTCATGCCTGCACTCCGAATCTTCTTGTCTCTTCCTGCGTCCCAGTCTATCTCCTGGCCAGTTCCTGACTCTAGCCTCCCTGCAGTCTCACTCTGCCTGAGCACTTTCAGACCCCTTGGATCTGAAACTGAACGTGAACCTCAGGGACTCTGAGACTAACCTCCATCCCTCCTCAGCCAGTCCTACTTCAGGCTCTGTGTGACCCCACTTCTCTGAATAGTAACTCAACTGAAGGAGTCCTGTTCCTGCTGAGAATGCTCTCTGTCCCCTGGAAGAAAATCAGGCACATAATATACTTACAAATAAGGCTGAACCATAAGATAAAGTAATCCCAACTAAGAACCCCATGAGGGATCCACAGACAAGTGCAATAGATGCTCAAGGAGAGAGTGATCCCTGAGAGCTAGAAAAATCAGAAAAAGTCTCCAGAGGAAGCAGGATTTGAACTGAAATTTGTTAGGCATGAGGCACACTGAGAAAGCAGAAGGAAGTAATTACAGGGCAGGGAAAAAAGTCTGTGAGAGGAAACCATCAGCTAAAGAGCAGATTCTGCAAAATGATTGTTCAATTTACATTAATTTGCTCTTAGTTTGGATATCCTCATATGCACACCCTGAGACAAGGATTTGTGTGCCAATAGTTCATTTGATAAGTGCAGGAATTACTGATAAAGAGTAGGGAAGTAAGACAAGGGAAGGAAAACAGCCAATAAAGTTTATATCATAGAGCCAAATAATGCTGTGGGCAACTGGAGTTTAGGATATTAGAGTGAGGCAGCTGAGCTACACTAACTCCCATTGGCAGTGCCTAAGGGCTGCACCCAGAGGTGTTAATTCCCCTGAACTTCTGGCCAGCTTTAGATGTAGAGCAGTTTTCCCCTTGTGGAGAAAAACTCTCAGGCACAGAAACACAAGTCACTAGCAGTTGGAAGTTAGTTGGAAAGCACTGTATGAGGCCCTTGTCAAATGCTCAAAAAGCCCAAGTCTAGGATATTATTGTCTTTGTGGCATGGTATGCAATATGCAGGGGATGATGGCTTATGGTCCTTCCTTTACTATCAATCTGTTCCTTAATCTTTAGCTACACTAACTGCCTGAAGGCCAACAGTGCATCAATCACTGAAAAAGTTCTACTTTATTTAATCTTCACAGCACTAAGATGTAGCTACTGTTACATTACAATGTTAGTCATTTTACAAAAGAAACTGATGCTTAGAGAATTTAATTCATAGAATTTAAAAGAGAGAATTTGGGTTATAGAGTTAAGGAGATCCAGAAAAAGCATTTGAATCCGGGTAATTTTCAAAGAAAATTCAAATACTTAACAAAAAGATCTTGGAAAAATTAATCTGGCTTTTCCAGCTTTAGTATGTCATCTATTTATATTTAATTTTAGAGTCAAAATGTTGATTGAAATGGACATATTTTATCATTTATGTGCCTAATTTTAATAAGAAATTTTACATTTAATCCAAACTTGTGAAATCTAAATAAGAGATTTCGTTACTTGTAAATTACTATGAGAATGATTAGCATTAATTATTACTTTCAAAAATCAATGATAAAAGCATCATAGTGCCACACTAGTAAGCAACAATACTAAATTTTACCATAAAATACTAGAAACATGTTCTAAATGCCTAAATATATGTTATCATTAGGGATATGGGGATATATGTATACGTATAGCTGATTCACTTTGTTATACAGCAGAAACTAACACAGCATTGTAAAGTAATTGTATTCCAATAAAGATGTTTAAAAATAATAATAAAATAAAATTAAAAAATAACAGAATGAAGATTGAAAAAAATTAATGAATTTTTAACTCTAAAAAATTGTAACTGGATTTGTACTTAATATTTTTAAAGAAAATATTAAACATAAATAAATATATGCCTTTGTGGAGTTTATGTATGAAAATTGTCAAAAAATTTGAGGTAGGTTTTTGTTTTTGTTTTTGTTTTTACTTTTGATAAAAATCTTGGTCACTGTAAAAAAAAAAAAAAAGCAGATTCTTCAATGGGTTGATATAATATTGCACTGCTGTTTTATTTTCATCCTTTACCAATACTATCATCATCACAATTTCCACCCCCATCCCCAGGGCCAGCATCACCACCATTACTACAATGAACACATATATACATACTCAGAAATACCCACAGGCTCAAATTCTAGGAAAACACTTTGTCTTTCCCCCCTTTTAATTATTCCTTTGGAATAGAACCAAAGCCATTTTGGATCACTTGTGATTTTTTGTTTTCTTTTAAAGGGCTTAGTCATGAGAACTACTTAGCCTGTTCCCTATTGTCATCCTTCACTGTCCAAATATTTTGAAAACCCACAAATCATCTGCATTAGAACACACCAGATACAAAATTTCTTACTCTGTAAAAAAAAAATTACAGGCTACTATGTAATATCAGGGTAATTTTTCCAGCAGCTTCCACCGCGGGGTTCTCTGGTCTTTTCTGTGGCACAGGATATGCAGTCTTTACATTAATTGCTTTATTCATTGAGTCAACAAATATTTATTGGGTCCCTACTATATGCTGGGCACAGAGCATGCAATGGAAAGCAAAAATGGATTCCCTGCTTTGTGAAGCATTTGGTGTTGGGGAAGAGATGGACATTGTATTGGTTATCTATTGTTATCCAATCTCACACAATTTCTATGAGTAAGGAATTCAGAAGTGGTTTCTTTGAGTGTTTCTTGCTCAAGTTTCTCAAGAGTCCATTTTTTGGCCAGATGAAAGCTTGACTGGAGATGGAAGGTTTTCCTCCAAAATGGCTCACTCACATGCCTATTGGCAGGAGGCTTCAGCTCTTCACAATGTGGAGCCCTTCTACAGGGCTGCTTAAGTGACCTCATGACAGGGTAGCTGACTTCCCCCAAGTAACCCAAGAAAGCAAGGCAGAAATAAAACTGTTTTTCATGCTCTCGTCTGAGAAGTCACAAACTATCATTTCCATGAAATCCTGGCTCCATCGGTTATCCTCATTCAATATGAGAGAGGGCTACATAGGGCATAAAAACACAAGAAGATAAGAATCATGGGGGTGGGGATTTTGGAGGCTGGCTACCAGACATTATTAAATGATAACAAAAGTAAATGTAAAATTATGTCTACATTAAGGAGGTTTTCATAGTCAAAGATATATTTTAGGCTTTATTCTAAGATCGTCGAGACTCCATTAAAATATAATTTGGGGTACAAAGCCTTGGGCAGCATGGCCCACTAGACACTCTGAAAACTTCTCCATTATCATGAAATTGATCAGCTAGCTGCTAAGTGAATTATAACTAATATACTTTTTAATGCATTGCTGGGCTCATAAGGTGGTGCAAGAAATCCCTAAGAGCTAGAGAAAATAAGAAGTAAGTTACAATTACAGTGGTAGGCAAAGATGGACACAGGTGGTGCTTCTGGGAGAAGAGCTGATTTCAGCTGATTCAGGGAATGGGAGAGTAGCCCTTAGGCTGAGTCACGTCAGGAATCACTTAGAAGGGGTCCTTGAGGAAAAGTCTTACAAAGGGAGCCAACATGGGAAGCAGCTCTTTCTGCTCCTTTTCTGGATGGGAAAAAATATTAAAATAATAATGATAGGCTTGCAGAGAAATGAAAACTATAGGCTCGCTCTAGTATGAGTTTGGGATTCAGATCTATACTATTTCGGTAATCCCTAAAACTAGAAGTTAAAGTGGCTCTAAACTTGTGGTACCATCTGATACCTAGCAAAAGCAAGTGCAAGATCTTTCTGAATTTTGAATGGGAATAGAAATACTCATTATAGACTTCATTATGGTAAGTATGCATGTTATGTTTTTAAGAGTAATGACTAAAAAAAAAAAAGAGAGTGCATAATTTCCAAACCAGTAGAAGGGAATAAATGGAATGTTTTAAAAAATACATTATTGTGTCATAAGAAGAGAACAACACTTTATAATGTACGTAGGATAAAATACATTTTTAAAAAGAAATGTACTCTATTTCCTTTTTTATTAAGAATCAATTTTATTTTTTTTTGGTTGCATTGGGTCTTCGTTGCTGCACACGGGCTTTCTCTAGTTGTGTCGAGCAGGGGCTACTCTTCGGTGCAGTGCACAGGCCTCTCATTGCGGTGGCTTCTCTTGTTGCAGAGCACGGGCTCTAAACACATGGGCTTCAGTAGTTGTGGCACACGGGCTCAGTAGTTGTGGCTCATGGGCTCTAGAGTGCAGGCTCAGTAGTTGTGGTACATGGCTTTAGTTGCTCTGCGGCATGTGGGATCTTCCCGGACCAGGGATAGAACCCATGTCCCCTGCATTGGCAGGCGGATTCTTAACCACTGCACCACCAGGGAAGTCCCTAAAATACATTTATTATGTTAACCCTGCTTATCTACGAAGCTATACAATATAATGGTTAAGAAGATGGACTCTGGAATCAGATAGCCAAAGTTCAATCCTACCCCCAGTACTTATTAGTACTTGATCTCAAGTCACGTAACTTTTCCTGTCCCTCAGCTTTCTCATCTGTAAGTTAGAAGTTATAACAGTACATATCTTATAAAGCAGTCAATGAGTTAATAAATATAAAATTCTTAGAACAGAAACAGGTATAAACACAAAATGTTTACTAAGGTTTGTGTTTTAAAGGGGAAAAAAAGAATAACTATTTTTATTTGTTTGTTTATACATATCTCCGGAAGAGTCACAACGAACTAATAAGAGTGGTTGCCTTTGCCTCCTGCACTGTTGGTGGGAGTGTAAATTGGTGCCACTATGGAGAACAGCATGGAGGTTCCTTTAAAAACTAAAAATAGAGTAAATATGATCCAGCAGTTACACTCCTGGGCATGTATCCAGAAAAGATGAAAACTCTAATTTGAAAAGATACATGCACCCTTATATTCACAGCAGCACTATTTCCAATAGCCAAGACACAAAAGCAACCTAAATATCCATCGACAAATGAATGGATAAAGAGGATGTGGTACATATATACAATGGAATACTACTCAGCCATAAAAAAGAATGAAATAATGCCATTTGCAGCAACGTGGATGCAACTAGAGATTATCATACTAAGTAAGTCAGAAAGAGAATGACAAATACCATATGATATCACTTATATGTGGAATCTAAAGAAATGATACAAATGAACTTATCTACAAAACAGAAACAGACTCACAGACAAACTCAGAGACAAACAAACTTATGGTTACCAAAGGTAAAGTGGGGGTGATAAATTAGAAGTTTGGGATTAGCAGATAAAAACTACTATATATAGGGACTTTCCTGGTAGTCCAGTGGTTAAGACTACACGCTCCCAAGGCAGGGGGCCTGGGTTCTACCCCTGGTCAGGGAACTAAATCCCGCATGCCACAATTGAAGATACTGCAAGCCACAACAAACATCTCATGTGCCGCAACTAAGACCTGGTGCAGCCAAATAAATAAATATTAAAAACAAACTACTATATATAAAATAGATAAACAGCAAGCTCCTACTGTATAGCACAGAGAACTATATTCAATATCTTGTAATAAACTATAATGGAAAAGAATATGAAAAGAATATATATACATAGATAGATGATAGAAAGATAGATACATAGATACAGAGATGTATAACTGAATCATTTCACTGTATACAGAAACTAACACAATTTTGTAAACTAACTATATTTCAATTAAAAAAAAAGCATGGTTCCCTACAAGGAATGGGGGAGAGAGACTTAACACTGTAAACTTCTTATTCCTTTTGCTTTTGATCCATGTACCTTTGTAATCTATTTAAAAATTAACTTAGAAATATATAAAGGTAGCATATATTTTAAAATATATTTTAAATAAACTATAAAATTTTTTGGACTAATATGCTTTGTTTATTGCAATTCAATTAATCCAAATTAGAATCTATTGTGCAATAGATAAATAGAAGGCACTATACAGACTTCCTTGTAATAAATCAGAACTACTCCCAGTACAAATGCAAGTTTGTGTAATACTATTAAATAAAAGTTACTTAAAGCTATTATTTAAAAGTTCTTGAAATTTTTAATAATTATTTAAAGTTTATGTGAAATTTTTCCTTTATGAATTTATTTTAATAATTACTATTACCATGTATATATTGTAGAAGAACAAGCTTTTTCCTTTTTTAATCAGCTACATCTTAAAACTTTAAAAAAAATTTTATTTTATTTATTTTTTTATACAGCAGGTTCTTATTAGTTATCTATTTTATACATATTAGTTTATACATGTCATTCCCAATCTCCTAATTCATCCCACCACCCCTCCCTCTCCCCCTTTTGTGTTCATACATTTGTTCTCTACATCTGTGTCTCTATTTCTGCCTTGCAAACTTGTTCATTTGTACCATTTTTCTAGATTCCACATATATGCATTAATATACGATATCTGTTTTTCTCTTTCTGACTTACTTCACTCTGTATGACTGTCTCTAGGTCCATCCACGTCTCTACAAATGACCCAGTTTCATTCCTTTTTATGGCTGAGTAATATTCCATTGTATATATGTACCACATCTTTATCCATTCACCTGTTGATGGACATTTACGTTGCTTCCATGACCTGGCTATTGTAAATAGTGCTGCAATGAACATTGGGATGCATGTGTCTTTTTGAATTATGGTTTTCTCTGTGTATATGCCCAGTAAACTATAAATTTTAAAAGATCACTTATGTATTAGAATAGGCTAACTGCTGTAACAGACCCAAACTCAACAGAAATTTATATGCTGTTCAAATGTCCTAAGTTACCATACCATTTCTTCTTGCCCTCATCTCCCCTACCTACACCTTTGTAGTAGGTCCTTTTATTAAACTCTCTTCAAATTACCCAATTTGAGTTTGCTCTCTAAGACTAAGTGAAGAGAAAACCATCAACTTGAGGGGTGGTTGATGTGCCAAATCAGATGTGTCCTTTTTACCATTTCTTTCACACAAGTCCCACACTGACTATCCGTTCTCTGGGGTCTCTAGCGGTTAAAAGGACATACACCAGACTTTTTGGGTGAGTCATGATTTGTGGCTTTTCCCAGCTGTGTTTCCCTCAAAAACATAAAATTGAGCAATCACTCAGAAAATTTTAAGATTAAGATTGAAGAAGATCAAAAAATTTTTAAATGTCTGACACTCTTCCATGGTGATCCAGGAAGAAATAAGACATTTTATATGATATGGTAATATATGATATATGATTTACCTATGTGATACATTTTATACTGTTATAGAGCCAGAATAAAAATGCTGAAAGAAATATGTGCATGATTCTTCAAAAAACTAAAGCCAATTTGACACCTTGGAAGAGGTGGGGAATCATTTCAAGTTTAATTGGGGAAGACATCCTTCTGCAGAAGCTAAACTCATGGTGCCTGTTCATTCAAGGTTAAATGGTTTTAGTGGGGACACAAAAAAGCCAATGGTGTACAGTTAAGTATGAGCTATCAGAAAAATTTTTATGCTAGGGTTTTAGGCTAAACATTGGAAGTTTGCAAACACTATTCATCCCAATACAGCTGAACTAAGTAAGAAATTTAGTGAACAAAAGCGTGGGTTTGGGGGGAAATAACACAAAATATGCTTAGAGAAGTAAGCATGGTCAAGTATTATGTAGGCTTGCTCTGGAGTCTGGATTTTATCAAACACATTGAGAAACCATTGAAAGGTTTTGGGCAAGAAAGTGACATATTTCCTTTACATTTTAGGTAGAACATCATGCCTGCTTTGTGATAACTAAATGGAGAGAATGCAGGCAGAAGACCAAACTGAAGATTATTGCAGTGGTCCAGGTAAGAGGTGATGGGGACTTGAACTAGGGTGGTGACAGTGAAAGTGGGGGGAAGTGGCCAGACTCTAGCTGTGACTTGAAAACAAGATTACTTTGGTGTGCCACTAGATCTGATAAGGGATATGAAGGGAAGAGAAGTGTGAGAGCTGGCCGCCAGGTTTCTGGCTTGAGTGCCTTGATGACAGAAGTTTTTAGTGACATGAGTGAGATGAGAACACAAGTTGTTTATTCATCACAATTCTAATAACTTTCTAAGAGAGTAGATGCTTATAACTGGAGGATGTTTCTGTTTTCTTAAACCAAACAAAATCATCATCTTCAATATAAGAGATTTCACATACTTGGAATAGGATTAAGTAGCAGATGTGAACAGGTGAGATGGAGAGAGCTGAGTCCAAGTTGAATGGCTCTATATAGAAATGTGAAAAGTTGAGGAGAAGCGAGCTCTGCACTGGAGGGAGATGGAGAAGCCCTTAGCCTTTTTGTAAACAGTAACCAAAGGCCACGTCACAACCCTCCTGGCTAGTGGAGCATGAGCTACTTCAGCTGTGTCCTGCCAAGCTGATATCAGGAAAAGAGGCCAGGATATAGTCCTTAGACAGGTTTAAATAGAACAAGACTGCGGTAAGGGGCCATAATTCCTATCCTTTTGGTCAAATGAAAATGGATCTTGAAAAGGAGTCTTGATCTAGAGAAAGAGATGAGAGAAGTTATCCACCCCCATTTGATTCTTGAACACCTTTTTTGAAATCATACCAATATTCAGCAGTACCACTGTTGGGAAATTTTTCTTAAAGCAACTCCATCTCTGATTTACTTTTTTTTAAATTGAAGTATAGTTGATTTACAATGTTGTGTTAATTTCTGCTGTATAGCAAAGTGACTCAGTTATACATAAAAATACATTCTTTTTAATATTCTTTTCCATTATGGTTTATCCCAGGACATTGAATACATTTAGTTCCTGTGCTATATAGTAAGACCTTGTTTTCTATCCATTCTATATATAATAGTTTGCATCTGTTAACCCCAAACTCCCAGTCCACCCCTCCCCACCCCTACTCCCCCTGGACAACCACAAGTCTGATCTCTGTCTGTGAGTCTCTTTCTGCTTCATAGATAGGTTCATTTGTGTCATATTTTAGATTCCACATATGATATGTTATTTGTCTTTCTCTTTCTGACTTACTTTACTTAGTATGATCATCTCTAGTTGCATCTCTGATTTACTTCTTAATTAAAACATTGTCTCTATTCTGGCCTTAAGAAATCTAGAAAACAGCTAGGAGTCATCATCTCTGTGAGAATAAACTTAAATTAACACCCTTAAAGACTAATGGAACCCAGAAGTCAGATGTCCCCATATGGAGTCTCTCTTTTTGCTCTTTATTGTTCTTGACCACCCAAAACTCAACACTAGTTGAACTCCCTAAAAAATTTCACTCATATTGAAAGGATTAATGAGCAACACAGATTTTGTTGGCAATCTTTGAGTGGGCAACAAAATAAAACTTATATCACACATCACAAAACAATCTAATAAAAATTTTCATTAGACACGTTATCCTAAATCCCTTCTTCTCTCACCTCCTCCTCCTGAGAGTTCTCCTTGCCCTTTCCCCTGCAGGGCGTTCTATTTCTCTGTGCTCCCCCCAAACCTCAATACCTCTCCCATTTTATTGGACTTCCCTCTCCTGAAATGTAAACCGCAAGCTACCACAGTCGTTAACAAAAAGCACTCAAAGAGTGGAAGATTTAATCCCATTTTTTTCTCACAATTTGATTCACTGTTGGAGAACAATGGCTTTTGTTTGCCTTGGTTAAATTAAGTACACATGTCATCCTTCCAACTTTCAGCCATAGGTAGTATTTTCTTGCTACTTGATCCCCCTAGAACCAGCACCAGAAAGACAGGCAGGTTCCGTCAAATATATTTGGGGCACCTACCTGGGCTCTTCAAGGAGGCAGTTCCCAACAGAATACACAGTTTGAGGCCAAGTCACAGAGGACTACATCTCAGCAGATGAGAGCCAGAAGAGATTGGGTATGCCTGGGAGTTGATGATCAAAGCTAGAGATGGGGCTGAATACAAAGACAACAGGCGGAACTTCCCTGGTGGTACAGTGGTTAAGAATCTGCCTGCCAATGCAGAGGACATGGGTTCAAGCTCTGGTCCGGGAAGATCCCACATGCTGTGGAGCAACTAAGCCCGTGTGCCACAACTACTGAGGCTGTGGTCTGAAGCACACATGCCCTAGAGCTCACGTGCTGCAACTACTGAGCCATGTGTTGCAACTACTGAAGCCCGCGTGCCTAGAGCCTCTGCTCTGTGACAACAGAAGCCACTGCAATGAGAAGCCCGTGCACCGCAATGAAGAGTAACCCCTGCTCGCTGCAACTAGAGAAAGCCCACATGCAGCAACAAAGACTCAATGCAGCCAAAAATAAATTTTAAAAAATTAAAAAAAAAAAAGACAACAGACCCACAGATGGATGTCCAGAACTCCAAATCCCAGATATGTCACCACTTTGGGCCATGTATTGGCATCACTAGGGTGATGTAGGGTGGATAGTAGCCTGAAAGAGCTAAAATCCCTTCCAGACGTTCTCAACCTGAACACAAAAATAATTATTTGAGTCGGTATCTCCTCTAATCTCCCAAGAATGGTATATAAGTAGTATTAGATACAAAGGAAATAAGCTAATTCATGGCATGCATAGGATGTTTTGGGCCAGTGGTTCTCAGCATTAGTGAATATCGAAAGCACCTGAAGGGCTTGTTAAAACAGAGACAGCTGGGCTCAACCCCCATATAGTTTCTGATTCAAAAAGGTATAAGATGGAGCCTGAAAATGTGCATTTCTAACAAGTTCCCAGTGCTACTAGTCTGGTACCATACTTTGAGAACCACCACCTCCAGGCATTAAGGGATAATTCTCTTGGAGGATTCTGGTTGACAAAGGTCTAACTGGATTAAATTTTGTATAGTTTCTCTTCTGTGTATACCCATTCTGACTCATGATTTCAGTGCCATCCCTTCTATACTGAAGGTTCTAAATGTGACATTTAGAAGCCATTATGAAATGCTAAGCAGAACTTAGTAATATGTAGAATTTGCCCTTGAAACTGATTTTTAATTCTTTCCTCCAAAGTGCATTTATCAAAGTAAACTTAACACCATGCTAACAGATGATACATATTTGAAAGTACAGTGTCTTTGAAATATAACAAAGCCTCGGCTACTACATCATACAGGTATATCGATTCTCCAATCAATTTTAATTAATCTCCAAGAATGTACAAGGGACACATCAGATGCCAGAGCACATAAGCAAAGGACACATTTTCTGCCATGATATAGTAGGAAAAAGAAATGATGAATATATAAATACCTCCTACAATGAAGTAGCCTTTTTTTTTTCGCTTACAGGATCTTAGTTCCCTGACCAAGGATTGAACCCAGGCCCTTGGCAGTGGAAGAGTAGAGTCCTAACTACTGGACTGCCAGGGAATTCCCCTGGAGTAGCATTTTAATGGCACTAACCAAAAAGGCTATCTGAGGTTGTAAGGGCAAATACAAATATGAATTAAAAATAAGAAAAAAAAGTCTCCCTGGCACACACACACACACAAAAGGAAAGAGATACTCCCCATTTCCCTTTTCTTAGAGAATTTACTTTAGAACATTTATATTTGGAAATTATTTTTCTGCCTTTTTGAGATGTATGTAAATTTTTTAAAAGCTAAATAAGCCTCTTGCCAGCTTTACAACCCAGTAGTGTTTTTCTCAAGGATTTGGAAGCTATCTCTTTAAAATGTAATCATCAAGGAAGACAGCACCTCTATTTCCCAGTTTTCATGGAAGAGTAGGAGCCTAACTTTGGCATGGCACCTGGCTCCACATTGCAAAACTTCCTTTTGTGATAAGGCACAAAAGTTTTTTCATTGGATAAAGGCAATTAACAAACACAGATGGCCACCCCAATTACCAGGTGAATTTGGAATGTGTGACAAATGGTGCTGTCATGTCTTCTTACTTGACTAGTTATCATTTCTCTCCAGAAAAAATGTACATCATGGGCTATATCTACTTGGCTAAGCAAAAGGGTGAGATTTCTTTCTGTGTCTATAGCAGATTGCCTGTGATGCACATCATGGTCTGATTCAATGTTTGTTCAATAATAAAACTGTTTTCTGTCTTTCCTATATTTTTTGGAGAGGAATTTTTACATTGGCAGGAAATTTTATTCTTAATTATGTTTCCCCTAGTTCAGGGTGGGGAAATAACGTTTCTCACAAGGTAAATGTCAGATGAGAGGAAGTCTTCTAAAGGGAAGACCTTGAAGATGGGATAGGACATTGATTGAGGAGAAGAGGGAAGGAAACACTTCAAGTGTAAAGAATAACCCAAGCAAATGTTAAAGTAGTACAAAGCAAGAATGTCAAGGGAGAGTGGGGAAATCAACTTAGATAGAGTGGTGGCCTGCTCACCTGAATAGCAAGAGACTTAGGAGGAAGGGTCCTGACTTCAATGCCAAAACATTTGTCTTGTCCTTGAGCTTGTAATCAAAACATTCATAATTAACAGGACTCTCCAAAAGCAAGCAAGTATCAAGCAAAGATAAAGGACTCAATGAATTTCATCAAAATCAAAGAAAATGATATTTCAGTGGAAATGGCCCCATCTTAGAATTTCATTTAGAGAGCTAAGCCATCTTTGAAAGAGGAGATCAAGATGTCAGAGTAGGAAGATGCTGGGTTCACCTCCCCTTACAAACATATCAAAATTACAACTACATATAGAGAGACTCTTGCTGAAATTGACCTGGGACCTGGCATAATGGCTCCTCTATAACCAAAACTGTGAAGAAAGAGCCACATGGAGTCTGGTAGGAAAGGAGGACAAGTGATCCAGTTGGAACCTGCAACCCTCATGGGGACCCAGAAGAGATGGAATATCACAGGCTCAGGGATCCTCCCTTGGGAGTGAAGGACTCGAGCCACATATTATGCACCCAAGGCCTGGAGTCCAACAACTGGAAAACAAGCTCCCTTAGCTGGTTTGAAAACCAGTGGACCTTACCGGAAGGCTGTAAGAAACCAAGACTCAGCTCTAGAAGAGCATACACACAAACTTGCTTACTCTTGGTCACAGCCTGGAGGAAGCAGATTGAAAACTACCTGGGGCTGTAGCCAGCCTGCCAGGACCACCACAGCATACTCCCTAGCCTGCACCAGGCTCCTGCTTCAGCCCTTCCTGCTCCAACACTGCTCCCCACTAAGGCAGAGGCTGCCATTGCCAACGAAGGTGTGCACACTTGAAGGGAATGGAGCCAATTCAGACCCCTGGACCTGCCTCTGACCAGGGTGGAGGCTGCCATTGCTAGTGCACATGCATCACTGCACACACTCAGGAGGCAGTTAAACTAGTTCTAAAGCAGAGACTACCATTGCCTGCCCACACATTCCTGAGCACACTTGGGAGAGAGCAAAACCAGCTCAGTAGTGTGTCAACAACACCTATAGCCCCCAACCCATCTCTAACCAAGTCACACATACTAGGGAAAAGGTGAAACAAGCCAAGAAGTGCAGCCCCAAGACCTCAGGCCACAGCCATTACCCCAACCAAGGTGGAGACTGCCATCACAGCCAGGAGAAGCCCACCTCCCTCAGGGCTCCTGATCCAGCCCCTCCCAGGCCCTGACCCTGCCCCCCATAGGGCAGTGACAGCCAATGAGCATAGGAGACGTCCCAGATTACACCTGGATCTGTCTCTAGCCCCTCCAACTCCAGCCCTACCACCCATCAAGGTGGTGGCTGCCAGCACACCCCACAGGAAGATGCAGCCTGTGCTCATCTCAGGTCCAGCTCTCCAACCAAAGCCACTGGGTATGTGCAGACTTCATAAGGATGCTCCCATACAAGAACATGCCTTCAAGACCAGGATAGGTAATTGTTTCACCTAAACTCATAGAGACAGAGAAAGTTAAACAAAATGAGAAGACAGAGGAATATGTTTAATGGAAGAACAAGAAAAGAAAAAATTGAAAAGAACCCTAATGAAACAGAGAGAAATAATTTACCTGATAAAGAGCTCAGGCAATAAGAATGTAACTGAATCTGGGAAAAGAATAGATGAACACACTGAGAATTTTAACAAATAACAAGAAAATATAAAAAAGAACCAGTCAGAGCTGAAGAATACAATAACTGAAATAAAAATACATTACAGGGAATTAATGGCAGATTAGGAGTTACAGAAAAATGAATAAGTGATCTGGAAGATAGAAAAATGGAAATCATCCAATTGGAACATCAAAAAGAATTTTTTTTAAGTGAGACTAGTTTAAGAAACCTCTGAGGCAACATCAGGGGTACTAAAATTTGCATTATAGGGGTCTCAGAAGGAGAAAACAGAGATAAGAGGGTAAAAAATATATTTGATAAAATTATGATTGAAAACTTTCTGAACCTGAAGAAGGAAACAGTTATCCAGGTACAGAAGGCACAGAGAGTCCTAAACAAGATGAACCCAAAGAGAGCCACACCAAGATATATAATAATTAACATGACAAAGGGTAGAGATAAACAGATAATTTCAAAGGCAGCAAGAGAAAAACAGAGTCATATACAAGGGAACTCGCATAAAGCTATCAGCTGATTTTCAGCAGAAACTTGGCAGGCCAGAAGTGAGTGGTATATTTAAAATGCTGAAAGGAAAAAAACCTGCAAACTAGGATACTCTACAGAACAGAGTTATCATTCAGAATTGAAGAAGAGATAAACAGTTTTTCAGACAAACAAAAACTAAAAATTCATCAATGCTAAACCAACCTAACAAGAAGTTTTAAGGGGTCTTCTTTAAGTGGAGAAGAAAAACCTATGACAAGATATAAGAAATCATTGGAAGGGGGAAAATCCAACTGGTAAAGGCAAATATATAGTAAAGACTGTGGATCGACAACTTATATAAGCTAGTACAAATGTTAAAGACAAAAATTATAAAATCAACTATAACTACAATAAACAGTGAAGGCATAGAAATGAAGATGTAAAATATGACATCAGAAACACAAAAAGCTTGAGGGAGGAAGTAAAAAATGTAGAGCTTTTAGAATGTGTTTGAACTTATATGACTATCAGTTTAAAACAAGATAGGTCAACATATATGAACTTCATGGTAACCACAAATCAAAAACCTACAGTTTTATACACAAAAACTAGACAGAAAGAAACACAAATATAACACTAAAGGAAATCATCAAACCATAAGGGAAAAGACTAAAAGAAGAAAAGAATAGAGAAGAACTACAAAAACAGCCAGAAAACAAGTAACAAAATTGCAATAAGTACATACTTATCCATACTTACTTTAAATGTAAATAGACTAAATGCTCCAATCAAGACATAGAGTAGCTGAATGGATTAAAAAAAAAACCAACCCAAGACCATTTAGAGACTCAGTTCAGAGCTAAAGACACACACAAACTGAAAGTGAGGAGATGGAAAAAGGTATTCCAAATGACCAAGAAGGGCATTATATAATGATAAAGGGATCAATACTACGAGAGGATATAATGTTTGTAAACACTAAATATATAAAGAAGATATTAACAGACATAACATTACAATATCATCATCCAATATTAGTATAGTATACTAATAGTATATAGATATATGTAATATTAGTATAGTATACTTAGTATAGTATAGTATTAGTATAGTAGCAATAATATTATTAAGTAGGGATCTTTAACACCCCACTTACATCAATGGACAGATCATGCAGACAGAAAATCAATAAGGAAACAGTACTCTTAGGGAACACCTTAGAACAGTTGGACTTAATAAACATCTACAGAACATTCCATCCAAACCCAGGAATACATACTCTTTTCAAGTGCACATGGAACAATCTAGAGCATAGATCACATACTAGGCCACAAAACAAGTCTTAACAAACTTAAGAGGATAAGAATTATATCAAGTATCTGTCTGACCACAACACTATGAAACTAGAAATCAATTATAGGAAGAAAAATGGCAAAAACACACACAAGTGGAGACTAAACCACATGCTACTAAAGAACCAGTGGTTGGGGAACCTACAAGATGGTGGAGGACTAAGACATGGAAATGACCTTCTTCCCCACAGAAACATCAAAACTACTTCTACAAGTGGAACATCCCCAACAGAACATGAACTGAACATGGGCAGAAAACCTCAGACTTCCCAAAAGGCAAGAAATTCCCACAGACCTGGCAGTGTGGCTGACAGGGTCTAGGGGCTCCAGGCTGGTGTCAGGCCTGAGCCTCTGAGGTAGGAGAGCCAAGTTCAGGACATTGGACCACCAGAGACCTCCCAGCCCCACATAATATCAATTGGCAAGAGCTCTCCGAGAGATCTCCATCTCAATGCTAAGACACAGCTCCACCAAATGACTAGCAAGATCCTGTGATGGACACTCCATGCCAAACAACTAGTAAGACAGAAATACAAACCCACCCGTTAGCAGAGAGGCTGCCTAAAATCATATTAAGTTCACAGAAACCCCAAAACACACCAGCAGACGTGGCCCTTCCCACCAGAGAAACAAGATCCAGCCCCACCCACCAGAACACAGGCACCAGTCCCCTCGACCAGGAAGCCTACACAAACCACTGAACCAACCTCACCCACTGGAAGCAGACACAAAAACAATGGGAATGATGAACTTGGAGGCTTTGAAAAGGAGAACACAAACACAGTAAGTTAAACAAAATGAGAAGACAGAGAAATATGCAGCAGATGAAGGAGCAAAGTAAAAACCGACCAGATGAAAAATATGAAGAGGGAATTGGCAGTCTACCCAAAAAAGAATTCAGAGTAATGATAGCAAAGGTGATCCAAAATCCTGGAAATAGAATGGAGAAAATACAAGAAACGTTTAACAAAGACCTAGAAGAACTAAACAGTAAACAATGATGAACAACACAATAAATGAAATTTAAAATTCTCTAGAAGGAGTCAATAGCAGATAACTGAGGTAGAAGAACGAATAAGTGACCTGGAAGATAAAATAGTGGAAATAACTACCACAGAGCACAATAAAGAAAAAAGAATGAAAAGAATTGAGGACAGTCTCAGAGACCTCTGGGACAATATTAAACGCATCAACATTCAAATTCTAGGGGTCCCAGAAGAAGAAGACAAAAAGAAAGGGACTGAGAAAATATTTCAAGAGATAATAGTTTAAAAGTTTCCTAACATGGGAAAGTAAATAGTCAGTCATGTCCGGGAAGAGCAGAGAGTCCCATACAGGATAAATCCAAGAAGAAACACGCCAAGACACATATTAATCAAACTATCAAAAATTAAATACAGAGCTTCCCTGGTGGCGCAGTAGTTAAGAATCCACCTACCAATGCAGGGGACACTGGTGCGAGCCCTGGTCCGGGAAGATCTCACATGCCATGGAGCACCTAAGCCTGTGAGCCACAACTACTGAGCCCGGGTGCCACAACTACTGAAGTCTGTGTGCCTAGAGCTCATGCTCCAAAACAAGAGAAGTCACCACAATGAGAAGCCCGTGCATCGCAACGAAGAGTAGCCCCCGCTCACCACAACCAGAAAAAGCCCAAGCACAGCAACAAAGAACCAGTGCAGCCAAAAATAAATAAATAAATAAATAAAATTTTAAAAAATTAAATACAAAGATAAAATATTAAAAGCAGCAAGGGAAAAACAACAAACAACGTACAAGGGAATCCCCATAAGGTTGACAGCTGATCTTCCAACAGAAACTCTGCAAGCCAGAAGGGAGTGGCAAGACATATTTAAAGTGATGAAAGGGAAAAACCTACAACCAAGATTACTTTACTCAACAAGGCTCTCATTCAGATTCAATGGAGAAATTAAAACCTTTACAGAAAAGCAAAAGTTAGGAGAATTCAGCACCACCAAACAAATGCTAAAGGAACTTCGCCAGGCAGGAAACACAAGAGAAGAAAAAGACCTATAAAAACAAACCCAAAGCAATGAAGACAATGGAAATAAGAACATACATATTGATAATTACCTTAAATGTAAATGGATTAAGTGCTCCAACCAAAGGACATACACTGGCTGAATGGACACCAAAACAAGACCCATATATATGCTGTCTACAAGAGACCCACTTCAGACCTAGAGACACATACAGACTGAAAGTGAGGGGATGGAAAAAGATATTCCATGCAAAAGGAAATCAAAAGAAAGCTGGAGTAGCAATTCTCATATCAGACAAAATAGACTTAAAAATAAAGACTATTGTAAGAGACAAAGAAGGACCCTACATGATGATCAAGGGATCAATCCAAGAAGAAGATATAACAATTTTAAATACTTATGCACCCAACATAGGAGCACCTCAATACATAAGGCAAATGCTAACAGCCATAAAAGGGGAAATCAACAGTAACACAATAATTGTAAGGGACTTTAAAACCCCACATTCACCAATGGACAGATCATCCAAAATGAAAATAAATAAGGAAACACAAGCTTTGAATGACATATTAAACAAGATTGATTTAACTGATATTTATAGGACATTCCATCCAAAAACAACAGAATACACTTTCTTCTCAAATGCTCATGGAACATTCTCCAAAATAGATCATATCTTGGATCACAAATCATGCTCTGGTAAATTTAAGAAAATTGAAATCGTATCACGTATCTTTTCCAACCACAACGTTACTAGACTAGATATCAATTACAGGAAAAAAACTGAAAAAAATACAAACACATAGAGGCTAAACAATACACTACTAAATAACCAAGAGATCATTGAAGAAATCAAAGTGGAAATCAAAAAATACCTAGAAAAAAATGACAATGAACACACGATGACCCAAACTTAAGGGATGCAGCAAAAGCAGTTCTAAGAGGGAAGTTTATAGTGATACAATCCTACCTCAAGAAACAAGAAATATCTCAAATAAACAACCTAACCTTACACCTAAAGCAATTAGAGAAAGAAGAACCAAAAAACCCCAAAGTGAGCAGAAGGAAAGAAATCATAAAGATCAGATCAGAAATAAATGAAAAAGAAATGAAGGAAACAATAGCAAAGAACAATAAAACTAAAAGCTGGTTCTTTGAGAAGATAAACAAAATTGATAAACCATTAGCCAGACTCATCAAGAAAAAAAGGGAGAAGACACAAATGAACAGAATTAAAATAAAAGAGAAGTAACAACTGGCACTGCCGAATACAAAGGATTATGAGAGATTACTACAAGCAACTCTATGCCAAAAAATGGACAACCTGGAAGAAATGGACAAATTCTTAGAAAAGCACAACCTTCCAAGACTGAACCAGGAAGAAATAGGAAAGATGAACAGACCAATCACAAGCACTGAAATTGAAATTCTGATTTAAAATCTTCCAACCAACAAAAGCCCAGGACCAGATGGCTTCACAGGTGAATTCTACCAAGCAATTACAGAAGATCTAACACCTATCCTTCTCAAACTCTTCCAAAATACAGCAGAGGGAGGAACACTACCAAACTCATTCCATGAGGCTAACATCACCCTAATACCAAAACCAGAAAAAGATGTCACAAAAAAAGAAAACTACAGCTAAATATCACTCATGAACATAGATGTAAAAATCCTCAACAAAATACTAGCAAACAGAATCCAACAGCACATTAAAAGGATCATACACCATGATCAAGTGGGGTTTGTTCCAGCAATGCAAGGATTCCTCAATATACGCAAATCAATCAATGTGATACACCGTATTAACAAACTGAAAGATAAAAAACATATGATCATCTCAATAGATGCAGAAAAAGCTTTTGATAAAATTCAACACCCATTTATGATAAAAACTCTCCATAAAGTGGGCATAGAGGGAACCTACCTCAACATAATAAAAGCCATATATGATAAACCCAGAGCCAACATCATGTTCAATGGTGAAAAACTGAAACCATTTCTATGAAGATCAGGAATAAAACAAGGTTGCCCACTCTCACCACTATTATTCAATATAGTTTTGGAACTTTTAGCCACAACAATCAGAGAAGAAAAAGAAATAAAAGAAATCCAAATCAAAATAGTAGAAGTAAAATTGTCACTGTTTGCAGATGCCATGATACTATACACAGAGAATCCTAAAGATGCTACCAGAAAACTAGAGCTAATCAATGAATTTGGTAAAGTAGCAGGATACAAAATTAATGCACAGAAATCTCTTGCATCCCTATACAGTAAAGATGAAAAATCTGAAAGAGAAATTAAGGAAACACTCCCATTTACCACTGCAACAAAAAAGGTAAAATACCTAGGAATAAACCTACCTAAGGAGACAAAAGACCTGTAGGCAGAAAACTATAAGACACTGATGAAAGAAATTGAAGATGATAGAAAGAGATGGAGAGATTTACCACGTTCTTGGACTGGAAGAATCAACATTGAGAAAATGACTATACTACACAAAGCACTCTACAAATTCATGCAATTACTATCAAACTACCAATGGCATTTTTCACAGAACTAGAAGAAATTTCACAATTTGTATACAAACAGAAAAGACCCTGTATAGTCAATACAATCTTGCGAAGGAAAAACTGAGCTGGAGGAATCAGGCTTCTGGACTTCGAACTATAGTACAAAGCTTCAGTAATCAAGACAGTATGGTACAGGCACAAGAAAAGAAATATAGATCAATGGAACAGGATAGAAAGCCCAGAGATATACCACGCACATAAGGTCACCTTATTTTTGATAAAGGAGGCAAGAATATACAATGGAGAAAAGACAGCCTCTTCAATAAGTGGTACTGGGAAAACTGGACAGCTACATGTAAAAGAATGAAATTAGAACACTCCCTAACACCATACAAAAAAAATAAACTCGAAATGGCTTAAAGACCTAAATGTAAGGCCAGACACTATAACACTCTTAGAGGAAAACATAGGCAGAGCAATCTATAACATAAATCACAGCAAGATCCTTTTTGACCCACTGACTAGAGAAATGGAAATAAAAGCAAAAATAAACAAATGGGACCTAATGAAACTTCAAAGCTTTTGCATAGCAAAGGAAAACATAAACAAGATGCGAAGACAACCCTCAGAATGGGAGAAAATATTTGCGAATGAAGCAACTGACAAAAGATTAATCTCCAAAATATACAAGCAGCTCATGCAGCTCAATACCAAAAACCAAACAACCCAATCCCAAAATGGACAGATGAACTAAGAAGGCATTTCTCCAAAGAAGATATACAGATTACCAACAAACACGTGAAGGGATGCTCAATATCACTAATCATTAGAGAAATGCAAATCAAAACTACAATGAGGTATCATCTCACACCAGTCAGAATGGCCATCATCATAAAATCTACAAACAATAAATGCTGGAGAGGGTTTGGAGAAAAAGAAACCCTCTTGCACTGTTGGTGGGAGTGTAAATTGATACAGCCACTATGGAGAACAGTATGGCAGTTCCTTCAAAACTACAAATAGAACTACCATATGACCCAGCAATCCCACTACTGGGTCCATACCCTGAGAAAACCATAATTCAAAAAGAGTCATGTGCCACAGTGTTCATTGCATCTCTATTTACAATAGCCAAGACATGGAAACAACCTAAGTGCCCATCAACAGATGAGTGGCTAAAGAAGATGTGGCACATATATACAATGGAATATTACTCAGCCATAGAAAGAAATGAAATTGAATTATTTGTAGTGAGGTGGATGGACCTAGAGTCTGTCATACAGAGTGAAGTAAGTCAGAAAGAGAAAAACAAATACCATATGGTAACACATATATATGGAATCTAAAAGAAAAAAATGGTTCTGATTTTTTTTGTAGGGACAGGACAGGAATAAAGACACAGACATAAGGAATGGACTTGAGGACACAGGGAGGTGGAAGGGTAAGCTGGGAGGAAGTGAGAGTGTAGCATTGACATATATACACTATCAAATATAAAATAGATAGCTAGTGGGAAGCAGCTGCATAGCACAGAGAGATCAGCCCAGTGCTCTGTGACCACTTAGAGGGGTGGGTAGGGAGGGTGGGAGGTAGACGCAAGAGGGAGGGGATATGGGGATATATGTTTACATATGGATGATTCACTTTGTTTTACAGCAGAAACAAACACAATATTGTAAAGCCCCTATATGCCAATAAAGATGTTTAAAAAAAATGAGTACAGGAGTTAAAAAAAAAGAACCAATGGCTCAATGAATAAAACAAAGAGGAAATCAGAAAATACCTTAAGACAAATGAAAATAAAAACACAACTTTCCAAAATCGATTAGCCATTGCAAAGCTGTTCTAAGAGGGAAGTTCATAGCAGTACCATCCTACCTCTAGAAACAAGAAAAATCTCAAATAAACAACGTAACCTACCATCTAAAGTTATTAGTAAAAGAAGAATAAAGCCAAAATCAACAGAAGGGTGGGAATAATAAATAACAGAGCAAAAATAAATGATAGAGATAAAAAAATGAAAAGATCAATGAAACCAACAACTGATTTTGAAAAGATAAACAAAATTCATAAGCTTTGGCCAGGCTCATTAAGAAAAAAGAGAGAAATGAAATGGAGAAATGAAAAGGATGAAATTACAACTGATAGGACAGAAATACAAACAATCATAAGAGAATACTATGAACAGTTATATGCCAACATATTGGACAAACTAGAAGAAATGGATAAATTCCTAGAAACATACAGTTCTCCAAGACTCAGGAAGAAATAGATCATATGGACAGACCAATTAGTATTATTGAAATTGAATCAATATTTTAAAAAACTCCCAAAAAACAAAAGCCCAGAACTGGATGCCTTCACAGGGGAATTCTATCAAGCATATCAAGAAGAGTTAATACCTATCTTTCTCAAACTATTCCAAAAAGAATGAAGAGGATGGAACCCTCCCAAATTCATTCTATGAGGCCACAATTACCCTGATACCAAGACTAGATAAAGACACTAAAAAAAAGAAAATTACAGGCCAACATGTCTGATGAATATAGATGTTAAAATCCTCAATAAAATATTAGTAAACCTAATTCAACAATATATAAAAAGGATCATACACCATGATCAAGTGGGATTTATTCCAGGTATGCAAGGATGATTCAATATCCACAAATAAATCAATGTGATTCACCACGTTAAAAAAATGAATGATAAAAATCACATGATCATCTCAATAGATGCAGAAAAAGCATTTGACAAAATTCAACACCTATTTATGATAAAAAAAAAAAAACTCCTAGCAAAGGTGGTACAGAGGTAACATATCTCAGCATAATGAAGGCCATTTGTGACAAACCCACAACTAACATCACACTCAATGGTGAAAAACTAAAAACTTTTCCTCTAAAATCAGGAATAAGACAAGGAAGCCCACTCTCATCATTTATATTTAACATAGTATTGGAAGCCCTAGCCACAGTAATAAGACAAGGAAAAAAAAAGAAAAGACATCCAAATTGGAAGGAAAGAAGTAAAGGTGTCACCATTTGCAGATGATATGATAATTTATATAGAAAACCCTAAAGTCTCCACTGAAAAACATTAGAAATAATAAATGGATTCATAAAGTTGCAGGATGCATATTGACATACAGAAATCTGTTGATTTTTTATACACTAATAATAAACTATCAGAAAGAGAAAACAAGAAAACAATCCCATTTACAATTGTATCCAGAAGAATAAAATATTGATACCTAGGAATAAACTTAACCAAGGAGGTAAAAAACCTATACTCTCAAAACTACAAGACATTGAAAAAGGAAATTGAAGACAATATGAATAAATGAAAGATATCCTATGTTCATGGATTAGAAGAGTTAATATTGTTAAAATGTATATACAACCTAAAGTAATCTACAGATTTAATGCAATCTCTATCAAGAATCCATGACATTTTTCACAGAACTAGAACAAAGAATTCTAAAATTTGTATGGTACCACAAAAAACCCATTCTGAATAGCCAAGGAAATAGTGAGGAAAAGAACAAAGCTGGAGGCATCATGCTCCCTGACTTCAGACTATACTACAGAGCTACAGTAATCAAAACAGCATGGCACTGGCACAAAATAGACATGTAGATCAATGGAACAGAATAGAGAGCCACAAATAAACTCACACACATATGGTCAATGAATCTACAATAAATGAGGCAAAATTATGCAATGGGGGAAAGGTCAGCCTCTTCAAAAAGTTGTGATATGAAAACTGGACAGCTACCTGTAAATGACTGAAAGAAGAACATTTTCTCACACCATATAAAAAAATAAACTCAAATGGATTAAAGACCTAAATGTAAGATGGAATATTATAAAACTCCTTGAGGAGACCATAGGAATAACAGTCTTTGACATAAATATTAGCAATATTTTTTTGGATCTGTCTCCTCAGGAAAGGGAACTAAAAGCAAAGATAAACAAATGAGACTTAATTAAACTTAAGATCTTTTTCATAGTGAAGGAAACCATCAGCAAAATGAAAAGGTAACTTACTGAATGGGAGAAGATATTTGCAAGTGGTATGTCAGATAAGGGGTTAATATTCAAAATATATAAAGAGCTCATACAACTCAAAAAAACAAACAACCTGATTAAAAAGTGGGCAGAAAACCTGAATAGACATTTTTCTGAAGAAGACATACAGATAGCCAAAAAGCACATGAAAAGATGCTCAACATCACTAATCATCAGGGAAATGCAAGTCAAAACCACGATGAGATATCACTTCACCTGTCAGAATGGCTAGTGTCAAAATGACAACACATAATAAACGTTGGCAATAATTGTGGAGAAAAGAGAATCCTACTACACTATTGATGGGACTGTAAAATGGTACATCCACTAGGGAAAATAGTAGGGAGGTTCCTTAAAAAACTAAAATATTGGGTTGGCCAAAAAGTACATTCAGTTTTAAGAAAAAAATAGAAGACACATTTTTCATTTTCACCAAGACTTTATTGAACAACATGTTCATTAACCAGATGAACTTTTTTGCCAACCCAATAGAACTACCATATGATCCAGCAATTCTACTACTGGGTATATATCCAAAGAAAATGAAAACACTTCTAAAATATATGTGCACCCCAATTTTTATAGTAGCTTTATTTATAATAGCCAAGATATGGAAGCAATTTGTGTCCATCTAAAGATGAAAAAAATAAAAATTAAATTAAATTAAAATTTTAAAATGGGGATAAAAAGGGAATTCCCTGGTTGTCCAGTAGTTAGGACTTGGCACTTTCAGTGAAGGGGCTGGGGTTCCATCCCTGGTTGGGGAACTAAGACCCCACAAGCCACACAGTGTGGTCAAAAATAAAAATAAATTTAAATTTAAATAAAAATAAAAATGGGTAAGGAAGATGTGATACAAACACACACACATACACCACTGGAATATTACTCAGCCATACAAAAGAATGAAATTTTACCATTTGTAACAACATGGATGGATGTGGAGGGTATTATGCTTAGTGAAGTAAGTCAGACAGAGAAAGAAATACTTCATGTCTTCACTTACATGTGGAATCTAAAAAATAAAACAAATGAATAAGAATACAAGACAGAAATAGGCTCACAGATACAGAGAACAAATTTGTGTTTACCAGTGGAGAGAAGGGTTGAGGGTCGGGCAAAAGAGGTGAGGGGGATTAAGAGGTACAAACTACTAGGTACAAGATACAAGTAGGTAATGTACAGCACAGGGAACATAGACAACATTTTACAATACTTTTAAATGGAGTATAATCTGTAAAAACATCAAATGACTATGTTGTACACCTGATACTAATGTAATGTTATAAATCAACTATATTTCAATTTTTAAAAAATCTGATCAAAAAAAGCTAAACAATCTCTAAGATTCTTTTTATCAATGTTTTAATCTGAATAATTTAGTCAACAAACTTTTACACAAAGCCTACCATGTGCCAGGTACTAAGCTAAGCACTGAACCTATGGATGTAAATAAAAAAGAAACAGTTTCTGTATTCAGAGAGTTTATAAGTCTATTGTATAGGTACAAATCTAATACTTATATCATTAATTAAGCCTCTTTTCTACATCAGGCATTGTGCCAGGCACTTACCCAACTCCCAAAGTAAACATTATTGTACTCATTTCATAGATGCAGAAATTGAGACTCAGAAAGTTTAAATAAACTGCTCAAGCTTATTCAGCTTGAAGCAGCAAGGTAAGCCTATGAATGCAGTTCTGTTGAGTTCTGACCACCACATTCTTTGTATTATAGCAAGTGGTGAAAGCACAAATTCTTGCCTTGTTCCCAACTTCAGGAGGAAACAAATTAGTCCTTCTTCTTTAAGCATGATGTAAGCTGTAGGGTTTTTTGTAGATACCTTTTATCTATCTGAGGAAGTTCCCTAATATTTCTAGTTTACTGAAAGTTTATATCATCAAGGAATGTTGAATTCTGTCAAATGCTTCTTCATCATCTATTAAAAAGATCATGTTTTTTCTAGTGTATTCTGTTAATATGGTGATTTACATTGATTAATTTCAAATGTTAAACCAAATTTGCATTCCTAGGATAAACTCCATTGGCCATGATGTATCTTCCTTTTTACATATTCTTGGATTCCTTTTGCTAATGTTTTTTATTGAAGTATAATTGACATACAACACTGTATTGGTTTCAGGTGTATAATATAATGATTTGATATTTGTATATGTTACAAAATAATCACCACAATAAGTCTAGTTAACATCATCACCATACATCAAAAACAATGTTTTTCTTTTGATGAGGAGTTTTTAGATTTATAGCTTAGCAACTTTCAAATATGCAGTACAGTATTATTAACTATAGTAACCATACATTACAGCCCCATGACTTATTTATTTTATAACTGGAAGTTGATACCTTTTGTCCCCCTTCACACATTTTGCCCATTTGCTATTATTTTGTTAATGATTTTTGTATCTATAATTATGAGGGATACTGATCTATATTTTTCTATTCTTGTAATGTCTTTGAATGTTTGAAATCAAGGTAATGCTCACCATCTTGCCCAATAAGTTGGGCAATGATCCCATCTATTTACTGAAAAGTTTGTATTTTCTTCTTCATTAAACTTTTATAGACTTCACCATTGAAATCACTGGGACCAGAGTTTTTTCAGTGGGATAGTTTTCTATAATAAATTTAATTTCTTTAATAAATATAATAGGATGATTCATATTTTCTGGGCTTTTTTGTAAGTCTATGTTAGTAAGTTGTATTTTCCAAAAAATTTGTCAGTTTTGTCTAAGTTTTTTGAATGTGCTGTTTCCTTATTATCGTTTTATTTTTAAAAGCTCTGTAGTTGATAACCCCACTTTCATTCCTGATATTAGTGATTTGCAGTCTCTTCTTTTTTTAATTCATCAGTCTAGCTAAATTTTGTCAATTTTTTTGATCTCTTCAAAGAACCAACTCTTAGCTTTGTTAAATTTTCCCTCTTGTCTGATCTCTTTCAATGACTTATTTTCTTTTCTTTATAATGTCCTTCTTTCTACTTACTTTGTGTTTTCTTTTATCTTTTCCCGGATTCTTAATGGAGGATCTTAGTCCTTGATTTTAAATCTTTCTCATTTTCTAATATAAGCATATAAATCTATAGATTCTCTCTGACTGCTTTCTCTGCACCCAATAAACTTTGATACATTGTACTTATTGTCTCTCAGTTCAAAATATTTTTTAATTTCCATTGTGATTTTGTGTTTGGTCCATGAATCATTTAGAAATGTGCTATTTCAGGGAATTCCCTGGTGGTCCAGTGGTTAGGACTCAGTGCTTTCACTGCGATGGCCCAAGTTCAATCCCTGTTTGGGGAACTAAGATCCTGCAAGCTGTGCGGCATGGCCAAAAAAAGAAAAAAGGAAATGTGCTTTTTCATTTCCAGGTATTTGTGGTTTTCCTATATATCTTATTGATTCCTAATTTAATTCTATTGTGGTCAGAGAATATACTCTGTATGATTTAAATCCTATTAAATTTACTGAGACTTGTTTTATGGCCCAGCATGTAATCTATCTTGGTGAATATACTGTGTGTACTAGTAAAGAATGTATATTCTACATTTGTTGTGTATATTGTTCTATAAATATCAATTACATCAAAGTGGCCAACAGTGTTATTCAGATATTCTGTGGCTTTGCTGAATTTTTTTGTCTAGTTGTTCTATGAATTGCTGGAAGAGGAGTATTATGTGTGAAATACTATAATTGTGGAATTATCTATTTCTTCCTTTTATTCTATCAATTTTTGCTACATGTAGTTTGAGGTTGTGTTATTAAAGGCATACATATTTATAATGCTTATGTCTTTCTGATGAACTGTGCCATTTATCCTTATGACATATCCCTGTTTATTTCTGGTAATATTCTTGTCTTGAAGTCTATTCTATATAATACTTAAAATACTTAAAATAATAATTTCATTCTTCTTATGCTTACAGTTTGCATGGTATCTTTTTTGTTTTCATTCACTTTTAATCTTTCTGTGTCTTTATATTCAAATCCTAGGCAGATTGAAGTAATGTCTTGGTTTTTTATCCACTCTGTTAATTATATGCCTTTAATTATAGTGATTATACCATTAACATTTAATATAATTATTAATATGTTTGGATTTAGTCTACCATTATATTATTAGTTTTTCTTGGTCCTACTTTTTTACACTGTTTTCCTCCCACTTTCTTGCTTTCTCTTTAATTATATGAATTTAGTACTTCATTTTAATTTATCTATTGGCTTTTGGCTGTATTTCTTTTTCTAGGTAGTTTGTCAAGAAATTACTAAATACAGACCTAACCTGGGCTCTGAAATTCTCCCCATATTATCTGGATCACAGGGTCTACTTTTTCTGGTTCCTGGCCAGAAAGACAAGGTTTCTATCAAATATACAGCCACCAGTGCTATTGTAACCATTTTACCTTTCCATGAAGGGGGACCTTCCCTTAAACAAAGCCTTCATAAAGAAACCAAAAAAAAAAAAGTAAATACAAAAACAACAACAACAAGTATGACACTATGTGGTCATGTCTTCAAGTTTTAACTCCCTCCAAAACCTGCATCCTTTTGTTTAACTTTCAGATCTCAAAGAGCTGTTATTTTGAATTTTGTCCAGATTGTTTCATTGTAATTAATGAGAGGAATGGGTTATAGGAAGTTTCCAGAGCAGAATCAGAATGCTTTCTTTAGTTTTTGATTCATTCAATTAACTGGAATACATAATTGAGAAATTTTCTTAAAAAGGAAAGAGTAATTATTACTTTTCTCAGTTCTTGCATATCTCAGATGACTCTGACTTTTGGACACTCATAACATTTAACAAAGTATAGAATTTGGGGGTAATTTTTTCTCCCTTAAAATATTGTTGATCTTACTCCACTGTTTTCTGGTATTAAATATTTTGAGGGTGGGGAGATAATCTGAGGCCCGCCTAATGTTTTCATTTTTACATGTAACTTTCCTTTCCAACTTGAATTTTTTTTTCTTTCTCTTTTAATATTAAAAATTTTGCCAGGGGCTTCTCTGGTGGCTCAATGGTTAAGAATCCGCCTGCCAATACAGGGGACATGGGTTCGAGCCCTGGTCCAGGAAGATCCCACATACCACGAAGCAACAAAGCCCATGCACCACAACTACTGAGCCCGTGTGCCACAACTACTGAAGCCCGTGCACCTAGAGCCCATGCTCTGCAACAAGAGAAGCCACCACAATGAGAAGCCTGCACATGGCAATGAAGAGTAGCCCCTGCTCACCGCAACTAGAGAAAACCTGCACACAGCAACGAAGACCCAAAGCAGCCAGAAAGAAAGAAAGAAAGAAAGAAAGAAAGAAAGAAAGAAAGAAAGAAAGAAAGAAAGAAAGAAAGAAAGAAGAAAGACTGAGATTGTCCAGAAGTCAGATAGTACCATAAAAAAGAAAACTCTTTTCTTGCCAGGACAGTCCCAAGTGTTGTCTATTTTGTTAATTATGCCAAAGACAAAACAGAGCCTTTTCAAATTTTAAATTCAAAGTTTATTTAGCTCTGGGTGGTTTTTTCTCACTGCCAGTCAATGCCATGTCCTTATTTTTCTTATTTAATGTATTGAAACAAAATCTCTACTGTCTCTTTCCTATATTCATCAACTTCCTGATCGTTTTCTTCTCTTCATTTTTCCCCTGTGTATTCTGGAATTGTTCCACATTTGTTCTCTGTATCATGACAGAGTTTTCTGCCTTTGACTATCACTGCTGTAAAAGTATTCTATCATGTTTTGGGTTTCCTTATTTTATTTCCTTATATGAGCCAGTACACTTTGCATCGCTGCCTTCACTTTAACTTGTTTCCTCATATATTCACTTTTGTGTTGTAGAGGTTTTATCTTTTTCATCTTTTAGGAAGAAAACCAACAACTATCTTTTAAGAAGTTGTTCTGTTTTTTTGTAAAAAAAATATATATATATATATATTTTCAAATATTTCCACTTTTCAGAGTCTTCAGGAAAGCATTTCCTTTCCCCTATGTTGCATTATCCTTCTAGAGTACCCATGGAGGTTTCCCATTTACATACTTTGAAATGAGAGAATTCTGTCTGGAATTAGACAGTGTGGAATGTCCTTAGCTCCTTTTACTGTTCTCTTAGATGCTGGCAGTCTCCTCATCTCAGACCTAGATGTGAATGTCAGGTAAGCCTGGACAGCCACTAATTTAATTAGTGAAGTCTAACCGTGTTCACTTAGGGAGACTGAGAGTGGGTGCTCTCTTGATCTGAGAGTGGGAGATCTCTAAGTCAGATGTTCACTGCTTTTGTTCCAGGGAACGATGTTACATGGAGATTAAACGCTCAGTGACCACTGCTCCTAGAACTCTTCCTATCTCTGCAACTGTTTGGTGGGTTTCTTCAATGACAAAGAACCCTAGGACACAATGAACCTCTGCTCTTCTTCTACTCCTGACATGTTTTTTGTTAGGAGTATTAATTTCTGAGTTAATATAGAAAAACAGGTGTTAATGGGGCAAGGGGAGGGCAGGAGGCTGGGTTTTGGAGTGAGGTTCAGTTTTTCAGTCAGTGGACCCCTGTATCCCTTATTTAGGAATGCATCACTCAAAGTCTTCCTTAGTTCTTTGAGGAGCTCTGAACTCTCTATTACAAAAGGTGGACAAGGAGGTGAATGAGCTCAGACTGTGCTCCTTGATCATCCTAAAACTATGTGTTCAGGAGAAATTCCACTCCAAGTCTGACATCTCTTATCTTCATTTTCCAGTGTGCTTGCCGGTTTTTTTTCTTTTTTTTTTTTTTTTTTTTTTTTAAGCCTATTTTAATAAGAAGTTGGAGGGAGAAATATCAGGTCTGGCTGGCTGGTCTGTCACCATAGTACCCAGGGTCCTCTGTAATTATCTTCTGAATACACTGCTTATTTGGTATGCTTATGTTGATGACTATCTAAGTCATTGGTAAAAAATAAAGCTGTCAGTGTGACAACTTTTCTAAGTCAAAGAATCTTCCACCCTGAGGCTGGATAAAAGCTCTGATTCTCTGCGAGAGCTGACACTTAGAACAGAAATGTTTTATGTGGGCCCGTTGGTGACTATGAAGAGTTCCTGTCTCTAGGATTCCTACTTTTTTATTTTTTTTTCTGTTGAAGTATAGTCGATTTACAATGTTGTGTTAGTTTCAGGTGTACAGCAAAGTGATTCAGTTATACATCTATCTATCTATCTATTCTTTTTCAGATTCTTTTCCACTATAGGTTATTACAAGATATTGAAGATAGTTCCCTGTGCTATATAGTAGACCCTTGTTGTCTACCTATTTTATATATAGTAGTGTGTATCTGTTAATCCCAAACTCCTAATTTATGTCTCCCCACACACTGTCCCCTTTTGGTAACCATAAGTTTTCTTTTTCTACCTCAGTGAGTCTATTTCTATTTTGTAAATAAGTTCACTTGTATCATTTTTTTAGATTCCATAGGATTTCTATTTTCTTCTTCCTGTATAGCGCTATTGACTCTCCCTGGAAAGAGAGAGAGAGAAGCTTATCAGTTCCCTTGTTTTGGATCATATTTAAGACAGAATACTGAAAAATTACACTCTAAAGGCAGGGAGTTGGGTTCACCTTTTAACACACTATTTTTCATCTACTCTTTCTCATTTCCTCACCAACACTCCTTTGGTTGATACATTTATCTTGAGCTCCTGTTTAGACCATTACACAGACAGACCAACTCATTTTACTATCTCTATTCTTTCTCCTCCAATATTTTATTTTAAAAATGTTCAAATATACAATAAAGTTGGAAGAATTTTACAGTGAATTTTACAGTATACCCTCTACCTGGATTCTACCATTAACATTTTACTCTACTTGTTTTAATACAGAATTAGCCATCCTTTTAGCCATTCATCTTTTTTTTTTATGCATTTCATAAAAGTTGCAGACATCAGTACACTTCCCCTAAATACTTCCACCAATGTACCATTAAGTAAAGTTTAATATTTGCTTATGTTTCTCTTCTTTTGACATAAAATTTGCATACAATTAAATACACAAATGTAGTGTGCCTTTGTTGAGTTTTGATAAGTGCATACACCTCTGTAATCCAAACACCCATCACTATTCCCACTCTCGGCAATCATCACCCTCCAGTTTCTCCCCTACAATTCCCAGGTTGACAGCTTTGCAGCAAAGAGCAGCTAGTCCTAACTAGAGCAGAAGGGCCCAGGGCTCCAGGAGAGATGTAAAGAGGTAAAAGCAGATAAAATAACTGTTTTTGAGGAGATTGAGAGGGAGTTACACTTCTCACAGCATTTGGCAATGAAATAGTGATGCACATAGAAACGATTTTCAGACAAAACAAAAAATAAAAAGAGTGACTATTACTCCCAAAGTTGCATGAAATGTACAAGACATGGCTCTGCTTGGAATAATATTTATATAATCATATCAATAGAAACACTGAACATTGATCTCATTTAAATAGATATAATTATTTGGAAGATGTGGAGAAGGGAAACATGTAATTAAGAAAACCTGTAGTAGAAATTCAATAAAGAATATCTAAAACTCAAAAATCAAGGAAGACTTGTGTAAGAATATTAAACAAAAGAACAAAGTATTGAATATGATTATCTTTGGAGAGCTTGAATTGAGGAGGTAAGGGGAAAGAAAATTCTATCCCCTGTAGTTACCTTAGTAGAACACATTGATTTCTTAATCTATGTACCAATAAAATCTTATTAAAAATTTAAGTTAAATTTTAAACAAAGGAATAAATAAATACTGTGTGGCAGATTTCCAATTCCATTAATATTATGTGCTGTATACATATGGGGGGGGAAGATCTCACTTAAAAACAACTAGAGGGCTTCCCTGGTGGTGCAGTGGTTGAGAATCTGCCTGCCAATGCAGGGCACACGGGTTCGAGCCCTGGTCTGGGAAGATCCCACATGCTGCAGAGCAACTGGCCCCGTGAGCCACAATTGCTGAGCCTGCGCGTCTGGAGCCTGTGCTCCGCAACAAGAGAGGCCTCGATAGTGAGAGGCCCGCACACCGCGATGAAGAGTGGCCCCCACTTGCCACAACTAGAGAAAGCCCTCACACAGAAACGAAGACCCAACACAGCCATAAATAAACAAATAAATAAATAAAAATTTTAAAAAAAGTAAAAAAAAAACAACTAGAAATATTGGTGAAATACACTAACATTTTAATTCTACACCTGAGTTTAAAGAAAGTGAGAGGAAATCCCTCCCCCCAGGAAAACCAAAAAGAAACTGAAAGCATCATGGCATAATTTGCCAATTACAGAAACCAAGGGACTTAAAATTTAGTGATTCCTCAGGGACAGGACAAAGCATTGTATCTATATAAGGTGTTGGAATGAGACCCCTACATAAAACCAAGACTCTCAAAGAGATATTCTCTTGGTGAAAGAGGGTATCAGAAAAGAGGGAGATGACAAGGAACTTATCCTCCTTGCCCTGGGCCCTGAGTGGAAGAACTGTGTCACCTGATAATTTATAGGCAAAAGCCTACTCTCACACAAGACAGGGGTTCAAACGTACTATGCATGATCTTGGATCCCCAAGTTAAGAAATTATCATAAAAAGTGTTGGATTAAAAACAACCCTGGGATTCCTGGCAAAAGCCAACACAAATCCTCTTGGGAGAGATATATCCTTAACCCAGGGCTCACAGGATTCTGATGGATAAATTTCTGCCTTAACATAGCCCAAACACAAAATTAGAAAATAAAGTATAAAGCAACAAGACAAGAAACAAATATCAATCTACTGTGAACAAGACCCTTCAGAAGCAACATATACCAAAATTAGAGTCTCAAAACTTCAGATAATGGAATTATAAGCAAAATACTGAGTATACTTGAAATTATTAATTAGTTAAAAGAATGACAGAAAAAGAATATATATATATATGTAAAACAATCACTTAGCTATACACCAGAAACTAACACATTGTAAATTAATTATACTTCAATAAAAAAATTTTTTAAATTAGAAAAAAGAAAGACTGACAAACATGAGATAGAAACAAGATAGCATCACAAATGATAAAGCAAATTTGAAAAATACATGTATAGTACATCTATATCTAAATGTCAGTGAAATTTAAAACTCTGTGAAGGAGTTATTTTCAATAATACTAATTTAGATCATCACTCCCATCTGGATTGAAAGAATTGTTTCCTGGAATTTAACAGTTATTTAAACTGTCTCAAGAAGAGATAAGAAAAAATGAGTTAAATCCGTGAAGGATGTTGACAAAGTTTCCAGAGAAATTCTCTCTTTACACTCTCCCAAACAAAAAAAAAAAAACACACAAAAAAACAAAAGGTTCAGATATCTTAGTCAATTTTCCAATAGAAGTAAAGTACAAAGAGTTGATACTATTTAAATTGCTTCAGCCCCAGAGAAAGAAAATAGGCTTCCAAATTGCTTTTTAAATTTTTTTTATTTTTTAATACAGTAGGCCCTTGCTGGTTATCTATTTTAAATATAACAGTGTGTACATGTCAATCCCAAACTCCCAATCTATCCCTCCTTCTCACCCTTCCCCCATCGTAACCATAAGTTTGTTGTCTAAATCTGTGAGTCTGTTTCTGTTTTGTAAATGAGTTCATTCGTGTCATATTTTAGATTCCACATATAAGTGATATCACATGATATTTGTTTTTCTGTGTTGACTTCACTTAGTATGATAATCTCTAAGTACATCCATGTTGCTGCAAATGGCATTATTTCATTCTTTTTTATGGCTAATATTCCATTGCGTATATGTATACCACATCCTCTTTACCCATTCATCTGTTGATGAATATTTAGGTTGTTTCCATATCTTGTAAATAAGTGGCTATTGTAAGTAGTGCTGCTATGAACATAGGGGTGCATTT